>NC_053143.1:50924531-51535623 GCF_016808335.1 Panicum virgatum | reverse complement strand
GCTTTGTGGACACATCTTTCGAAGAACATCCTTCGTACCTTGATAAAGTTATTTGAATAGAGCTTAGTTGCTTCTTCTGGCTTTAGTATATGGTATCACTTCTCAAGTCCACAAACACATCTCATAACCTTCGAAGATAAGCCAACCATAAAGTTCAGATCTTTTCATACATCCTCAGGCAGCCACTGCGTTGTAGAAACATGATTTTCTTGGTTTAGTATCTTGGCGACTCATGGTGACATGAGAATTGGAGATTGATGGCATTCTCATTTGGCAAAGGTATCCTGATCATCCGTCTTGGCAAGGGGATCAACTGATGACATCTGACCGAGCGTATGGCTATTGGAGCTTTGGTTCTTGGGTTGATCATCATCCTCCTTTTCACCAACTCTTGGTGGTTCAAGGTGGAGGGGGCAAAGACATGGGGGTAACAGAAAGGGAAAAGAGTGCATTCTTGTCTGCAGCTTCTTTCATTTGTCGATCATTGTAGACGCTTGAAGGCTTCTACTATTGTTGTCAGTGTTGCCATGAACTTCCTTCTTGATATCCTTTAAAGGATTAGGTAGAAAGATAGAAGATAACAAGGAGGTGGGAGGTACATAAGAACCCAGCTAGACAACTGATGCCATTGTAGGTAGAAGACCCACAATACACCAATAATCATTACAAAGAAATGAATCAGACAAGATCATAAAGACAAACATCACCACGCAACCACAAAACTCCACCAGACAACACATAGTCAAGGAGCGATGCTACACGTTGTTAATAGAGTTAGAAGGGGTCATCCTAAGCTTGATTATATCTTCCAGTTTCGTCATGGATGACACGTGCCTCCTTCAGCGTATCAGCGTTGACTCCACCTTCGTGATTGTAGTGGTAGTGAGAGTGTCATAACCTCGCTCAGGCCTGATTCTTTGGTGGTGCTCTGAATTCTTCGTCCAACATGAGCAGAAATGTTAGCAGGTGGTACAGTTTCCAACTGCTTCGACTTGACTCCTCATGATGAACTAGTAGCTCCATTCTTCGGGCGACTTGGACTGGCATTAGGATACGTGGTATGGATCTATCTAAATATTTTTGAGTCAGAAAGATACTTTGGAATCAAAAATCAAGGGATGAATCCAAAGCGGCATTTTCTTGGAAAGAAAGGAGAGAACTGAGCACATTGTGAATAAAGCAAAGGGGAGATAGGTCCAAAAAGGTAAGTTAAAAGAAATTCAAGGGGCAATTTCACCAGCATATCAAAAGAAGGTGAACTGGATGAAATTGGAAAATCATACATCAAGTGGGCGGTATGATCAAAATTAAGAAGTGATCAGGAAAATAAATAAATAGACAAGGATTGAGGATCCAACATTTGCACAACAATAAAGTGTAGATGAGAAGGGATCAAGCAAGAAAAAGTAAGTTATCAAGAAAGACTTAGAAAACAAAATGGTCAAGTAGGACGAATTTCAATGGAGGGGGTAAGGAATAAGCCGGAATAGATTCACAGAATAAGCAGGAATATATTTTATATCAATGAAACCTTAGAAAACGACCATTGCTAACTAGACTTACGTCCTATAGTCGATACAGTTCTGATACCACTTCTGTCACACCCGGTTTTAAGGACAAAACCGAATCCATAACTATATGTATGTCAGGATCAAGTTTCATACATATAGAGACATTATAAGTGAATAATCAACAACAGTATCACGAAAAAGAAAAAAGAAAACAATTAAAAGACTATCAGAGTTATACAGCTTATCCTGGAAATGAAGGCTTCAAACTTCACAGGCAATCGACTGGGGGTTGCGTACGCCTAGAACTCAGCAACATTTTCAACAGACTTCATACATCTTTCCTTCTGAGCAGCAGTAAATAAGGGTGGGTACACTTATGGTTGGTACTCAGCAAGGCCACAAGAAATAACCAGAAAGTGATTTAAATCCATCTTTAATTTTATTAATCATGTGAGGGTCCAAGCTGCTCTTGATCGTGAGCAAGGCTGATATATCAGTTTTACACTCTGCAGAGGTTGTACACTTTCACCAAAATTAGCATAAAAGTTCCGAAGAACTTTGAACCCAACTACGCATATGTGCTGATCAGGCACAATACCACACTTCCGAGGTGTGATTGCATAGGGACGCTACGAGGCCTTTACAAAGAATCACTATATGTACGCACTGGTCCCTTTCTTTCTGCAGTACCTCAGAAGACGAAGCTTCCTTCACCCGCTCCTCAAATATCGATAACCCAAAATCCACCAATCAAACGCCCCAGGCACGACATATAGATCATCTAATTACTTAGCCAAGACCAGAGCCATGTAGTATTGTGGTTGTACGGTTTTCTTGGGTGGTTCTCCATGTTCCAATTAAATCATATCATCTTGTAAATAAAGCATAGATAGAAGTATGGTTAGGGTCACTTGCCTTTCTCCAACGAAAAGCTACTCTTACTGCTCTTCAGCTTTTGCTCACTTGGAACTCTTGATCTTCAATCTTCAAACAACGATCTTTCTTCTCGAAGCAATAAACGAGCAACCATACAAAGCAAACAAAAAGATACATCTAAGAACAATACACCAAAACAAAAGAAAGGCTTTAAAAGAGCGTGCTAAAGGATAGGGGTCACTGCTACGGTTACGAGAGCCCAAGAAACGCGAAAAATGGAACTAAAACGGCGATTCTATAGACTAAACGGTGCTTCAGCGATCTAGTCGCGATTAACTATAGAGTTGAAGACTAGCGGGAAAGATTTGCAAGACACAGCAAACTGTGTTCACAGAGGATAACAAGGTCATAAAGCTATCGCACACGTTGCAAGGATCACGTGAGCGCGAGAATTGATGAAAACGGAGCTAAAACGAAGAAGTTATGGCTAAAACAAGGTTCCAAGGACTTGTTTGTGATAGTTCTAAACTTCCAGGGGCTAGCTCTAAAGAAACCAGGGACTAAAATGATATTAAACATAAACTACGGGGGCTAGCAAGGAAAAACTAAAGCTTTGGATGGCGGGCTCGATTTTAGAAAACCTCGGGTGTTTTCTGTAAAGATTTGGACTAAAACAGAAATAGTTTTGAACTGCGATGGACGGCAGGTTGATTTCCTCAAAACCTAGGGTCTCTTTTGCAAAAGTGTCATGGTTGACCGGTATTTGGGTTGGTTGACTTGGATTAGATTGATTCTGGGCCGACGGATCGCAATCGGACGGCCAGAACAGGTTGGGGCAGAAAGAGCGGCGGCGCACAGCGCCGGTGAGCGGCGGCGCGTGGCTGCGGGTCACCGGAGTTGCCGATTCGGCGCTCCGGGGCTCGGGTACGGGCACGGGTTGGCCGGGGAGCAAGAGCACGGCGTGGCGAACGCGATGACAGGGCTCGCGCGTGCTGCAGAGGCGGCGGACGACAAGTGCGGCGGCGCAGCTGCGAGGCGGAGCTCTGGGGTGCTAAACCCGGTGAAGGAGATCGATAGGGAGGGGGAAAACGGACGGCGAGCTTCCTTACCACAAGGCGAAACTCCTGAGCAGCTCGAAGTCCACGCGGAAGCGGTGGAGCGGCGGCGCGGCGGTGAGCTCCGAGAGCTCGAGCAAGGCGGCGGCTAGGGCTAGGGTTTCGTGAAGCGAGGGCGACAGCTGCGGTTTGGGGCTCAAGGAGGTCTAGCGGACGCTATTTATAGGAGCTGAGGAGGACGTCTTGGCGTGCGGGCCAAGAGAGGCCGCGGCGGCGCAGCACGTGGCCGGGTCGGACTCCACCGAGAGTCCGGCTCCGTCACGAGGTCGGGGGCGACCCCGACAAGCAGGCCCCGTCTGTCAGTGGGCTGCGGGAGGGGGAGGCTGGGACGGGCTGGGCCGGAGGGAGAAGGTGGGCCGACGGGAGAGGGGGTCTTGGGCCGCGTGAGGAAAAAGTAGAAAGGAGAATGAAAAGAAAGGAGATGGGCTGGGCTGAAAGCAAGGAAAAAGAGAAAGAGAGAGAGGAAAAGGGAAAAAAGGCTTTGAACTTTTGAAATAGAATCAAACCAATTCAATTCAAATTCAAATTCAGAGAATTGAAATTCAAATTGAACAACAAGCAATAAAACAATGTAGTTCAGCATGAATGCAACACAAACAAAACAACCTCAATTATTTTAGAAGACAACCAATTATTTTGTTTTTTTACTAAATTCCCTGTAAAAATAATAAATGTTGAGAAAATTTTAAAACTATGAGAAAATTGTTTATTTGTTTTTAATTCTAATCACATCCTGAAATCCAAAAAATTCAGGGTGTGACAGGGGGCGGCTCGGGCGTGGGGGTTCCCTTCAGTAACATCTATCACCGGCCCCGGGAGCTGCCCGTTCACAACAGTGACCGGTGTCTCCTTGCACAGGTGTGTCATCTTCATCTGGCTTACCTGCGTGCATATACATGTTCCAACAAAATCAAGCACGGTTATTGGCCCTTGATCAGATTCACTATGGATGATGATTATATACGAATTGTAAAAAAGGTCAAATAAATTAAAGCAATAGAAGGGTGTCATTCTTACAACAAAGGTATGCTCTATGACCGATGCAGCCACCGCCGGTAGTGCGGTGGCGGAGAAGAAGAAGAAGACGGCCATGGTAATGGCCGTGAGAACTCTCCGAGTCTTCATTGTTTGCACCTTTGTCTGAACTACGACTTCAGTGGCATGTATATGGTTTGGGATGCCGGTCATATATGCAAGTGTTTGTTTCTTGCGTTGTCAAGGTCTGTGATATGAAGGTTGCAAAGCTGCGTTGACAAACGTGCGTGATCTGATCTCAGACTGACAATTCCATTATCTTTCTTCTTGCATTGAGTATGAACGTGCATTGTCACATGTGTCTGAATGTGCCATGGATGTAACCATCCAAGGGAATCCGCTCAAGTGGAAGTAACCGTTGACTTTGAGGGCGGGGGAGAAAAATTCAGAATCGGTATCATCTTTTAGAGCTATAGAGACAGTAAAATCTCCTCAATCGACTTGACTGCAGTGTTTACTAGTACCGCAGGACATAAACACTTCCTAGACATTTTGCAGTGCACGGAAATACAAAAATATACTGCAAACATGAACACAGGACAATATCAGATAGGCGCACATTCTTCAGATAACGAAAACTTAATTCGTTATTAATTGGAACTGCACTGAGCTGTTAAAGATCACTATTGGAACTTAAAGAAAACTTAAACTTTGCCAAAAGCAATAATGACAAACAATACAAGTTTAAGATTTTGATTCATAATGGACCATTGCAGAGCATATGCTCTTAATCATGTAACCATAAGAAGCAAATATCTCCATCGTACTGACGTTCAAATTATGGCACAACCAAGAAATTTATTTGTTTTTTCGAGGCCTAAACGTAAACGCAGAACAAGAAAATAATAATGATCTGAGTCATGTGCGTCTATTCTTGGTAGCATTGACCGATATCGCGCAATTAATTGTGTGTCACCCTAAACCCTACCAACCCACAATTCTTAATTTTATTTCTCATCTCGTCTATTCTTTGTTTTCTATTGTGTGTCATCTATTGGCATATCTCGGATCCAGCCAGCAGCACATGATGTTTATTTTTCCAACTCTTTACATAAATCAACAAAGTGCTCCGTCTCATGGCCAGGGACACATGACTAAGAAATGATGTGGTTAGCATTACTAATCAGATCAGATATGATCTTACTATTGCTTGATGAGTTAATCATAAACTATTATTTAAATTAAACCTGCATTAGAATGTGCACTATATGCTCGCACTTACACATGTATCTTTTTTAATACAAGCAGGTCAGACACACGCACGCGGATCTGCCCTATTACACATCTATAAACCAAAGAAATGTAATTTTTGCAAACTATAAAGGCATTCTAAATTAGCTGCATTGCCAGCCACCACAGTATATATTTTTCTGATTTAGGGTAGTGATGATGACGATTATCTAGGGCTTTCTGGCTGTTACTTTGGTAGGTACGGTATTTGAACGTTTATTCTTGTATGTGACTGTTGAAGAGAGAACAAGATCGGACCTGACTGATGAGTAACTCTGAGTGCTGAGTAACAAGATCGGATCTGAACGTCACAAGACCACAATGCTTTTTGCATGATGCCAAGTGGTCCATTTATTTCCCTGTGCAACTCCCAAGGGGAATATGTTGAAGTATAATTAAGTAACAAACTTTGAGGGCAACCAAAGATTTCAGAATATAATGCATGTGTCTCGAGGACCCAGTGACACAAAATGAAGGCAGGGGGGAAGCTATAACATCAATTCATTATCTTTTTCTTGAAAACTCACAGCATGATTTATTCTACCCGCTTGTTGTTCTTTTATTTCACCATCTAACAAGCATTGTCACACCCCAAAATTTTCAATTTGCGATAGATGTGAGTATCTTCTAGAAGTCCTTTACTCATCGTTTAGGGTTCTTCAAGAATTATCCAGTTGTTTCCTGAAATTTGTCCTCAATTTATAGAGATTAATTATATGGGCGCAGCTAATTTACGGCCGCCATATTATAAACCATGGGCATGACCGAATTTTTCATTTCTTTTTCTATTGCAGATGATGCTTTGAATGCATGTGAGGGGCAGTGTCATACCCCGTCTGCACTCCCAGCCATTCTATTGGACGGGCTCATATACACATATCACTCTGCTTACACTTTCATCCTCCACTAGTACATAAAAAAGTTTTTAGGGCGGTAAAAATGTATTTTTAGTGAAGGGTGCAATACCCGATTCTGGTACTCACAGTTAAAAATGTTATTTTTAGGCGCGGGTAATATGCCCGCTGCAGCAGAAGTCAACTGTGGCCACCATCTTCGCAGCCCATCGATGGAACAGAGGGCGAGTTGCACTAGCGCCACCGCTTCGCGCCAAGAATCCCAGAGGAGATCCCCTCCATGCCATTTGGAGTGGGAGAAGAGAGACCGAGAGAGATAGTAGAGGTGAAAAGAAAACAAGGAGACAGGAGATGCGAGCCCCGCCCATGTGCTGCTGAGAGTACAAGCACGATGGGAATTGACGGAAGAAGGATGGGAAGTCACGGTCGACTGCAGAATTAGTATCGGGCAAAAATAGCCTTCTGTGTTGGCTGAATGCCTGGTGTGTGCCTGACCAAATCATGGGTCGTTTAACTTGATGAACCTAGCCAATCTGACCCACCTGAAAAAAATTACGACCCAACCAACATGCTAGGTGGGCTTGGTCCCTAATTTTCAGGTGAACCAAATCTCAGGTCAGGCGTGGGCCAAAATTTTAACCTGTGGACCGGCCCGATAACCTGACTAGAAAATGAAAAAAAAACACAAGCGAATTAAGATGCAACCCAACAGCAGGGAGCAGCAACGTACACATATCCTTGTCGTTTTTGCAGCAGGGGAGATAGTTGCAAACTTGGGCTGGTAAGGCCGTGAGCTTGCAGATTTCCTATATATCTTCTGGTAGAACTTAATTAGCTCTCTAGCTAATGTGTGTTGTGTGTGGAGGACTGGACTCGTAGAAGCACTCCTTAATTGAGTGCCATCAGGCGAGGTGTGTATGGGCGCTGCAGAGTGAAGAGATAGTTGATTTCATTAGCTCTACACAGCAACAAGATGCTTGAGGATGGCTTCATAAAGCGATGAATTCACTGAGCCATGATGTGCTAGTGAAGATGGTGGTTATAATGTGGGCGATCTGGTATGCTAAGCGGAAGATCATCCATGAGAATAATTATCAGAGCCCATTATCGACACATTGTTTTGTGAAAAGATTCTTGGCTGATCTGGCCATGAACAAACCGGTGTAGAAAGAGTGGAAACCGGCCCAAGCCAAGCAACTTGGTTGGATTCCACCACCGCCCGGGTTCGGGAAGATCAATGTTGATGCGGCTCTCGCGAAGAACACAACCAAGTTCACGATGCCGGCTGTGGCTCGTGACGAGGCTGGCAATTTTCTGGGAGCCTTGGCACTGGTGATGGAAGGTATAACTAACCCGGAGATGGCAGAGGCGATGGCATGCTGTGAAGGGATGGCGCTAGCTAGCGATCTGGTGCTCCATAAATTCAAGCTGACGTCGGATTGTCTGAACGTGGTTCGGAATTTGCAAGGAACCGCAATGGGAGCTTATGGACATATTATTCGCGAAATCAAGACAAGAGCGGAGAACTTCACTGAGGTCAGGTTTACTCATGAAGATAGGAAAGCTAATAGAGAAGCTCATAGACTAGCTAAAGAGTCGGTGCATGAGAGTTTTGGTAGATGTGTGGTTTATCACTCCACCAGATGGAATTTGTACTGCTGTAAACGCTCTTTAATATAAGCAGTACGCCTTTCCCTAAAAAAAATCAACTCTCCAGCGTTTGAAATTCGTGCAAACAACTATATCCGTTGGATCTATATCTAAACCCTTTGCTTCTCTCTCCTTGTAGTGTGCACCGCTTGAGCCGCTGCCGCCGCCGCCTCCTGCACCCGCCGCCGCCACGCGCCCAGCTCACCGGAGAAGAAACGCACATCTCGCCAGAGAAGAAGCACCTATTCAACATTTCGATTTTTGTATTTTCAACATTTAATGCTTTCAATTTCAACATCTCGTCTTTCCAGTTTCAACATTTTGAAAGTCAAATGTTGAATATGTTTAAAAATATTGAGTTAATTTTATCGTAATGTTGAATATGTTTGCGACAGCTAATTGTGTCAAAATAGGGCTTTAAAAATGAATGACTTATCTATTTTTCACGAGATAGAGTCCCCGTGAGCTTGTTATTTGTAATTTTTGAACCCACGGTTGATTTTAGAACGAGTGTTGTAACTTGTCACCGGAGCATAGATTCCATCACCATAATCCAAAAACCCTCTCACCACGGTTTGAGGAGGCGTTGGATTTGGATCATGGTGATAGCATCGATTATCACCGCCGGTTCGAAAAATTTATAATGATAGTAGCTGAAAATTTTATATACCCAATGAAAACAATCACTGCCATAGGATCATTTGTTGATCCATCCAAATCTGACGATAGATACTTCGTTACATCTATTCACAGTTTTGATTAGGATATCGAAGTCCTTCCATTGGACACATCGTCCAAACACACACAAACATAATGATCATCGTTGACACGCACACACTCGATGAGAGATCGAGCATTACGGGCATTGCATCGCCGATCGGTGCTCCGGCCAGATCGTTCACTTGTCCAGCGCCGGCTTGCTGCCGCGGCCGCCGAAGCTCCTCCTGCGCTCCTCGATGAAGGTGGAGGAGCGCTCGTTGATGTTGGACGGCACCCGCAGCACCGGCGGCATCCGCGGCCGGAGCCCGCTCCGCCTCGGCGGCGCCCGCTGCTCGTCTCCTCCTACCGCGCCCGCCGACGACACCTGCCGCTTCTTGAACAGCGACGACCTCTTCCGCTCCAGCGTCGCCGCCTCCTGCTCGGGCCGGTCCTCCTTGATCGTCACCGTCTTCCTCACCTTCGTGGCCTCCTCCTCCACCGCCACCGCCGGCGGTGCTGCCACCGGACCACCGTCGTCGGCCGCGGCTCCCGCCCTCTGCTCAGCAGGAACGTCCCTTGCCGTCGTCGTCGTTGCCACGGCGGTCTCTTCCAGGACGGTCGCGGCGCTGCCGTCGCCATGGCCGCCGAACTCGCAGTCGAACTCGGCCCTCTCGATCGGGATGGCGAACTCGTCTTCCTCCTCACCTTCCTCTTCTCCCCCCTCCGTCTGACGGTGGCCGCTGCCGCCGTCGCCGTTCTTAGGGCCGTCGGCGATGCTCTTCGCCCTGCTCATCGTCAGGTTCTTGGCCAGGAACGTCAGGAACCGGTCACACATGCCACCGGCCGCGCTCGTCGCCGGCTCGCTGCCGCCGCCGCCTTTCTCCATTGCTGCTGCTTGTGGTCTACCACCTGATGATTCTTGATGCCAAGATGGAGGACGCACACGTACACTTTATAGATATCTCGACATGGATGCATTCGGATAAGGAGCAACAAAGTAGCCGACAGCGTGGGGACGAAGCAGGCAGCGAGCACCAAAGAATCCATGCGTTCCTTGCAGCTGCAAGAGACGCCTGATGTTACCTGACGAACAAGTCTTTGGGAGACGAAAGACAGCAGGCGATTCCAGATTCTGCAGACGGCAATCCGTTTGGAATAATCACATGCCGAAGCGATGCAAAGCAGGAAGGTATCTCGTCGGCCACTGGAATAAGGAAAGTTGGCAAGTAGCCCCTCTGGTGAAAAGCACTTGGCATTGTAAAAAAAATCACATCAACGCTTCAAAACTTCCATTTAACTATCAGTGTACAATGGAGGCTATACCAGTTTGTTTATTCATCTGATTTTATCATCTGAGTAATCACTTTTGGGTAAATAGTCGGTACAACATTTTATTCTGTGCAACACTTGGAAGTAAATAGGTCATAAATAGTTCATACAACAACACTTTTTGAGCAACACAACACAATTAAAACTTTTTTGGGTAGGGTGTTGATACTGCACACAGATTTATTTGATTATTACCATTCTGAACTTAAAGCCCGGTAGAGAGGAAGGATAAGACGGGTCCTGCTCTCCGCCGGGACCTCTCGCTCACCTTCCACTCCTCGACAAGGAGCTTCTTCAGCCTGGAGCAGCACGAGATGATGGTCGCCACACCGGCGCTGGTGATATGCCGGCAGTAGACCATCTGGCATGACTCCACCTGCTGGCACCCTCTGACTAGATGGCCCAGACCGACGTCAGTCACCTCAGGGCAGTGGGAGAGCGCGATTTCTTTGAGCTTGGGGCAGCCTTCGCCTATCTCGGCAAGTGCTATGTCACCTATGACCTGCATGTTGAAGCAAGACAACGAGTCTATCAGACAAGAGGATGGAATAAGGATGCTCATGTTGCTAAATGTATGAACATAGAACTGTTTATGAACACGTTGCTATATCAGGGCAAACAAAGTATGTATCCTATTTCGCTAACTGTGGTTGGTTAACAAAGAACTGTCTATCAAAGAAACTTAAGAATTGAGATAATTCAAGAAAAATTTAAGGGGAATGTATCATGAGGTAAACATGTTCTTTCAAAATGAATGGGTTCAGTTAGAAGCTACAAGTTTTAAACACCTAGACACTGATGACACTGCTGATCCTTTGCATGAAAGCAACTAGTCCAAGGCAAGATGTGCTTGTTGGGTGATGCAGTGTTGGCACTCCCTCACACACACACAACACCCTCTTGCTTGCAGGTGGAGGAAGAAGATGAGAGGAAGGACTCAGGAAGAGCACACAAAGTGGAGCTGCTTTATCTCGTGAGCTGCAGCTGCTCTCCTCTTTATAGACAAACGGTCAAGGTGAGAATTTACAAGGTATGGCTCTATAGTACATTGTAGCCCCTACCTCCTCTTGCTACAGCTATCTACTATTACTAGTCACTGCTGCCATATAGTAACTTGCAGCCACTAGGAAGGACTCAGGAAGAGCACACAAAGTGGAGCTGCTTTATCTCGTGAGCTGCAGCTGCTCTCCTCTTTATAGACAAACGGTCAAGGTGAGAATTTACAAGGTATGGCTCTATAGTACATTGTAGCCCCTACCTCCTCTTGCTACAGCTATCTACTATTACTAGTCACTGCTGCCATATAGTAACTTGCAGCCACTATTATTTGCTACAGCCATCTGCCGCCCAAGTCAAAGGACCAGGCATGGCAAAACACAGGAGCAGGAGCTCCCACTACTGTACAAACATTGATGACAAGCAAGAGCAAGGGTAATTATCTAACATGCAGAAGAAATCATTTCTTGACAAACTTTTTATTGGCATAGCTGCTATATTTCTTGTATTTTACAGGGACAAAAATCCTTTTGTGTTTCCGTAATCTTTATATTCATTATGGATCCCTTATAGATATAAAGGTAACTATTCAAATTCTATATTTGTGGTTTACTGTATACCAGAGCAAACTTGTGGGTTGTGCCAGGTCTAGTACAGTGAAATGTGCTTCAAGTATTCTTTGGGGCAAAATGGAGGTAGCTTTCTAATTTGAAATCCAAAGAGCTTATTTGGTTGCGCATAGACAGCTTACTCAGAGTAAGGTGAAGGAGCATTATTTCTTTTTACACAAAGTTTGGATAATTTTCAAATAAGGAACGCAGTGACATAGATAAAACACATACCCGGAGAACACTTATATCCAGGAAGACTAAATCAGGGCATCCTCTGGCAATTGCAGTCAGCCCACTATCAGTAATTAGCGCGCACCCACACAAGTTTAACTTGTGCAGAGAGCAGTTTTCCGCGATTGCAGACAGCCCTGCATCAGATACCCTGAAAAGGGAGTTGAATATTCAAAACTAAAATAAAGTGGACAACATGGGAATGCCTAATAAATGTGACATGATATGGCACATCATAAATTCATGATTATATTTACCTCTCACAAAATTGGAGTGTTAACTCTCTAAGAGATTTACAATTCTCGGCAACAGATATCAATGTTTTGTCTCCTATCTGCATACCAAATGCATAAACTATAAGAATACGAACACAAAATCATTTATAATTCCAAACTGAACAGAACCAAACATAGAATGTAGTGAAAATATTGATATTTATCACCATGTTTTCTGAGCTTGCATCATTCATTGCAAGCTTGGAAAAGTACCTCATAACCACGCCGAATAGAAAGTTCTGTTAAGTTCTTACAGCCTTGAGCTATGTGGCACAAGGCATTGTCACTTATTCTTGAACAGTCAACCAAATAAAGACTCCTGAGAAGGGAGCAGCCTCTACCAATCTCCAGAAATGCAGTATCTTGGATTCTTGGGCAAAAAATTAGAGAGAGCTCCAAAAGGCCCCTGTTTGCGTTGGACTTTGAATCAATCATATATCATTATTGCAACAAAAAATTTCAACATTGATGAAAAAAATGAAGCTAAACAAATGAAAGAACTGTAGAAGCACAACAATTACATTTTCACTCACATTCAAAAATGTATGATAGCTTGTGTAGTTTTAAACTTGATAGGAAGCCAAACTGTGGGGATTCATTCTTTTAACATATTTGTTTAGTCCGTCCCTTCTTCCCAAAATACAGTTCCACTTACTTTAACTACAGCACATCCTGTTAATATAGGAGGAACTGTTCCAGAATAGGAGAATCAGAGAATGAATGCCTATTGAGTGTTAAGTAAAGTAAGGAAATTCCAATATATCAAGTTATCACCAAGGCAATTGCAGACCACCTACTTCAACTAAAGCAAATATATTAATATAGAATAACTGTTCCAGAAAACTGAAGTAAGGAAATTTCATTATTTCAATATATCGAATTATCACCAAGGAACTTACGGACACCATCGCCCAATGTGCTCCAGTGCAGCAGTTTCCATGTTCTGGCAACCATTGATCTTCAACCGTGCTAACTTTTTGCAGCTACGAGCTACATATTCAAGGCTGCTGTCAGTTAGTAACTGGCAGTCATTGAGAACAAGATCTGTTAGATTCTTGCACCCTTTCGCAATGGAAGAAAGACTCCTACAATTGAAAAAGTTGGTCAGCAAATCATTCAGAGAACCCAGAAATTAGTTGAAGCACAAGGTACAAGAAAGAAGTTTTAATGCATCATCAACACCTCCAGCTGCAGAGTACTTGATTAAATGAGAAGCATTAACTAGGGATACCTAACATCCTAGTTGCTTTAGATCAGTTCTACTACCATGGTTCACATTGTCTTGGTCTCACTCATCTTGTAATTCTGGTGTGTGTGTGTTTTGTAGCCTTGTTGGCTCTTGTGTAGTTATCCTTGAGGTTTGCTACTAGCCCTAGTAAAACTGGTTTTGCATACTTTCAAATATTAAGTAAACCTATTAATTCATTTAGTAGGATAAGCCAAGCTTAAATGTGATATACATCAAGATGAGAAACTATATATACGAATTTCTGTACCATAGCATATAGAGCTCAGTAAAAGTTGATACAGAAAAAACGAAAAAAGGACTTCAGGCATCTATAAATCATAACATTAGATTTGAGAGTGCAACTAAAATTGACTACCTGTCTGTAAATCGTTCAAAGTTGTTGAGTGACAAGCTTTCTAAAAGCGAACAAAATAAGCCAACAGCATCTAGGGCCTCATCCCCAGCACCAATACATTGTAGCTTTAACGTTTTTAACTGTCGGCAACCTTTAGCAACAGATATTACTCCATCATCTTGAATACGATCTGAGTCCACTGACAGGATTTTTAGGTTAGGGCAATGGGATCCAACAGCACGCAACGATGCATCAGTCAACCAAATACAAGTTGCAACAGAAAGAGAGACCAACGATTGCCCACAGCTCTTTACTAATCCAATCAAGCCTTCATCTGTGGTGCCTTCAACAAATCGCATGTTTAAATTCTTAAGTAGCTTGCATCCTTCCCCAATAGCAATGAGTCCTGGATCTCCAATATAGCAAGCCTGCAGTTAAAGTTTTCCTCAAGTTTCATCTAAAATATATTATAGGTCTACTTAAGAAGAATTATACGGATTAAGATTTGAGATGAATAGCAAATTGTGGATGGAACTAGACAAAAGGACCTTTCATAGCAGACTGCAAATGCTGTCATGCAAATAACTCTTTTGATTTAAATAATAAATAAAGAAAAACAATAATCGCCATGTCACCAGGAACAAAGTCTCCAATCAAATGTTTCAAGATAATGGTCCATCATATACCATATTACATGGACACACTACAATAGATATTGTAGATATTAATCCTTCATTCATAGTAATTACTTTTGTTGTCCCTAGAATAAACAAAAAAAAAAGGACCTGAACTTCCTGACACAGCAGAAGCTGTAGAATAGATAATACTGAATTACCTGAAGATCCAAAGAAGTCAAATTCTTGCAGTTCTCCGCTATGCTCACCAATCCTGTTGAGGATATGGCAGAACACCATATTAAACTTAATTTCTCAAGCCCTCTGCAACCCCTTGCGAGATGCGTCAAACCAACATCAGTCAAACAGCTGCGCTCTGATCCATCATCAACGGCTGGCTGGTCCAAAGGGAATCGGGCTATATGAATAGCATTTGATGCGAGGGGCAGTCTCCTCCGGCGCCGAAATGGGCTTGTACTATGCACCTGCATTCAAGACAAGTACTGAACGTATCATAACAAGGAACTTGAATAGCTTTGACAAAGACTATTAAAATTCTAAAAATTGGACACCTTTCGAAGAAGAAAAAATAATTGTACTAAAAACAAGGCCAGTAAATTAAGGTAGTATGTCCCTATCTTCAGCAGCAAAGTCGTTTTTACTGTAGAATTATTGGCAATTTTTCCAACACCCAAGGTGCATTCAAGCTAGTTAGTGAACAGAGACCGACAAAGTGCATTACTCTTACACTAGAAAATTCCCCTGCCGAATCATTGAAGATCCGAAGTCATCGAAAGAAATACTACGATATTTGGGGAAATGGTGCCAATTTCTGGCAAAATCCACTACACTCGCCAAGTTTCTCTCAAATATGACGCAGCAACAGCTCAAAATTCAGAGGTTCCTAAGGATCCCGATCCATATCACTACGTCATCGCCGGAAAGACGCGACATTTCTCACGCCCCGCGCGCGGCAGCACCAGCGGCGAGCCGGCAGCCAGGAGGATCCAGTGGGGGGAGGGAGGAACTGACCGGGCGTGCCCGGCGCGGCCGGGGCGCGGCGCCGCCGGCGCCCGCGGCGGTGAGGCGCTCGTCCACCGACACGTCGGCGAGCGCCGGGAAGCGCTCGGCGACGAGGCGGAGCACCTCGTCGGCGCGCTCTCCGGACGCCGCGAGGCGCGCGGTGCGGCGGGAGGCGCGCTCGAGGCGGCGCCAGCGGCGGCAGACGAGGGCGCAGGCGTCGAGGTCGCGCTTGCCGCCGCCGGGCCCCGCGCCGACGCGGCGGATCACGTCGTCGAGGAGCTCGTCGGGGAGCGCCGCGTTGATGAGGTCGGCGCCCCGCATCGTCGGCGGCCGGAGACGAGGGGTGGTGGCCGTGGTGGATCAGGGGGGGGGGGAGGAATGGGAAGCGGTGGGCGCGGGCGTGGAGTGAGATTTCGAGGAGTTGGAGGGGGCGGAGTGGAAGAGTCGCGCGGGAGGCGTGCGCGCGCGGTAACGTACTTTGTGGTTTCGTCCTCAAGGTATGCGGAAAACCCCCATCTGGGCTGGTCGGAAGACTCGGTGAGGGCACGAATGGAATATAGGTAAACATGTGCGGCTGGAATGCAACGTAGTAATAACTTGCGTACGGGGAATTATTCAGTTGTTAATTTTGTTTGGAGATCCAAATTCAACGCTGCTGGTTTGCCCGAGTGGTTAAGGGGGAAGACTTAAGATCTTCTGCACAATAAGTGCGCGTGGGTTCGAACCCCACAGCCAGCATTTCATTCTTTTTTTATAAACCTTTTTTTTTGCGAGGAATATAAACCTGTTTTTTTTGCGAGGAATATAAACCTGTTTTTATGCGTGCCATTTTAAAAATCTGAATGAATTTTAATCCTTTTTTCATAACATTTTTTCACCAAGTCTTTTGGTTTTCCAAAACTTTTTTAAACTCCTTATGACTTTATAAAACTTGCAACGTTTAAAAAATATTTAAAAATACACATTGACGCCTCCAGGTCGCCATGCCGATCGAGCAGACACAAGGCAAGTACAGGCCTCCATGCTATATCCTCAATGTCCTTTCATTCGAAATTATTTTCTGCTAATCTTTTTTTTAACGATCAAAATTGGCAATGACATGGAGAGACCGGTCTGATCGGTGCCTCGAAGCGGTCTGACCGGTTGAGACATCTGTAGCGGGTCTGACACGACCGACCGGTCTGATAGGTTGGTCTGACCGGTCTGCATAAGTTCGAGTATAACTAGAGTTTGTCATAGATTTAGATCTGTAAAATGATTCTTTGCGGGGCAAGACCTCCCCACCTTATAAATATAAAGGGCCACGGCCGATTGAGGGTATCTACTCGACCAAAAAATACAGATTTTATCTTTTCGCTTTTGTCCTATCTTTTTCAATATATTATTTGTTGTTCCTCCTTTGTTTCTACATCGATTGAGGGTGTTCTGGATGGCATGCCGACTCTAGAATAACCCTGCGTGCGCCGTCCCGACGGATCCTTCCGGGCAACGTTCGTTGGTTCATCACCGGTATGTCCGGTGACAACCAGTCTGACCGGTCTGCACAGGAGGCGCTGCAGCGAGCTTCTCCACGCGCCGCACGTTTGAGAGAGTTCGTGTGTTGGCTCTAGATTTGCATCAACACTTTTCATAGGACAGTTTGGTCATGCTGCGGTCACCCTACGCCCCTGCTTTTCATGGGACAACTTGGTCACGCTGCGGTCACCCTACGTCCCTGCTGGCTCACGTTTAAGTGTGTTCGTGTGTTGATTTTAGATTTGTGTCAACACTTTTCATGGGACAGCTTGGTCATGCTGCGGTCACCCTACGACCCCTGCTGGCTTCTTGTAAACAAAAATGCAGTGTCCCGAATGCTGAGGAGCACTGCAGCTCTGCCAATAACACTCATTGGGCCCTCACGCATGTTTTGCGTTTTAATTTCCATATAGCACTAAGCATTTGCGAGCCTCATGATTTTACCTGAGAGAGAGGCATAAGAAGAATTAGGCAGTAGTATATGACTGGGTTTAGCACACTGTGACGATACTTATTCAGTTAGACCGATGTGTGATACACTGTGACTGGCAACTCGCACGATGAGAAAGGGGAACTAAAATTAGGCCCAGAAAAGCTTACAACTTGGAGTTGGGCTTTGTCGTCCCCATGGGGCCAAACCTCCCTCTTTAGTCACCGGCTTACATTGCAAACTACTCTCTCCGTCTCAAAATAGGCTTACATTGCAAACTACTCTCTCCGTCTCAAAATAAATATAACTATAGAGTTCAAAATTTATTCCAAAAAAAATACTAACTTTGACTCACCACAAAAGACAATGCAATTTTTGGAATATTTTTGCAAAAGACAATGCAGCGGCTAATAACCCCTGGTTAGTCCAAACGAGATTTCCTGTGATGTATCCGAAGCGTTGATCGGCCGCCACCGTCCGATCCCTTTCGTCTCCAATATAATTTTGTCGTCGATCGGGTCAACCATTGCAGACGCCCGCGCAGTTCAGGTGTACTGTATCCCCGGCCGCCCAGCTAGCATCATCAGATCAACTAACTTATTACCGCAGGTCTGATCGTATATATAGGCGGCTGCGGCGACATGAGGAACAAGATCCAAGCTCATCTCCGATCCATGGCGGCCTCCATCCTCTGCGCGGCGGCCCTTGTCGCCATGGCTGCGGTGGCTGCCGGCGCCGTCGTCGAGCACACCTTTGTTGTAAGCCTACATGCATGCATGTTTGGTAGTAATTTTTCAGAAAGATTGTCATCAGAGAATTGGCCGCAGCCGTGAACTGAATCGTATTCATACATGTAGGTGAGCGAGGTGAAGATGGCGCACCTGTGCAGCGAGACGCTGGTCACCGTGGCCAACGGCCAGCTCCCTGGGCCGGCGGTCGAGGTCACCGAGGGAGACGCCGTCGCCGTCCATGTCGTCAACAAGTCGCCCCACAACATCACCATCCATTGGCACGGACTGAAGCAGCGGCTCAACTGCTGGGCGGATGGGGTGCCGTCGGTGACGCAGTGCCCCATCCGGCCGGGCCGCAGCTTCACCTACCACCTCAACGTCAGCGGGCAGGAAGGCACCCTGTGGTGGCACGCTCACGTCTCCTGCCTCCGGGCGAGCCTGCACGGCGCCTTGGTCATCCGGCCGCGGCACGCCTACCCGTTCCCCAAGCCTGACAAGGAGATCCCCATCGTTATAGGTTCTCTTGTTTTCTTTTTTTTTTACGAAACTGGTTCTTGTCTGCAAATTTGGAATCCGGCCAAGAGCACAAGTGTGAGTGATCACCTTGATGATGCCATGGCAGGTGAGTGGTGGAACCTGAACCTCGCGCAGTTGGCCAAGAACATGGAGGATGGGTACTACGACGACAGCTCCAACGCGACCACGATCAATGGCAAGCTCGGAGATCTCTACAACTGCTCCGGTAATCATCTCGATCTTCCTAATTAGTGATAACATTATTCTCTAGAGAAAAAAGTTACCTTTTCTCTTTATTTACTTCCTTCACCATGAAATTAAAGGTGTCGTGGAAGATGGCTTGGTGCTGGACGTGGAGCCCGGCAAGACCTACCTGCTGCGGCTAGTCAACGCCGCGCTCTACTCCGAGTACTACGTCAAGATCGCTGGGCACAGGTTCACGGTGGTCGGCGCCGACGCCAACTACGTCCGCCCCTTCACCACGGACGTCGTGGCCATCGGGCCCGGTGAGACGGTGGACGCGCTGGTGGTCGCCGACGCGGCGCCCGGCCGGTACTACATGGTCGCCGTCGGCGGCCAGGCGCCCAAGCCTGACATCCAGATCCCCGAGACCCGCTCCAGAGCGACGGTGCGGTACACGAGCAGCGGCGGCGAAGCACCGCCGGTGGAGCCGGAGATGCCTGACCAGCACGACTACATGGTCTCCTTCAACTTCCACGGCAACATGCGCAGCCTGCGCCACCCGCGTCTCCCGCCGGTGCCGGCGCGCCCCGACGAGAGCCTCTTCGTCGCGCTTCGCATGGGCTCCATCTGCCGGCGAGGCCGGTCGTCGTGCAAGAGGAGCGGGAGCAAGGAGTCCGTCATCGTGGAGACCATGAACAACGTCTCCTTCCAGCTCCCCGCCGCGTCGGCCGCTACGCCGCTGCTGGAGGCGCACTACCACCACCACCACCGCAATAACGGGACGACGGCGACGGCCGGCGGTCTGGACCAGCTGTACACGCTGCCAGACCGGCCGGCGAGGCCGTTCAACTTCACCGACCGCGCCCTGATCCCGTGGGGGCCCAACGAGGCGTGGCTGGAGCCAACGGAGAAGGCGGCGGTGGCGCGGCGGTTCCGGCACGGCGCGGTGGTGGACATCGTGTTCCAGAACTCGGCGGTGATGGACACCGACAACCACCCGATGCACCTGCACGGGCACGACATGTTTGCGCTCGCGCAGGGGCACGACAACTTCGACGCCGGGAGAGACGCGGCGAAGTACAACCTGGTGGATCCGCCGCTCAAGAACACGGTGCTCGTCCCCAGGCTTGGGTGGGCAGCCGTCCGGTTCGTCGCCGACAATCCAGGTGGGTAGGCAGGGCACATTGCATGGTTTCTTCACCCAACCACTCTAGTAGTACGTGTCAAACTTGAAACTCTTTTGGTTTAGAATTCAGAGCAACATTAGAAAACTGGAAAGATAGAACCAAAAAAGTCCATCTTACAATCCCAACAATTCAATTTGAGCGTCAAAAAGTTTGACTTGTATGGTTTTCTTTTAGTATATGTGCATACTCATTGTTTTAGAGGCGAAGTCTTATGCTTGTTCTCTTCTTTTTTTTAGGGGTGTGGTACATGCATTGCCACTACGAGCTGCATGTGTCTATTGGCATGGCTGCCGTGTTCATCATAGAGGATGGGCCCACGGTGGACTCAGCGCTTCCACCACCGCCTGTGGATTTTCCAAAGTGCGATCAATAGTCTAGGGTAATATCAGGGGCGAAGCTAGAGCTAAATCGGGGGAAGCTCTTTGATTTATAAGGTGAAAATTTGATAGTTAACACTGAGTTTTCGTTTCGGCGTGGGTGCCCGGGCACCCACCCGCCCCTGGGTAATATGGATATTGTGATGTCTCAGCATGTGCACTTATATTATTATGTTGAAAAGAGGTTAGTCCTTTTTTCATATCGTTGATAACTTGTACCAGAGGTGCGTGATGTGGTCAGGCACACTGCAGGGCTGCAACTGTTTCAAACATGCATGTAACCAGCAGTTCAAGTACTTTTTGGCCCATGATCGTGTTGAATCCCGTTACAGTTACATGTCAGCCGACTACCCAGAAAGTGATGCGAAAATGAAACAGCACATAATTACAGACAGCGCGCCTACATTGACTTGTAGTCAAAGCGTATCAAGGGTTGGATTTGCAAAGACTCGATACTCCATTACTAATGGCTTTGTTGCAAGATCCGTGTTTTTTTTTCCTTCCAAAGAGCATGGAAGAGCCTTTTTTTTCTAGTCACTAAAGATGATCAGATCATGGGAACATGCCTTCGAGGAACTCCTCGAAACCTTCATCGTTGTTTCCTGAACTCCTTGAAGAAGCTCCCGTCCGATCTGCAGAATTTTGGCAAGAGTTAGTTTCACGACACTGGAATTTATGGCATCCCTAAATCAATAGAAACAGACAATATACATTCAGGAGCACAGAATAATCGACAAAGCCCAAGGCTATCACAGGTTCTGGTGAGCCCACCTCCAGGCATATGTTCTACCGAGCCCAACACCAAACATTTGACTACATGAACAACCACAAAGATCTGATGTTCCCATTAGACCCTGTTAGCAAGGCTTGGGATCAACCATGATCTGGGCCCATTCCAAGGTGGAAACCACACACAAAGTTACTCTGAATCAAGTGAACTCAATATTTCGGCCAAAAATCGAAAAGGTGCTGTTTGGATTTCAGGAAAAGGATGGAGGGAATGGGATATGGCTGCTAGTCCTATGTTTGGATTTGGGGCATGTTATCAGAGGAAGGTTTGCGAATGGGATATGAAGTGCTCCTATCCCATTAACTGAAACCCAGTGGGAGGGGTGTGTTTCAATTGGGATAGGGAGAATAATAGAATATTAAGATCAGGTTAGTCCTTAATTCTAGAGATTATTTTCTTAATTGTCAAGTCTCCTCATCTATATAAGGACAGCATTTTATCTCCTTTCAAGCAATCAAAGAAGAACTAATACCAAGTCCCTCAACTCAATAGTCTGGTCTCCCTCTAAGCTGAATTCGCCCGGCTATCTTTCCGTCGAGGTCTGCAGTCTACCCCTTTGGCATGTGACCCTTTCTCTTAACCAAACCTAACAAATCCTAACTTGACAAGGTGTCTAACAGTGCATGTTAGTTTGTACACTCCAGATATATGGCACCTTTGCTACCACGATTGGGCACCAGACACCACAGCCATGCCATTTTTTATAATTTTAACTTTTCTATTTTTTTCTTGACCAACATTGTATATTGTTTTGTTTTCAGTGTAGTGATTTTCGGTCAACAGTGTAGTGATTTTTGGTCAAGGGCATCTGCGCCCAAGACGGCAGGGCCCCGGCTACGAAGTTCGTAGCCTTGATCGGTAGCAGCGCTAGGGATTTCACCTGAGCGCTCAATGGTGAAGGGGATGACATTAAGAGGAGAAGAGGGAGACTAGGAATGGGTTTTCTTTCTTGATTCCAAACAGTACTGATTACATCAAGATATAGGCACTTGGCCTGCTAAACGAAGGTAACAAACCCCTTGATTCTAGCTTTCCTTGCATGCCGATCTGCATGGCTTCTTTCCTAAACTCCCACCTAGCCACTCGGCGCTGGCGGCTTGCGTCAAGATCGCCGTTGTTGGCCACTAGAACACAGGTCCGGCGCCGGTAGTGTCGGCCTCACATGACATTTTCACACCCACAACTCCAAAATGATCAAAAGGAACATTCTCCCATGTGGTTGATTAGGCCACAAGGATGTTAATAAAACCCCGTTTTGAGGTTTATATGCCTGAGGAATTTTTACTCTGGTAGCCAAACAAGCACCACTGCCCCCCAAACCCAGCAATGTGCTTGACCACACAAAAAGGTGACTGCAATCATATGTACCTTTTTTCTTTCTTCTATCTTTCTCAGCCTCATCATCTGAGGTATCGTCACTTTCCTCATGTTCTCTGCAGTTTGAACAACCAACTCAAAGAATGTAGGTAGGGTAAAAAATAGTGCGGTAGTGAGGGTGGACAAAAACTAGAGGTACCTCTTTCTCTTGTCCCTGTCTTTTAATTCGATTTCCTTTTCACCAGAAAATTCTTTTTCCTTCTCTTTCTCTTTATCCCTTTGCCTTTTATAAGCAAGCTTTTCTGCACATCTTTCATAATGTACTATAATCAGGCTAAATAACCAATTTGGCACTTGCTTGAACAAAAAGAAAGCATAATAGACACAGCAAGATTCAGTGATCCAAGGAATAGTTCAAGAAATACAAATATCATGATAAGCACAGAAGTGCCAATGAAAAACTGGTTCAAAGAAATGTTATAATGGAACAGTGGATTGACTAACCTTTTGCAAGCTACCAACTTCACTAGTGCTTGTTTCTGCTCCCCTGCTTCAACATAAGAAAAATTCACCTGAAGAAGAGAGAAGGAAAAAAAAAGGTAAGGGCTATCGCTACAGTTGAAACTGCTAATAAAATGTATTTTACACATTATAGGATCAGCAGCTAGATACTAGCAAAGAACATGCCTCATAACTACCTAGCCCTTGTTTTTCATCACAATGCCTATTGCCACAGACAAATTGCCCTGCAAAAGAGCATATTCTGGTCATCCCTGAAGATTTTTATATTGATTCAGATCAAAGGAATAACTGATCTTGTTTAACAGATTACACAATTTCAAGAAAATACCTGCATTCTCTGATATCTTACTATAATATGAGGAGAGAACTATAATAATGACTTTCAAAAACAGGAAATTCAGTTCTGATCTGTTTTGGAGTTTGGTGGTTGTTTGGTGCAAGCACCCCACCTTGCACTGAAAGATATACAGCTAAATAAAAAAAGACAAGTATGCCTAATAATGTAAACAAATGAAGCTTTAAGCTCTGTAACCTCTAATTGCATTTTCTCTAAATACCTTTTTATGTTCTAGATTTCCAATTGAAAGGCCTGTTGCTAGCAAAACAATATACTTTTCAGGGAAATCATTTTAGATGGAATTTAACAGACAGGGTTACTGGAGAATACCTTTGCCAGATATCACTTCGTTTTCTGTTCTCCACCTCAATCCAATCTGTACAGAAGATACCCTTATTAGATGCAATTCAAATCCAGTACTACAACTGATGACTGCCATATCCAGTACTACCCTTATTAGATGAAATCAGTTGTAATACTGGATTTGAATTGCATCTAATAAGGTTCGGGGGGGGGGGGGGGGGGGGGTGGGGGGGGGGGGGGGGGGGGGGTAGTTGGACATCCACTCATCGTCCTATCAAGAGTACGCATGACTGCCATATCATTAATACTTGTTCACTTCTGAACTACAAGGATAATCAGCATTTGTGCATGCCTGCCAGAACTTAATAAGTTGATATAAAAAATGGGTGTGTGGGCAAGCATGGTTCTTGCATATGCACGTTGACGCAAATCCCCAACCAAGAAGAACAATCATCTTGTTATTCCTTCCCAAGCATTAATTTATGAAATGTAAAATCAAGGTCACAAAAGAATCAATTGGCAGGATACCATTATTGCCTTTAGATGAATGTCCCTCTAAAAGTCCTGCTACAAGCACTCTTCCTTTTCTATAGCATTCAAGTGCAAAGGAGAAACCACATGTTTCCATCACGAAATCATATTCATTGACGCAGGGTTCAAGTACCATACCTTTCCTTTTTTGTACTGGGTCATGTCAGCTATGCAATACCTGCCTCAAGTTAAGGGCCCTAAGCACAGTTGTGTTAAGTCTTAAAAAAATTACAAAGTATAATAGTACAGAGCCCATGACATACAGCTCCCTTTTATACGGGCACTGATCAATCCTGGTTGACACTTGACAGAAAGCATGAAGTGCTCAAGTCTTAACACAGGCGAGCGTACTAATGCAGAGGACACCAACAGATATATGCCCTTTATAGTCGTAAGATCACATTCACATGCCCAATGCCTATTTATATTACCAAACTATTAAAAAACTTCATGTAATATTAGCTTCAGCATAAATGAACCTTTTACTTCACAAAATTTTCTGAAACAAATGTCATGTACTGACATATCATCATAGAAAGAACAGTGCAATAAAAAATTTACCAAAACAGGATACTCTTTAAAAAGCTTGTCATAGTAACGTTTGACCAGCCTCTTCTCCCAAGTTGAATCCATGTCATCCTCCTCAGAAAGAATGAATCTTTCGCATAATAGAAGAAGAAGATAGGTGAGGCTTTTGTGAGTTTCACAAAAAAACACAGGCACATGTTAACAGCACATGGTTCTGACCTGTATCCTTCTCTCAGTGTATCTTTATCAGTTTTGATGGGTAAACTGTTATCCCTATTTTTCTCATGGCCATAAAACTGAACTGTTGAAAGGCAGGACATGTATCAGTGGCAACATACAGATACACTATACAGAAAAGGAAGAATGGATACCATCTATGTAAAGGTTAAAAAAACCATAAGGTACAGTGTCTGATCTCCAATATTCTGGGAGACTAAGAATAGGAGACAAATTGCCTGGTTGGAAGGCTAATATGATGAATATGTCGGGTCGTGCAACTTGGGTGCGCTTCGTTCTCTCAGCTCTTCCGATACATGTATTGATTGCGCTTAATGTTCCCAAATGGTTCATTAAGGCAATTAATAAGATTCGAAGAGCTTTCTTGTGGAAAAGAAGAAAAGAGGCACAAGGGGACTGCTGCTTGGTGGCTTGGGAGAAGGTGCAAAGACCTCTAGAACTTGGTGGTTTGGGAATTCCTAACTTGGAAATCATGGGCTGGGCTTTACAAGTGCGGTGGCTGTGGCTGCGGAAAACAGATTCTGGCAAGCCATGGCTGTCCCTTGATATCCCCATCCACGCCAATGTGTTGGCACTTTTCCAGGTTGGAATGCAGACATCTATTGGGAATGGAACTTCAACTAAATTTTGGAAGGATAAATGGATTAATGGCAGCTCAGTCAGAGACATTGCACCATTAGTGGTGGCTGCAGTCCCGACACGTATCAGAAACATGAGTCTGGTTGCAGAGGCCATGGTTGATAACAGATGGGCGCAAGACATACAAGGAGGTTTATCTATGATTGGGATATATGAGCTGTTCCAACTATCCAACATTCTTTCTGAGTTTGTTCTCACTCAGGAAGAAGATGTTCACACTTGGCGGTTTGAGGCCTCGGGACAATACACAGCTAAATCAGCTTATTTGGCCTTCTTCAATGGTGCAATTAACTTTGAGCCCTGGCGAAGAATTTGGAAATCCTGGGCACCAGCTAAGTGCAAAATATTTCTATGGTTGGCAGTAAGGAACAGGTGTTGGACAGCAGATCGTTTGGAAGGGAGGAATCTTCCACATCCCGAACATTGTTTGCTGTGTGATCAAGAACCTGAAAATATACAACACATACTCACCACATGTGTCTTTGCAAGAGAGTTTTGGTTTCGAATTCTAGCAAAGTTTGACTGGCAGGTCTGCACTCCATTAAGGGATGAACTCTCCTTCTCAGAATGGTGGAGGACGAGTGTTAAAAAGATTCAGAAAGATAAACGGAAAGGTTTTAATACTTTGGTTATTTTGGGTGCTTGGCTTCTTTGGAAACACCGAAACGCTTGTGTGTTTGAAGGAGACCGCCCAAATTTGGACAGGTTACTGCAGGCGTTCAAGGATGAACACCACTTGTGGTGTCTGGCAGGGGCTCGATGCCTCAGCTCCTTGAGTGCTGGTCAAGTGTTCGGACTAGGCTAATTCCTAGTCCTTGTTAGTGGTCTCGGGTCAAGCTTTTGTTTTTCTTAGGCTACAACAACATCATAGTGTATCACAGCCCCTCACAGCTCGGCTCGGAGTGAGGTGTGCTAGTTTGCAAGGGGCCGGTTTATTCTCTCTATTAATACAAAGATACGCAGCTCTCCTGCGTATTCGAGAAAAAGTATACCAGCCAAACCGGTGCTAAATAAAACCAACAAAATCCAAGCAACCCGAATTAAGACTCTACTTTTTAGGCCTTTCCCAAAAGATTTATACTTCAACTAAAAAAATGAACTTTTAGTCAACTCTGATCAATGTATGGATGAAGGTAGCCCCCAATTCTTTCTACAGTAGAGGGGACTGTTCATCATCCCCTTGCTTTTGGAAACAAAGAGTAAGCAAATAAATAGCTCATTATATGCCACTATCTCAGTTTCCTTTTCAGAATGAAAGGATCATTCTGTGCTCTATTAATGTGTTGACATTGGGCAAAAGAAGTACCATTGCACCAGGATTGGGTATCAATATACTAAAACTGGAGACCAGGACATAAACTATATGTTAAAAAATCCATATTAGAATGTTATCTATATTAAGCTAGGTGACAAGTTGCACAAGGAACTCCGCCTATGTTGACTGGAAGACTCTCTCTCCTGAGTCGTCTCATCATAGCCGGTCCCAAGCCCAGGTAAAGGAGGAGGGTTGCGTTAGTTTTTGGCAAACCAGCATCAAAAATAGCCACTCTAATGGATTTGAAACCCATAAAAAACTCGTTGGGGCGTAACCCTCTTAGCGACGCGCTACATCGGAACCCGGGTGTGGTGATAAATGGGCAAGGGCCGGGTCACCATCCCCCCAATGGCGCGTCGTATCGTGACCTGGGTACGATGATAAGTGAGCAAGGGTCGGGTCGTCACAACCTGAGTGGCGCGCTACATCTACGCCCAGGTGTAGTGAAAAATGAGCAAGGGTCTTCGCACTTCCCTTGACGGTGCGAAGGGTAAGGAAGTTAGCCGAGCCAATTATAATTCGTATAGGTAGCTGGAACGTAGGGTCCCTAACGGGTAAGTTGCGAGAGCTAGTTGATGCAGCAATTAGGAGGCGTGTAAATATTCTATGCGTTCAGGAGACTAAATGGAAGGACCAGAAGGCGAAGGAGGTTGAAGATACTGGTTTCAAGCTTTGATACACGGGGGCAACACCGGGTAGGAATGGTGTAGGTATCTTGATTGATAGGAGCCTTAAGGATGGAGTCGTAGAGGTTAGAAGGCAAGGCAACCGGATTATCCTAATCCGGATGGTAGTTGGAGATTCGGCTTTGAATGTGATCAGTGCCTATGCCCCTCAGGTAGGCTTTAGTGAGAGCACCAAGATGCAGTTCTAGGAAGATCTAGATAGCATGGTTAGTACCGTGCCTACCAGCGAGAAACTCTTCATAGGAGGAGAACTCAACGGCCATGTGGGTGCGACTAATGTAGGGTTCGAGCGAGTGCACGGGGGTTTTGGGTATGGTAGCAGGAGTCAAGAGGGGGAGGATGTGTTGAACTTCGTGTTGGCCTACGACTTGTTGATAGCGAATACCGTTTTCAAGAAGAGGGAATCCCATCTTGTGACGTTTCGTAGTGAACAACACTTGTCGTGGCTCTAAAAAGGGGGGCCACAGCCGGGTGGCGTAGAGCACCCGCCTAATCCCAGAGGGTGGTTACTCGGGGATACGCAAGTAATTCGTCAGATCTACTCACGAAGCAAGAACACATGAACACTCGGGGATTTTAGAGTGGTTCGGGCCGGCGGAGCGTAATACCCTACGTCCACTGAGAGTAGTATTGCTCTAGTGTCTGTGGATGAGTCTATCCTCTGGCTCTCAGTCCTCTTTTTGGGACCTGAGTTCTTTTCTAACGGGCATCTCTCTTTTATAGAGCAAGGGGAACGCGTACACAGGTGTTGGGCCCCGACAGGTGGGCCAAACGAGGATGCATAGGATACCATGAAAAAGACATTAATTGTGCTTTGCAAATCTCTTCCCGGATATGCTTCATCGCCCTGTAGACTCTCTGACCGAGGGGGGTCTTCACTTGTCCCATCGGCGAGGCGCCCGTTGAGGCAGTGTAGGTTGCGGCGTAGACTGTTGGATCTACCGCGTAGGCGTTATGATACTCCGTCGCCGAGCTGTCGTGTCTAGCTGGTGTAGCAGACTGACGCACGTGGCGTGTGCAGCGCCAACGGCTGCATCGGTGCGCCTTGGTAATGCGCGATCAACAGTACAGCCATGGCAAAAGCACGCCTCGGGCTCTGCCGTGGCAGAGCGCACTTAACGTCTCCCGCATTGAACGCGGTAGGTGGGCAAGCCTTCCCGAGGAAGCTTGGTGGCCGCGCGCGTGCCTGTGCCTGCGGACACGTGGCGGCTCCGGACCCCCTTAGGCGGGGTGTCTGTTTCCTCCCCGCTGAGGGGTCCGGATAGTATGTGGGGGTCCGGGACCTCGCCGGAGGTCCAGGGTCCCCGGCTGTTGAGCTGAGCGGTCCTTCTCCGGGACACGTGGTGACACCGGACCCGTCCCGAGTGGGAAGCGGGTCCGGGACTGTTGGCCCGGGGTGATGGAGTCGGACCCCAGGGGTCCGGCTGCTCAGCTCCTTAGGGCGTAGTTACGGATAACTACGCGAGTCTTGACATAGCAAGAGGGGGTACCCTAGTCCAGAGGTACCGACAACACTCGAGCCAGATCGACTTTATCCTTGCTAGGAAGGAGGATAGACGTGATTGCTTAGATTGTAAGGTGATACCTGGGGAGTATGTTGTCCCTCAACACAAGCTTGTGGTGGCGGACTTTCGTCTTCGGGTAACCGGGACAAACGTGCCAAGATTGTGAGAACAAAGTGCTGGAAGCTTAGAGGGGAAGCGGCACAAGCGTTTAAGGAGAGGATGCTAGGTGAGGGGCCTTGGGAAGAAGGAGAAGATGCAGATGACATGTGGCTAAAGATGGTAATATGTATTCGGAAGGTGGCCTCAGAGGTGTTTGGCGTGAGTAGGGGAGGCAAACAAGAGGGGAAAGACACCTGATGGTGGAACGACGAGGTGCAAAGGGCTATTAAGGAGGAGTGTTTCAAGTGCCTCCACCTTGACAAGAGTGCAGCCAACATCGAGAGCTATAAATTAGCGAAGAGGGTTGCAAAGCGAGCTGTGAGTGTAGCAAAGGGTAAGGCATATGACGACCTGTATCAGCGGCTAGGCACGAAAGAAGGGGAGAAGAACATTTATAGGAT
This sequence comes from Panicum virgatum, assembly GCF_016808335.1. Classification (NCBI taxonomy): domain Eukaryota; kingdom Viridiplantae; phylum Streptophyta; class Magnoliopsida; order Poales; family Poaceae; genus Panicum; species Panicum virgatum. Next base: position 51,505,782 of record NC_053143.1, on the reverse strand, counting down.
GGCTAGGATCCGCGAGCGGAAGACAAGGGACATCAACCAAATCAAATGCATCAAGGATGGGACAGATCGACTGCTAGTGAAGGATGAGGAGATCAGGGATAGATGGAGAGAGTACTTCGACAAGTTGTTTAATGGGGAGAGTGAGGGCCCTACCCTTGAGTTAGATGACTCTTTTGACGAAACCAACAGACGCTTTGTGAGGAGAATTCAAGAGGTAGAGATCGGGGAGGCTTTGAAGAGGATGAAGGAAGGTAAAGTGATGGGCCCTGATGGTATCCCCATTGAGGTGTGGAGATGACTAGGTGACAGAGCAATAGTATGGTTAACTAAGCTTTTTAACCTCATTTTTCGGTCAAACAAGATGCCGGAAGAATGAAGGAGAAGTATATTAGTACCTATATTCAATAACAAGGGCGATGTTCAAAGTTGTACTAACTACCGTGGGATTAATCTGATGAGCCATACGATGAAGCTCTGGGAGAGGGTTATCGAGCATCGCCTAAGAAGAGTGACAAGTGTGACCCAAAACCAGTTTGAATTCATGCCTGGAAGGTCAACCATGGAGGCGATTTTCTTAATACGACAATTGATGGAGAGATATAGGGAGCAAAAGAAGGACTTGCACATGGTCTTTATTGCCCTCAAAAAGGCGTATGCAAAGTACCGAGAAATATCATGTGGTGGCCCTTGGAGAAGCACAAAGTCCCAACTAAGTACATTACCCTCATCAAGGATATGTACAAGGATGCGACGACGTTTGTCCGGACATGTGATGGTAACACCACTGACTTTTCTATTAACATAGGCCTACACCAGGGGTCAGCATTGAGCCCTTATTTATTTGCTTTAGTGATGGATGAGGTCACAAGGGATATACAAGGTGAGATCTCTTGGTGTATGCTCTTTGCTGATGATGTGGTGCTAGTTGACGAGAGTAGGGCAAGGGTTAATAGGAAGTTAGAGCTGTGGAGACGCACGTTAGAGTCGAAAGGGTTCAGACTTAGTAGGACCAAGACCGAGTACATGATGTGTGATTTCAGCGTGACTAGGCATGAGGGGGGAGACGTTACTCTAGATGGGCAAGTGGTGGTCCAGAAGGATACTTTTCGGTATTTAGAATCGGTGCGATAAAAGGATGGCGACATTGATGAAGATGTTAGGCATAGAATTTCAGCTGGCTGGTTGAAATGACATCAAGCTTCTAGCATCCTTTGTGACAAAAGGGTGCCACAAAAGCTAAAAGGCAAGTTCTATAGGACAGCAATTCGCCCGGCGATGTTATACGGTGCTGAATGTTGGCCTACAAAAAGGCGACATGTCCAGCAACTGAATGTAGCAGAGATGCGGATGTTGCGGTAGTTTTGCGGGCACACAAGGAGGGATAGAGTCCGAAACGAAACTATTCGGAATAGGGTCGGGGTGGCACCAATTGAGAAGAAACTTACTCAACATCGGCTGAGATGGTTTGGACATGTCCAACGGAGGCCTCCTGAGGCGCCGGTGCGTAGTGGGGTTCTTGAGCGGGTCGATAATATAAAGAGGGGTAGAGGTAGACCTAAACTGACTTGGGATGAGTCAGTTAAGAGAGACCTTAAGGATTGGAATATCTCTAAAGAAATAGCTTTGGATAGGAGCGCTTGGAGACTAGCTATCAATGTGCCTGAATCATGACCTTTATTTCTTTTGGGTTTCATCTCTAGCCTACCCCAACTTGCTTGGGAAAAAAAGCTATGTTGTTGTTGTTGTTGTTGACAAGTTGCACAAGGAAAAATATATAATCCATGTATGGATGAAGGTAGCCCCCAATTATTTCTTAAGTAGAGGGGACTGTTCATCATTCCATTTCTTTTGGAAACCAAGGCCAAGCAAATAAATGATTCATCATGTGCCAGTGCTCCAGTTTCCTTTTAAGGATGAAAGGGAAACTCAATCATCTATCCACATGTTTGCATTGGGACACGGTACCAATATATCAGACTTAAAGCTATTATTAAAGCAGGCTAACCAGCACACTGTATGAATTGTGATCCACTACAAAGACAGAGGAGTACACAGGTAACCAGATCTTGGTGTGTTTATTGCTCAACTCCATACAGAATTCAGCACTTGAACTAATTAGTAATAACAGAAGTGTAAGAAAGTTCGCAAGATCATTTTGGAGCATCATACTTAGTATGTTTGTCTGTGTGTGGCTATAGCAGAGTTGCAAGTCTTTTAGTGGACATGCAATTGCAAGCTACAAGACTACAAGTATCCCCTGTTCTTTGAACCCCATTAGTGCGACCAAGTATAATTTGGTTTGCCTAACTCAAGATTTCATTACCATGATATTTCATTCCACAACCATTATGGTCAACCATAAATAATACCTTAACCAACACAATCCTGAATCAATCAGGAAAAAAGTGGGGGCAAAGGTAAATAATTGCATGCTTTTTCAAGAAACAAAGGCAGCAACAGATCATACCATAGTCCTTCATGAACTTCTTATGGCGATCGTACGCATTGAGCCCCCGGATATGCGACTGGTACTGCCTGCATCCATCAATCAACTATTCAGAGTTGTGAGGCGACAATTCAGCCTAAGAACCGCAACCAAACTAACAAAAGGCAGCCCGCAAGGCCGCAACTCATTGCCTTCAATTAGTATACTAGCCAACTCTAGCTACTTTTACGAGGCACTCATGGGCCGAGAGGTAAATCAGGGTTCACAGGTATGATAATTTTCATATCCCAAAGAACTAAAAAGTAGTAAAACCATGCGGAACATTGTAGAACCCAGCATACTTCGACCAGGCAGGGCAATTAATTTGCATATCCCCAGTCAATCAAGAACAAAAAGGTGCTAGCTAAACCATGTGAAACATTTTGTTACCCCCGCTCTCAATATAAGCAGGACCGAAGAGGTCTCTAGTCTAGAACCATGTGAAGCACTGGTCGTTAACAGTTATCCCAGCAAGGGATTTGGAGATAAAAAGCTAGGGTTTTTACAGCCGATTCGATCCGCAGAAATCCAAAAATATAAGACACCAAAACGACGGGTATTAAATAAATCGAAGAAAGAGGAGAGAGACGCGAAGGAACGGGGGCGATTCCCCCGCGAGAGAGGCTTACATCTTCCTCTCCTCCCTATCGAAGATGGCGGACTTGAGCCGTCCCAGCGACGCCATCGCGCTCCCTCGCCCCCGCTCCGCCCTCGCCTCGCCTCGTCTGAAACCCTCGGCAGCCGCGGCGGGCGCTCGAGCACCAGCTCGCCGTTAGGATCCGCACCAGGTTTCGGGGCCGGCAGGGTTGCGGCGGCGGCGGTCACCGCAGAGCGCTGGAGCCTTGGTTCCTCGATCGAGAGGTGGGAGAACGGAGAAGGGAACCATGATGAGGTGGGCCGCGCGTGGACCACCTTGCCGGTTGCCGAGTCCGCTATGGCCTCAGTACGTGGGCTGAACCCAAATCGATAGATGCAGGGGAAAGTGAAGAGTGTCTCAAGGGCCGGCCGGCAAAGACGGGCCTCCTCTCGAAGCGTCCCGTTCCTCCACACAGTTGAGAAAGGGCGACTCCGGGGCGATTCTCGTTACCTCCGCCGGATCCGCCGGCTTCCACCGTGTTTGGCTGGTGCACCAGCCTCCAGCTCTAGCCTGCCGAACGCGTGCTTCCTCATCTCCGGTTGCCTCTTTTGACGCCGGTAGGCTTGGGGAGTTGTGGATTCGGTGGAGGGTGTATATATTCTCTACTACTATACTAGTTTCAGGGTTAGGGTTGGAGTCTTTTTCGAGCTTCTCCGGCGTCATCCATGTCGACGACGAATGGGTTCTTCATGTGGTCCGTGGGCAGGAGGTTCACAGCGACAATTTCTTATGCAGGAAGTTTGGCTTCGGCGATTTAGTCTTTGTTTCCATCTTCTGCGTCGAGTCTCGAACTTTCTGTGTGCTTATTTGCGTTGTCTGTGAATTTTTCGTCAATGGCATCGCCGAATCCGTGCTCCACGACTTGGCTGTTGTTCGAAGGAGACTTGATGCTTGTACTGGTGGTGTGTTCACTGGGATTTTGTCCCTCCTAGGAGTTTTTCCTTAGACGTTAAGGTTCCACTTGCCCCTGTACGCGGGTAGATGTTCTTGGATCCCCTTTGTGGGATTGTCGCTTGGTGACCGGAGCTTGCCGGTGTTGCGACTAGCATCTGTTTCCGGTAAAAATGGGATTTGCCCGGGGTGTTCAACGGTCGAACAGTACTTTGTGCTGCTGATGGGCTTCAATTTTGACTCTTTGTCGAATCGGGAATCAGCTGGAAGCTTCATTCTAGATCTTCTTCATTGCCGGAGATGGAGGACCAGGCTGCGGCAACGAAGGTCGGTGACGGCGAAGGACACTGGATGCTCCTGTAATGGATGTATATGTAATTTTATTTTCTTTCAGAGATACCCGGTTAGGAGCTTGGTTGTAAGAATTCTGTATCAATAAAAAACAACACTTTCTCAAAAAAATGAAGAGTATCTCAAAAAAGAGAGAGGAGAAAGTGAAGAAAACAAGTTTTTATGTGTGATAGCAAAATAAAAAGCTGCTGGGCCTATGTAACTTTTCTGCCTCACCTACTAGAAAGGGATAGCAAAATAAAATACTTTATCTCTTTTATCTAGAGGAACATGGTTCGTTTGATCTTCACTTATTAACACCTATGTAACTGTACTTCTTAAAATGGTTAATGGCATATAGAGGATAGAGTTGAATTTACAGTGGCACTAAAATGATGATATAAATTTTGATGGCATATCATCAGGGATGAGTTAAATTTCCAGTGATATACAGAGAATTTTCTCCACCGAAAGTCTCCCTAGCACTTCCTCGGGGAAGCCTAGTGCTCAGTTGCTTGAGAATGAACCAAACCCCTCTAGGGATCGCTGCATGGTCCCCGCCGACTACATGCTCCCGATCATATGACTGAACCGAGAACATCTCTTATATATTACTGGTCTCTTAGGTGTCACAGTGTTACTAAACACGTAGCACCTAAGTCGGTACATATAAAATTATACAAAAATATGGATAAATAGAGAAAGCAATTATCCATGTTCATGTATAATTTGAGGTCAAAAAGAATTCTTGTTCTATGAGGAAAAAAGAAAGAGAGAATTCAGCATCTTAATAGTTACAGGAGGAACTGTTCATGTCTAATCCACAACCTGCAACTATTAAGGTGCTGGTGAATTGTTCATGTCTAATCCAGGACCCACAACTATTCAAATGCTGGTTTCTTTTTTTTTTCTCCTTGCACAAATTTTTATTTAGGATCAATTCTACGCGCAAATAGATGATGTATGCTCTATTAATCCATATTTTTTACAATTTTATATGCACCGATTTAGAAACTATCATGTTTGATACTAATATGATATCATCCAACTCGCGCTTAACATATGAGAGAGTTTTGTGACGGAACCCCGTCGTACGGATAGGACCCATGATGCGCTCCCACTGATAGTCAGCATGTTCGGCTGCTTGCTGGGGCGCTGGGCTGGTTGGCTCGCTGAAACAGACAGCCAATCTTGGAGATTGCTTGATCAGCTCATCTAGACTCCACCCCATAAACTCCATAAACACAAAAAAATCGTCACATCGAATATTTTGACACATACAAGAAGTATTAAATGAAGTCTATTTCCAAAACTTTTTACATAGATAGGTTGTAAATCGCGAGACGAATCTAATGAGCTTACTTAATCCATGATTTGCAATAGTAATGCTACAGTAATCATCCGCTAATTATTGATTAATCATGGATTAATTAGCATCATTAGATTCGTCTCGCGATTTACAACCCATCTACATAAAAAATTTTGTAAATAAACTTCATCTAATAATTTAAATTAATAAAATTCCAATGCAAAAAATTTTTACGCTCGAACCAGCCCTAGCCAGCCACCCATCCGAACGGTGGACGCGCTATCTGCCATCCAGTCACGTCCCATCACGGTCGGCGCCATGTATGCAACCACTGAATAATTGTGTTAGGGGTGTTTAGTTCGAGCGTAAAGTTTTTAAAGTATACGGATACATATTTGAAATATTAAATATAAATTAATAATAAAACAAATTACAAATTCATTCCGAATTTATTAAACTTAATTAATTTGTTATTAGTAAATATTTATTGTAACACCATATTGTTAAATCATGGCGCATGTTCAAAAAAATCATCTCGCAATTTACATGCGAAATGTGCAATTGATTTCTTTGTCAACATTTAGTTTTCCATGTATGTGACCGAACATTCGATATGACTTTTTTGGCCAAAATTTTTTAAGAACTAAACACACCCTTAATAAAGCAGAAACAGAGACCATCTCTTATATCTGATCCACAACCCATGACTATTCACTATTCAGGTGCTAGTAGAATTGTTCATGTCTAATCCCCCATCCACAACTATTTTTTAGATTACACAGTACAACGCAGACACAATACAATGCAGACACTCACAACGCACGCACACTCACACTCCCCTATGAACACACGTACGCAAACTCTACTCTTATGAGCATCTTCAAAGACTGAACCGGCAAATTCTCGAAATTGACGAAGTCACCACAGACGCCTTCGCTGTCGACGAAAACGCCGCCTACCACTAAATGCATAATGCCATTAAATTTCAAAATATTCGCTCTCACGAGGAGTCGACCCAGGGTCTCAAGTACTACGGAGGTTCTTGTAACCACTGGACTACAGGCCTTTTCGCATCCACAACTATTCAGGTGTTGATTTCTCTTTTTTGTTTCTCATTGCACAAATTTTACATAGGATCAAATTCTACGTGCTAGTAGATGATTGTATTCTCTATCGATCCATATTTGATGCTACTACGATACCATCTAACTCGCTTAACATAGGCCGTGTTTGGTTTGGCCCGAAAAAAAATTCGCGAAAATTTTTTACATCTTTGACAAAAAATTTAGAGTAGTAAACGAAGTCTAATTACAAAACCACCTCCACAACCCCCCATGTAAATCGCGAGACGAATCTAATGAGGCCTTTAACAGTATGATTAGAGGATGATTACTGTAGCATCAATGTAGCAAATCATCAATTAATTATCATCATTAGATTCGTCTCGAAAAGTTACACTCATCCCTAAAAAAGTTTTGCAAATAGACTTCATTTAGTACTCTATGCATATGAGATTCTTTTTTCGGAAAATGTTTTTTCGGAAAACGTGCGCGAAAAAATCCCTGTAGAAACCAAACAATGCCATACGTGAGTCTTCTAATTCAACCCTGTCGTACGGACGGGGCCGTGATGTACTCGCACGGTTGCCCGATCGGTGACCGTGGAGGTCAAGCGTACCTGCCAACCTGTCACGTCCCATCAAGGTCGGTGCCGCGCATGCAGCCGCTGGAATAATTGTGCGCTGTTTAGTTTAAAATATTTCCTACCGTATCCGTCACATCGAATTTTTAGATATATATTTAGAGCATTAAATATAATTAAAAATAATAATTAATTACACAATCTAATTAATTAGTACGCGATGAATCTTTTAAACCTAATTAGTCTATAATTAAATATTATTTATCAAGTAATAACGAAATATATTATAGTACCAAAATCTAAATTTTTTCGCGAACTAAATACAGCCATGTGTTAAAGTGGGAAGAGACGACCGTGCAGGAGGTAGGTGCGGTGGCCGGGGACGACCTTGACTACTTTTACCCCGTCGCCAGTTCTGTTAGCCGCATCCACATGCCATGCCCGCTGAGCAGTTTCAGGAGTTGTGTACCGAAATTAAAAGGTAAAAAAACTGTGTTTAGTTTTTTGACGTAAATTTTTTGAAAGAAAATTTTACTATTTCGAAGTATTAAATAAATTTTTTTTATAAAGTTTTTTGTACGGAAAAGTTGTAAATCGCGAGATGAATCGAGTAAATCTAATTAATTTATAATTAGCGAATGATTACTGTAGTATCACTGTTGTAAATTATAGAGTAAGTAGGATCATTAGATTCATCTCGTGATTTACAACTTATTTGTGTAAAAAATTTTATAGATATATTTTATTTAATATTTCATACATGTATTTAAATATTTGATATGATGGATTTTAGATAAATTTTTTGAATCTAAATACGGCCAAAGTAGAGAGAATGCACGTACAAAACAAGGAGGGGTAGAGAAGAAGGACTGCACATGAAACAAGAAGCGCAGAGAAAGCGAGAAATATAATTATTTTAAGATAAATTTTAAATTCTTAAATTATATTTATTTTGGAACGGAGACCGCCCATATTATCTTTGATGTGGATGGGACAAGCGCACTTGCTGTGTACGTCCATCCATCGCCAGGGTTTAACTTACAGACCGGTCCAGCCAAACCGGCGAGGTTCGGTTCTGGTATACCGGTCCGGTTTGACCGGAAACCGGTCGGAACCGGTTGAATTCAAATTTGAATTCAAAAGCCGCCGTGCAATCGGTTCGGACCGGTTTACCGGCTGGTTTGGCCGGTATACCGGTAGTTTAAAGTAATTTTCCGGCGATTAAAAAATAGATTCCCGGTGTGAAATAAAAGGAAATTTTGGCATGAGCTATGCACATATATTAATTTAAATGATTACACCAAAACAAGAATTTATAATCATGCATACAAATACAATAGTAATAAGCGTGCATACAAATACCGAGTCATACACTTATACACATCAAATAAGAGTTCAACGTAGGAATGGGAAAACCCCCATTTAGGACGCGGTTTGGTATTCGGTGGTGGACATCAAAGCGATACCTCGCACTCTAAGCAGCTCAGCCTTGTAGTATTGCCAAGTTTGGCCCGTCCACGCCGATGTTGTCTGCCATTCCTGAACTAACATAGTTGCATCGCCATCCGAGATAAAAATTTTTACCGTGTTCTCATACAACATCTCTGCCTGTCATTGTCTATCTGCATACATGGACAACAAAAACATATCAATCACATAAATAAAATCCTAAATCCTACACCTAAATCTTACCTAAATCCTAATTCCTACACCTAAATCTTATCTAAAACTTAAAACATATCAGCCATACACCTAACTCTAATCTAAATCCTAAAACAAATCATCTACTATTCTAAATTATACACCTAACCAATCATTCTATTAAAAAAATTCACTTCTTACCTTCTCTCCCGGTCGCACCGGCTTACCGGCGATACCGGCCGGCTAGCCGCTCGTACCGGCCGGCTAGCCGCTCGTACCGGCCGGCCGGCTAACCGCCCCTGTGCGTCGGTTGGAGAGCAGATCCGAGACTGGGCCGGCTTACTGGACTAACCGCTGGCTAGCCTGGCTCGACGGGCGGCTTCCCGACTGCGGGCGCCGGTCGCCTTCTGGGAGCGGCGGGTAGGGGGCGGAAGGGTTCTAAGGGTCAGGCGACCATCGCACGCACTGTCATGCATGTGTGTACTGATGTTCGCTCTGCCACTGTCTTGCGGCCACCCACCCCCATTTGCCACTCAAAAAGCCACGGTGTTACTTTTCAAAAAAAAAAGCCACGGTGTTCGAGTAGCTGTCATCGATCTGCCACACTGCAAAACGCATGACTGTGGCCGTGTTTCAGTGTTTGGTTCTTTCTTTGGAAGTAGATGACACACAAGTCCAGAAACTTTGACTGTTAATTACAATGTTGAATAAAGTCAGTTTGCAAAACTAACTCCAAAACCCATGCATTAGGAATCTGAAAAATCTAATGAGGTCTTTAACCGCGTGATTAGAAGATGGTTACTGTAGCATCACTGTAGCCAATCATCGATTAATTACCGTCATTAGATTCATCGCGGAAAGTTATACCTATTTCTGAAATTTTTTTACAAATAGATTTCATTTAGTACTTCATGCATGCGAGATTTTTTTTCTCGGCTTGTGTGCACGGGAAAACCAAACAAAGCCTGTATGCCATACACAAACACACACGCTCCACTCCAAAAGGCACAAGCCAACGTTCTCGGATCCTCTGGTGTCCCGTCTTATTGCATACTGTCACGACGACCACCAAGCTCGGTAACCCCCTCTTGAGTTAGTTAAACATTAGGACTTTGTTTAGTTGTGTCAGTAAAATTTTTAAAATGGAATATTTTTAAAACTAATTACAGAGCTCGTCTATAAACTACGAGACGAATCTATTAAGACTAGTTAATCCGGCATTAGCACATGGTTACTGTATCAATCACTGTAGCAATTTAGTACCTAATCATGATCTAATTAGGCTCATTAGATTCGTCTCGTAATTTACAAACAAACTATGCAATTAGTTTTTTATTTTGTTAGATTTAATACTTCATGCATGTAAGATTCCTATTCGATGTGATAGTTTTGGAATTTTAAATTTTGCAACTAAACAAGACCTAGATCTTGTTCGGTTGGGTTAAAGCTAATTTTTAGCTAGGGCCAAACATTAGCTTGCTAAAAATTAGTTGGCTAAAATTAGCTAGGAGCTAAATCACCCAAGCGGCTGAAACACACCATAGAGTTTATGTAAAATGGAACAGGTGCATTGAGGACTGCTGTTATCGCCAACTTGTAGTCAGTGGTAGATGACGTGCCTATTGACAGCGAGACTCTCAAGAATCTGCCAGCTCAGTCTCTCGATGATGCTCAGAAGTGTAGGATTCTGTGTGTATATTTATAGGGCCATATATTATTCTACACTCTAAATGTAGGTACACCCAACTAATTACTGAATAAATTTTCAGTAATAACAGCTGCGCAATTACTGAATACCGTTTTATTGAACGTGATTCAGTAATTTGCCAATTTAGTTCAGTAATTTCTAGTCATTCCGGTCAGTATTTGGCAGCTGGGTGCAGAATAAACACTACACCTAAGAATCGACTCAATTTTTTTGTGGTGGGTTTTGCTAGTGAAAAAAGCGTTTCTATTAGCCGTGGATAACAAATTCTGCCATTAGAATAGAACCACTTAGTTCCCGAAAAATAATTTGGGCACTATTGCACTGCAATTAGAAATAGAACCCTAGTTCCCGGACACTGATTTGTGTATCATTGCGGGAAGGATTATTTAATTTGGCATCAATTTATATATATAGGATATGTCAATGTTCACAAGGATATTCTATGAGTGGAAGACTTCATAAATATCCAAACAAAACCGTAGCGTTCGGTTAGCATCTTTTGCACAATTAAAGCCTTGTTTAGTTCGCGAAATTTTTTGGAGAAATGCACTGTAGCAATTTCCAACCGAAGATTAGGACTAAATATTATCTAATTATAAAACTAATTACACGGATGGACGGGAAATCACGAGCCGAATCTATTAAGTCTAATTAATCTGTCATTAGAGATTGTTTACTGTAGCATAATTTTGTCTAATTATGGTCCGAGTAGGCTTAAAAGATTCATCTCGCAATTTCACCTAGGGTTATGAAATGAGTTTTGTCAGTTATCCACATTTAATACTCCTAATTAGTCGAAGTTACTGTAGTGCTGAAATATTTTTGGGAACTAAAAGCCTAATAGTACTGATCTACTATGTTAGTCAACGGAATACTATATGAAACTAAATGCCAAATTGATCAAATCCAACCCACTGTTCTATGAGTTGGATTTGATTAAGGTATGATTGGAAGGACGATTAAAGTTGAGTGCTAAATTTTAGCACCTATTAGCAATCATATATTTACTAAAATTTTAAATCTTAACTAAATTTTAGTCCACTTTATTAGCACTTTCATATATTAGCACACTTGGATCCAATAAAGAGGATCTAAATTGGCATCCATGCATGCGGATCAACACGAACTGGCACATTCATGCTAGCTAGCTAGCTGGACAGATCGAGGCAGTCGCAAGCACGTGTTCGGTCATCAGCTACCTACCTCGTGGTTCTGTCGGCTTATAATTTCCAAAGAAGAACGAAGATTCAAAGGCACAATGACACGACCTGGATTCAGATCGAAGTGATGACTATTTCATTCATGTTGTAGCTAATGTACTGCCAAGCTGAACCGGGGACAGTTATGGTTAGGCTGGCGGCTGTATGCTGGGCGCTCTGGAAAACTAGAAATAACCTGTGCTTTGAGAAGAAAATGATAAAATCTAAAAAAAAGAGGTCTTTGATCCGCGGTGTGCCACACCATTTCAATATAATTCAGGTGGTGGGTATGCTCTGGTACGGTGACAATCATCCCCAAAAAAAAAAGTTTGCATGGCTATTTCTTTTCTTTAATTCTTTCTGGGGCAGGACTACAAAAGGATAGCGACCGGGAGACGCTGCGAGCAGGAGCAGATAAGCTTTGAAGAACACGGCGCTGTTTTTCCACCCAGGTGTGGCACTGCTCCAACGAACAACAGCATTGTTCTGCTACACTGAAGACTGATGCAGATACCCCCCTACCGAGTCGTGCTTCTCATGCCCATGGCGTCTTTTGGGTTTTTGTTCTACCAGACTTTTTTCCATGTCAGGCAACATCCTGTGTTAGCCTTGTAATAAGAGTGTGTTTAGATCTCAATTTTTTAGTGCTACAGTAACTTCAAACGTTTGATTACTAATTAGGAGTATTAAACATGGATAACTGACAAAACTCATTCCATAACCCCCGAGTGTAATTGCGAGACGGATTTTTTAGACTTAATTGGATCATGATTAGACAATGGCGTGCTACAGTAAACAATCTATAATGATTGATTAATTAGTCTTAATAGATTTATCTCATGATTTTCCGTCCATCCGTGTAATTAGTTTTATAATTAGATCATATTTAATCCTTCTAATATTCGTTTGAAAATTGCTACAATAAATTTCGTGCAAATTTTTACGGGATCTAAACACACCCTAAGAGCAGTGCTTGGTGCCTACGGGCGAGGCCTGTCTTCCCCCCGACGTCATAAACTGTTTCCTGGATGGCTCTGCTGCCCTTTGTGCAGAGAGCACACGCATTCAGAGTAATTGCGGTCTTTCTTTTTCAAAAACATGGGAGTCGAACCTTGCTGAACTTTTGTAATTTTGTTGCTCTAAGTAATGATATTCGGGCTCGCCAGCGTTGAAAAAGAAATATTTGATCCACTCATCAATTTTTTATGCGTGCAATGTGGCATTAGAATTCTGATACATTTTATTTACCACCTTTGAAAAATTGAATTCAAATATAATGGACATTGTCAAAGAAGAAAGTTGTAATCCAATTTGTCTTCACCACGTTCATGGCTCATGTGCGATCCTGTCATTGTTGGGAGTGTGGAAAAACATAAAGCCAACCGAAGATCTAGATGAACCCAATTGAATAGTAGCTTTTGAAAACCACAATAGTTGCCCATTCCAAAATATGGATCCGTAGAAATGATTGAGAACAAACCACTACTATAGAATAGGCTTTTGTTACAGGTCATTTATCCCGGTTACATTTGGGCCCGGGACAAAAGGTGGCTTTTGTCCCGGGTCCAAAGGCTAGCCGGGCCAGCGGGGGGACAGGGGCCTTTTGTCCCGGGTGGAGCCACCAACCCGGACAAAAGGCCTCTTTTGTCCCGGTTGGTGGCTCCACCCGGGACAAAAGGTCCAACCCCTTTTATCCCGGTTGGTAACACCAACCCGGACAAAAGGGTGACCCTTTTATCCCGGTTGGTTGTACCAACCCGGACAAAAGGACCCTTTTGTCCCGGTTGGTGTTACCAACCCGGACAAAAGGCCCCTCCATGTGATAGTTCAAAAGAGAGTTATTCTTTACTGAGTCACATGTACTACTTAGTTGAGTTGACAAGAAAGCCATGCGCTAGGTAATAGGTCTTGGGTTCCAATCCGGCAGGGCGCAAATATTTTTTAGCGCGAGGGACATTTTGTCCCGGCGGCCGAATCCCGGTTCCAAAACCGGGACAAATAGCCCTTTAGAACCGGGACAAATGGCCCGATCTGTATTAGTGAACCGCAGTGGCCAAGTCCCAAGCCTGATCCAAATTACTCAACCATATCCCTCACATGTCCTTCACAAATGCCTGATGGACGTTGTTGAGATGGAGAGAGATCCTTAAGATAGTTATTACCCCATCACTTGAATAAGATAGCAGCAAATAATCATACACGTTCGGATTGGAGTTGACTTGAATACTGTAGCAGCTGGGCTTAGCTCAGCTCCGGTAAATTTTGTTGTGGTGGAACTTGCCAACCCAGGTCTGAGTCATCGACTCGGCACAGGCAGTGGCGGAGCTTCTGATATGGCAAGGTGTGGCTCTTGCCATACCTTTTTTGGCGTGCAGTGTCTCATCCTCTTATACATGCATGCGCTTTCTTCAGTATTTTTCTCTACAATGCCATCATGAACCAAGGCTCGAAGCTCTGTCTAGCTTACCTGTGCCATACCTCAGCTTTAATCTATTCTCCCCCACTGGGCACAGGTGCTCGTATTTTTTTTAGATCTATTCTAGAATTTAACCGGCGCTATTCATTCAGTGGTAGGTGACGTGGTCGTCGACTGTGAGGTACCTATGATGACTTCATCAATATCAAGGATCCACTAACTCAGTCTTTTGAAGATGCTTGGGTTGCGTGGGTGTATTCATAAGGGTGGGTTTGCGTGCATATAATTGAGTGTCTGTTTTGAAAAATAAAGATGGCTGTAGTAATTCAACTTGCAATTTCGAAGCTCAATAATCATCATCTAAGGGGTTGTTTGATAGTCCCTGTCACATCAAAGATAATCTTATTATTTAAGAGTATTAAATAAAATTTAATTATAATTATTTTTTCATAAATGAGTGATAATTTTTGAGACGAATCTAATGAGTCTAATTAATTCATGATTTGCAACAGTAATGCTACCACTACCGGAAAGCCAATTGTTGCCGAGTGCCGACTTCTTTGCCGAGTGCCAAAAATCACGCACTCGGCAAAAAGGCCATATACTGAGTGTTATATAAAAGGCACTCGGCAAAGTTTAGACACTCGGCAACTATGACGTTTGCCGAGTGCTGGACTACGAACACACGGTAAACGTCGGTATTGCCGTGTGCTTAACTCGAGGCACACGGCAAACGTCGGTTTTGCCGAGTGCTGGAGATCTTGCACTCGGCAATGAGAGCACGTGCCCGCCATGTGACCGGGCACCGTGCTGATTCCGTTACGGAGCCAATGTTTGCTGAGTGTCAGCGTAATGGCACACGGCAAAGTAGGGATGTGCCGAGTGTTGTGTTCGTGGCACTCGACAAAGTACTTTTTTGCCGAGTGCCAGTACGCTGACACTCGGCAAACTAAAAAAAACTTCTTTTTTACCTTCGAAATTTTTTGTTCTGTTATTGTACTAGTTGAGGTACAACATATCAAATTTTGGTATATTTCTCTATAAGTTACGTATATGTTATTAATTTGTTTCATTAAAATGCTTTTTTGGATAATTCAAACTGGAGCCGCAAGTGATTCGAATAATATAGTATAATTAATGGAAATATTATATTCATGTTATTTAGTCAAATTTGAGACATTGTCAATCAATTGAATGGAAAATTCGAACATCTTCATCACGAAACGGGACAGAATGAGATGTTGACAAATAGATTTTCAATTCTACAAAAATCAAAAGTAGTCGGATATCCATGAAATTTGTTATGATATCATGATAACATGCAGGGAGTCTATAGAAAAAAATTGAGAAGGTTTTGCAAAAGTTGACACGTATATCTCTTACGAAATGAAGTATCTCCGAAGAAGTTTCATAGCAGTGAGAAGTATTCTTTGAGATTATGAGTCAGAGTGACGTTCAAATTGGGGTTTCACTTCATAAACTTTTTTATAGCTAATAGACATGATAGATTGTGTAATGTTTAATTTTGGTAATTTTCTGAATCAATTTGATAATTTTGAGAATTTTTTCCATCTTTAGTATTTATATAGTTGTAATTTGAATTTAAACTAATAGTGCATGAAATAATGTAGTTTCTTTTGTTGTAGCCTGTGAAATTTTTTGTATAGGCAATATACATCATAAATTGGTTCCCGTTAAAGTTTGGTTATTTTTCTGATTTGGATAATATTTTTTCAATTTTTTTGGCAAATGTAGAGAATTAGTTCCTATATTTTGACATTTACTTATTAGTGATTGAAATAATGGAATATTTTTATGGACGCATGAAATAAGATTTGTTGAGTTCATTTGGTAATTATATTTCGAATTATATTCAAAGGAACTCGTGAAAACAAAGTTTTGAATTGAAAGTAACCTAACTGAAATAGGAAAACAAAAAAAAATTGCCGAGTGATGGATCGGGCACTCGGCAAACCACGCCAATGCCGAGTGCCGCATCACTGGCACTCGGCAAACACGGAAGATGCCAAGTGCCCGCTCCACGCCAAGCCGCGCCACCTCCTCGCCGCGGCCGCTCCACGCCAAGCTCGCGGCACCTCCACACGCCGGCCGCCGCGGCGCCACCCCACCTCCATGCCGCCGCCGGCCGTGCGCGCTCTATGCCGACCCCGACCTCGACGCCGGATTGACGCTGCCCCGACGTCGCGCCGCCGCGGGCCCTCCACCTCGACGCCGCCTCGATGCCGGCCCCGCTCGCGGCACCTCCACGCCGGCCCCGCCTCCACGAGCCGCCTGCAGGCCGTTCCTGCCTCCACGAGCCGCCTCCACGCCGCCTGCAGGCCGTCCCCGCCTCCACGAGCTGGCTGTAGGCCGTCCCCGCCTCCATGAGCCGGTCATGGCCGCCGGTTGAGGAAGAAGGTAAGGAGAGTGAGATAATGCTAGGACTTTGGTAATGTATATGCTTTGTATATGCTAATGTATATGCTAGGAATATGCTAGGACTTTGGTAATGTATATGCTAAGATTTTAGTGAGATAATGTACTGTTATCTTCAAATATATATTGCCCTGCACCACATGATTGACAAATTAGTCATAAAATAATGTACTGTAATGTGTAGTGAGATTCTAGTCCCCTCCATATATATGCTATGTTTATTTTAGAGATCTTGAAATAAATTATTTTATGAACTATACTAGCTTGTATCATGCTTATGAAATTGTGCCGCCTCCCTATTTGAGCCTTCATTTACACTGAGCTAGACCTGCTATTTGACTAATATATGTTATGCTCGTTTACAGTTGCATCGCCGGCCTCCAGCCCTTTGATTGGCAGCCACGAGGCACAGTACTGCGAGCCGTAGCTTGATCTCGACGAACCGCGAGTCCACACCACGCCAGCCACGCCTACACTGGTGACCCACGGTAAGCACCGCCTCATGTTCGTAGTTCACGTAACCCGGTTTAGGCGTCTCCCGTTCGAAACAGATTCGGTTCGAAATATGCAGATCTTTGCATATCTATGGCCATATCTATTTCAAATTGTCCATGTTATTTGGACAGCCCGAGGATGCGTAGATGGGGTTAGTTTCCATGGTCCGCTCCCGTCCGAGACAGAGTCTTGGCTCCATCTCTCCGTTGTTCTCCGGATACACAATCTCCCTTGCGGGACGTGTATATCGAGAATAGCGGGGAGGTGCTGCCGAAATTCTGTCTCGGATAGGAGGGGATCATGGAAACTGACCACATCTACGCATCCTCGGGTGGGATTAGGACATATCTTCACCTATTAGAATGTAGGGACAACGTGTAGTTACATTTAATTTTGTTAGTACTTGCTGCCATTATAGAGGATGGATAACCGTCAGTGGATGTACACGGGACGGCAAAGTAAGAGTGCCGTCACCATGGAATGGATTGAAAAGACCAACGATTTCTTGGAAACCGCATGGGGTCGGCTGAAGGAGTGAGTGTCATGTGGTGTCCCTGCAGCCGTTGTGCAAACAACAAACGGAAAACAAAGACGGTTATGGGCCAACATCTTTTCAATTATGGATTTATGCCAGACTATACTCGGTGGAACTTGCATGGTGAAGGCCATCGTATGAGGGACGAGATTGTGAGGCAACCAATCGATGATTGTGATGCCGATGGTGGGGTTGGAGACATGTTAGATGACTATCATGAGGCACATTTCGGTGAAGGACCATAGTAGGAGGAGCCAGAGCCAACCGCGAAGGCGTATTATGAGATGTTGGAGGCGGCACAGAAACCACTTCACGGCCAAACAAAGGTGTCTCAGCTGGACGGCATTGGACGCCTAATGGCCTTGAAGTCTCAGTTCAGCCTGAGTCGAGACGCCTTCGACAGTATGTTGACCGTTTTTGGAAGCATGCTTCTGGAACATCACATTCTGCCAAAGACAATGTATCAGGCACAGAAAATCCTTGGTGCACTTAAGATACCATATGAGCAGATACATTCTTGTCCGAATGGGTGTGTTGAGACAGGTTGCCGATGGATTTGGCTATAGGATCAAGTCATTTAACGGTTATGATGTGAATGGATACCGCTTCCACACAATGGGGTACGAGCAGAGTCGGCCCAATCGAAGAACCACTAATACAGGAGTTTTTACGCCGGGCCAAGATAGGATCGACTATTACGGAATATTATTAGAAATATACAAACTCCAGTTTCATGGTTCCGTACCACTGACTCCTGTCATATTCAAATGCCACTGGTTCGATCCTAAATTAACGAGGCATACACCCAAACTTGGCATAGTCGAAATTCAACAGGATTCAAAGTTACCAGGCGACGATGTCTACATTGCGGCACAACAGGCCATACAAGTTTATTATCTCTCATACCCATGCCAAACCGACAAATGACTTAAGGGTTGGGGTGTTGTGTACAAGATATCGCCACACGGCAAACTACCTGTCCCAAGCAATGAAGACTACAACAATGACAGAGAGTTCTTTCAAGAAGAGGGGCTTGAAGGGAGTTTCGAGATAGACTTAACAGACGTGATCGAAATGGAAGTAGACAATGAAAGGGTTGTCCACGAGGCAGAGATCGGAGATGAGGTCGAAAATGTTCATGACTTAGAATTACTTGAGCGACTACGTTTAGGCAGAGACAGTGAAGATGACATTCCTCCTTCGGATACTACTGGTTATGTGGATGATAGTGATGATGAGGATTATGATCCAGCGGCTCCCGATCATGACGACTATTTCTAAATCATGTATGATCCGTATTATTTAATACTATGTTAATTTGTACTAATATTCTATTCATTTGCATCTTTTTCCAATTTTGTTTGTTTATTTTGTACCATTTATTACTATGTTTATCTTTGATGATTCGTTCACTCATCTTGATTGCAGGTGATTGAATCAAGATGCCAGGCGGTGGCAAGATATCTTTCCTCAGCTCCTTGTATCGGAGGAAAGGTGGAGAGGGTCCTGAGGGGTCCAATGTAGCAGAGGCGTCTGGGAGCCGTGGTGGAGGAGGGATAGGTACTGGAGGAGGGGGAGGGAGAAGGAGAGGTACTGGAGGAGGTGGTAGAGGAGGAAAGGGGGGAGGAGGAGGAGGAGGGAGAGTACACCTTCTCCTGTACAGGCGGAGGAGGAGGAGGAGGAGGAGGAGGAGGAGGAGGAGGAGCAGGGGGAGGAGGAGGACGACGATGAGGAGGGGGTGAGGAGGAGGGGGCAGCAGGGGAACCGCGGGTGTGGTTACGAGGACCGTTGACACTCCCGCCTCGGCCGATACCTCTAGAGAGAAGGCCGATTATTCGACCCGCAGGGCCTCGATAAGTAACTTTAGATGTTATCGATTCTTTTTCATTTGATATGTTCAAAATCACAATACAAACTAATACTTTATCTTGAACACTTTTGTAGGAACTGGGTGATTCTATCTGGAGGTGCCCACAACCGGAAGCCCAATGGCATCCTCGGTGCTCTGTACAGGGAGCACTTTCCTGGGCTCGTGGAGCATGCCGGGGTCAGGGAGCTGGCCTACACATGGGACCACTACATGGCCGTCGCAGATACAGATGATCGGGAAGGGAGGAACTTCGGCACCAAGGCGAGGCGGGTGGTCGGGGAATTGTGGGTAAGTAACCGTGGCACTACATTGGTCAATATATCGGATGCACTATAAATTCTTGGAATACTTACTGCAAGTATCGGTCCTATATGCAGGATTTCTACAGGTGCGCTCCAGGTTATGAGGCCAGGGCAAATCAAGTGGCTAACAAAGCCTGCTACAAACTGGTGAAGGACATGCACTACGAGGCGCGCGTTCAGGCCAATGTCCGATACATTGCCGATTACGAGAAAAGGTCGATCAAGAAAGGACCCGCAAGGGAAATCTATCTCAGGCCGGTTCAATACGCGAGGGTAAATCAGGAACATCTCCACTCATTTTTTGTGAATTTGAGATTCCAATATGACATACACTTGATT
Organism: Panicum virgatum; assembly: GCF_016808335.1. Taxonomy (NCBI): domain Eukaryota; kingdom Viridiplantae; phylum Streptophyta; class Magnoliopsida; order Poales; family Poaceae; genus Panicum; species Panicum virgatum. The sequence goes on along the minus strand of NC_053143.1, from coordinate 51,485,548 downwards.
ACGTGTAGGTGATCCCGAACTGGTGCGCCGGGAAGGCTGAGTGCTGGGCTATGATGGTCGATAAGTGGATGAGCGAGGAGTGGGCCCAGCAGCACGCCTTATGCCGGGAGTGCCGCTTGATGATGCCCGGTGCAGCGCACCATCAAGGCAGCCGTAGCCTTCCCGAGTTTCAGGAGGTTTTGGTACGTGAATTCACTTTTTCATTATTTCGAACGCTAAATTCTGCATGCTTACTAATCATCTTGTTTTTTCTTTGCAGTCGGCACGACGTGAAGGGCATCCTTGCAACGAGTTCACGGCATACGTTATGGCTCACATGGGCAAGGCGACGTCTAACGTCGCATTCGACCCGGCGGCTCCGCCCGAGGCCTACAGCAACCCGAACATCCACACCCGTGTGACTCGGTACACGGAGATAGGAAAGGCGCTCCACGGGGACACATGGGATCTGGCCACCGCACCCCTTTCTGGAGAAGCCACCATGAGGACGGGAGGAGGAAAGAAGCACGGCCGGTACTGGCTCGGCGACAGCATAGTCGACACGGCCAGTACGCCCACTCTCTCCCAGCTTCGGGTAAGGACCACTGACTCGACCCCGCCCATACTTCCACGGCCCGAGATTTCAGTGGCCAGCATGCATGCATTCCAGGTTATTTCTGTTTCATTCGTCGGTTGTTTACGTACCTTTGTTTCGCATTTTGACTTTGGGGTGAAATCTTGTAGGCCCGGCTTGACAAAGAGAAGAGACTGCGGCAGGAGTTGGAAGAGAGGTTGGAGCAGGAGCGGAAGCTGAGGGAGGAGCAAGACCAAAGGTACGCCACCATGTTCGCCTACATGCAAGGTCTAGGTGCATCGATAAACTATCAACCGCCGCCAACAATGCCGTGGCCTCCGCCAACTGCACCTCCACCACAGTTGCTCGGCACACCGATGGTATTTCCTAGTGCAGTCACCCCCGTGAGTATGAATGTATTTGCTTGCAACCACCGCCTAAATTAAATACTGACTTGGAATGTAATCTTGTATGTCATCATTTTTGCAGAATCTATCGGGGGTGGCATCGAATGAGCCTCCGGATCAGCACTCCCCGGCGTCGCAGTGGCCAGGTTCAAGATCTGAGCAGAGATGATTAAGGTATCGTTCAGTTGTCAAGTGTGCGTTGTACTATGGTTGTTAGACTGCCGGATGTTGGACTTGTAGCTGTTGGACTTGTCGATGTTGGAATAATGCTTGTACTATGGATTATGAATGCTTTGTGGACTAAATTTGAACATTATGTGATATTTGTGATATAAATGCGATGTTTGTGATGGATGTCACATGAGAATGTGATATTAATTGCCTGGGATATATATATATATAATGTTTGATTTATGAAAGAGGGAGCTCATATATGCAAGAAAACAGACAAAAACAAAAAAATACCTTTGCCAAGTGTTTTTACCTTGGCACTCGGCAATGCGTGCATTTCCAGGTTCCTAGAAAATGTCTTTGCCGAGTGCCAAGGTCAAAACACTCGGCAAAGGCACTGGCTTTGCCGAGTGCCAGATCTTAGACACTCGGCAAAGCTTGGGCTTTTGCCGAGTGCCTGTGATCTAGCACTCGGCAAAGCTGACACAAAAAGTCTGTGGACCAGCTGTTTCACTTTATGTTGCCGAGTGCCCGAGAAAAGTCACTCGGCAAAGCTGGCTTCGCCGTCAGATTGGTTGCCGAGTGTCTTTTGCCGAGTGTTACACTCGGCAAACTCTTGGCCGAGTGCATAACGGCCTTTGCCGAGTGTTTCTGACACTCGGCAAAGCGCCTGTCTCCCGTAGTGTACAGTAACCATCTGCTAATCATGAATTAATATACCTCGTTAGATTCGTCTCGCAGTTTAGTCTTAGAGTTCTGTAAATAATTTTATTTAATACTTCTAAATAATAAAATTCTCTTTAAAGTGACAGGGACGAAAGTGTCTGAATCCAAACACCGCCAAAAGGGACCGCAACCAATCCCCCTGGTTGTTGACTTTACTCCCATGATAGATATTTTTATTTGGGATCCAACTGCAAGCGTAGCAACCACATACAACTATACAAGAGTCGAGCCCGTCCTCTCTTCTTCCCCGTCTCATCTCCAGAATCCATTGGATCCACCACGACGATAGATGTTCGACGCAATCGTTCTTGCTTCTGCTGCGGCGACATGGGTGATCAACAAACTGCTGAACAGCCTCTCCAAAGCTGCCATCAAAGCGCTGCTGAAGAAGGAAGATCTCGATCAGGAGGTCGAGAAACTCAAGAACGCGCTGCAGCGCGCAAATCTCGTCCTCGGCGCCGTGCCCGTTGGAGTCGCCGCTGGGGTCAAAATTGAGAACACGAATTTGGAGGAGCCGATCCAAGAGGTGCAGCAGCTGGCCACCGAACTCACCAAGTACCTCGACGAACTGGAGTACTACGACATCAAGGACAAGGTAACCTGCAGAACTTTTATTTGGCGAGTAACTTTTTCTAAGAAAACAAAAAGGAGTGCAAATCTGGATCTTGTGGGTGGACTCATGAATAGATGTGGGACTTTTCAATATTTTTTTTTGGAAATGTTCTTATAACTGTTTATTTATGCTTATGTATTGCTAAGAAAACAGCACAATAATGATGGCAAATTCTTGGCACTACATGCCATTGATTCTTGAGTTCTTGAAGGAGTTACCGAGCAGTACTGGGATTTTTGTTCGGTTCGCAGTGCATGATTTCTGTGGATGAGCTGTAGCACGCAAGAGGAATGGCAATGATACGGTGAAGTGCTGCTCGGGGGCCCAAGGTTGCTATGGATTGGTGAAGTGTTGCTCGGGGGCCCAAGGTTGCTATGGATTTGACTGCGGATAGAAATTCATCTTGATATTAACTAGTTATTAATTGTTTTGTGAGTTTTTAATCTGCTAAACACAAAAAAATTATATGTAAACCTACGGCGACTCTCAGTTATTTTTAAAAGAAACCCAACGAAAACTTATTTTCCAATATTGACTTTTAATTTGTGAGATTCAAACAATAATCATCTACCTATTTTCTGAGGGTCCCCGAGCTTTGCACGCCATACTCCAAGGCCAGTTTTAAAGGCGACGGCCCCTGATTGAAAAAGAACACAAAATCCTCACTGCGTATTAGTGTCGTACATATGAAATCCTACATGCACCAGCACACGAAGACTTAATAGAGCATGTACACAATAGGATACTCCGTGGTGCTTATACGATCGAGGAACTAGTTTTTTTGCCCCACGTCAGATGCGCCAATCTTTGTAAAGAAGATGGGATGCTTAAGTTGGCACTAGTGTTTAAAGTGTGATAATAAGTCGGTTAAAGTTATTTAAACAGCCATTTACAAGGTAAAAACAACTTTTGTAGAGGTGCTTAAACAAGTAGACACATTTCTCTTTATAAACACTCATAGGTAAGCATGTGGCCACGGAGTACATGTGCAAAGAATGTGGTAGGATTAAGTGATTAATCACCTACAAATTGAGCACAACGGAAACAGGTGCTTTGCCGAATGCCTCAGGCACTCAGCAAAGCCATACAAATACTCGGCAATCTTTGCCGAGTGCCACCCTCGGCATACCTCACTCGGCCTCGATTTAGACAGCAAACAGCTATTTGTCGGACACTCGGCAAAGACTTTATCGAGTGTTGAATCGACTCTCGGCAAAAAAAAAAAGATACGACGTCGGCACAGAAACGATTGTTTGCAGAGTCCAATGTATCCTCCACTTGGCAAATTTGACATTATGCCGAGTGCATTTAGTGTTTTCTTGCACTCGGCAAAGGTGGGGTTTCCTGAGATTGAAAGTGCCAAAGGAGTTCCACAATTAATATGTTTCATATTTACATAAATCTGGATATGAAACATGCAGACACGCATTGCAACAGCATGTATCCATAAAAACTGTGTCATTACGAAGTACTTAAATAGACAAAAACATATCTCTCTTATATATTAAATAAGTGGCATGTTCGTGGTCAGTTCGTGTTTGTGTATTCCTTGGAATTTAGATATATCTACTCCAAATAAGAAATGTGTCTATATATTGCGAACTTGTAATTCAATCTGCTTCATGCCATAGATCATAGGATTGGACAAGTGTCTCTAAAAATACCAACCAGATGCCCTACTAGTTCATCCGTTTGAACAAATGTTATTAAAAGCACCTACATGCCCTAGTTCATCGGATTGAACAAATATCATCCAAAAGACACCTACATGCCCTGGGGCCATCATATTGAATTAAACAAAGTTCATGTATCTTTAAAACTGTGGCAGTGTTCATTTGTTCATCATTGCCCAAGGAAGGAGAGTGTGTGTGGGGGGGGGGGGGGGGGGGGTTGTGTGGAGCGGGCAGTTCATTTGTGTCAAATACTGGAGAAGTGTAATCATATAATTGTCTAATTATCTTATTTGTATTTGGCAACTTTAACATTTGCCATGAAGACAGCAGATTTAATTCTTGTTCTTCCATTTGCATTGAATAGGTGAAACAGAATATTCCGAAGAAAAGCTGGATGAAAACTATTACTCATGCCGTCGGACATTCGAATCCGACAAAAACCGATAAGGTTTACATAGCACGTATAAGGGCTATAGTGGAGAAACTGCATAACCTTTGTGGGAATGTTTATGAGGCTCTCTATGCAGAAAAACTTGGTGCAATTATCCGAGCAAGTAAAACAACAAGCACAGACACGCGGGAAGCAGCACAGTACTCCACTCAAACTAAGGTATTCTCAAGGGATAATGTGAAGAACAAGATTCTAGAAGTGATCAGTACCCGGGCATCAAGCGATCAAGTATCTATCATACCAATTGTTGGTGACGGAGGTGTTGGAAAGACAACACTTGCTCAACTTGTGTACAATGACCTAGAAGTAAAATCTAAATTTGACATCATGATCTGGATATACGTATCTGCTAACTTTGATGAAGTCAAGCTTACACAAAAGATTCTAGAACAAATACCTGAATGTGGGCACAAAAATACCAATAGTCTTGCCGGGCTTCAACATGATATGAACAAATTTTTGAGCAAAAGGTTTCTACTTGTGTTGGATGACATGTGGGAAGAGAGTGAGGGTCGTTGGGACAAGCTGTTGGCTCCTATCAGAGCTACACAAGTCAAGGGTAATGTGATTTTGGTGACCACTCGGAGCTTATCGGTTGCCAGGATAACTACCAGAACAGAGGCCGATCACATCAATTTGGATGGATTGGATGAACATGACTTTTTCCCCTTCTTCAAAAGATGCATATTTGGCGATGAGAATTTTCAAGTCCAAAGAAAGCTACTAAAGATTGCAGAAGATATAGCCAGTAAACTGAACAGAAATCCATTAGCTGCAAAAAGTGTTGGCTCCCTTTTGAGAAGAAATGTCAATGTGGAAGACTGGATAAGAATCCGAGACAGCGATGAATGGAGGTTTAATGAAAGGAATGATGACATTATGCCTGCACTAAAGCTCAGTTACAATCACCTTCCCTACCACCTTCAGCTGCTCTTCTCTTACTGTGCTATATTTCCAAAGGGGTACAAGTTTGAAAAAGAGGAATTGATATGTACATGGATTGCTTTGGGCTTTGTTGTGCACGAGAGAAAGAAATTGGAGGATCAAGGAAGTGATTGCTTTGATGATTTGGTAGACTGGAGCTTCTTTCATAAACACGAACAGTACTTTGTTGTGCACGATTTAATGCATGATGTTGCACAAGAAGTCATGGTGAAGAAATGCCTAATTATTGATTGCTTAGATCTTAGAAAAGTTTTCCCCTCCACTTGCCATCTTGGAATCTGGACTGAGCTGGCATACAACGAACAAAGCATTGAACGGAATGAGGACTTCGAAGAGAAATTAGATGCCATCCAGGATAAGGATATCCTGAAACGCTTGGAGAGTTTAATTCTTGTAGGGCTATATGATGAGAATTGCTCTGCCAAGTTGGCTACTATAATTGAGCAACTACATTATGTCCGGGTTCTCCGGTTGCAGTTCAATGATGATATATTGTTGGCCAGTGTAAAAAAGTTCATCCATCTGCGGTATTTGGAACTAAGATATACTTCTGACATGCAGAAACCTTTGCCTAAGCATATATGTGAGCTCTACCACCTACAAATATTAGACGTCAGACATTGGAATGGTCTAAATGATTTACCAGAGGGTATGAATAATCTTGTGAACCTACGTTATCTGCTTGTTCCCGGGTCAGGATCATTGCACTCAAAGATATCAAAAGTTGGAGATCTTGAGTTTTTACAAGAACTGAAAGAATTCCGAGTTCAAAAAAAGGATGGCTTTGATATTTCACAGCTGGGGAACTTAAAAGAGATCAAAGGGTCACTTAGTATCCTTGATCTTGAGAATGTCACGAGCAAGGAGGAGGCGACCCGTGCAGGGATTAAACAGAAGAAACATTTGAGGACACTTTCACTCTCATGGGGGAGCGCAAGCGCAAGTCCAGCTGCTATCCAGGAAAAAGTAATGGAGGGTCTTAAACCGCATGAAAATCTTGCCCATCTTACTGTTGTCAATTATGCTGGTGCTACTCCATTATGGTTCGCTAAAAATCTTTCACTCACCAATTTAGAAAGCCTCCATCTCCAAGACTGTGCAACAATGAAACTCCTTCCACCATTTCAGATTATGCCATTCCTCAGGACTTTGTCCTTGGTTGGTTTGTCCTCTCTGAAGGATTTCCAGATTGATTTCCGATCTTATGAGAAGGACGAGCTCGAGTTAAGTGAAATTGAAATATTAAACTGCTCAGCTCTACCATCGATAGGACTTCATTCCTGCAAGGCATTGACTAAGTTGAGCATTAAAGATTGTGGAGCGTTGACTAAGTTGAGCATTGCTAATTGTGAAGCACTCGCTTCCTTGGAGTTGGAAGGTACCCCATCTTCCGACCAATTGATGCTCAATATCCAAGGATGCTCTCAACTTCCATCTGGCTTCATCTCAAACTGACAATTTTGTTGGCAAACCACTACGGAGACTATCTGTAAGTATGGCTTTGTCGTCAATCTACTACAGCCTGTTTTCTCCAGATTAGATAATCTGTTCTAAATCATAGTCCCTGATGCTTGTCATTATACATCATGGAGACAATTCATTTCCTGAAAGTACACCATATATAGTTGTGCAACAATTGGTGTACTACTTATTTAATAAATGAAATTTATGACCGAAACCTTTTTCTTTTGATGTATATTAAGGTCCCTTAGGGAGTTTGTTTGAACTTTGAAACATAATTCTATGTTTTTTTTGTTTTAATTTTTTACAGTCCTGCTTTTGTGGTCGTGTTTTGGAAAGGTTAGATACTTCAAAACTGATTGATAATTTGACTTTTAATATGAATAAAGAGAATAGTTTATGTAATACTCCAAATGGCAGCTTTAGAACATCATTTCTCCAAAACCACAAAGGGGATTCGAATAGAATAACATTGGATTTTGGGAGTAGTACTTCCCACACTACTCCATACTGAAATACTATTTGTTAACCAACTTCGGATTAGTGGCAAAAAAAAAAACAACTTCGGCTTCTGACAATCCGCCTCAAGAATTAAGCTGGTTGGCTTTTCTTTTGATTCTGGGGCAGAATTTAGAATCAATTGTTTATCATTTAATTAAAAACCGTACAAATCTGTGGAAGCAATTTAGTAATAACTACTTGCTTGTAGCATTTTATTTGTGCCAAAAAAAAGAGGTTGCCTGTAGTTAATATTCTGAAACCAACTAGCAAATAAAGCCTTCAATTCGTTTTTTGGAACTCCTGTTCAGCTACTTGATAAAGCCTGGGGTGGTGGACGTCTTGCATTCCGGTCAAGTTTTTTTTTTGCCATTGTTTTCTTATATACGCTGTGTACAGAAGTAGTCTGAAGGAATCTCATTAGATTTGGTTCGGATGAACACTTTGTGCTAATATTACGTTGTTTTTGTCTAGTGAGACTACTTATAAGAAATGAATGTTGCTAATTTTGCATTAGGCTATAAACCAATTATTTAGGAATATATGATCATGATGCATTTCAATCACATCCTTTATATGTTTTGCTTGTCCCCTTTTTCCTATATACTTACATCCTGCATTTTTTTTGGTCCATCAAACAAGATGTCTTTTGTCCATCATTTCCAATACATTATTTCATTTTATTGATAAGTAAGTTCTTGTCTCACAATACAGAAGCGTGGAGAATAAGTGCGGCATGCATACATGATACTTGGATGTGGACAAGCTTTATTTTTCTCACTATATATTATGTTATTTCTACTCTTCGGAGGTCACTGGGACTCTTTTATTTCGTGGTACTGCAATTTTCTTTTGTGGTTTTGGAAATTCTTGTTTAATATGATTTATTGTCATTTTATTTAAAAGCATAAAAGACAGACAAGTTTGTGTGTAAAATATGGAGTGTGGTTGGCGCACCAATCAAACACTTCCATGTTTGAATAATTTGAACAAAAAGAAGTATGTGAAACATCATATCGCAGAAGATTCCTTGAGAATTCTTGTATGAAAACTATTGTAACTATTACAGATATGTGCATTACCGGTTGAGTGTTCCTTACTGTCGTCTTTGGCTGGGGGCCCTCTTCCTCCACATTTAATTTACTCTCGTTGCGCGCTGATGTTTTTTCTCATTGTTACACCTGTTATTTCCTTCTTACTTTTGTTATAGAGTCTTATTTTTTAAAAGCTGATAGAGGAAATGACCAAAATATCCATTCATGATTTGTATGAGGATACCTTAGACTAAGTAATACTCCATTAACAAGAGAAAATGTAGGATAATAGATGGAATAACAACGGCAATGAAGGGGTGTAACGTCCCGCCTCCCCGAGGTCGGGCCCGCTTATATCTGGCTGCTTTCTAGGATGTAGACTGCCCTCACAGACCAACACCAGTCTTTTCTGCACACTTTGTCATCACTCGTGCGGACCCGGGAAGAACTTCTCGGTCGGTCACCCATCTCTAAATTTCTCTGGGCCAAGCATGCTTAACCTCGGAGTTCTTTGGAGATTGGCTTCCGGAAAAGAAATTGCAACTTGTTGGTATGAGTATCCTATTAATTCTATTAAGTTCTGGGCTGGGGTGTCACAAGGGGGCTAATGATGATTGTGAAATATTAGAACCAAATCTAAACTCAAGATTCCCTGGGACAGGCTTGTGCAACGTGATGATCAGCAGAGCAACAACAATAACAGAACTCCATTCGAGTACCAATGTTTCCAACACCACAAAGATCTACCTAGACTCCTTGACAAGGTTCTTGATGGATCACGTTGTGTGCAAAACCTTGAGGATCGCAAAAGCACAATTCGAGCCAAACTGCGTGAACCAACGAACTAGCAAAATCATAAATAAGCTAAGATTTAGACAACTACTTGTGGATGACAATCGACAAGGCACTTTATATTTATTTCTCATGTTCGTAAGTCCATCCACTTCTAAAAGAGAGAATCACACCACTACTATAAAAACGATTTGTAGAAACGCCCCAGATTTTTTTAGAGGCGGGTCAAAATTTGACCCGGTGCTACAAATAAAGCGGAGTTACTGTAGCAACCGACCCGTCCCCGAAAATGTATTTTTAGGGGCGGATCACCTCCTCACCCGCCCCTGAAAATGTACCATTTTTAGGGGCAGGTGAGGGGGTGACCCGCCCCTCGCCCTGTTCGTCGGTTCCAAAAAACCGTGGACCAGCCCGTACCCAACCCAGATGAGCCCGTAATCTCGGTCCCCACAGCGGTTTGGAGCCGGACCGGCCTAGACACTTGACGGAAGCACTGGTCTGCTGGTTTGCAGTGCCGACCCGTGAAAACCATCGAGACCAGAATACATCGAAAGGGGAAAAAAACAAGGAGGCGGTGGCTGGAGGCTGCCGCGGAATCCGGCGGTGGCGGCCGTTTGCTGCGGAATCCAGCGGCGGCAGCGGCTGCGGCGGACGGTGGTGGCCGCGGTGGCAGGCTGCTGCGGAGGACGGTGGTGGCGGCGGCAGGGGACGGTTGCTGCGGCGGGCGGCGGCGGCTGCAGCGGACGACCGGCGCCTGGGACGAACATGCCGCGCGACGGCCTCGCTCGAGGCCTCGAGGTGGAGGCCGCGCTCACGGCCGAGGCAGCGTGGGAACTGAAGGAGGCTGTTGCGTCCATGGCTGCCGGGTCCTTGGACATTGATGTGGACTCACCACCGCATCTTCCCGTAGAGACCTCTGCTAACAAGGTTTCCCTTCTATCCTTCTTGTGACGCTAATTCGATTACTCTTTTCATATATGTTCCTTGTTTCCTAGATTGTATTCTGCCATGAACCCTAGCTCAGATCGAGATTAGGTTTGGTTGCAAAGAAAGGGATTGTATTATGCTAGTTCTTGTTTCTTCGGATCTGATATACACAGCCTGAATGATTAGATTAATAAGCTTGACTCTTGAACTTACAGACCCCACAATGTCCTTTTGTGAGGAGGTGTGCATCCGTATCTTGAGTTTCCTGTTAAATGTGCCTTATAATGTATAAAAATTCATAGCAATTTTCCTTTTTCTTATTTTCCAACTGTACATTTTGATGCACTCATTTGTGTTTTAGATAAGACAATCTCTGAACCAACTGGCTACCTTTTGTGTTTCGATATCTTTGATTCACATTTGAGACTGACTTCAGTTACCTTACTTTGTCATTTCAAACAGTGACAGTACTCTTTTAGATGCTCCTTAAAACACATTCATGCTTTCAGCTTCCTTAATTCAAGCTAAATGAAATTCTTCTGGAAAATTGGGGTTCTCTGTCAATAGTTGTATAGTGCAAGATTAACACAAGAGAAGAAAAGAGCAAAGTTGGATCGACAATCTAGGGTTTTCAAGGAGTCACAACTCACAATCCCTGAACCAACATTGATTGCTCTGTGAGTAGCTTGGATGTGGCTTGCGTCAGGATCAAGTTGGTATAAAGATCTCAGTAACACTGATCTCTTCTCATAGTAATATGTGCAGAGCACGTTATCGAAATTATATTTATAGATTCACTTTTCTGCAAAACCATGAGTAGCTTGAAGAAATATAATGGTCCCATATTTGGGCGCGGCCTGCAGTTTTAGTTTGCATTCTAACTGTTCTCCAGCTTTATGAAAATATGATAGATGAAGAATGATGAGTGAGCTTAATTAATGAGTGAGCTTAATTAAAAATGTGATCTTTCTCTTCTCTTTGTCTACTCGCATCCCGACAAGGGGAGCTCGCTGCAGGAAGCGTCACAAGGGGGAGGAGCAGGCCACGGCCACGCGCGTCGTGGAAGCACAGCATGGTGGCCCCCGCGCGCCCCCGGCCCCGGCAGCGGCAGGTGCTTGGGCGCCACCACCTGCAGCTGCCGCTATGGTGGCCTTGGGCTGCCGCCAGCAGTCCTCCGCCGTTTGATGGCCTACTGCTGCCGCTGTCCAGTAGTGCAAGCGTCAGGGCCCTCGTGTTTTTCTTTTTTCATATTTTCAGGAAGCAGGCGCTGGAGGCTACGGCGGCGGCGAATTGGCCATCAGTGCGACCAGCTCGCCGGGCAGGCCGCCGCCGGGGTTGTACGGCCTCACCCAACGCCTTGAGGTCCTCCACGGCCAGCTCAACCACCAGCAACTGCTGCTGCAACGGCGGCGGGAGGCGCGGGCCCTCTCCCTCGTCGCTCCTCGCGCCTCCGCCGAGCTCGCCAACGATGAGCTCGAGGACGGTGGTGTTGCACCATCCCATCTTCCCGCACAGAGCTGCTTCCCGTCGACCCCATCTTCGGTGACGAGCTCCAGATGTGGAGGCTGCTCCCCGTCGGCCCCATCCCCATCGGAGCTATTCCCCACGTCCTTCTCCAATTGGCTCGAGACGGGAGCGTACAGGGGACCGCCGAGAAGGAGCCGATGGCGCCAGAGCAGAAGGATCCCGAGCTGGAGAAGGATTCAGCCTGGACCCCGTGGACATGGGCGGGGCCAGAGCCGGGGTTGCCGAGCTTGCGACTATTCAGCGAGAGAAGGGATAGAGGATGGAGTGGAAGAGGTGATGGATGGAGAATCAGTTGGATTTTCCATTCTTTGAATAGCTAAATAACTAGCTAACTAGCTAAATGAGATCTGGCTAGTATAATTTGGAGAAGCTCTTGGAAGAGATGCTTCTGTAATTCATGGTCAATTTGGTAAGTAATTAGTTCATTAACAATAAGCTGTAGTCATTACTGAAAATTTACAATAATTACTGAACAAATTTTCACCGCCGTGCGTGATTCCTGAATATCATTGGAAAAGTCTATTTTACTGCTCTCACCAATCCACTATGTCCGCTTAAACTGAGAAAAATTTAGGCTCAATTGACTCCCCGCCCCACACCCCACAATTTTTCATTTTGGTTGCTCTGTGTACAAATTGAATTTTAAGTTCAACTTTTATGAGTGATTCCCTATGTTAAAAAATACATTAAAATTTTTTAATGGTTATATTTTTCAAATGTTAGAAATATTTAGCGCCAAATCTAGAGTAAACTAAGCAGTTTATTCTGCACCAACAGTTAAATTGAGCCTAATTACTGAATAAATTTTTGGCCTTCGAGCTATTACTAAATAAAACTTGATAAATTTAGTACAATATTTTGACAATCACTACTACATAAAATGATTTGAGAGGTGGATAATAATATATTTTAAGGAGCGGCTAAATCGAATTTGTAGGGACGGATAATGTACATGTCCCTATAAATGCATTTGTAAGGACGGCTCATGACATCATCTATCCCTAAAAATCAAGTTTCAAAAAATAAAAATAAATAAAAAAGCTTGAAAATAGCAAAAGAAAAAATATCCCAGCCACCACCACAAACCCCTCTACTACGAGGTACAATTTTTTTTACGAAATATGCACATTTGCGTAAACAGGGGTTCGAACCGCTTACCTCCTCGTGCGTACCCTCTTCTCCACCACACTACACAACAGTCATTTACGACTCTGTGAAATATGTTATTCTTATATATCAACTCTGAAATTGATTTGTAGGGGCGTGTGATGCCATCACCTGCCCCTAAAAATATTTTTTTATTTTACTTCAAAATTTTATTTAAATTTTAAATATAGTAGAACAAATAAAAAATTGAAACTTCTACATTGGTTATGGTAAAATATAGATATAGAAAAAATACACTAAATATATTTGAGTGCATATAAAGATTAAGATTGTGGAAACTAGAAAATATAACTTGAGTTGTATGAGATAATATGTAGTCATAGTCATATGTAGGGCACAACTAGTAAATGATCTTGTGATACTTAATGGTCTTAAAAGAATAATGTATAAACGATAAAATTTAAGATCTTACCACTACAACTTCGAAATTTTGGTATAAAAATTGTCTTCATCTGAGAGCATATGAAAAATTATGATTTTTTACATGAGACCATTTGTAGGGCGGGTCATGCCATCACCTGCCTCTGAAAATCATTTATTGGGGGCGCGTGACGCCACCATCCGCCCTAGAAATGCAACTTTAGGGGGCAGGTGATGCCATCACCCATCCCTAAAAATTTCTAGGGGCATGGATGCTGGCTACCAGGGACGAGTGACACCATCACCGGACCCTACAAATATATTTTCAGGGGTGGGTCAACTGATATAGTAGCTCTATTTTTTATATCGGGTTACCTTTTGACCCGTACCTGGAAAAAATAGGGCGTTTCTATAAATCACTTTTGTAGTAGTGGATCATTTTTTGCTAATAATAGAAGGTGGGTGTAGAATAATATTCTACACCTGAGACGTAGAATAGCATTACCATATATACTCATTCCTTTCAAAGAGTGTTTTAACAATATTACAAAAAAAATGTTTTACTTGTCTTTTGTAGTAAAACGACTGCCATGATATGAGTGTGAAATATTCATTCCGTTCTAAATTATTAGTAATTTTGACTTTTATAGATACACAGATTTTTCAATACATCTAGACATAATATGTATCTAGATACGTAAAAAAATAGATTAAGAAAAATATCCGATCTTGAACATTCACAAGTGAATGTCTACAACCACAAAAGAACAAATCTAGCCACATAGCTGGACAAGCATCACATAGAGAAACTCCAAACAACAAGCTAAAGACTACGTGAGAAACTCCAAACAACAAGCTAAGCTTCGATTTTCTTCCATGTCCATGTCCTAGCTTCAAACTGGATAAGTCCTCACGCACAAGGCTGGACAAAAAACTCGTGGCTCGTTAGCTCGCTCGGCTCGGCTCATTAGTGGCTCGGATCGGCTTGACTCGTTGAAAAATATTAATGAGCCGAGCCAAGGTTTTAGCTCGGTGTGTTATTGAGCTAGCTCGAGCCGGCTTGCGAGCGAGCCAAAAATGAGCCGCTCATTTGGACTTGAAGTTTAATCTTTTATTCTTTTATGCTCATATATATTGGCTATGCATAATGCATGTTATATGTACGTTGGACACTTAATATTTGGCTACTTTGCTTAGTGGCTGTCGCATAGTACTTAAAATTTATATATCTGCACATATTCATACATGCACTTTGCTAGCTGGTGGCCCACTCTAGTAGCTAACGGTTATATTTCGAGCTGGCTCGCGAGCCAAATGAGCCAGCTCGAGCCAGAAAACAAGCCGAGCCGAGCTTGCCTTTTAGCTCGGCTTAGTAATGAGCCGAGCCGAGCCAGCTCATTATCATAACGAGCCAGCTCGAGCTGAGCCGAGCCGAGCCGAGCCAAGCCAGCTCGATAGCCAGCCTTACTCACGCAGCACCAATTCTTCACCTCCCTTTACTTAGAAACAGTTAATGACAGAATCGTTCTGCATGAGCCGACTGACCATAGCTTGATCCTCCTGTCACATAGTAACCGCACTGAGTTGATCCTAACTGCAACCTCAAGCTTGAACAACATCACAGTAAACACGATCCCAACCACGACACCGCAGGGTTCAATATCTCCATGACCGGCAACGCCCCCAAGGGGGAAGCAACATCAAGATGCAGTCGCCGCCTGAACCAGCCAGGTAGTTCAAAGATTTTCATCTCAAGGAGTCGGCAAGATCCTTCAAACGACGCCTTCAGGAAGGAGAGCGATGCACAAAACCACCGCCGTTGTCGACCATACAGAGACCAAGTAGAGTCTTCGCCCAAGAGACCTGCCAATGATCCCAATCAACGGCCCTCGCCGGATGCCGAAACTGGCCAAGCGGAGCTGCATCCACTGCAGAACCGTCTGGCGGCTGACCGCCCGCATTCACTGCCCTAGAACAAATCGGGCAAGGTCGAAAGGCCCCGCCAGGCACGCATCCTGCAGCGGCGGCCGCCTGCCACCTTCGTCATGAGCCGGGTGTGGCCCGCTAGGAGCTGCCAACGCTAGAAAAAACTATGCACCTAGAAAAATCAAATCATGTGTGAATCCAAAGGGTGGACCGTGGACCGGGTGGTCCACGGCCACAAATTTGCAATTGTTTGCATCTATTTATTACAAATAAATTTGTTTGTATCTATTTCTAGATGGGTAGGAAATAGGAACATGGGATGTTATACTCTTTTTTTGAATGGTCAGGGGGAGCATCCCCACCTGAATTGTATTCAAAAGGTGTGGCAGACCACAGATCAAAGGCCTCGTTTTTGGGAAAATGAGACAAAATCCTTGCTCGGTTAATTTTGGAAAACCAAGCTAAAACCCTGATAACCTGCCTAGCTAAACTAGGTCTCATACAACACACCCTAGCACAAGGGCAAATTGTGGCGTAACCTCAAGTAACAACACCATATCCTAGCACAAAGATGAAAATGCGGCTTAACCACGAATAACACAACCACACTAATCATACCAGCAACCAGAACACCACACCATGTGCAAATTCAAGATGTTCTTCTCCGAGACAATGTCTCCAACAAGGACTTGACGTCAAGACACCACATTGCTCGATTTAGCAGAGCTGGATCATGGTTTTCACCTGGAGAAGCTGCAGATCTACGGGAGGAGTGATATCGGAGGGGGAGCGCAGATTCATGGCCGATCAGTTCCCACACAAGTCTACAAAGAAAGGTCTTGACGCGGCAGCTGCACGAGGCAGCCGCATAGCTACGTCGGCTGCCACCTCTTTCAGATCGAGCTCCATTGCAGCTCGCACATGCGCCGGCGTCGCCGTGTAGCTGCGGGTATAGCGCCCCCGTGGCAGGGGCCGCAGTCGGTGTCGGCGGCGCCCATGTGTGCGGCGACGGCGAGGCGATAGCGTGCACGAGGGGGGTGCAGCTGCAGCCGTCGCACGTTGGATGGTGGTTGAGGCTGTAGAGCTCGTCGAGCGGGTTGCTTGTATGCGGACACCCTGGCGGGGCGGGGCCATGGGGGCGTCCTCCATGCGCGTCGGTTCCTTGATGGGAGCGTCCTCCACGCGGGTGGCGCCGATCTGTGGAGATCCGGCCCCCCAGGATGTCGGATCTGCAGCCCCGGCCCGCCACCACCGCCTCCATGTCGTCGTTGAACTAGGAGCACCCTGCGTGTGGGGGAAGGCCTCCGCCACCGCCGTCCTTGAGCCCGGCGGACCTCCGCACGGAGGCCCTCTGGCGGCGGCGAGGTGTAGGAAGGGAGGCGAGGGGGCTAGGGCTGGCGGCGCCGGTCTGCTCGGGTCGCCCCCCTCGGGAGCAACGCGAGCGGCGCGGGGGGTGCGTGTGCTAGAAACCGGGATGTTTTAATGTAAGAATGTGATATTTAAAAATATTGTCTTGTTGGACCACCATAATTTTCAATTCTAAATTCGCCACTGGTCAAAATAACTAACAATCACTCTGTTCGCTGGACTGGAGCTGGAGCTGGTGGTTGGAGTGGTGTGAGAGAAAAATACTATTGGTTGGCTGGAAGCTGGTGCTGAAGCGGTGTGAGAAGAAAACACTGTTGGACTGGAGGCTGCTGAAGCTGCCGAACAGACTGAATTTGGGATGGTTGCCACTAGCCAAAACAACTAATAATTTGGTGCGGAAGGGGCGAGAGTGCTGTCGGCCGCATTTGACCTGACAATGGGCGGAGTGGATGGGGAGAGAGTAGTTGTTGTCCCCGTCGTCCCTGATCCCAGCGTCGTGAGATGGATAAGGCGATTGTTCCACGCATCGGAGCCGTCGACGACGACTACAAGCTGCCGCTATGGGCCTCCAGCGTCGGTTTACGGGTCGAGGTGGTGGAGCGACTCGTTGCTGCCTACCGAGATCTCCACTCGGTGCTCACGGAGGCTCAGGAGAGGGAGATCCAGAACCCGGAGCTGGTTCGGCACCTCAGGGAAGAAGCCGAGCACAAGGCGGACCGTGCCGAGGACCTCCTCGGCGAGCTGGAGTACTACCGCATCCAGGGCGAGGTGGAGCAAGACGAACACCACGACGACGACGACGACGACAGTAAGGTCAGCTCCTAACACCCTGTCAAAATTCCGGCCGGTGGGATTTTCCTTTTTCACTGCAATTTGGTGCGCGTTTAATTACTTTCGATGAAGTTTATCAAAACGGAATCTCGGACCGATCGCGAAAACGCGTTTTCTGTTCAGTACAGGAAAACCCGGAAATATCATAACTTCGTTGACATTCAACTAGAGGAAAAATCCCTCAACTACACACTAGCTTGGGATGGGACAAGCATGACTGCTAATTTAATATACTCCCTCCGCCCCGAAAGATAGTTATTTTAGAAAATTTCAAATACTCCCTCCAGATCCTTTCAAACTTTACAATTTTTTACCAATAATTTGGTCGACAACTTTAACTATTACTAGAAACTGGGGCGCGCCTTTGGCGCGCCAGCTTGGACTGGTACAGTAGATGACCTGTGAGTAGTATTAGCGTAGGCTATGTCTAGAGGATTATACAATTGACATGGAGGTGGGGATTAAGTGGACAAAGAAAGCGATGATGGAGTCCCGGAGATCTTAGTTGTAGGTTTGGGAATTTTGTAAATAGAATTTATGTTGTAATTGTAAAAAGAAAGATTTGTACATTTTTTCTTAAGCTGGAAGCTTAATATAAATGCGAAAACGGGAGAGTTCAAGCTAGAATCATGAAAGTTAGCAATCTGTAGACACGTGATGGTATTTTTTTTAAAGAAATTAGGGGTAAATATTTATGTGAACGAATTATGAAAATATTTTTTAATTTAAAATTTTGTTGTGTAGCAGGGATTTAGATTTTCAAATTTTGAGTGATTTTTTGTATTCAAAACTTTTTGACATAAAAATATTTCAGTGTCCGAATCATAGGTAGAATGGATTTCATATAAGCATTGGTGTGAATGAATTGTGGAAGTGTTTTGAGTTTAAAAATATGCTCTGTAATAAAGTTGTATATTTTGAAATGTTAAGCAAATTTTATGTTGGACACGTTTTGGTTCGAATGTGTCTTGGTAGTCGAATTGTATGTATAGTGTCGCTAGTGTAGAAGTAATGAATGAAACGGATTGTTACGTAATTTAAGTAATATTTGAGGGTATTTCGAAGAAAATTCTTGAGAGAGGAAAAAGACGGCGGGTTGTATTCCAAGGAAGTTAGGGGATTTTTTTTTTGCAAAATGTCCTAAGTTCGAGGACTTTTTTTCGAAATGACTGGGAAACGCAAGATCTGGTATTCCAAGGAAGTTCGAGGACTTTTTTGCAAAATGGCCTAAGTTCGAGGACTTTTTTGCAAAATGTCGAGGGCTTTTTTGCAAAGTGGCCTAAGTTCGAGGACTTTTTTGCAAAATGACCGGGAACTTTTTTGCAAAATGTCCTAAGTTCGAGGACTTTTTTGCAAAATGTCGAGGTTATTTTTGCAAAATGACCTAAGTTCGAGGACTTTTTTGCAAAATGACTGGGAAACACAAGATCTAGGCCGTCCGCCCGGCCGATCCGACGGCCGGGAATTGCAGGCGACGTGGCGCGATGCCGTGACCGAGCTTGGGCCGCGTTTAGAAGTATAGAGATGGGACAAACTTGATATGGATAGATTTGTAATCAAATGTACTATCCAATAATTCTAAATTTATAATCCTAACAATTATAATATAAAATAAATAAATGGTCAAATTATAATTTAGGAGACTGACATATCAAACTATGCCTAAACCTAATACGACATGTAAATAAAAACAGAGGGAGTAGCAAACATGAAACGATACATCGTGGAGTAAGTTTCATCTACGGTTTCATTTGTATTTTGGTGATGTGGCTTGGAAACAACAAAATGAAACTATCCATTAGGATTAGCCTTACTCCTCATAAGAAATAACCTTGTTGCTCCTTTACTGTAGCAATTATGATTGAAAACCATGTTATTTATTTAGTTTTCTATACATTTTTTCTCATTACTTGACATTTGCTTTAATTAGATGGATTTTACTACAAGCTAAACAAACACTTTTGTGTAACAAATTTTAACGGCTAAAATAACAGACTTTTCGGGACGGAGGGAATAAGAAACAACTTTATTGGTCAGTTCACAATTCATGGTTAAAAATGGAATTAGTGACAGTACATTGTTGACTGTAGCTTATCTATATTGTGACAGAACCGCCAAATTAAAACTCAAATTAAGCTAAATGGCCATCATTTGAACACATCAGGCACATTTGGCTTAACGGTTTAATTTGACAGTCCTTTCGAAACCGACATTCCGATCGAAACAAACACCAGTAGTCCCACGCGAAGGTGAGCGCAGGCAGTACAAACATGACGAGTACATAAAAATACGATTACAATACCGAGTAGCGTACATTAAGTTCTACAACCTGGTTTAATTACATAATTAAAATACAGGAGCAACATTACTTTAAAACAAAGTCCGATATAGTAAACTTGACGTCTATAATACATGATACGCAGTATCGAATCACACACTCAGCCCACGGGTGTGTGATTTGGTAACTAGCAAGGCTAAACATCTGGTCCGGCCACCTCCCAACCATCCGCTCCAAACTGGATAAACTTAGCACAACAAGGACAGAAGTTGATCTCATCCGGACCTGAAATAGTTTGAGCCACAACCCTGAGTATACTAATACTCCGCAAGGCTTACCCGACCAGTGGATATAACTTAGCCCACGTAACTAGACATGCAAGGCTTTTGGCTGTTGGTTACTTTTGCAGAAAAAGTTCTAGAAATGAGTCCTTATTTTCCCTCTTTTAGCTCCAAATTATATATTCATAAATCATTAACTATTATTTGCACCTGCTAAGCAATCATAACAACATGGAGTAATAATTTCTGGTAGACTCTACTAATCATCACTTAAAATCCATATAGCATCACTACGATGTGGTGCCGTGATCAAGGTGCTCATATCCGAGATGCGACGTACGGCGGATCGATCCGATTTAACCTTGCAAGGTGGACCTAACCAACACGGCACGTATTTGCCCCGTCGGACTATACATGCCAACCATTCCCCTCCCCGCCTCGAACTACAGGAACCAGCCCAACGACATATGGTCAGCCGAGCTCAACGTGAGACCACCAAAAGTAAACATCTGCATCCCAATTCTCCGCGACTACTCGACTCGCCCCAGGAGTTGGGTGCGGGTTCCTGTACTTTCGAAGCAAGGCAGTACTCGGCTTACCGGTTTCGACTACCTCCTACTCCCGGCATGCAGTTAGTACAATTCAAACTCGATCACAGGGCCAGGCAACGAACGGTCCTTAACCGACACAGGCGGGCTAGCCTTTTCCCGCCCGGTCTCCATTTTCTTTTCCTTATCCAACCTATTCCAATATTCCATATACTCAAAATAACGAGATATCCTATACCTCGCGAGTGACCCGAAATCACTCGTCTTCTACCGAGTTGTATTAAGCATAGCATTTCTATCGTCCTCTACATATTAGTATAACTCGAGGAGACCTAGGGATCATGCAACTAGGGTTTCAAATAATTCCTGAACCTAATGCACAAGTAATAGAAACATAATATAGGTGTCATAGTTTGAATTAAAAGGATGTGCACCGGGGCTTGCCTGCGGGCTGCTGCTCAGAGTTAGTGTCCACTGGGCCTTGGGCCGGGTCGTCACGAAACTCCTGCGGAACTGGCTCCGTCTGCTCCTGCGGCTCCGCGATCACCTCGTATACGACTTCCTCGGTCGCGGATTCTATATGTATGCATATGAAACAATGAGTAACTGTCATGCATATGATACAACGAGTAAATGCCAACATGACTCTGCCATTAGATGATAAGCATTAAACAATTTAACAATTTTACTCAAAAGGATGCAAGTATGGTGATAACTAACTTTAACCCTAGTGCTAGAAATAATTAAAGGCCAAATTATCAATTAGAACATGATTCACTATAAAATAAAATATGACTAGCAAAGACAATATTATTTGCCTCTTATAATTTGTATAAAAATTTGCATGTGAAATAAATACTATTATACCTATACACATATTTAAGTTTGGTTGCATATTATATTCATATACTAAATTAGGTCCTATGAGTATGAAAATTTTATGGTGGATCACCCATGCTTAAAGTAAGCTACTGCAAAATTTTCATAATTTTTAGATTAACAGATCTATAGAAATTAATTAAGCAAGACTAAACACAATCTAAATTATTGCAGGGGTAAAAAGGTCATTTTGCCACTGTGGATATTTTTCCTCTATAGATCTTACTCTAACAAATCCAACAAAATTTATTTCATATTTTTCGCATTTTTCCTTGAATTTATATGGAATTTACAATTTACAGTCGAAATAAACACAAGATAAATAAAATCCCCCCCTTACCCCACTGACCAGCGGGTCCCACTGGTCAGTGGGAGGGGTTTCTTCCCCACTCAGCCACGCGAACCGCAGCGCGTGGCGGCGCCCAGGCGCAGGGCCAAGCGGCCTGCGGCGGCGGCGACCGGCGGCGGCCCGCGCGGCGGCGCAGCAGCAACGCGGGGTGGGGCCCGCGCGCGCGACCCAGGGCGGCGGGGTGGCCAGCGGCTCCAGTGCCCTAGCGGCGGCGCGAGGCAGAGGAGACGGCGGCGCGGCTCGGGCCGACGGCGGCGAGGCCAGGCGGCGGCGGAGCGGCGCGGTGAGAGCGTTAGCGGGGTTGGGCGGCCTCGGTGCGCGCGCATGCTGGGCGTGGGGCGGCCTGAGCGCAGCCCGCGCCGTGCGGCGGCGGTAGGCGGGTCGGCCGGCGGCGGCATGGCCGCGTTCCGGCGTCGGTGAAGCAAGAAACGAAGGAAAAAGAGGCGCACGAGCAAGAGCACCTCACCTAGGTTCGATTTGAGCTACTGGACGAAGAAAACCACGGCCGGAGGTGGGTGGTCGGCGTTGAGGTGGATCTCGGGCTCACTGGTGACCGACGGCCGCGAAACCAAGGATTCCCGGTGCTCTGGTCGAGGGGGCTCGCGAAGGAGAGGTCGAGGAGGAGGCTAGGAAGATAGACGAGCTTCGGTTCAAGTGGATTTGGGATTCATGGAGGGAAACTCGCGATTCGGGCTGGCGAGCGCGAGGAGCTTCATGCGTCACCCATGGCGAAACTGAGGAAGGAGAAGGTGAGGAGAGCGAGACGCAGGAGGGAGCGGGGCAGGTGGCGAGCTCAGGAGATGAGCGCGGTCGACTTGGAGTCGCTCGACGGCCGGAAAACCGGGATCGGCCTCCACGACGGCAACGACACAGCGACGGGAGGCTTCGGGAGGCGTCGGCGCCATTACTGCGACGTGCAGCACAGGAAGATGGGAGGTGGGTGTATGACAGGTGGGGTCCACGTGTAAGGAAATTTCTTAATTTGAATCCAAATTTTTGGATTGTTACAATCCTTCCCCCTAAAAGAAATCTCGTCCCGAGATTTAGGAGAAAAGTGCCGAATCGAAAGGAAGTCGGAAAATCATATACCTTGGTATAATTGGAGCAATTCAGGACATTTGGACTGAACAAATTCCTCTGTTTCCCAGGTAGCTTCTCGCTCTGAGTGATTACTCCATTGTACCTTATAGAAATTGCTGGTTTGATTTCGAGTGACCCGAGTCTTGTGATCAACAATTTTCACTGGATGCTCTGGATAGACAAGATCAGGCTCCACTTGTAACTTCTCTATGTCCATTATTTTGTTTGGAACACGGAGGCATTTTCTGAGCTGGGAGACATGGAATATGTTATGAACTGCGGATAATTGGGCAGGAAGTTCCAAGCGATATGCTACTGGTCCACATTGTTCGATGATAGGAAAAGGCCCAACATAACGAGGGGCGAGCTTTCCCTTCACACCGAACCGTTGGACTCCTCTCATTGGAGATACCCGTAAATAAACATGATCTCCCACTTGGAACGAAATCGCTTGACGTTTCTTGTCCGCATAGCTTTTCTGCCGGGATTGTGCTATTTTCAGGTTCTCCTGTATAACCCGGACTTGTTCTTCCGCCTCACTGACCATATCAGGGCCGAATACATTTCTTTCACCGGCTTCTGACCAATTCAATGGAGTTCTACACCTTCGTCCATATAATGCCTCAAAAGGAGCCATTTTAATGCTTTCCTGATAGCTGTTGTTATAGGAGAATTCAGCTAAAGGTAGACACTCATCCCATTTATGACTATAGGTGAGTGCACAGGCTCTAAGCATATCTTCAAGAATCTGATTTATTCTCTCTGTCTGACCATCGGTCTGAGGATGATAAGCTGAACTGCGAATGAGTTGAGTACCAAGGGCTGCATGGAAATGCTCCCAAAAACGTGCAACGAATTGGGTACCACGGTCAGAAAGGATAGTCTTGGGTACTCCATGCAAACTCAGGATACGACTGATATAAAGCTCAGCATAATGTTGTACTCTATAGATGGTTTTTACGGGAAGGAAATGAGCTGACTTCGTGAGACGGTCTACAATAACCCAAATAGAATCATATCCTTTAGAAGTCTTGGGAAGTCCAACAATGAAATCCATACTAATATCTTCCCATTTTCCTGATGGAATAGCCAGCGGTTGAAGAAGACCAGCTGATCTCAAGTGGCTCGCTTTAACTCTTTTACAAATGTCACACTCAGATACATATTTTGCAATTTCCCGCTTCATCCTTGTCCACCAAAATCGCTGCTTCAAATCTTGATACATTTTATTGCTGCCCGGGTGGATAGAATACCTAGAGAGATGAGCCTCATCAAGGATTTGTTTTCGGAGCTCTAAATCTTTAGGTACCACCAAACGATCCTTAAACCATAGAATTTCAGCCTCATCTAAATGAAAACACTTCACCCCCGGGTCATTTTCAGCAAGTCTTTGGCGAATCTTTTCCATCCCGACATTATGTTTTTGAGCAGAAATAATCTGATCTCGAAGAGTAGGTGAAAGGATCAAATTATTAAGACTGCCGTGTGTGATGATCCCCAAGTTTAACTTTTCCAGTTCATAACAAAGGGTTTCGTTGAAAGGCACAATAGACAGGCAGTTGCACTGAGCCTTGCGGCTTAAAGCATCTGCAACTACATTGGCCTTACCCGGGTGATAGTGAATCTCCAAATCATAATCCTTAATCAATTCCAACCATCGCCTTTGGCGTAGGTTTAGTTCATTCTGGGTGAAAATATACTTGAGACTTTTATGGTCCGTATATATATGAACAGGATTGCCCAGAAGATAATGACGCCAGATCTTCAAAGCATGAACCACTGCTGCTAGTTCTAAATCATGAGTGGCATAATTTTCCTCATGACGCCGGAGTGCTCTGGAAGCATAAGCAATTACTCGACGGTCTTGCATGAGGACACAACCTAAACCCGTACCTGATGCATCACAATATACATCAAAGGGTCGAGTAATATCAGGTTGGGCTAAGATAGGGGCAGATGTCAAAAGTTTCCTCAGGGTCAGAAAAGCCTGATCACATTTATCGTTCCAATTAAATTTCACCCCTTTCTTGAGCAACTCAGTCATGGGCTTAGCAATTTTTGAAAAATCCGGAACAAACCGCCGGTAATATCCTGCTAGCCCAAGAAAACTCCGAATTTCCGGAACAGATGTAGGTGCTTCCCAATTCAAAACATCTTGGATTTTACTGGGGTCAACAGAAATTCCATCTTCTGATATGACATGACCTAGGAATGGAACCTCCTTTAGCCAAAACTCACACTTGGTGAATTTGGCATACAACTTGTGTTCCCGAAGACGCTGGAGAACAATGCGAAGATGCTCCGCATGTTCTTCTTCATTCTTGGAATATATAAGAATGTCGTCAATGAAAACCACGACAAACTTATCTAACTCGGGCATAAACACCGAGTTCATGAGATACATGAAATGAGCCGGGGCATTTGTTAACCCAAATGACATAACGAGATATTCATAAAGCCCATATCGTGTAGAGAAAGCCGTCTTTGGAATATCTTCGAGCCTAATTTTTATTTGATGATAGCCCGATCGAAGATCAATTTTGGAGAATACCTTGGCCCCGACTAACTGATCAAACAGAATATCAATTCGGGGAAGTGGATATTTGTTTTTGATAGTGACAGCATTCAAAGGCCGATAGTCCACGCACAACCTGAGGCTTTGATCTTTCTTTTTAACAAAGAGCGCTGGACAGCCCCAAGGTGAAGTGCTAGGACGGATATAACCCTTATCAAGCAACTCCTGCAATTGCTTCTTTAGTTCTGCTAACTCATTGGGTGGCATACGATAAGGTCTTCTGGAAATTGGTGCCGTTCCCGGTTGCAATTCAATGGCAAACTCTATCTTACGGTCAGGTGGCATGCCTGGTAAGTCATCCGGAAAAACATCCGGATATTCACACACCACTGGTATTTTAGCCAGACTTTTGGCCTCAACCTGATTCACTGTGGATGCCGAAGGTATATGGTCCACCAGATTCAAAGTCATAAAACCATGAATGGAAGAGTTAATATGCACAGATCGTGAGGTAGTGTCTAGAAGAACTCCTCGACCATCCATCCAGTTCATGCCCAATATAATATCTACACTCTGAGTTGGTAGAATTATAAGGGCCGTAGGAAAAACTTTCCCTTGCAATTGTAGGGGCACTTGCTTAACAAATTGATTGGTGATTAATTTTCCCCCAGGTGAGTGAATATGGTACGGCTTGGACATGCTCTCTATTTTCAGTCCCAGTCTAATGACACACTCCTTGCTAATAAACGTGTGAGATGCACCCGAATCAAATAATACGGTAACAGGTTGATTATGAACTGAAAACATACCCGCCATTACTTGAACTCCCTCAGGTACATCTTCTAGTGTGGTATAATGCACGCGTCCAGGCTTGAAATGAGCCACTTTCGGCTTCTGATTGTGCTGATTAGAACCCTGAACTTGTTTAGGTGGCATAGGGCATTCACGTGCAAAATGACCAACTTGACCACAGTTGAAACAGGGAGGAAGATTAGGGCGTACACCCTGTGGCTGCAACCCCGTCTTCTGCACATTCTGCTGAGGCACCGGAGATCTGGTTACCCCCAGAGGCTGTGGGTACTGAGGTGGTCTATATCCCGACTGATACTGTGTTGGCCGATAACCCGACTGCTGTTGTGGAGGCCGATATGTGGCCTGATACTGTACTGGTCGGTACACCGGCCGATGCTGATAAGGTGCACGAGGGGGTCCGGCCTGAATCAGACGAAACCTCTGATTAGCCTGACTGGAAGACCCACCCATTGGTGCCTTCCTCTTTTTCTCTGCCTGGTGAGCTATACGGGCGTCCTCTTGAGTGATAGCCCCATTGACCAGCTCACTAAAGGTGTTGAATTTGAACATAATCAAGCGTTCCTGGAGCTTGCTGCTAAGCCCCTGCCTGAAGCACGCTTGTTTCTTTTCATCTGTTTCCACATGATACCCAGCATATTGAGACAAGGTGTTAAAAGCTTGAGCATATTGTGTCACATTATTATTGCCTTGTTTCAGCGCTAAGAACTCATTGAGCTTCCTGCGTATCACCCCTGCAGGGATATGATGTGCCCTGAAAGCTTCCTTGAACTCATCCCAAGAAAACCGAGTGCCAGCAGGGAACATAGCTACGTGATTATCCCACCACGTACGTGCAGGACCTCTGAGTTGTTGAGCTGCAAATGATGCCTTGTCATTGTCATTATACTGGTATAGAGTGAACTTGGACTCAATGGTCCGGAGCCAACTGTCAGCTTCCAGTGGCTCATCCGCCTTATGGAAAAGCGGTGGCTGAGTACCCAAGAACTCCTGATACCCAGGGACAGGCGGCTGGTGATGATTATGATTTCCATGCCGCGGTGCAGCACCCTGATGAACGAGCTGACGGAGTAGTTCCGTCTGTTCATCGCGCCCAGTCAACATGGCCGCGATTGCCTCAACCAAATTGGGAGGCGGTGGCAGCGCATTAGCGCTATTGGGCGCAGAGGAGTCATTATCGGTGTTCGGCATTCTGCAATTAATCATGAATTGATTAGTCCCAATATCTGATTAAATTAAATAATCATGATAGCAACTAATATTCAATTCATGAAAAATGCTGAATTTAGAACACTGATTAAATAACTCAATAATTGTATCACCACTTTTATGCCCCATAATTGCAACAAGAATGACTGGATCATGTATGAGGGAGGTAAAACCATTTTTGCATCAACTAGTGAATACAAAATAGGCCCCAACTAAATCTCAATATCACCAATCTTCGCGGTATAGATTTGTCAGTACCTCCCAAACTATACGTCCAAAAATTCATAACTTTTGCTAGTGAGTGGTTATCGAAATACTCTACAACTTTTGTATAACGCGCGTTTGCCGCATGGACTGTCTTCACGAATTGTTACGTACTAAACTTCGATGCTACAAAAACTTTTACCGCATAGATCATACTTCACGAATTTTTACGTACTAAACCTCGGAATTACCATAAGTCGAACACTAAGATGATATTTTACAAAGGGGATTACACACCTACAAACTCAGTCCAAACATATACAAACCACAGTCCTTATCTTACATCAGAGTTATTCTAGTCATACTACCAAATCTAGTTGTCTCTCATACATTTACCAAACTACAACACTATGTTAACCCTAACTACATCCAAAGTCCAACTACTCAACGCGGCGGCTGGTACTCGAAGACACGCTCAACCTCGATCCCACGCGCGCGTAGCTCCTCCTGCAGGCGTCCCACGTTCTGCTCGTTCACTAAGATGGCTGTGGACCCTGCCTGAGGTGGAACGTCGTTCTGACCGACGGAACTCGCTGCATCGGACATCTCCTGAGGCCCAACTCCTGACTCAACACCTGACACCTGAGGTGGTGGCTCAGGTGGGGCTGCGGCCTGCTGCTGCTGAAGCTGCAACTGGTGCACGTTCCCTAGTGCAACCTGAAGCGCGTCCTGCAAGTGGTCAGCTAGAGCCTCCTGGTCGTCCACCTGCTCAGTCAACTCCTCAATCTGCTGAGCCTGCTCCGCTAGCTGCTCTGTCTGCTCCGCTAGCTGCTGTGACTGCTCCTCTAGCTGCTGTGACTGCTCCAAAATCTGCTGAGCCTGCTCAACTATCCTCTGCTCCTGCTCCCAGAACTGCTGGGCCAACCCCACTACCTGCTGACTCTGCTCTGCGAGCTGCTGGCTCTGTCCTAAGATCTGCTGAGTCTGCTCCTGTGCTGTGGCGTGAGCTGTCCGAAGTCCCTGCCGGTAGAGTGTGTTCTCACTCCTAAACTGGTCGCACACACCCAACATACCGGCGGCGTAGCGGGCGATCCTGGCCAAAGCTGGGACGTGGCCTGGAAGAGTAGAGTCCAACAGAAGAGAGAACCGCTGCCTCGAGTACTCAGAAGTCACTCTGACAGGAAAACCCACCGTCGAAGCAGAGTAACTCGCAAAAATGGGCTCCTGCTCACAAAACTGGGTAATAGCCATCGCAGCTGCA
Organism: Panicum virgatum; assembly: GCF_016808335.1. NCBI lineage: Eukaryota > Viridiplantae > Streptophyta > Magnoliopsida > Poales > Poaceae > Panicum > Panicum virgatum. The sequence continues at coordinate 51,456,704 of NC_053143.1, read as the reverse complement.
CGATCCCAGACGCTCAAAATCTCAGCACCCTCAGTGTGCACCTCCCAAGGGTCTGACTGAAAGAGACCGAGGCGTGCTGGAACTCGCAGGCGAGCCTCCCAACCAGAGATGCCCCCCTCGGAGGACACGCGACCGTAGTACTGGGGAGGCTCAGTGTGGCCAAACTCCTGGAGCACCTCCCACAGCAACACGGGAAGGCCCTCACGGTGAAGACAAGTGGAACGCACCCACCCGTCCTCGTCAAAGTGGAAGTCCGACAAGGCCGCCATCTGCGAAAAACGCCGACAGCGGTAAGGAACATTCCCAAAAGAAAATACGAACTCACAACTAATAAAATGGTAAACACTTACAGCACTCTAGAAAAACAATACTCTTTTAATTTCAAACTTCCAACAAAAATTCACAACACAATTCACTCGCTAACCCACTCTTACCATGCAATGAATGGTATTATGCATGATCGTCCTACGTCACCCTTCCAACAAAATTTGCCGACAATAATAGGGCGATATACGTGGTCTTTTGGTGGCACATACGCTCTCAATTATATAATCGATTTCTACACGCCTTAACTTACGCGTTCGTTTGTTAGTGTACCTGCAGAAATCACATGATATACAGATATATGCATATATCCACGACTGGACCCTTCGTGCCAGCACACACGAACGGCCCCCATGTGTCCTACGCCACATAGGTAACGCATATGCAGTTGCCCACATATTCACACATACATCACCATCTACTATAGAGATGGCGCCCATGCGTTTAACGCTGCATGGACAGCGCTGCATACGTTACCGAGGCAACGTATTCACTTCCCGTACAAATCGCCTTACGGGACACCCAAGGGTACACGTGTCCCAAGGTACACGGTCATAACCAATCGCATGACAGATTTACATCTCGTAACATTGCCTTACGAGATGGCCGTGCTCACAATCACACGGTGGGAAGTCCGCGCTCCATATCAGGCGGCAGATAGCGACAGGCTCATTTGAATGGAGCCTTATCACCTCCTCGTATGCTCATCATACGGGACCCGCGCACGTATGAAACACGTGGGCTATTCTAAAGATTACCAAGAATTGCTCACCTTGCTTACCTCAGCGTAGGTGCGTCGTTACAATATTAAGTAAGGGTTGTGCAAGAAATTAAGGTTTAACCGAAAGAAATGTGCTGGAAGTCAGTGAATATAAATATTGCCACCAATTTATAAATAACCAAATACTATGTAGGGCTTAATACGGATTTAATCGTAAAGCGCGACTGAAACGATTTTTCTTTATACCCTAGAAATTCATTTTTAATCTTGAAAATCTAGAAAATAGTCACATCCATACTACCCCTGGTGTATTTCGGCTCTGATACCAGCTGTGACAGAACCGCCAAATTAAAACTCAAATTAAGCTAAATGGCCATCATTTGAACACATCAGGCACATTTGGCTTAACGGTTTAATTTGACAGTCCTTTCGAAACCGACATTCCGATCGAAACAAACACCAGTAGTCCCACGCGAAGGTGAGCGCAGGCAGTACAAACATGACGAGTACATAAAAATACGATTACAATACCGAGTAGCGTACATTAAGTTCTACAACCTGGTTTAATTACATAATTAAAATACAGGAGCAACATTACTTTAAAACAAAGTCCGATATAGTAAACTTGACGTCTATAATACATGATACGCAGTATCGAATCACACACTCAGCCCACGGGTGTGTGATTTGGTAACTAGCAAGGCTAAACATCTGGTCCGGCCACCTCCCAACCATCCGCTCCAAACTGGATAAACTTAGCACAACAAGGACAGAAGTTGATCTCATCCGGACCTGAAATAGTTTGAGCCACAACCCTGAGTATACTAATACTCCGCAAGGCTTACCCGACCAGTGGATATAACTTAGCCCACGTAACTAGACATGCAAGGCTTTTGGCTGTTGGTTACTTTTGCAGAAAAAGTTCTAGAAATGAGTCCTTATTTTCCCTCTTTTAGCTCCAAATTATATATTCATAAATCATTAACTATTATTTGCACCTGCTAAGCAATCATAACAACATGGAGTAATAATTTCTGGTAGACTCTACTAATCATCACTTAAAATCCATATAGCATCACTACGATGTGGTGCCGTGATCAAGGTGCTCATATCCGAGATGCGACGTACGGCGGATCGATCCGATTTAACCTTGCAAGGTGGACCTAACCAACACGGCACGTATTTGCCCCGTCGGACTATACATGCCAACCATTCCCCTCCCCGCCTCGAACTACAGGAACCAGCCCAACGACATATGGTCAGCCGAGCTCAACGTGAGACCACCAAAAGTAAACATCTGCATCCCAATTCTCCGCGACTACTCGACTCGCCCCAGGAGTTGGGTGCGGGTTCCTGTACTTTCGAAGCAAGGCAGTACTCGGCTTACCGGTTTCGACTACCTCCTACTCCCGGCATGCAGTTAGTACAATTCAAACTCGATCACAGGGCCAGGCAACGAACGGTCCTTAACCGACACAGGCGGGCTAGCCTTTTCCCGCCCGGTCTCCATTTTCTTTTCCTTATCCAACCTATTCCAATATTCCATATACTCAAAATAACGAGATATCCTATACCTCGCGAGTGACCCGAAATCACTCGTCTTCTACCGAGTTGTATTAAGCATAGCATTTCTATCGTCCTCTACATATTAGTATAACTCGAGGAGACCTAGGGATCATGCAACTAGGGTTTCAAATAATTCCTGAACCTAATGCACAAGTAATAGAAACATAATATAGGTGTCATAGTTTGAATTAAAAGGATGTGCACCGGGGCTTGCCTGCGGGCTGCTGCTCAGAGTTAGTGTCCACTGGGCCTTGGGCCGGGTCGTCACGAAACTCCTGCGGAACTGGCTCCGTCTGCTCCTGCGGCTCCGCGATCACCTCGTATACGACTTCCTCGGTCGCGGATTCTATATGTATGCATATGAAACAATGAGTAACTGTCATGCATATGATACAACGAGTAAATGCCAACATGACTCTGCCATTAGATGATAAGCATTAAACAATTTAACAATTTTACTCAAAAGGATGCAAGTATGGTGATAACTAACTTTAACCCTAGTGCTAGAAATAATTAAAGGCCAAATTATCAATTAGAACATGATTCACTATAAAATAAAATATGACTAGCAAAGACAATATTATTTGCCTCTTATAATTTGTATAAAAATTTGCATGTGAAATAAATACTATTATACCTATACACATATTTAAGTTTGGTTGCATATTATATTCATATACTAAATTAGGTCCTATGAGTATGAAAATTTTATGGTGGATCACCCATGCTTAAAGTAAGCTACTGCAAAATTTTCATAATTTTTAGATTAACAGATCTATAGAAATTAATTAAGCAAGACTAAACACAATCTAAATTATTGCAGGGGTAAAAAGGTCATTTTGCCACTGTGGATATTTTTCCTCTATAGATCTTACTCTAACAAATCCAACAAAATTTATTTCATATTTTTCGCATTTTTCCTTGAATTTATATGGAATTTACAATTTACAGTCGAAATAAACACAAGATAAATAAAATCCCCCCCTTACCCCACTGACCAGCGGGTCCCACTGGTCAGTGGGAGGGGTTTCTTCCCCACTCAGCCACGCGAACCGCAGCGCGTGGCGGCGCCCAGGCGCAGGGCCAAGCGGCCTGCGGCGGCGGCGACCGGCGGCGGCCCGCGCGGCGGCGCAGCAGCAACGCGGGGTGGGGCCCGCGCGCGCGACCCAGGGCGGCGGGGTGGCCAGCGGCTCCAGTGCCCTAGCGGCGGCGCGAGGCAGAGGAGACGGCGGCGCGGCTCGGGCCGGCGGCGGCGAGGCCAGGCGGCGGCGGAGCGGCGCGGTGAGAGCGTTAGCGGGGTTGGGCGGCCTCGGTGCGCGCGCATGCTGGGCGTGGGGCGGCCTGAGCGCAGCCCGCGCCGTGCGGCGGCGGTAGGCGGGTCGGCCGGCGGCGGCATGGCCGCGTTCCGGCGTCGGTGAAGCAAGAAACGAAGGAAAAAGAGGCGCACGAGCAAGAGCACCTCACCTAGGTTCGATTTGAGCTACTGGACGAAGAAAACCACGGCCGGAGGTGGGTGGTCGGCGTTGAGGTGGATCTCGGGCTCACTGGTGACCGACGGCCGCGAAACCAAGGATTCCCGGTGCTCTGGTCGAGGGGGCTCGCGAAGGAGAGGTCGAGGAGGAGGCTAGGAAGATAGACGAGCTTCGGTTCAAGTGGATTTGGGATTCATGGAGGGAAACTCGCGATTCGGTCTGGCGAGCGCGAGGAGCTTCATGCGTCACCCATGGCGAAACTGAGGAAGGAGAAGGTGAGGAGAGCGAGACGCAGGAGGGAGCGGGGCAGGTGGCGAGCTCAGGAGATGAGCGCGGTCGACTTGGAGTCGCTCGACGGCCGGAAAACCGGGATCGGCCTCCACGACGGCAACGACACAGCGACGGGAGGCTTCGGGAGGCGTCGGCGCCATTACTGCGACGTGCAGCACAGGAAGATGGGAGGTGGGTGTATGACAGGTGGGGTCCACGTGTAAGGAAATTTCTTAATTTGAATCCAAATTTTTGGATTGTTACATATATATAGATTACTAATTTAATAAGTAAAAAGTCTCAATGTTCTTGAACAGATCGATAAGGTATATCCATGTATGTATTGTTTGGCTATATATATACATCTTGCAAGACTTAGAATGTTTGCTCAATTTTTCTGAATACAAGAATCCATTTTGCTTCGTGCAGCTTGTGCATGACATTGGCGACGGAAACCCGCTTCTCTCGAAACCAGCAACGGACATCCAGTTGTTCCACAAAACTGACAGAGAAGTTAGTAACACTTGTCAGTTACCGCATCCTGAAGCAGCTGAGGAAGATATCTCACGTGCGATAGAAGAACAAGTTGCGGAATGTCACAGAATAACAAGTAATGTGCGCGAAGCCCTTAAGCTTGAAGAAGTGGATGAGAAGTGCCTACAGATATACCGGAGCACATCATCATGGACAGATCCTCGGCAGATGTCACCTTTCCCCACGGAACACAAAGTTCATGGGAGGGATCAAGACCGGAAATGTATAATTAGCAAGTTAACAAGCGAGGAATCGGCTGCGCGGAACCTCTCCGTCCTCGCCATTGTTGGCAATGGAGGCGTGGGGAAGACAACCCTAGCCAAAGTGGTGTACAATGATCCAGCAGTGAGGAAGCATTTTGACAAGGCTCTGTGGCTTCATGTTTCGGTCTATTTCAATGAAGCTAAGATTACGCGTGAGCTGTTGGAGCTGTTGCGCCGCGATAGGCACGAAGATATTAGCGACATGAAGGAGCTTCAAAACATTCTTGGATATGAGATAAAGTCAAAACGTGTTCTTCTTGTTCTGGATGACATGTGGGAGGACAATAGAAAGGAGAACTGGGATGTGCTGCTCACACCACTGCGTACCAATGATGCCAAGGGAAACATGGTCATAATCACAACAAGAAAATCATCTGTAGCAAGAATGACAGGAGCAAGATACAACATCAACCTACATGGTTTGAAGGATGAAGAGTTTTGGCCTTTGTTCAAAGAATGCGCCTTTGGGGACGAAAACCATAAAGGGCATGGGAAACTGCAGGAAATAGGGCGAAAGATAGCTGACAAGCTGAAGGGTTATCCTTTGGCGGCAAAAAGTGTAGGCAAACTATTGAGCAGGAAGCTGGACGATGGGCACTGGACTAGAATTTTGGATAACAGTGAATGGAAGGAGCAAAAAGGTCATGATGATGTCATACCAGCGTTGAAGATCAGTTACAACTATCTACCAAGGCACCTCCAGAAATGCTTCTCGTACTGTTCCATATTTCCAAAGAATCAGAGGTACCATGTGCAGTGGTTAGTTAATATTTGGATTGCCCAGGGTTTTATACCTTTGGCCGACCAGCATACACAAGCAGAGGAAACTGGAAGAAGATATCTGGCAGACTTGATCGACTGGGGATTTTTCCTAAGTGAACCTCCAAGACCATCTTTACTCATGCATGATTTAGTCCATGATTTGGCCCAGATAGTTTCATCCCATGAATCCTTCACCGTAGAAGAGTTGACGCCTCATGTAGGTGATTTCAACCTCATTCGTCATGTCACTGTAATCACTGAGTCAGCATATTATGGGCAGTTCAATGGCACCGTCCTACTGAATAACGAGTACTTCATGCAAGAATTCGCCAAGACCTTCTGCGCACTGCCAAAAAAGGACCTAAGAACGTTGATGCTGTTTGGTGCACACGACTCGAGTTTTGCCAGCACATTTCATCAGGAGCTGGGTAATGAGATAAGAGCGGTTCGTGTACTGAACATGGAAGTGGTATATCATGACCTGAACATGTTGATACCCAATATCTCAGCATTTATAAACCTCCGGTATCTCTGGCTACGCTCCTTTTACAGAGGCCTTAACTTGCAGCTGCCAGAAGCTATATGTAAGCTGTACCAGTTACAAGTCCTAGACATTAAGGACTTCAATTCCGAGACAGTTGTGCCGAAAGGCCTGCACAAACTGCGCAACTTGCGACATTTTTTTGCAAGAGAGCAGCTGCACGCACAGATAGCCAATGTTGGAGATCTGGTTTTCCTTCAGGAGCTTATGGCGTTTCATGTCAGAAAGGAGCATGAGTTCAGCATCGCACAGCTGGAAAAGTTGAATGAGATAAGAGGATCAGTTAGCATCTACAATCTTGAGAACATAGAAAGCAAGGAAGATGCCAGCAAGGCTAGGCTCAGTGACAAACAATACCTGACTAGTTTGCGGCTGTCATGGGATGGTATGCCAACATCCTTGCGCAAACTCAAGATCATAGATGGCCTTGAGCCTCCCATGTGCCTTGAGAAACTCCATATAGAAGGATACAATGGTTCTGCTCCGTCATGGCTGGGTAGCACTGCTGTCTCTCTTACTTCCTTGAAGTCACTACATCTTGAAAAATGCCAATTCTGGTCTACCCTTCCATCCGTTGACGAGTTGCCACTCCTCCGAGAACTGCATCTGATTAATATGCGTCGCCTCGACAAGATACCACTAGGCCGTGGTTTGAAGGTGCTAGAACTGAGTAACATACCAAGCCTGAAGCGATTTGTTGAGATGGAAAGTGACCAGCCGTACGAGAACCTTGAAGTCATTGAACTGAAGGATTGCAACTATCTAGAGAAATTGCCGTTCCAGCTGTGCTCTTCTGGGACACGGACTGAGCATCTGTTCCCTAAACTTCGCCGGGTTCAGATACGCGACTGCATCAAAACTAAGTTGCCTCCCTTTCCCATTGCGGATACCACAACCGATATAGATGTATGGAATGCATGTTTGGACTATATGTCATTTCAACTTAGCCCTGCAGCAAATGATGAGAGTAGACTATGCCTCGAATTGGAGGGACATAGAGTAGGCAAAATGGAAATTTTAGACGAAACAATATTGAGATTCAGCAAACTGAAGGACCTGCAAGAACTGGAAATTAGAATGTTTCCAGAGGTGAGATACCTGCCATGGGAGGGACTCCAACAAATGACAGCTTTGAAAAAATTTAAAATAGTCGATTGCCTCAAACTGTTTTCAAGCAGTCCGAAACTTGTTCTGCCAGTGTCAGTTGAAGAGATGGAGTTTGATCGATGTGATATTACAGGGAAACAACTATCCAATCTGATGTCAAGCCTGCCATTCCTTAAAATGGTCAAGGTACAATACTGCAAAGGCATAAAATGCTTATCTGTGGGAATGTTCGTTGATGCACACAGCACAATGGAAGAAGGTTTGTGGGATATCCCTCCAAGCAGTTTGGTCACCCTAGAGAAATTAGATATATCATTGTCAGACATCCAATTTTGTAGCAAGAATGGCCTCGGAGAGTTGGGCTCTCTTAAGGACATTGTCATATGGAAGTGCCCTCTACTTCTCTCTTCCATGGTTTCAGAAGCAGCATCGATGGTACCGGGTCCTAGCCTCCTCCCACCATCACTTTTGAAGTTCGACATTACTGACATGGTAGATGCGCTATTGGCACGCTCGAAGTTAGCCTCTCTCGCTGAATTATGCATTGGCACAAGTCGGCTTTTGATTTCTCTCAATGTGTGTTCGTGTACAGCATTACAAAAGCTTAAAATCGAAGAGTGTGACCAGTTACAATCAATTGAAGGTTTACAGAGCCTCACCTTGCTTGCCAAGCTGGAAATTTCAAGTTGCTCAAAACTAACATCAGTGCAACTGAATCTCTGCACATCGTTGGAGAAACTGAATATTGATGGATGTGATGCATTACGTACACTTGAAGGCTCAGGTTCTCTAATCTCCCTGAAAGAAGTGCTGATATCAACAAATCCAGTTCTATCGTATGTGGAGCTGCATTCCTGCTGGGCGTTGGAGAATCTCTGCATTAGAAAGTGCCCTGCGCTGGCAACATGGCAGGGTTTCAGGTCACTCACTGGTATCAAGTCCTTGCAGGTTTCTGAATCCCCTGGGTTCGTATCGGCCTGGAAATCAGCTGCGGAAGAGATGATGAGCGAGGGTCACTACAGTTTCTGGATGCCACTTGAATGCCTGGACATTGATGACATCGACGTTCTTTCCATGCCGATATGCAGACAGATAACATCTCTGGAGAGCTTAAAAATCCGTGGTGTTCTTTACACTACTGCAGGGTCCGACAAAGTGGACAGCTTGTTGGAGCATCACGAGCAGGCGCTGCAGCTCCTTACATCCTTGAAGGAGCTGACATTGTGGCAATTTGAGCATCTGGAGTCATTACCCTCGAAGATTCATGGCTTGCAGTTACTACAAAGGCTGACTATCTCTGAATGCCCATGTCTGGAGTCGTTACCTTCGAAGATCCATGCCTTGCCGTCGCTTCAAAGACTGACTATCAATGAATGTCCAAGTCTGACTTCACTCCCGGAGGAAGGCCTGCCGCGTTCACTGATGGAGATGGACCTTATTCGTGGCACGGTGGAGTTAGATGCACTTTGCAGGAGTATCTGGAAAGATGCACACTTCCGTCTGTATATCAATAAAGTTGAGCATCTGGGCGCTCCCGCGCCTCACAGCGTAGAGGCGCAGCTAGAATAGACTGATCAAGGCAGGGGCACGACAGAGCTGCGTGCAACAAGCTTGGAACATGTACGAGCGGCATGCCAGGCGCCAAGCACCTGGTACTACATAGTATATATGACGCGGTGAGAGATATCAAGCAGGTTTCATATACAGAAGAAAAGGCACTCAGACTTGTGTTAGTTATGCCACCGGTAAGAAGAACAGTATGTGTATCTAGTAGTTTACATTTCAGTACTCATGTTCATGCAAATTTTTATACTGTCAATCGGTGGTTTATTTACCTCATGCTAATTATTCAAATTATAAGTATGTTTAGTATACTCCACCAAATCAGCCTATGAGGCTTTATTCATTGGATCCACTCAGTTTGTTTCATGGGAAAGAATTTGGAAAAAGCTAGCCTCCAAGGAAATGCAAGTTATTCATGTGGACTGTGGCCCATAATCGGTGTTGGGCAGCAGATAGACTTGCTAAAAGAGGCCTTAACCACCCACTGAAATGCCCACTGTGCGATCAGGTTGGAGAAACAATTGATCACCTGTTGGTCTCTTGTGTTTTCACCCGACAATTTTGGTTCAGCATCCTGCAGCGGTTTGGGCTGCAAACTATTGCACCACAGTTAGATGATCGTTGTTTTATTGATTGGTGGGCAGGAGCCAGCAGTAGATTCTCTGGTCAGGTCAAAAAGGGAGTTAACTCCATCATTACTTAGGGTCTTGGTTAGTTTGGAAGCATCATAACTACTGTGTGTTGATGGGGGAGCCCCTAATTTATCCCGGGTCATGGCAGTCTTTAGCGAAGAGGTCCAGCAGTGGTCTGTAGCAGGGGCTCGAGGAGTTTCATATCTCCTTGCCCTAGCTCCTACCTCCTAGCTGGTCTGTGCAGGTGGTGTGGTCTGGTCCAGTAGTAGTTTTTGTATAAGAGATTTTCTAGTTTTCAAAGTGTGTTACAGATCCTTTATCTCTGTAACTTTTTTTTTGTTTTGGGGCTCTTTTCCCTCCTTTTTTTCTTCTTAATATATTGATGCGCAGCTCTCCTGCGCATTCGAGAAAAAAAAGTGTACAAAATATACTATTAGATTTATATTTCAAAATTCGTTCATGTGACACTGGTTTTGCAATATATGTTCTGTGAGGTGATAATCAAAATTGACTTACAAGCAAGAGCTCAAATCGTATACGTGCTATGCACTTTTTTTTTGAGTCGTTCGTGCTATGCACTAGAACGAACAGGGTATTGTAGTTGGTTAACTATGTTGCAGAATTACTTAATGGTGATTATTTCCCATATGCATGGTAATCGGTGGCATCGACTGCGACTGTAGTGTCGCCTTTCTTTTTTTTTAAAAAAAAGGAAGTGCCGCCTTCTCTTCTCTATATGCTAAGTTGCACTATGTTATTGGCTAATTAGTAGCAGTTGGGATGAATTCAAACGAAGTAGCTAATGCGGGGGCGTCTATTCCTAGCATATGCGAATGGAATTCATCCAATCGCAGATGCAGCGCCCCTCATTCCCGGCTGGCGGCTCTCGCCGCCGCGCCGTCTGCCCACCACCCACAGCTTCGACCTCACCAACCCCGACCTTCTCCTCGCCCCCGCCGCCGGCCACCACCCACCGAGGGTCCAACCCCACCCGGCCGGCGGCACTCCCACACTGCCTCACCTCCGCCGCCGGTCGAACTGCCACCAGCCCACCACCACCAAGCCATTGCCGCCACCGACCTCCACTAGGGCCGCCGGCCATTGGAAGCCTCGGCAACCCGAAACCCTAACCCCGCCGCCTCGTACACCACCCCGACAGCCGGCGACCTCACCAGCGGCCACTCCCCCCACCTCCCACCCCTCGCTGCCGGCCGCTCCACCCCTCCTCCCTCCCCTAGCTCCCACTCCTCCGGCCGGCGCACACGTGAGCGGCGGCGGCGGCCAGCGCTCGCCTTCTGCGATGGAATCGCATGCAGTAGCACTGTGCGAGCAATAGTATTCTCTTTCAGTTTTGATGGGTAAACTATTATCCACATTTTTCTCATGGCCATAAAACTGAACTGTTGAAAGGCAGGACATGTATCATTGGCAACATACAGTCAGATACATTATACAGAAAAGGAAGAATGGATATCATCTATGTAAAGGTTAAAAAAAACTGTAGGTAGAGTGTCTGATCTTCAGTTCTTTCCACAATAAAGGGGTTTATTCTTTCATGCCATTATTCTCAGAGACTGGAAGTATTCAAGTAGTAGTATGCCAGCTAATCTGGTGCTAAATAAACCCAACAAAATCCAATCAACCTGAAATAAGACTCTACTTTTTAGGCTTTTCCAAAGGATTTATAGTTCAACTAAAGAATGTACTTCTAGTCAGGTATCAGTATATCAATAGACTTGAAAACATCAATTCCTATGTGAAGGAAACAAATGCATACTTCAATGTGTCTTGTGATCACCTTGTTAGAGTATAATAGTCAAGGGTAGTTTAGTCTTTTCCTCTATTTTAGGATTTGGGGTGCGTCTCATGTATATGTAGCCCAAAGGGCCTCTCTCCAATACATATAGTTCACTCTCTCTTCCTCTCCTCAATCGTGACATGGTATCAGAGCTAGGTGAAATAGATGATGCATTGATCAGTCCCAAATGGGGATACATATAGTACATGAGAGCACCCAAACCCTAAAATAGGAAAAGACTAAACCACACTTGACTATTATACACTTAACACCCCCTCTCAAATACAACGTGAATGCAATGACGTTGCATTTGGAGAGTAGACACTAAGCACTAGACTCAACAAAAAAAAGAAGAAAATGATACATCCAAAGTCCAAAATCAAAGATGTCATCAAAGCGTGCAACTCTTGACATGTCGATGTAGATGATCTCCTCCACAAGACAGTTGTTTTGGAGATTTTGAACCCGACGAGATTAGTGATGTGCCAAATCAAGCCAAATGGGATGAAGATAAAATCACAGCAGCAGGACGGCAAAGTTGTGATACTATCGCGATGATGACTATGAAGGCCACTTGGTCATGATGTGTAGCAAGAAGGCTACGAAAGGACCAAAATGACAAAGATGCATCAACCATGACGACGAAGAAGGGTTGCCACACATCATGGCAAAACCAAAAAAGAAAATGATGGCTGATTTGACAAGTAGGATGTAGGCACGCACGGCTTTGACGAACCGGAAAAATATATGTGGACTTGGATTGATACTGTTAGAACATAGCAACAGCAACAGATAGATAGCAGCAGCGACAAAAGATGGCTAGCATGAAATGGAATGAGCGGATGGCGGGGACGGCCTGGATCCAGCTGGAGAACAGAGAGCTTGAGTGGAGGAGACGGCAGAGAGCTTGAGAGTGAGAGAGCAGCCGCAGCACCAGCAAAATAGGGCAGAGGCAGAGCAGCAGTAGAACAGAACCAGGCACGGGTTGCTCCCTCTGGCTACTAAAAATAGGGGACATGAGCTCCTCCCCCTCCGTGCAGCAGAAGAGGACTAATGGATGGCAGCTTCAAACAGAGGATGAATGGAGCATCGACGAGTGGACAAGCTAAGCAGACTTGCCGTGGCTGTGCTCCTGCAGGAACTTCTTCTTATGGGCGGAGGGGCAGGTGCGTGCGTGAGGCAAGCGGAGCAGACGGTCTGCAACGGACGGAGCGGACAGTCCATGTCGGCCACGCGGAGCAGATGGCCCAAAAATGGGCGATGAAGAGCCGCCGACGGGCGGGGATGAGCTCCGCGACGGGCAAGCGGACGGCTCCGCAACGGGCGGACGGCCGCGATGGTGGCGCAGAAGGAGGCCGCGACGGCGGCGCAGGAGGCTGCAACGGGCAGCGACGGAGGGCGGACGGGCGGATGGAGGCCCACAGACGGCACGGCGCAAGCGCGGACAACGCGGACAGAGACGGCCGGCGGAGACGGAGATGACGACGAGCTAAGCCGCGACAGCGGCGGATCCATGATGTGCAGGGGCTGCTGCTTCCCTCCCACGAGCAGATCGACGATGGTGAGGCAGAAGATCGGCGGGGCGGCGAATTTTGCTACTGCTGTTGCGACACGAGGGTAAGGGGAAAAAATGGGTTTGGGGCTGGATTAGCCGCCCCCAGGAGTAAGATCGACGCTCCGAGGGGCAGCGCAGCGGAAGATCGAGAAAGACGGCCGGATCAAAAGAACCGAAGCTCTGATACCATGTTAGGAATAATAGAACCTGAAATGGATGATGCATTGACCAACCCCAAATGGGGATACATATAGTACATGAGAGCACCCAAACCCTAGAATAGGAAAAGACTAAACTATCCTTGACTATTATACACTTAACACACCTAAGGGGGGTGGCAAGTTGTACATAATAGTATCTGATCAATGTATGGATGACGGTAGCTCCCAATTCTTTCTACAATAGAGGGAACTGTTCATCATCCCCTTGCTTTTGGAAATAAAGAGTAAGCAAATAAATAACTCATTATATGCCACTATCTCAGTTTCCTTTTCAGAATGAAAGGGTCATTATGTGATTTATCAATGTGTGGACATTGGGCAAAAAAAAGGCCCATTGCACCAGGATTGGGTAGGTGACAAGTTGCCCATAGAAATACATAATCTATGTATTGATGAAGGTAGCCCCCAATTATTTCTTAAGTAGAGGGGACTGTTCATCATTCAGTTTATTTTGGAAACCAAGACCAAGCAAATAAATAACTCGCTATATGCCAGTGCCCCAGTTTCCTTCTCACGATGAAAGGGAAACTCAATCATCTATCCACATGTTTGCAATGGACAAGGTACCAATATTTCAGATTTAAAGCTACTGTTAAAGAAGGCTAACCAGCACACCATATGATTGTGATCCTCTACAAAGGCAGAAGAGTACATAGGTAAAAATGGGGGCAAAGGTTAATAACGGTATGCTTTTGTAGGAAACAATGGAAGCAGCAGATAATACCATAATTTTTTATGAACTTCTTATGGAGATCGTAAGCGTTGAGACCCCGGATATGCGACTGGTACTGCCTGCATCGACCAATCCACTATTTAGAGTTGTGAGCCGATAATTTCAGCCTAGGAACCACAAGCAAACTAACGAAAGGTAGCACACAAGGCCACAGCTCGCTGCCTTCAATTAACATACTAGCCTTCTCTAGGCAATCATGGGCCAAGAAAAGTGAATCAGGGTTCACAGGCATGCTTATTTTCATAGAGAACACATCTGGTGTCCTTTAGGTGTTACCGTGTTATCAAATTTAATTACACCCAAATTTGTGCATAAAAAAATTATCCAAAAATATGAATGGACAGAGCATCTACCATCCTGCAAAGTTCGAGGTTGAACGAAAATTTGTGCAAGAAGAAACAAAAAGAGAAACTTGCAGAAATCAGATAATAGAAGGCACCAAGATGGCGGGTATTAAATCGAAGACGGTGAAGAGAGAGAGAGAGGCGAACAAGGCTTACATCTTCCTTTCCTCCCTATCGAAGATGGCGGACTTGAGCCGCCCCAGCGACGCCATGACGCTCCCCCGCCCGCCCCGCCTCGCCTCGTCTGACCCCCTATGCCGCCGCAGCGGGCGCTCGAGCACCAGCCCACCGATAAGTGTGTATCACTATATGCAGATCATGTGACTTTGTTCATTTGGCCAGTTCAGGAGGAGTTACAGATCACAAAGGAAATTCTAGATTGCTTTGTTACTACTTTTGGCCTGCAAACAAACCTTCAGAAGAGCTTTGTGATTCCAGTCAGATGTGGCGGGGTTGCCTTAGAATTCTCCAGTGTCCATCATTAGAATTCCCTAGCACTTATCTGGGTTAACAATCTCCAATAAAAAATTGTGCAAGTGTGATCTGTTGCCATGTCTTGAGAAGATAGCGGATCGGCTTTCTGGTTGGAAGGCTAATCTTATGAATCTAGCAGGCAGGGCTGCCTGCTGCCATGGTTTGGTTTGTTTTGTCAGACATCCCAGTACATTTTCTGATTGCCATGAATGTGCCTAAATGGGTGATTAAGGTCATTGATAAAATTAGAAGATTTTTTTATGTAAAGGAAGAAAAGAAGTAAAGGGTGGCTGCTGTTTAGTGGCGCGTGAGAAAGTTGCACAGGGCCAATTGATCTGGGTGGCTTTGGTATTCACAATTTACAAATCATGACTTGGGCTTTACAAATGAGATGGATAAGGCTAGAAAAAACCTCAGACGAACGTCATTGGGCAAGTTTGGACTGTCCAGTTCACCCACAAGTTCAGGCAATGTTTGCTATTTCAGTTGTCACTCAAGTTGGCAATGGTAACACCTTTTTCTGATCTAATAGATGGTCGCACAGTTGTTCATTGGCTGACCTGGCTCGAGCCATGGCACGCGTGGGAGCGCGGGGCAGGGCAAAGGAGGAAGAAGACCATAGCTGCATGTATGAAAATTAGAGTGTTGCAGGTGCTTTGAAACTCTTGAACAGCATTTAGATACCGCCAACCATTTTTCTCAACCATAAATAATATCTTCACCAACGCAACTCCCAAATCAATAAGAAAAATAGGAAGGGAAAACGACGGGTATTAAATCGAAGAAGGTGAGGAGGGAGGCGCGAAGAGACGGGAGGGTAGAGGGGATTGTCACGCGAGAGAGGCTTTACATCTTCCTCTCCTCCCTATCGAAGATGGCGGACTTGAGCCGCCCCAGCGACGCCATCGCGCTCCCCCGCCCGCTCCGCCTCGCCTCGCCTCGCCTCGCCTCGTCTGACCCCCTCGGCCACTGCGGCGGGCGCTCGAGCACTAGCCCACCGTTAGGATCCGCACCGGGGTTTCAGCTGCGGCTGGGAAGCGAGCGCCTGTTCGCGGCGACGGCGGTCACCGCAGGCAAGGGGGGCGTCTTTTTTATTTTTGTATTTTTCAAAAAAAAATTACAGAAATATATTTTTGGTTGTAGGTTTTACAGTTGTATACCCCTACCGCCCGGTAGGGGGGCGGCAGGGGGCCTACCGCCCGGCAGGGAGGTGGTATGGACCTATATGTAAATAAAAATAAATTTATTTTGCGCAGAGGTTCTTGGAGGGAGCCTGCCGCCCCCTCCAAATATAAAACTCCGCCCCTTCCCTCTGCGCCCTCATTTTCTGCCCACGAGATCCAGAGAGGGGAGAGGGAGAGAGGAGGGGTGAGGGAGGTAAAAAAACCGGCAAAGCCCTGCAGGATTTTGGATCCGAACCGCAGGTAACCAATATTTCTCAACTATGTCATTCCAGATTTTTTTGTATGTTTAATTTTATGATTAGTATTTTTTATTATTGTAAACACTTAGGATTCAGATTAGTGGTTATAATTGAAGGCATAGTATATTTGTAGATATTAGATTAATTAAAATGAAGTCTTTGCATGGCCAGATATGTCGAGCAAAGTGGCATTTCAAGTTCATTACGGTGACTTCTATAGAATTACTCTTGATTCCTATGAAGTAAATCTATCAGCATTGGAAAGAAGACAGTGCAGTCTAGATAAACCCCTAGAGAGGAGTTTTGAGTCCATACGGAAATGTCTTCACAGGATGTTCAATGTGAATCCAAAGACCCATTTGCTTACGGTTCATACCTTGACTTCCTGCGAAGCTAATGGGGATTTCTGGGAGTTGACGCATATAAGTAGTACGGAAGAATGGCAACATTACATGCACGCAGCTCTTGAAAGTGAGTGGCCTCTCGCAATGGTAATTCAGATTCACCAGAAGACCGGTGATTTAGGTGAAGGGTCAACACACACAACATCTGACTGCAATGAAGAGATGGAAGAGGATAAAGAAGAAGAGAACATGCAAGCTCCAGAACCAGAACCAGAACCACAAGGTTTAGCAGATGAAGGCGAGCGGATACATGGAATTGTGGAGGACATGGAGAAAGAAGACCAGGATGCACAAATAATAGAGCAATGTGGGGACTCATCGGACGATGAGGACGATGAGCGCTTCCCAGTGTTAGGTGAATGGCGTAAAGAGGGTTTTGGTAATCCAGTGGTACAAGATATTAGAAGTCCGGAGTTTGAATACAGAGTTAATGAGGTCATACAAGGGGCAAAGTATCGTACCATTGAGGATGTGAAGGATGCTGTGAAGCTTTGGGCTATATCTCTGAGGAAGGAATTCAGAGTACTGAAATCTAGCAGCAAAGAATACGAGGTGAGGTGTGCAGATAGAGACTGTACATGGCGAGTGCATGCATACAAGGGAAAGTTCAAGACACACTGGGAATGTTCAATTGTTACACCACATACTTGTAGATTGACAGGTGTTGTGGGACATCATCGTAATATCACATCAACTTTAGTGGCTAAGAAGATGTATGGGGTGATTCTTGACAAAATGGATTATGAGCCTGCATTGATAATTAGGGATTATGAGTGCATGCATACAAGGAAAAGTATTTGAGATGAGATTTGGCACTTATGAAGCATCATATGACAACCTACCTCGTATGCTTGAAGCTATTGTGCACAGAAATCCTGAAAGTGCTTTTGATACATACAGTGTACCGAGCTTGTCAGGGGGACCAAGCATTCTGCTGCGAGCTTTCTTCTGCATTGGAGCATATGTGAGGGCATTCATTTACTGCCTTCCTGTTCTGTGTATTGACGGCACTTTCCTGACAGGGAAATATAAGGGAACAATATTGACGGCAATCAGAATTGATTGCAACAAGCAGATAGTTCCCATCGCATTTGCCTTTGTTGAGAATGAGAACACAGAAGGCTGGTACTGGTTTCTTGAACGTCTGAAGATTCACGTTGTTGCTGGAAGGCCTAATGTTTGCCTTATCAGTGATAGGCATGCAGGTCTACTTGCAGCTATAAGGCAGCTCCAAGAAGGTAGTCAATCTTCACCTCCTATATGGCAGATGTTGTCAATAGGTGGTGTGTGAGGCATATGGCTGCTAACTTTTATGAGCGGTTCAAGAATAAGGATCTGATGAATTTGTTCAAGCGATGGTGCACTCAGAATCAGCAGAGGAAGTTTGATGCTTTGTGGGGTATAATTGATGACATGAGCGCTGAATTGCTTAAGAGCCAGGCCTCATCATCCAGCAGGAGACGTTCTACAGATTCATTAGTTGGACATGCTAAGCCATTTTCACAGTGGATTGATGGTGCGCCTAAAGAGAAGTGGTCACTTCTGTATGACACAGATGGGAGACGTTATGTGATCAAGACGACCAACCATGTTGAATGTTATAATATGGTAATGCGTCGTGTTCATGGATTTCCTCTTGTTGGCATTGTTGAGTTCATCATGTACGGATGTATAAGGTATTTTCGGGAGTGATACGCATCAGCCGCTCCCTTACTTAATGATCCAGGAGTGTATTTTTGCAGAAGGGTCAATGAGTACATGGAGAAAAAAATTAAAAAGGCTGAATTTCACTCAGTCATATCGATGGGCACAAAGGAGCAAATATTTGAGGTATCATGCAGGGACAGGACCGGACAGGGTGTCCGCAGACAAAGGGTAATTCAAGAAGTTTTGATAACCATTGACGGGAGGGTGTTCTGCCGATGTCAGAAGCCAAAGGTGCATCACTTACCATGCTCCCATGTCATCGCGGCTTGTTCTGTATCTGGGTTAGATGCTGCGTCCTATGTTTCTCAATATTTCACAAAAGAAGCCGCAGCACAGACTTGGTGTCATGAGATATACGGCATCGGTATTCTAGGCTCATTCACTCAAAAAAATCCCCATCCAATGCTCATCCCTGATGCAGCTACAAAGCGGGGCATAGGCCGACGGCAGACACGTCGGATCCGGAACGGAATGGACGAGTCCGAGGCTGGAAAGAAGAAAAAACGTTGCAACTTGTGTGGAGCTGACGGTCACACTTACAAGAAGTGCTCACAGCTTTCAGTACCCACTGCTGCTGCCGAGGTTGGACCTTCCGGGAATCCGACGGATGGATCGGCTCCACCTACAAGAATTCGCCGCATCTAGTTGTGCACGTAACAGCTTGCAATGTATTTGTCTGTACGAAACAAGTATATTATGTATTTGTCTCGAATTTCGTTGTAACGAATGAAACCTTCAATGTAATATGTTATGTGGTATTTTGTTTAACGTTCTATTTATATTTTGTTCATTCTATCTTATGTGGTATTGTATCATAAATATAAGCATTACAATCAAACATAGCAAACATATAAGTATTGCAATTAAAGGTACAGGCGTCCCGTCACAATTTACATCACAATCTAAAACTGATGTCCATCATAAGTTACAGATCATGTCATGAAATCATCTAAATCGTCATCCCAGTTGACAGATGGTGGTGCTGTAGGTGGTGCAGCATTACTTGACGAACCTCTCGACTTTCCTTTTCTCTCTTTTCTGGTTTTAGGTTCATGTACAAGGGGAGGAACATTAGGTGTTCGAGGCCATGATTTGGGGGGCATGAAGTCATCCATATCGTCATCCCAGTTAACACAACTAGGTGCTCGAGGTGGTGCTGCATGACTTGACGAACCTCCGGTCATCTGTTCTTGCGGAGGCTGAGAACTATCACCCGAAGATCTTTTACACCTCCTTCGTTTAGTTTGCGGCATAACTCCACCGAAGATACATACCAATTTATGGAAATTTGGTATCGATTTGTTAATCAACTCCGTGTCCTCGGGGTAATCCTAGCATATAATTACATAATAATTTTACTATTTCGTAAATATGGATTACAAATAACGAACGTGATTAGAACTGAATAAGAGTTACCTTAATGTGCATCTCATACACCTTTGGCCGCATCCATATCTTACAAGTAGTTTGTAAGAATTCAATAACATAAGGATGATTCGCTAGTTCACATACCCTCATGTATATCTTCCGACGTTCTAGTAGGTGTTTCTTTCAATCTTGCATTGTAATACCTCGAAACAATGTCAAATCTTTAAACTCAACTAATTTGGATAACACCATCTCTATCGTACCATCCGCTAATGGATCCAACTTCTTACTGATTACAAGATGTGTCATGATCTCAAGAAATATACTAGATTTTTCTTCGGTGCATGAAAATCCAACAGAATTGGAGGCGGTCATTGCCTTATGCTGCAATAAAAATAAGGTACTGTCATTCTAAGTTTACTATTCTATATTTCACTATCCAAAAACTAAATCTATTCTAATTCATAATTATTTTAGGAACAAGTTTATAATAGTTGAGAAATATTGGTTACCTGCTGTTCGGATCCAAAATCCTGCAGGGCTTCGCCTGTTTTTTTACCTCCCTCACTCCTCCTCTCTCCCTCTCCCCTCTCTGGATCTCGTGGGCAGAAAATGAGGGTGCAGAGGGAAGGGGCGGAGTTTTATATTTGGAGAGGGAGCCTGCCGCCCCCCTGCCGGGCGGCAGGGGGCCTGCCGCCCGGCAGGGGGGCGGCAGGTTCCCTCCAAGGACCTCTGCGCAAAACAAATTTATTTTTATTTACATATAGGTCCCTACCGCCTCCCTGCCGGGCGGTGGGGGTATAGAACTGTAAAATCTAAAACCAAAAATTTATTTCTGTAATTTTTTTTTGAAAATACAAAAATAAAAAAGACGCGGGAAGGGGGAACCACGAGGTGGGCCGCTACGGCCTTAGTACGTGGGCTGAGCCCAATAGTAGTGGAGCGGTCTAGTACGAAGGCCCAACTACAATACAGACCGGCTTTCTCAGCTGAGAGCCCGAAGACCCGCCCGATCCAGCCCACTGTTATTGGGCTCAGCCAGTGCTTTGGTAGATCGCTAGCAGCTCCCCTCCCCCCTAAAAAAATCAAAAAAAAAAAAATCGCAGCTCAGTGTTGCTGCAAATCTTTCATGCACATTGACGCCTTCCATTGCTCTCTGCCTTTTCTTTCTTAGATGCTCACTAGCAGCTCGGTAATTGATTGGAATTTGCAACCATGTGTCTGTCGAATGTAATCAGAAGAAATTCTCTCTTCTGGACTTTCAGGCATTTCGTTTGAACAGAGTATAAATTAGATCATATGCATTATCTTGTTGTGACAACTCTCAAAGTGCTGAAGTTTCATCTTAAAAAAATTGTGGGTTCTCTAGTTATTCATCTGGTACACTGTAGACATTGGTTTGTTCTCTTTTAATTTGAAATAGCATGTCCTCATCTTCAAAAAACGCCGTCATCAACTTCTTTTTTTTTTTTGAAATTACACAGTACAAATCAGACACTCACAATGCACGCACACTCACCCATAAACACACGTATGCAAACCCTACCTCTATTAACATCTTCGAAGATTGAGTCAGCAAATCTTCGAGATTGACGAAGTCACCACAGACGCCTCGATGTTGACGAGAACTTCGCCTACTACTAAAAGCATAATGTCGTTAAATCCTAAAATATTCGCTCCCATACCCCAGGACCTAAGGTCTGTAACCACCAGGCTACGTGCTCTTTCGCCGCCATCATTACTTTAGTTAGTTATCGAGCATTCCATGTAAAATGAAAAAAAAAACGATAGCGCACTTCAGACTATTGATGATTAATTCTAGTATGACTTGTATAGTTTTGCTTTTTGAAGAATATAGTTCTGTCAAAGAAAGGGAAACGTTGCTTCTGGAAATTGCAACGTAATTCATACATTCTGTTTTGGTAAAAAAAATCATGAGATGATTGATACCTCAAATTTTCAGATGATTAAATAAAAAATCATCTTAATTTATAAGGTGACTGCAAACGCAATACCATGAGGTACATATATTATTGCAGAAAAAATAGCGAAGGTCGGTTTTGATTTCCCTACTCCGCGGTACCGGTTACCCCATGATCCATCCTCTGTTTGATCTGAAAAAAATTGATATATGAGATATTTGTATCTCAGCTTCATGACGAAGCAAGCCAAATTAGGCTAGACGTGCATAGTTATCTATGCAAAACACACGAAGTAATAATCATACACCTAATAGAAACCTCGGTTCATGCCGCTTGTGCTCAATAAAAAGGAAAATAAACATACGCACAAAGGGAAGAGAATAGAAACATTTGAGGAACGAGCTTTCCACCCCGATCACTAAATGTGTGAATCCAGACTCACGTATCAGTGAGCCAATTATAAACAAACTAATTAAAGTTACAGGAACCATGTTCAATTTGAGTAGTAACAATAAAAACGCGCTATAAACCGACCAACACATAAAAAGATAGGGTTGAAAACAGTCGGAATCGGTCGGAATAACTCTATTATTGTTTTCACTTTTACATTTTAATACGAATACAAAATCGAAAACGGGAAGCTCAAACACGAAAACGAACACGGAATTACGGGATATCGAAAACGAACCAATTCGAACGGAATGTGTCGAAAACGATCGAAATACGAAAAGTCAAAACGGAACTATCGACCCGTACAATGAAGAAATATTACCCAACCATCCAACCAACCCGACACAACAACACATACAAATCATAAATCATAATAATTAATAACACAGAGATATAATAACAGTATAACACAAGTCATAATAGTTAAGCATAATATAAGTGTTGAACTGTGACACGCCTTGGCTCACATGATCACAGAGTCCACATGTGACAGGTCACGGCCGCATTCACACAGAGTCACAAATAAGTTTCAGATACACAAATAAGACCCGCAAGTGCAGAGCACAGCACAATATAAAAAATGGACAGCCTATAGCTCTTAGTATTCTTCCTGCCCTCACTGCTAAGCGAGATAGTGGGTCCATTCTCCAATTCGTGGGGGTGCTCGGCCTGCAGTGGTGCCCCTGGCTCCGTCCCTTGCGGCGGCGTGATGTGGTTGGGGGCCTTGGACAGTTGGACTTGGCGGCGAGTGCGGGTTCGCAGTAGGCTGGCGGAGGCGGAGGGAACACAGTCATGGAATCGGATGTGGTGCTCTAATTTTTTTTGGGCTGGTTTCCATCAACTGCAAAAAAAACGGGATGTCCCGAATTGGTAAAAGCGGGATATCCCGAACAAATATGGGAAATCCGAAAACAATCGGGGAAGCAGTCAAATCATTTCCGTCTCGACTCCAAATTTAATATCCCGTATTACCGTACCGAATACGAATTTGTCCGAAAATGCGAAAACGAGCAGGTAAAATGGAGAAATCGGTGCGGAACGGAACGAGATTTATCGCGACTGTTTTCAACCCTATAAAAAGAACATCATTTCTAAAGGGAAATCACAAGGTAAGGTCCATGCGTAAAATGAGATGAAACAACTATAGAAGATAAATCAACACAAGCAGGTCAAAATAAAACACCATGGTGCAAGCAAACAAAACCAAAGGTACTATAAAAATAGGTGCACAGGTCAGCACATCCCTGAATCACCAAACCATGTCCATTTCAGCAGCCGCCTTCCTGAAAAAAAAATCTGGCAGAAAATAAATGAGAAGACAACTTCAAAATTTGTACAAAAATCTTGTCCAAATGATTTCACCAGCTGTCCCATCTCACCCACACACAGACTCAGAGTGGTCACCAGCTCAAAAAATATAACAAAATAGGATAGCACATTATTAAATTCCACGTGGCGACACCTCATTGGGTCACGCCCCTGGCCCACCCATCAATTTTTCCATCACCATCCCTCTCTTATAAAACACCAACCAAGCACAAAAATTTGGCCCAAAAAAATACCCAAAAAATATCAATTATTGCATAAAACACCTCTCGGCCACCTCCCCCCGACCCTCCCAGATGCCGGCCACGGCGAGCGGCGGCGCGCGGCCGGAGGAGGCGGCGGCGGCGGCGGCGGCGGCGGCGGCGGCAGCGGCAGCGGCGTCGGCGCCCGCGGCCTCCTGCATGGGGACGAGGCCGGAGGAGCTGACGGCGAGGCTGGCGGTCTCGGGGCCCGCCGCCCCGGGCGCGGGCCGCGGCGGTTCCGGCGCCGGCGGAGAGGAGGCGGAGCACGAGCGCGTGCGGGCGCTGCGCGAGATCAAGAACCAGATCATCGGGAACCGGACCAAGAAGCTCCTCTACCTCCGCCTGGGCGCCGTGCCGGCGGTCGTGGCGGCGCTGGCGGAGCCCGGGGCCTCGCCGGCGGCGCTCGTCCAGGCGGCGGCCGCGGCGGGGAGCTTCGCGTGCGGCGTGGACGACGGCGCGCGGGCCGTGCTGGCCGCCGGCGCCGTGGGGCACCTCACCAGGCTCCTTGCGCACCACGACGAGAAGGTAGGGTCAGCTGCCTTCACTTGCTCGTTGCTTGTGTCTGCGGGAATCTGGTTGGTTTTAAGATTGAAAAAGAGTTCGTGCTGCGGATTTGTTGCTTAATTGGGAAAAGATCTGTTGCGTCCACAAGAGTTGACGGAAACTAACAGCAACGCTAACTGCTTCTTACCTTGTTTCCTGGTGGAGATTTGGGGATATGCTAGTAATTATGCTTGCAAATTGAGCCAGAAATTGTTACAAACAGCGGTGATTTCATCAAGCTTGTGAGAATTGGTGAAAAATTTCGACGTTACCTAGGTATTAGCGACTGTGAATTTGAGGGAGGTGTGAATGACATCATTCTTTTCCCCGTGAACATATTCTGTAGTATACGGATTTGAGATTGTTAGAATACAGAAATAAATAGCCGTAATTTTGATTGCAAATAATTATGGGTTGGTGGAAAAGAACTTTGCATTAGGAAATCATGATTAGTGGTTTGAGCTAAAGCCTTGGAATGAGGGCAATTATTTGAGCTGAACTGTTGGAGAATCTGTTGGTTTAGTTAGGGTGAGAGCTACCCTGGTGGTTGTCGTTTCCTTTTCTCTGTTTTTTTTTTGCACTTTTCTTTTATGCTATCCTCATCTTTTGGTTGAAGTAGTGAAATTATTGTTCATTTGTGCTTGAAATCAGGAGATTTGGTAGCGGGTCAATGGTTAGGTTTGGTGGTGGGGAGGATGTGCTGGAAAGTTGTCTCTTTTGTGTTGAACACTGTTGAATTTGTCTAAATTGATTGGTTGGAATTTGTCTTCCTCATATTGAGCACAATCTAAAGATATGTGGGAAATTGCCTTCTGATAGGTTATGGTAAAAAAAAAAAACTGGAGCTCGTGATTTGTGGTTGAAGTTGAACTTAGAACTTGTAAGGGTTCAGACTTCAGAGTGCTAGCTTTCTCACCCAATCCATGTGGATTGCAGTTGAAAATCTAAAATGCACTGGTCAGAATTTTGCTTCCTAAAATGCATTAGTCAGAATTTTACCACCCCAAACAACTCCAATCAAAACATATGATCACGTGATCTATATGAGGTTGAATGAATTGTGGAGGTAACTGCAAATGAACTAACTGTTTAGTTTGGTGAACATTATTCGTTATTCTACTATATGAGGCCAAAGGTCGCTATTTGTGGTACATAATGACTATTTCGGAGGGAATAAAACACGGTGGATTAGTAAGGAAAGAAAAAGGAGATGAAATGAGTACTTTGGTCGCTCTCTATTGTCACATCTCAATGTCGTTTCGTAACCCCCACTGTCGGCCATTAATAATATAGGGATGCTTATTAAAGTGTGAGCATGCCAATTTATCTGATGTAATGATTTGGCAGTTTCTGGTTTTCTCCTATTTTTATTTACATGGGACAAATAGTTTTGTGATATTTGTAATTTGAAAATCTTTCTGCATATTCAGAATAAACATGGCTCTATTCAGCCAATTTAGCTAATGTCATACCTGCCACTTTCTGATCAACTAGCCTGCGCCTGATCTTTTCACTTTAAAATTCTCTTTCAGAAATGTAACTCATTCATTACTACAGAAAACTTCAAAGTTCTCCATTATGTCTCATGACTTCATTATCTCTCTGAAATGTTAATTATTAATTATTGCTTAAATTCAGCCATCATTTTCTTGTAGGTTATTGCACTATAACTCATTTAAAAATGTAAGAAAGTTGGACCCAAGCAACCTTCTTTGTTTAATACAGGTTTTATATATCGTTCTTAGGTTCCATTGTTCCAATTCGGATTAGTGATTATGCATATTATTTCATATGATATGTTTTTGAGTAATAATGCTGCACATATTGTATCTGATATTATCATCTTGATTACAGGTTGTGGATGCAAGTGCTCGTGCTCTCAGAATGATATATCAATCAAAACTAGCTCCAAAGTTTGAAGTTAATAATGGGAAAAACATGGATTTTATTCTTTCCCTTTTGAACAGTGAGAACGAGAATGTCACCGAGCTGGCTGCTACTATTATATCTCATTCTTGTGAGAATAGCTCAGAACAATTGTCACTATGCAGTGCTGGAGTTCCACAGAAACTTGTTAGCCTTTTTGGAGGTTCTATGAATTTGCGGGATGCTTGCTTAGATTCTGTTACTGCAGTCATTAGAAACAACAGTGAAGTTGCTTCGAGATTTGCATCAACGGACCATGGAAAAGGTTTCCGTTCGGTAGTTGGGTTAATACATGATCGGAGTCCACGCACACGACTACTTGCTTGTCTGTGCTTGATAGCACTTGGGCATGCTTCTCCCTGTCATTTCCAGGACAAACAGATTAAGACCAAGTTGATTATGGTCTTACTTGAGCTAATTGAAGAACCCGGTCAAGTAGGTGATGAAGCTCCCTTGGCGTTAACCACCCTGATCAAAGACAGCCTGGAACTGCAGAAACAAGCCCTTACAACGAGTGCAGTTGAGAAGCTCAGCAACCATCTGCTAGTAAATTCACTGGAATCAAGGCGAGCAGTGACCATATTGCTTGCATTATCTGAACTTTGCTCAAAACTGGAAGAATCAAGATCTCAGCTTATGTCAGTTGAGGTATGTCAATTTCTTAAGTTGTTATTTCTAGTTCAGTAGTACTCTATAGAGTCCTTCTGTTGCTATTGTTAATTTCAGATAGCTTGGTAACACAACCAACTGTTTCAATATCAGCTCCCAACATTTAATTTGAATGTAGTGGATGGATATGGTTGTCAGTTACAAATAACTTATGACTAATAACATAATCTCTTAAATAGGCATCAACCTTAATCCTTGAGGCATTGAAGCATGATTGGGCTGATATCCGTGTCGCAGCATGTTCATGTCTGAAGAATATCTCCAGGTCACCGAAGGTAAGGTTCATGCATCTGTCCATCTTGACCTTTATTGTTGATCCCAGATGATTCAATTAATGTATTTAATCTCCAGGTACTCAGTGGAGGCCGATTATCCTGTGATACAGTCATTGGTCCTTTGGTCCAGCTTTTGCAGGACTCATCTACTTCAGTTCAGGTAGTGTGAATCTTGCAAAATCTGCCATAGTGTTGTCCTGTGTTATATATGTCTTTCTGGAAAGGCTCAGTGCAACTGCTTCCAAGTTCCTTCTCTTCGAATGGGCGAGGCAAATTATGCACGTGGGCTTTAAAATATACTTTTCATGCATGGCATGGCAACTTATGTATTTGCCCACCAGTCTCTTAGCATGTTAGCTGGTTTCCTGGAGTTGAAACTGCATGACAGCTTACACCTTTGTGGTATGGTGGTTGCAGTTTTACCTACTCTTTTTTTGGGCACCCAGTTTCCATAAAATGCCCTGTAGAATTGAAGTTTTGTTTTCAAAATATAAATTTGCTCAGCAGCTTATGGTGTAGCACTGCTAGTGTTTTATTATTGAAGCAACCTTTCTTGTTACTGAAGCTGTTCTAAATTCAGAATTGATTAGGCAATTAGCTAGTGAAACATCAGTGCTCTAGGTGGTCTTTTAGTCATTAGAGTTTGATTGAAACTACATATCAATGTACATTAGCACACGAATGATTCAAAAGCTAGCAGGTACACTTATTTGGTAATTTGTTGCTTGGGCACCGTTTCCTTGCTTGATGAGTGGAGCGGTTCTGTCACCAAAGTGTGCTAAATTTGGTGTTGATTAGAGCAATTGGCTATATTTTCAAACATCAGCACTTCAAGTTTTTATAAGCCATTAAGACACAATAGAATATCTGTAATCACTGCAAAGTTGCAGAACAATTATCAAAAGCTAGCGCCAAACTTCCTCATTTGGAGCGTGTTTGGATGAGAACCCTGAGTGACCAGGCCAAATATTGGCCATTGACCATGGGCAGGCCCACCATTTTGGATGGCAACCAAATTTTGGCCAGTCTTTGGCGGCTGATTTCTGCACCAAAATTTGGCTGGGCCATGATTAGGCAGGGCAGACAGTGGCCAGCAACCAAACGTGCCCTTGGTAATCTACACCCTGGCTACCATTTCTCAGCTTTATTGTCTGTCTGACCAACCTTTTTTTTTGCTAATTAGCCATGTGACGAAATATGATTGTTTTGGTCTTTAATCCATTATGACTTAGAAGTTTCCAAATTTATCTCTCACCTATTGACCTGTTCTTGTCACAGGTTGCTGCCCTTGGTGCCATTTGCAATATTGCTGTTAATTTGACACCCAGGAAGTCAGTTCTTCTTCATTCTGGGGTTGTCTCACAACTTGTTCATTTATCGAAGTCCATGGATCCAACATTGAGGCTAAAATCTGTATGGGCTCTCAGAAATATTATGTTCCTTCTGAGTCCAAAGGATAAAGACTTCATTGTTAAGGAGTTGACTCTATCTACTCTTTCAAGCCTCATATGTGGTAAGTCTAATGCGTAAATATGCTATTAGGGAACTGCCGTACTATCTTCATTGCTAACTATGAAATGTTATGCAGACTCCGAACATTTTGTTCAGGAACAGACCTTGGCACTTGTGCACAATCTTGTTGATGGATATGTTGACTCTGCTAATTATGTCATCGGCGAAGATGGAATGGTTATCAATGCTATTGCAAGACAACTGAACAATGCATCTGCCCCGGGAGTGTGCATTCAGGTGAGTATTCTTCTTAAGACAAAGATACGCAGCTCTCCTGCGTGTTCGAGAAAAGAAAAAGTATTCTTCAAGTTTTATTCAATTTATTTACTTATATTTTCTAGATTTCTAATATGACTGTGTGGCAATTCATATACATTGTTATTAACTCTGGAGACAGGAGAGGAGAGAAACATATATTCCGTTGAACTGTATAATTTTGTGTCCCATTCTTTGATAGTTTGGAACATACGGCTGTGTAGGGTTTAGCATTGATAGAAGATTGGAATGACAAGTCACTGATATTGCTGTTTCCTCTCTTCAGGGTATGTTTGTGCTTGCAAACATTGCGGCTGGAAATGAAATGAACAAGGAAGCTGTGATGAATGTTCTTCTTCCTCACCGAGCTGATCGCGTTAGGCCATCCTTTGTGGTGAACTTTCTGCAAAGCAAGGATAAACAGTTGCGAGTTGCCACACTCTGGTGTCTTCTGAACTTGATTTACCCAAAATGCGAAGCCTCATCTGGTCGAGTTGTCAGACTACAAAATGCTGGAGTGATCCTGCAAGTGAAAAGCATGATAAATGACCCATGCTTGGATTGCAAGGTACATCTTCTCTCCTTAAGTAATTCGACCTGTGATGACCAGCATCGATGTTATCTAGCCTGTGCTTGTTGACAGAAGTACTCGAAATTAATCTCGCTGTGTTGATAAACCTAACACGCAACATTGGATCTGTTCTGCAGCTTAGAGTACGAATGGTGCTTGAGCACTGCGTGGACAATGCCGATGATTGTTTCATGTGAGCAACCGGCATTTCATCTAGGCAATGGAAGTTTATGGAACCATATTCAGACCGAGGGCGAGAAGAAACCAGTGTGCTATGGTTGCCCTGAACTGTGGAACACGAGCACCCGCTGGAAGCTGCTTTGGCTGATCTCTCCGGGTCGGCTCAAGCCAACTGCTGCCTTTTTTCGCACCATGAGAACCCACCAAACAGGATCTGCCGTGCATATTGTCGATCAACTTGTTGTACCGTGCCAACCTCGAGAACTTGAGCTTCCTGCTCCAAGACTGGATGATTTAAGCACTAGCTACAGGAGCCCCATTTTTCCTAGTGCCTTCCAAACCCGGTGCTTGCATCGCGATGCTGAGTGTATAATTGAGGGTCTGCTGTTGGTGTCGTCACTGTTGTTGTACAAAATCTGTATTTTTATTCCAATAAGGCCGTTTTACATTCATGGGTTAGTTGTTGTTCATGGACTCCCATGTTCCTGAAAAAATAAGGGATATGCAGAAGTTGGTCATGTGACAGCTGGCAAGTTTACCGCTTTGTTTTGAATTTTCGCGCCTTACTTTGACGTTTTAAAGATGAGAAAGCAACAAAGTACTTGTTCCGGGAGTTTTAGTTGTCAAAATACCATGTGATTTAAACTTTACGATTAAGAGGTGTTTGAATCTAAGTGCTAATGCCCTAAAGTGCTAAAGTTTGGCAATATCCTATCCAAACTGGAGTGCTAATTGGGTGAGCTAAATTTTAGGTATGCTTAGAAAAAAAAAACTTAGCAAAGCTATAATAAGTACTAAAGTTTAGCATTCAATTTTGGCTCATCCAAACATATCCGAGTTGTTGTATTAAGGCTTTGTATCATGTTTTTACTTTTAAAGACTGAAGACAAATTACAACTATTGGAATTTCTTTTAAAGACCTGATTTTTAGTCTCCGTTTTTTCCTCTATTACCCAGACATGGCTGGAAGGCCACGTATCGTACGGATACGCATACGAGCGTATATGTACCCGGGAGTATCGAAAAAAAAATGAAATCACGAATAAATCGATACGTGGGCCGGACATGTATCTGCACACTTTTGTGATACGGCCCGGCCCACGAAGCACTTCAGGCCCATATCCCAACCCCCCCACGGCCAGCACAACACCCTCGCATCGCACTCGACAGGCGCTCGCCGCCGCCGCCGCCGCCGCCCGCCGGCTGCGATCTCCGGTGAGTTTCCCGTTCTCGTCGTCCTCTACTCCTCCGGTTTCCTCTCTGATCTCGTCCTCCCCGATCGAGAGACCCCACCACTTAGGTTTTCTCAAGGGGATCTTGCATCCAACCATGTCAACGAGTGCGGTCACCGGCGAGGCACCGCCGTCATCCGAGACCAGAACGGAGGGCGCCGGCGACGAGACGGCGAGAGCGACGCCGGCTGGGACGAACAAAGACGGCGAGGCGGCGGCGGCGGCGGCTGCGCCGGAGGAGAAGAGGACGAAGCTGGTGCGGGTGGGGCACGCGTACGTCGAGGCCGTCCAGGCGCGGCACCGCCCCGCGCAGGAGCCCCCGCCGCCATGAGGGCGAGCCGCGACGAGGACGAGGGCGTCCTGCGCCAGTACCGCGCCAAGGGGTGCGCCGAGGTGGAGGTCCTGGCCGACGACGACGACGACGAAGGCGACGATGACAACAAGGGGGCCGACGATTAGTTGGCAGCGTTGCGTGGTTAGGGCTAATTGATTGAGATTCTTAATCTGTTTCTGGGGTTGGTTGTGATGCGAAACTTTGATATTGTGATCTGGGTGGGTAGATGATAAGAATAAATAAGTAGTAGAAGAAGCAAGGGCTGAACAGTTTGTTGCTGGAACTTTGATAGTTTCAGACTTTCAGTAACTATCTTGTGGCTGAACAGTTTGTGATCTGCAGTCTTATAATTTATTGTGAACTTTGGCGCATGCATGCTTGCATAATAATGCAGCAAGTAGGGAGATTTGCCTGTATTTGTGACATTGGATCTTGCCTTGATCGATCTCTTTTGTTCTTGGCATGCCTGCACAAATATATAATGCAGGTAGAATCTGTGCTGTTCTTGGCCAAAAATCGACGACCCTCTCGGCTCTGAATTTGCATGAAAAACACCCCACCTCTGAAACAACATCCATGAAACCTGAGTAATCGTCTCGACCATGTTGTTGCTCTCGAGTTTTTGCTTGCCTGGGTGAAACTGATCCTGACGACCCGACCCTCCAGGGTGTTTCTTGAAAATTAGTACAACTTATGTTGTAATTTCACTGGCAATGTGCAAGGAGGATCATCTTTTAAAATTCAATTCTAGTTCACGGGAATCATTGGACGGTTATATTGATCAGGGAGTAGTACAGTTTACACCCTCGAACTACTGCAAAAGTCTAATTTTCAATCTACAACTACAAAACCAGATAACATAGGCCATCCAAATGTTTAAACCACACAAATTTGGCCAATGGTGGTTTCCAATGTGGTTTTGTATTTTTATATAAAAAAATCCAATTAGATCTAAAAAATCAAAAGTAACTCATTTCAAATCAGAAAAATATAAAACTAGCACCTATTTTTTTCTCTAAAAATGTAACCTATCTATCATTTTTTTTGTGAGGGAACCTATCTATCATTGCTCTATTTGATAATAGATATAACTACAAGCAACTAAATATTATGAAAATAAAAAATAGTTCTGAATAACTGAAAAGTATCGTGACAATAGATAGGTAACATTTCTAGAAAACTTTTGATACCCATTTTGTATTTTTATTTAAAATTAAATTACTTATGATTTTTTAGTTTAAATTTGAATGTTTTTATTCTCACAAAATGAAAAACCATCTAAGAGTTAAATTTGTCCGGTTTCAACAGTTGAATGGCATTTGTTATCCGGTTTTTGTAGTTCAAGAGTGAAAATAAGACTTTTGTGATAGTTGGAGAGTGTAAACCGAACTTTTCCCTATTGATTATGTGGTTAGTTCCCTCAAAAAAAAGATTATGTGGTTAGTTTTTTTTTCTCTACCAGTATGTTACATGTTTGAAATCTCAGAGCCTAGGCTTGTGCTACATCATCCTGCGGTGCCTATTAAACGCTTGATACCTTTGTATAATTGCAAATATATCTACCACTAGTCGGGTCTTCAAAAGAATCTATGGGTCCAAAACAGAAGGGTACCGTCTGAGAAAGGCAGGCCGCGTCCGGGTAGGCTAGGCCCAATGACTGGCAGGCCTCTGATGGGCCAAGGGAACAGCCGTCCTCAGGGCAGCTGAGAAGAGGGCCCCCACCCGCGGCCCGGAGCCTGACAGCCCATAACGGCGGCGGCAGTGGGCCAGTTGAGGTGAGGTCACCCTCAAGCTGCAGCTGGGTCAGCTCGATCAGGCTTGAGGCCGGTGATCCAGGCAGACTTGGAGGAGACGCGTAGCGGACGTGGTAGTTTTCGATTTTTGATGATCATTTTTAAAATTTTATCAATTTTTAAAGCTAAACAAAAACAAAACAATTATAAAAAACAAAAAGAAAATGATAAAATAATATGAAAATAAAAATAATTTGAACATCTTCGGGTCGTTTTCGAGAAATATCATACTTTTGCAGTATTCTACCATATTTTGCCAATAAAAATATCGTATTGATGTATATTACTAGGCAACACACCTTGCTATCTATATTTTTAGACAGGGTTTTTAAGGCGTCGCCTAGCCGACAAGGCGGTTTCCCATCGCCTTGCTTAAGGCTCGCCTTAGCCCGCCTTAGCCTGCCTAGGCGTCGCCTAGGCGACTGAGCGGCTCCCCATCGCCTCGCCTCGCCTTACTGCTTTAAAAATCTTGTTTTTAGAATGTCATATTTATATATTTAGAGAGTTATGACTCATTCATCCTAACTCTAAATCACAAACTAGTGATCTGAATTTATGGGACTAGGGATAGTTTCATGGATGACAAGATTAATGTCTAAATTTTTAGTACTACAAAATGAGATACATGTCACGGATGGATACATACTTGGATTAATATCTTAACAATCAGTAATTGTGTATGAAATGTAAGTCATATGGTGGTTTTGTATTGTGCTTTGTGGTTTGACACATATTTATCGTTTTTCAAAGTATCGTTTCAATGAGTTTCCATTGTCATCGATGGGTTCTCGATCGTATATTTACGTTTCCGAAATTACCATTATAGTGATGCCGTTTTGGTTTCGAATAATATCATATCGCTTACTTTTTCGATAAAAATTTATGAAAGCAAAAGTGATGGAGCCTAGAAACCAATGCAATGGCGCGCCGCGCCTTGCCAATCGTCGGCTGGCCCATGCCGCCCGCCCCCACGTGTGCCCCACACGTGGCGTGTGTGGGACCCAGCTAGAACGGTCAAGGAAGCAGCCAGCCAAGATGCGAGCTCGAGGCATGGCATGGCCACTCGAGAGTAGTCTCTTTGGTTCTTCAGTCAATTATAGAGTCAAAGTATATTTATTTAATTTACTAAAGAGTTTACCACTTCCCCCACAAAAATTGACACTGCGGATCCAAGGAGTATCCTCCTCACGTGCACGGCGGTGAGCGAGCCCAGCAGGACCTGGAGCAGGAGCACGCAGCTGCCCCTTCCTCGCCATGACTGCGACGGCCGGTGAGGTCGCCCTCACCACGTGGCCGTGCCGCCGCCCCCACGTGGGCCCTGCTGCCACGTACCCGGGGCCCACAACGGCCAAACCGGTTTTACTTTAACCGCCGGGTCAAACGTACAGTTTCACGCTACCATTTCGAGTTCGGTGCTTTCAGTTGAGCGGAACGCCATGGACGTACGTCGAGCCCGTTCGGTTTCACTTTCAATAGCAAAGGAAAGGGATGGAGTGGAATGAAAGTGATTGAATCCTGAAGTGACGATTAACCAAACGGGGCAGGAGCCGTGCCGGGACCACGCGATACCGTGAAAAGTTTGTTCAGAGTCGAGTCCCCTTCGCCTACGGCCTACCTCGCCTCGCCTCCGTCCCGCGAATGGCGGCAACCACACGACCCAGCAGGGTGATTACGAGGCAGGAGGCAGGCAGGCAGGCTGGCTCCACAACCACATGCCATCGTTGTCATTCATTTTTAGTCGAGAGTCAAACGAGTTTCTGATTCAGATCCCGCGCATGAGGTCACGGATCACCATCCGTCGATTCACAAGCCTCGAATCAAGAGCCGTCCACGTGTGCTGATTGCTGAGAGGAGCCGAAGGAGAGGTCGAGGAGATGGCAAGGGCAACCGTTGCATTGCAGAGGACGTAGCTACCAGGTACTTAAAGGAAACGGGCCTGTTTTGTTTCAGCAATCAGCATGATTGCTCACCCACCGAATGAATGAACAAGCACGATCAGAGGGCGGCGCACCATCCATGCAATGCAGGTTGCAACAAACTAATTAACTTATCACCATAAGCCGCCGGCCTCTACAACCACCGGGGCCCGGGAGGAATAATAATGCAACTACTTATCAGCTGACTGACCCGATGATTTCAGCAGATTAATTTGCAAATCATTTCTTCTTTTACATGAAAATCAAACTAACCTGGCCCTCAAGCCCTGGTACGGTGGAGAAGAAGAAAGAAAGAAAGAAAGAAAGAAAGAAAGAAAGGGGAAAAAATAAACAAAATCCAACAAGTATAGCATGCAACAGCCAACAACCACCTCTAATCTCCATGAGAGAGGAGGCAGCAGATCTATAGGCTATAGCTAGGTACCAAAGAAAGATGATGCATGCATCATGCCTGCCACTTCCAGCCAGCGAGCTACATTATTACATGACGGCGCACGCGTTGGGGTTCTCGTCGCTGAACGCGGCGGCGTACCTGGCCTCCGTCGACGAGGCCCTGGCGAGCGGCGCGGCGCGCGGGTCGGCGACGGCGGCGGCGCGGACGTACCCGGGCGGCGCGCGGCGGTCGTAGGCGCCCGGGGCGTAGGGGTGCGCCACCGCGGCGTACGGCACGTACGGCCACGGCTCCACCCGCTTGCCGGTCTTGTACGCCACCCGCCGCATGACCTTGCCGGCGTCGACGTGCCCCGTCACGGCCACCCTGTGCTCCCGCGCGGACACCTCCACGGCCGTGACGCCCTCCATGCCCTCCAGCGCGCGCCGCACCTTGCGCTCGCACCCGTCGCAATCGATCAGCACCTTCATCTCCACCGTCTGGAACTGCTTCCGGTGCTTCAGGTGGCGGCGGCCCCGCGGCAGGGTGCAGAACTCGGACACGACGTCGACGATGCCCATCTAGCTATCTCCTGCGGCGGCGGCGTTTCTCTGGGTGGGACGACTGGGTTCAGCAAAGGACTAGCAGCCGGTGGCCGCCTGTGGTGTGAGAAGAGGAGCAAGCACGAGGAACGCTGGGAGCAGACTGGCTGGGAGCTGGAGGGGCATCTCGTGGGGTTCATATATAGAGAGGTGTTGTTTGATTCCGCTTTTTTATACCTCGCTTTTCTGAGAAGCTAGATTTTGAGATAAATTGGTTGTTTGAGCTGTTTGGAGAATCGATTGTCTGTATAAACTGGGGTTTGGACGATCGGTTCTGCATTATATAAATTTGCGAAGAAACTATTCTAGGAATTGTTTCGAACCCAACATAGCTTTACCATAGGTATGCGAGCTGGGAAATGCGATGGACAAAATCGAGGTTCATGCGTTGTCTCCGTGATTTTCAGCTGAGCGGCTTTCCTGAGAAGTGAAAATTAATCGAAGTGTTTCGATGGCCTTTTCGCTTATTTTTATCCAGAATTCGCTCATAAGCAAAAATAAATAGAAGCATAGAGAGCCACGCCAGCGCCCGCGACACGTGGGCACGGGTGGGGCCGTGGGTTTTCTTTCTTTCTCCCTCCCTTCCCTTTCGGATCCTGCTCCCTGGACCTGGTGGTAACCCGCGCGGGAGCCCGGAGCTGGTGCTGCTCCTGCTGCCTAATCATCGCTGGACTAATTACCCTAGCGGCGCAGGCGCGTGGCTAATCACAGTTTAATTATTACCATACCCGTTTTCCACCATTGTGCAGTGCTAGCGCGTGAAGCTGTTTGACCTGGCGGTTAACGTAAAAACTGGTTTGGCAGGGTGGTGGGCCCCGGGTGGCAGGAGCCAGTGCACGTGGGGGCGGCGGGCGGGGCCCCGCCTACTTGTGCCTACCTGCGGGCTGCGGCGGCACGGCCACGTGGTGAGTCACCGGCCTTGAGGGCGACCGAACACGAGGAGGGCACCGGCCAAGTATGGAACTACGGGATGGGCTCACCGGCGGCAGAACGTTTGCCGGCGAGCACGTGAGGATAGATTGGAGTAATCCAGATTAGCTGCGTGAATTACTCGTTCTTCGGGGTCACCCACGTAGATCCGCTGCATTTTAGGAGTAAATCAATTTTTTTAGGTCAATTTTGTGGGGGTAGCCTTTCGATTATTCATTGATTGGCACCTTTTTTTTTTAAGAAAAAGCATTGCATAGGCAAATAAAAGCCTCGGTCAACGCACGCTGGTTTGGGTGACAAGGTTACAATCCCTGGAACCAAGTACTGAAGCGGCACCATGTAAGGCTAATCTTAACATGAGTGCTACTATAAGAACGTCATAAGCATTAAATATCATATCACATCATCAAATTTACTAACATGACAGAATTATTTATGAGTGGAGAGAGTTTTTTTAGAATAAGAGAAGAATTATCATCGTAACACTCCTCTGACACTGAGATTGGTCTAATATTCCCAGCTTGGTAGCGTGTGGCCGGCACGGACGTGCCTAACGCCCATGGGGTGGGCTCAACTGAAAGCACCCAACTCGATCGATCTCTGCCTTTTTTCTATAAAGATAACACGGATGACGTCGACTACATACGCATATCCAGCCGAAACCAAAGCAAGCTTCTTGCTTTCAAAAAAAAAAAAAGCAAGCTTCTTAGCTCCCGGCTGGTTACACACAAAGGAGACCAAGCGACCCATTAGCGAGAACACACGGGTACAAAGATGGAGACAAACAACACGCAGCTTCGTGCTGTAACGAACCTGTCCCTCCCTCACCACACAGCTTCTTGCATCCCCACCTCCTAAACAAAGGCGAAGCCGTTCTCCAACGCAACCTGTCATGACCGCACCATCCATCTATCATCCGTTTTCAAGATTTGGGACCCTCGGCCGTGATGACCTTGTGCTGCATCAGATGTGTCCACCATACTCTTTTCCACTAGTTTCCTTCCGTATAATACTATCTTCCTCATCATCATCCGCTGCAACTTCAGCACTAGGGCATCTCCTCCCACTCTGACAGTTCGAAGTCGCAAAAGTTCATTTCTGAATCTCAAACTCCACTCCGCGTGTATTGCATCAGCCACGGCTACATACTCAAATCCGAACGGAGTCTATGGAGGTTGCTCGATCAGGCAGCTACAACCATTCTGCTAGGAGCTCCTGGGCTCTGCAACTTACTATCTGCAGATTTACCTGCAAAGAAGAAATGGCAAAGGATGTGAGTTTCAGTAGTCTTGTGGTCTGTAACGCACAAGGATACTGCAAATTTGCAGCAGGTGGTAAACATGGACGTGTGAATTGAAGAAGCTACGTTAGGTACTTGACTTTCAAGCAAGCAACATGAATGAATCCCACAACTTCGTGCCACAAATGGAACTGTATGTATGTACCACTAGCCATAGCTACTACACCAATATCCGACTTGAACAAAAGCTAGCGATATAATAACTCTTCTTTCCCATTTTTTTCACTGACCGCACAGGACTTCATCAGCATGTCTGTTTTAAGTACTCAAAGCAAGCATCTATTCAGCTGAAATTGTGCATCAGCATTTCTCTCACCTCGTTTGTCCGGCCGCCTCCTGCTGCGCCATAGTAACCGAATAGGGGTGCCTGGAAATCCAGCATCTGACCGGAGTTTCTTTTCCATGTAACGGCGGTATGTATCAGAAAAGAGCTTCGCATCATTCACAAATAGAACAAATGTCGGTGGACCCACGGCAGCCTACAAATGACCAAATAAATTCCCTTCAGGTGCCAAAGAGGCAAAGAATGCAAAGATAGTTCTACATATTAGTTTCGGAACAAATCTCAAATCAGTAAAAAAAAACCTTCTCTAGTGCTCATCTAGTTTATTTCTAGATGTTCAATCTTTTCAGGGATCTAATCATTTTTGGATGGCAAATAAAGATAGTTCCTAAATCAACAAAATAACCGGACATGATTTTAGGACTGTTGTTGATTCTTCAGTCTGCAAGCTGGGAAATATAAACTTGATTGAAGAAAAGATGAAAAAAAAAATCTCAAAGCTTGTTGATTTCTCGATGTTGATTCCTTTCCAGCTTGCATCAAATACCCGTTGGCTTGTAAAAACAAGTTTGTTGCCTCGAGAAGAAGTTATGAAGTTACCTGTGTTGTGTAATATACACGACCTCTTTTGCCACCTCTTGTCCGTGGTGGTGGTTTGAATGCTATAGCTTCTCTGACAACTTGATTAAGAATAGAGGTACCGAGTCTTCTAGACCTTTCCTTCTCAACCAAAGCAGCAGCAGAAATTATCCTGACAACAATTTGTACAACACATTATACACTATCAACACATGAAAGGATATCTAATTTGGGGAGCTAACCCTCTTCTACAGGGGTTATATATACAGAGTAGGTGTTTGAATCACAGGTAAGAGCAATGCACAACTCAGAATTTTGAGGGGAAACAAAAATTTCACAAGTCTGCTAAGAAATAAAGATAAACAATAACAGTTATAAGCTGCAAGCAGATTTAGGTGTGCAAATATGAGGTGTTTACTTTTCAACACTGGTTCCATTTGTCGCAGAACAGTAGACAATAGGTGCCCAATCAAGTATGCGAAGCTTTTCTCTTACATCTTGCTCATAATGTGTCGTACTCTCATGGTTCTTGTTTGGGATTGTATCCCATTTATTCACAACAATGACACAAGCCTTTCCTTCTTTCTCAATCCTCTCTGCAATTTTATAATCCTTGATACCACAAGAGTTCATTGTGTTAGAATGAACATACAAGACAAAAAAAAGGGCGTACCCAGTGCCGTAGGCTTCCCGCACTGTGCGGGGTCTGGGGAAGGGTTGTCTTTAAGCCACAAGCCTTACCCACACAAATGTGTAGAGGCTGGGGCTCGAACCCGGGACCTTCCGGTTACAGACGGTAGGCTCTACCACTGCACCAGGCCCAAGACAATCACAAAGAAAAAAAAATAGTAAAAACAACTATGCTATGTCTCTTTGTGGGTCAAAAATGCACCTGTGTTTATAGTTAACATACCTGCTCTGTAACACAGGCCATCGCTTCAATAACAAGGGCAACCACATCAGAGCGGCGAATTGCTCGAAATGCACGTTTTACCGAAAGTGATTCGGTTGTGCTGCCAGCAGAAACAACTGCTGCCCGGCGTCGGATCCCAGCAGTGTCAATGAGTTTGTACTTCTGCAGCATATTTCAGCAAATTAGTGTTATATTCCTGTGAAAAGTAATCGGTCTTTCTGGGAGCCAAAATTTTATTTTGTGACAAAGGAAGTGAATGTAAGTGGAAATAACAGGGCATTAAGTGGAACAATGTAGCAGTACTAGATTTAATGAAATTTTGGCAAAAGTGTTGGGAACAGACAGACCTCTCCATCTGCTGTACTAAACTCAGTATCGATAGCATCACGTGTTGTCCCACTAACTGGGCTCACGATAGTTCTATCTTCTCCAACCAAAGCATTTAGAATACTACTTTTCCCCACATTTGGTCTTCCCACAATGGCAATAGCAGGAACCTTATTTTTCTCTTCTTCAACTCCATCCAATCCCTGTAATGCCCAATGAGTTACTTTATGCATGTAACTGAAAGTGTCTTCGCACAGCAAACAATAAGGGAAAAAGTGTCAGCTATACAAGAAAAAATATTTTAAAGACATAAATTTCTGAAGCAAAGTACCAGCTTCGATAATCAAATATGTTGATAAAACCATGAGAGGTCTCCACTCCAGCACATTTTATGCTTTCTAGAATATTTATTCTGCTTATTGTGGTATGAAGCTAACCCGCACACTGAACAGTACCAACCCTGCACTTTTTTAAGAGTCTTCTATGTTTTATGTTAATCAACCTAGCTTTTTTGCAAGTAACTATACTTGTTTTGCCTCCACTGTATTGTCCTGTTATCCAATCATTATGTCACAATGATTTCATTAATATTCAATCATTAACAGGAAAAAGCATGAACCTACAACTGTTAGGGTAAATATAACAGTTTCAATACCTCAAATTTTCTCAGCTCTGCACACACCAGATCAAGGAGATCTCCGGTTCCTGTGCCAGTAATAGCAGAAATTGGCAGGGGAGAAAACCTAGCAGGAATCAACAGAAAGATGAGCGCACAGCTTGGCTGATTGTTGGGCAGTAAAAGAAAAGGTACACCATCAGCAAACCTTTCCCTCTTCTGCAGCACAAATAGAGAATTGTAGACAAGAGATTCTTGAAACATTTTGGCCTTAGAGTTAGTGGCACTTAAATGATCTTAGCCAGTTAAATTCTGATATCAGTTTGCAACACAGTAATGACTGCAAAGAAAACAATGATACACAATTTGGAGAGACAGCAAGATATATGCTCACCCTAGTGACCAAAAATCTAATGCTTGCATTTGCCCTTTCCGTGGAGATTCACACTTATTGA
Organism: Panicum virgatum; assembly: GCF_016808335.1. NCBI lineage: Eukaryota > Viridiplantae > Streptophyta > Magnoliopsida > Poales > Poaceae > Panicum > Panicum virgatum. The sequence continues at coordinate 51,415,380 of NC_053143.1, read as the reverse complement.
CAGCAAGTATAACACACTTGTCAGAGTAGTTGCGTCGTAACCAATCAGAAATCTCTATATCAGCTGCCACAAGACCAGCCTGAAATATGTATTGCCACCATTATGTTAGGAAGAACGAAGTTTAGATAAGAAATTACAGAATAATTTCTAAACGTTAAAGGCAATTATTAGAACTACACCTACAAGTAATGCATTCCATTCGACAAATGATCCGAAAAAAGGCAATGGTGCTGAAATTGTGCTTTAAAAGTCATATAAATTTAAATATGAAACAAGCACTTCCCAGAACAAAAAACAAACAAAATAATTGACTAAACCTGCCTGACCATCCACGACGAATAGTATGACGGCTGCTTCATCAACAGCTGCAACTGCTTGTTTTTCAATCATTGATGGCATCCTTGCAATAGCAGCTTCTCTAGTGGCGAGAGGAATCCCGTCCATACCAACAGTAGTGGTGACAGCAAGTTCTTCCATGACACCCGCCTGAGACTTTGATAAAGTAATTACCCCACCAGTATCAATAACCATGAACTCCTGATCACCCCAATAAGATCGTCCATACAAGCGATCTCTTGTCACACCAGGTTCATCAACAACGATAGCCCTGTTTCCCTGCAAGACATGACAGTTCAATTTATTGTAGAAACTTTTCCATTCAGGTCTGAAGATTATATGGTGACCAACATTGCAGACACAACACTGAATTGGTGATGATTGGCATACCCCAACAAGACGGTTGAACAATGCAGATTTACCAACATTTGGCCTCCCAATAATTGCCACCTTTGGAAGAAGACTATCTGGGATCTGAATCATGTACAGGGCAGTAAATTAATAAAAGTCAGCATTTAGCCATTTGATTCAGTAGAGCATAAAGGTGTGAATACTGACATGTTTAGACACGGATTCCCTGATGTTTTTCCGTTTCTCCCGGACATCATCATCTGAAATGCAGTTGGTCTATGAATTACTGAAACATGAACTGGGGGACAATACAGTAGCTTTAAGATGAAAAGCAGACACAACATTCCATACTACAATTTTAATAACTAATGGGAAAATAATAAGCCAGAAAAAAGGCGCCGTAGTTGCAAGTCAAGGCTAGTGATTATTTCTAGCATGCCTTGAAATACTGAAACGGTGTTATCTGCTGCACCCAAGCAGGGGACATTCTGCAGACCAAAGTGGGCAAGTGGCAGAGATAGAATGCACGATTCAGGTGAAACACCTGAATTTGTGCTAACCGATCTGATCCTTGTACCACTACAGACATGCCCCACACCATGAAGTCTGAACTCCGCACTAGAGCACGCACGATGATGTGAATGCAGATACTGCCCAACAGGTGAAACGCTACCATTGAATGCTTCAATGCTTGGTCGCAGCAATCTATCTATGCAGACGCTACCATAAACAAAGCTGGTATTCCGAGGTTGGACAAAGCGCGAGCCCGGCTTCAGTAATTTCTCCGAACAGCTCGGGGCCCAGCTTTCAGTAATCCGGATTACTTCGATAGGCCAGCGGGATTGCGGGAAGGACGAAATGGGAAAAAGGGTTGGGCAGCGAGGTAGAGGTAGAGGCGTAGAGCCGCTCACCGATGTGGAGCTCCCGGGCGAGGCGCTCGGCGAGGTCGGCGGCGGCGCCGCGCGCCTCCTCCTCCATGGCCTCCACGTCCATCTCCTCCTCCACCTCGTCTTCATCATCATCCTCCTCGCCGTCATACCCGTACTCCTCCTCCTCCTCGCCGTCATCTTCGCCAAACTGGCACTCGGCGGAGCGTTGCTGCGCGGCTGGAGCGCGGAGCCCGGGGAACGAGAGGAGGAGCGGGCGCGGGGCGGAGGCGGGCGGGGCCTTGCGGCCTAGCAGGCGGGCGTGCGCTCTGCGGGGGAGGCGGGCGGGGAGCGAGGGGGAGGAGGAGGAGGGCGCCATGGCGGCCATGGCGCGGCGGCGGGTGGGGGAGCCGAGCCGAGCAGAGCAGAGAAAGCAGCGTGGGCCTCCGGATAAGGGAGGGAGGGGACGCGACGAAGCGTGCCGTTATTAACCGGCGGGACGCGGGGGTGTGAGTATGGCAGGTGGGGCCCGGATGTCAGTGACGGAAAGCTTTGGGAGTGGGGCCCACCACGGCCGGAGTTAGGATTGTGTAGTGTCTCGCTCGCTCGTGATTTTGGTGGGGTGTTTGGGAGAAATGATGAATTTTCATCAAATTTGTCATTTCTAGGTGCATATCAAATCAACTGCAAACTATAAAGATCATACTGTTGTGCATCGCTGCTGCCTGTTTCGTTTCAAAAAAAAAAGATAATGTTGTGCATCTCGCGGAAAGCGCTGAATTCTTCTGCATCCAGCGAGCTAGAGTAGGTGACAACTTTTGTATCAAACAAATCTGATTCCAGCCACTACCGCAGGCAACCAATCAAGATTTTTCATTGAAAGGGGGATTTGCTTGGATACCGACCAAGAGACCCCGTAAAAACTTCTGGATAGGTAACTTTTTACAAAAGCCTAAAAAACGTGCATCCAGCAGATTTGCTATCGCCCCCGCTCGGTATCCGGCTCGAAAAAAGGAGGGCATCCCACGACATCTTTCGCGAGTGAACTTGGCTCGCTATCGTCCCCAGCCCCTCGGGCTCCCTCCCGCGAGTCGCTCCCGCCGTTCCCCTCCTGTGCGTCCCTCCGGGCGCTCCTCTCCCGCCGGCAGAGGGCGTTGTACCGACAAGGGCGGCGCGTGCTTCGCACGCGGCAGAGGCTGTCGCCGAGCTTCCTCCCGGTTGCGGAGGGTGAGCTCTTGGCGGCGGAGGACGAGCTCTGGGTGGAGGGTGAGCTCCCGACGGCGGTGTTGATACCGGATTTTGACAAATCCGATGTACTCTGAATTATAGAATAAATAGCTTTTTGGGTCAATGTGTAAGCCGACAGTCAACAGCAGTTGCCGATGAAGTCGTGACGGTGATCGGAGGAAAAGGCTAATAGGAGCTCGCATGCAAGAGTGTTGAGGTCACGTGAGAAGAAAAAAGAAAGCAAACGTGATTAGTATCATGGCCGGATTATTTTATTTGATAATAGAGGCAAGTCAAATGAAAATAGAGTCTGCACGTGGATATGTTCATTGGTTTGTGTTGCAGAAATTATTTGGCTTAATCTGGCCGGATAATCACGTTATTAGTGTGCAAGGTAAAATGACGGAAGCTTTGTGTACAAGAAGGTCAGAAGCAACAGCCCGTGCATGGCAAGTTGATTAAAATAAAGAAAGCAAAACTGCCGCACGGGCAAATCAGATAGAGAAGCTTCATCGATGAGGACTCTACACATGGGAGTTCGGAGTCCGTGTATCATAATATTTCCATTGTTTAGATATTAATTAAGGTAGTCAAATCATAGTTGGTTTAGGCAAGTTGGAATCTGCGTGAGATTCAGGTCGCCCCTATAAATATAAAGGGATGACGGTCATTGTAATTTTTATCACAAGATCAACAAACAAACTCTACTTTTTATCTGTAATTTACTTTTTGGCGCCTTCGCCTCTTTTCTTTTCGGCGAGTTCTTTCGAGTTGATCAAGGACGTCTCACATTCGAGCGACTTGATCTGCTGGTAAGTTTTCGTTTACAGAGTAAATCTGAGCTTTAGCTTCTGGGCACATCGCTGTCTCTTCCTTCAGATCTATTCAAAAATTATCGAATTATATTTAGTCTTTGACTTCCGAGCGTATCGCTGTCGTCTCGTCTAGATTAATTCACAATTTATCGATACCTGCTAGTTCTATATGTTTTACCTTTTGTTTTAGCTTTTATCGATATCTATCCATCTTGGAATACGTTTGATTGGCTGTTTATCGTACTATTTTATTAAAAAACATCACATAGCCGATTAGATCTATTCCAAATGACTGTCTGGTAGCGTTGTTTAGGTTACACATTCGTAGCCTTTACACTGCTCCCTGCGCGCATCGGCTGACCTAGCCGATTGTCTATTTCAAATCGGCTGACCAAGCCGATTTTGTCGTCTTCTGTATCGGCAATCGCCTGCCGATACGACCTGTGAGGGATTTTCGGAACTCCAGCCGATACGCCCTCGAATTTAACGTTTACTTTGTCTCCTTGTCAATCAACAGGTCAGATTGACTGGCACGCTTGGTCTACTTTCCGAAACTTGGCGAACACTTGCCATCGGGTCCAGTGTGTTGATTTTTGCGTCAACACATCTTTTGGCATGCCCGGTGGGACCCGGCGATATCATCATGAATTTTCCAACGGAGATGTTCGAGCAAGCTATGAAACAAGCAATGATTAATTGGACTAACAGTCTGGCGAGCACGGCGAATAATACAGTCAGACGTGTGGATGCTGATAAAATTGTTCATCGGTTTGATTATCACACCTCGCAGCCGATGGTTTATCAGCATCAAACATCGACTCAGACTGGCGGTTATCAATATTATGCATCGGCTTCGTAGCCGATGGCCTGTCAGCAACCATGGTTAACAGTTCAACGTCCACAACAGCCAATAGTTCAGCATCAAACACCGGCTCAGCTGTATCAGGCAGGCAGCTATCATTATTATGCATCGGCTCCACAGCCGATAGCTTATCAGCAACCATGGTTAGCGGTCCAGCAGATCCAAAGACGAAGACCAATGTGGAGAAGAACGTAGCTTTGAAAAGCCTCACGAAGAAGAGGCTCCAGCCATTAAGAAGGAAGAAGCTAAAATCAGCTTGACTGAATGGGTAAATAATATAAAGCTGACTTCATGCCCATGCGTCAAAGAAGAACCTGAGAGGTCTGGATCAATGGAAATTGTTATGCTTGATGGCTGTCTGCTAAAGATGGCCAATATTTTATTCTTCCAGTCTGAAGTAATCGATGGATGGATGGATGGAGGTTGCAGAGGCAAGGAAGAAGATAGTTTTTTGGAATAATTATTGCCCACCTCTCAAAAATATTATTCAGGAATATCGGCTACTTGGAATTCATTTTCCGTGGAAGGCAGGTGATCAAGAATAAAAAATTATTGCTCGGAATTATTGGCTACTTGGAGATTATTTTCTGTGGAAGCCAGGTGATCAAGAACAAAAAATTATTGCTCAGAATTATTGGCTACTTGGAGATTATTTTCCGTGGGATCCAGGTGGACAAAGTTGCAAGTGCATTAAATACGCAGCCGATAAAGATCAATCGGCTAGTATTTGTGTATAATTTGCTTCACGGCTGATTGGTTCAATAAAGTCCGGACTATGAGTTGTCTACAATCGGCATTGCTGAAGATACTGACGGTGGGACATAAGATGGTGCCGACAATCATCAGGGGGAGATAAAGACAGCCGACATAACTACTATTGATTTCTTTAATCGGTTAATATTTTTGGGCGTAGTAAATTGCCGGTCAAGAAAGTAAAGAAAAATATGCCGATGATAAGGAGATCTGCCGATCTAGTGTTGTGGTCTCGACACTGCCGGTCACCGTGCGCTGGCTTCAATGGAGGAATTACCAATATATCGGCAGCAGATTACCAATATAATCGGCAGCCAATGGAAGTGGTGTCGCGGTCAATAGAGGGACCGCAGCCGATATAGGAGGTCAATCGGCCGATAAAAAACAATACTGATGTGACATGAACGTATATGCATACGCCTCCACGAACCCAAGGGCCAAGGGGCACCAATTGGGATACGACGGCGCTGTGATGTTTCCAAGGGACTGCAAGATCGGCACTCTGCCGATCAAGATAATGACAGATGAGAATGCCGGAGATAAGAGGGACGGCGTGGCCAACGATGCAGTGCAGTGCCGTGGCATCATGTAACTTATGCACGCCGACGACTAGAGACACTCATGTGTATGGATGGAAGGCTAGCATGCTTGTTGGTGTACAAAATAGAAGAGTTACGTCCTCCAGCATGCAAGATTATGCACGTCCACACATGCATGTGGATGATGTCATAAGATGATCGGAAGACTAGCAGGAAAGCTCAGGAGGACGTGTTCCTTCTACAACTTCGCCGATCGCTTCGACCGTCCAACCATGGATCAGTAGCAGTATCGTGATTTCATCATGACCTGACTGCTGTCGGCATGAGGCCTCCTAAGGTTCCAGATACGCACCATCAATGATTTTGTGCTAGAAATACCGCCGTAGTGCTGCAAGACTGCTGGGGCTGAATAAGAGGATGGCGCTGTTGTTGACGATGACGAGGTTGCGTGTGGCCGATGAAAGCAGCAATTCGTCGACAAGGCGACGACACCGCGCGGCCGACGAGACATTGTAAGGGGAGTCATGATGGGGAATTTGATGAAGGAACACAAGGAACTGGTGGAGTGAAATATTGCTATTTTTCAGAAGCTCCATATATATATATATATATATATATATATATATATATATATATATATATATATATATATATATATATATATATCTTCGTCATGACACATCAAGGGGCAGTTGGGAAGAAACCAATGCCCAGATAGCCAGGAAGGAGTTGATGCCCATGCTTGTTGCCCGTGAATAGCCTGTTCTAAATATATATCTCGAGGGTACCGGCAATCAATTCAGAAGAGTATTATTTTGTTTAGCAGCTGATTAGATCAATATAGTGTACCGGCTCGTGCTGACTTCCTGGCAATGGACTGATTGGCCGATGGGAATTCTTCGTTGTCAGATTTATCACACACAAATTGGCAGACAATCGACCATGAACACATCGGCGGGGATGCATCGGCAATCGTGCTGGGGCCAGTATCTGCACCCTTGACTATTCGTTGGCCGATGCATCCAGGTGGTCTATGCAACAGCTAGTTCATCAAGCCAAATACAGCGAGCATGAAAGACCTTCATCAATGAATTATTCTCACTTGATCGGCTATGTAACATATCTTGCCGTTGCGAGCATGAAGGCTGATGATGAGCAGGCAACAGAGTATGTCGGCAATGAAACGGAGCAAGCAAGGTTAGTTTGTATATAAGCTCTGTGTACAACGGCACACTGTCACCAAGGCACACGTACATGCGCATGGGCTGGATACAGCTGTTCAAGAACAAATAAACGATAGCATGATGGGAAGCCGATGAGGAGCTGCAGTGAATCCTATACCATGCATATGTTAGGGAAAACTGCATACATCGGCTAAGAAGACTATAATTTGTATGCCTCGGCTGATTAGTCATTAGAAGAAATGATTTGCATGGAGCCGATGACCCAAGTTGATAGGACGCCAATGGAGTCACCATATAAAAAGGAAAAAGAGGAGAAATTAAACAGCCGATGAGGTTGATGAAAGGAAAACCCGAACTTCCCCTTCAACGTCAATACGGGCATGTCGCTGAGCATGATCACGGAGACGGTGGTGCCCTGGTCATCCTGGAGATAAGATTACAGCAGCGGCAGGGGATGATATTATCTCATCGCGAGGTCTCGCTGAAGAAGGGTATTCATTCTTTTGTATCATACTGAGAGATGCACTCATAGCCAAGCGCCAGACATCGGCCTTGTCGTAGCTCGGAGGTGCGAATACGGCCGATTTTGGATATACATGGTATGATCGGCGAGTTCATAAGGATAGTAATAGACGGGCTGAGAAATATAATACAAGAATCTACGAGTTGTACCAGATACATGAGGTGGAGTGAAAAATCCCAAATGGCTCATCGGCTGGAGGTTTGTCCTGAATATTTGGTGAAGCCAATCGCAAGCTAATATGGATTTTATTGCCGAAGTCAGAATGCACACATGTTGTTGATGCTCTCTGTTTGCTAGCACGGATAAAATCCAGAAGGGGGTACCATGCCAACATGTTGGACTGATTCCATCAGATTCACGTGGTGCTGGTCAACTATTAAGGATCACAGAAGAAGAAGCATGATTACTTGTATTTATCCAAGGAGTCTGGTGATGAAACTTCTCTCAGAATGCATACATCGGCTGGCTATAGCTATCCATGGGAATAGCTGATGTATGTAGCCAATGTAGCCCAGAGAGAAGCATTATATGCGAGATATGTATGCTTCTTTTCATTCCCAAACCTGAGCTCCACAAAAAGCCTTATTAGAAATAGGGAGGACAGACGCGATCCAATACTTTGGTGAGGAATCATACACATTGAGCGATCTGAGAGAGTCATTTGAGGAGCAAAGTTATTCTGATTTTAAAATCTTTCAAGAAACCCAAGTTATTTAGCAGAAGAAGTAAAGTTGGTTTGACTCTTCACATTGCCTTAAATTGTTATACACATCATGGAGAGGATTATCGGCTATAAAAAAGCAACATCAGAAAAGCCGAAGTCTCCTATCCATGAAATGATTGAGCAAATTGAGGCACTGGATTTATAGAATTTCGAAGCATGAGCCCTTCATACTCCGAAACTGGGGGGGCTGTGTTGACACCGGATTTTGACAAATCCGATGTACTCTGAATTATGGAACAAATAGCTCTTTAGGTCAATGTGTAAGCCGACAGTCAATCGGAGGAAATGGCTAATAGGAGCTCGCATGCAAGAGTGTTGAGGTCACGTGGGAAGAAAAAAGAAAGCAAACGTGATTAGTATCATGGCCGGATTATTTTATTTGATAATGGAGGCAAGTCAAATGAAAATAGAGTCTGCACGTGGGTATGTTCATTGGTTTGTGTTGCAGAAATTATTTGGCTTAATCTGGCCGGATAATCACGTGATTAGTGTGCCAGGTAAAATAAAGGAAGCTTCGTGTACAAGAAGGTCAGAAGCAACAGCCCGTGCATGGCAAGTTGATTAAAATAAAGAAAGCAAAACTGCCGCACGGGGAGGTGTCCGGAATAATTATGCATGGTGATTAATCTCTGCACGGGCAAATCAGATAGAGAAGCTTCGGCTGTGTTTAGTTCTAAAATTTCTCTCTCCAAATTTCACTATTTACCTATCACACCAAATCTTTTACCTCATGCATGAAGCATTAAATGTAGGTAACTAAAAAAATTAATTGTATAGTTTTGATATACACGACGAGACGAATCTTTTGAGCCTAGTTAGGTCATGGTAGGACAATAATTACCATAAACAAACAAAAAATATTACAGTGTCCGATGTGATCCTTTTTACCACCATTTTACGGAACTAAACACAGCCTTCATCGATGAGGACTCTACACATGGGGTTCGGAGTCCGTGTATCTTAATATTTCCATTGTTTAGATATTAATTAAGGTAGTCAAATCGTAGTTGGTTTAGGCAAGTTGGAATCTGCGTGAGATTCAGGTCGCCCTATTTAAGTTGGAATCTGCGTGAGATTCAGGTCGCCCTATAAATATAAAGGGATGGCGGTCATTATAATTTTTATCACACGATCAACAAACAAACTCTACTCTTTACCTGTAATTTACTTTTCGGCGACTTCACCACTTTTCTTTTCTTTTCGGCGAGTGATTTAGCTAGTCTGTTGGAAGAACAAGAGATATAGAGAAACAAATTCTAGCTAAATAGAAATTTGACTAGTTTAATTTAGGGAATCTCTTGGAGATGCTCTCATATTGCAAAAACAAAACTAACACACAAGGCGAGACAAAAAGGAACCCACGCAAGAGCTGGTGTATCCTCTTTCGATGTCAAAAGCACTACAGGAGCACACGAAAATCACTTGGGCAGATGATCCAACAAAAGGCACGCTGTGCCTGCCTATCTAATCCATGTCGTCGGTGCCCTCGGCAGCGATCAAGCAGTCCTCCTCCTCTGGAAGGGGAAGGCAGAAGAGCCTCTTGAGGCCGTTGTCGAAGACCTCGGCCCCGACCACGGCGAACCCCTTCTCGGCGTGCTGCCTCAGCATGTCCTCCTGCACATCCCTGAGCAGGTTGATCTGGCGGTCGGTGGCCAGGATGGTCTCCCCGGAGCTCGGGGTGGCGCTCCAAGAAGCCCTCGCGGTCGGGGCGGGGCCTCCGCAGGGGGCCGCGCTTCAGCAGGAACCGGATGTAGTAGTCCGGCACCCGCTCCGTCCTCACGGCTACCACCCTCGCCCTGGGCTTGATGGTGCCATCCACCGCAGGCGGCGGCGGCTCGCCCTCCACCATCGCCGCCGGCTCGGTGCTGCTCCCCGCCGCTCCGGCATCGGGGTGATGCTTGGCAATGACGGCGGCGGCGGCATCGGAGCCGCCGCTGCTGCGCGCCGCCGGATCCATCAGGGGATAGCTAGCTGCTTGGTGATAGATCACAAGGTGTCGAGGTCGGTCTGACTCTCGGCGGCGGCTGGATCGTCGTGGGTATTGGTCCGGAGTACACGTCCAGACGATGCCCAGGGTGTCACGTCAGGTTTTATACGGCGTATAGGATCATCGAATTCTTGGGAGGCCTTGCTTCTCCGTCTCGGACAAAGATGACGAGCAGATTCGATCAGAGATCCCCTTGCGAGTTCGGTGTTTTTCTTTTTTTTTTCTTTTTTTTTTTTTGCATTGGGAGGCCTTAGAGTTTGGTAGTTGTACGTAGTTCAAAGTTGGTTCATGGCTTGTTTTTTCAGCAAGCAGCAGGGTTTATTGGTTGGTTCATGGCTTGCAGACTCGCTTGAGACTTTGTGCTTGGTGTCCTGCGAAAACTCATTCCATCTCACTTGTTTTTTCAGCAAGCAGCAGAGTTTATTGGTTGGTTCATGGCTTTGCAGACTCGCTTGAGACTTTGTGCTTGGTGTCTTGCGAAAACTTATTCCATCTCGCTTGTTTTTTCAGCAAGCAGCAGGGTTTATTGGTTGGTTTATGGCTTGCAGACTCGCTTGTGACTTGTGAGTAGTATAGTATCTTTTTGAGGTTTTTACTTGTGTACCATTATAAAAATTCCTTTTTACTCCTATATACCAGTAAAAATTCTAAAAGTTCTTCAGTACCATCTAGGAAACTTTTCTTTCTCTCTACACCATTCCGTCCACTTTCATCTCTTATGGTGTCAACTGTCCGGTGGGACCATGTTGTAAGTGACCTAGACTCTTCTCTTCCACCTCTGGCTCCTCCCATGGCACCTCCTACCACCGAAACTCCTCTCTCTGTTCCCCGGCGCGCACACCAGCAGTCAGTGTTGCCAGCAGCAGCCTCAGCGTCAACTCTTCCATCCTCCACCTTCCTTGACTGCCTCCCCCTCGGCCCTCTCCTGCGCGCGGCCGGCCCAAGGGGCGGATTCGGCAGGCGGCGGCGGCGGGTAGCGGTGGGGCTTGGCGGGGCCGGGGCGCAGCCTGTGCGCGCGGCACCTTCCTCGACTGCCTCCCCCTCGGCCACCTCCTGCACGCGGCCGGCCCAAGGGGCGGATTCGGCAGGCGGGGGCGGCGGGTACCGCCGGTGGCGGGGCTTGGCTGGGCAGGGGCGCCGCTTGTGCGCGCGACACCTTCCTCGGCTGCCTCCCCCTCGGCCCCCTCCTGCGCGCGGCCGGCCCAAGGGGCCAATTCGGCAGGCGGCGGCGGCGAGTACCGTTGGCGCGGCGCTCGCCGGGCTTGGTGGGGCGGGGGCTCCGCCTGTGCGCGCGGCGGCATGACGAAAGCTGGCCGGCGACGAGCCGGCGCCATGCGGTGACGCGGAGTGGAAAAGGCGGCAATGTTCCAGCGAGCACACTGCTTGCCAAGCCAAGGAAGAAGAGGGGATGGGAAAGGATAAAGAAGAAAGAGATGAGATAACTGCACATTTTCACTAGTGGACCCACATGTCAGATGATGGAAGGTGGACGAAACTACACAGCAGTGGTACATAGGAAAAGAAAAGTTTTTTGGATAGCACTGAAGAACTTTCAGAATTTTCAATGGTATAAAAATAAAAAGGAACTTTTACAATGGTATATAGGTAAAAAAGCTCTATCTTTCTTTGGGGAGAGGAAGAAGCTTTGGTGTCATCAACTGGCGGGCCCTGGTGGTGGCGTGTGGGGTCAAGGTCTCAGAAACCATGCATGCCAACCTTGCTACATCACTTTTTCTTCTTCTTCTTCTTCTTTGCGCAAAAGGTTTAATGATAAGGCGGATTTCTATGAAGTTTATTTACGAGCTTCAACTGGGAGCACAAAGTTTTGAAAGAGCTTTGCTGAAACATACTCCTAATGGACATCTCCTAGCCCTTAATTAGCATATAGTAAAGCAGCTTACAGCTTTGGCATGCATTGTATCGTGTCAGCGTTGCTGAACGGCCTCCTAATGGACATCTCCTAGCCCTTAATTAGTTGAACCACCCTTTCCTGACAACAACGAGGAAGATGCAGGGGGAGAGAGAGAGCACATGCGCACAGAGACAAAAAAAAAGGCCTCCATTGTGATGGTTCCATGGCAGAGTTCAGCCTACCATGTTTTTATTAAACAGGAAATTGGGGGTGTTTTTATATTTCTTTTTATTGGAATTTTTACTGAAATATGAAATAATTTTTCGAGACAAATTTCATCCGAACAGAAAACGAAATCACCAATGTATGCCTCCAGTAGGGGTGACCGATTGAACGAACAAAAGTTGCCGGCGGTGTTCACCAGAAATTCTGTTACATAGTGCCGAGAGAGAACAATGGCAGATTCACCTTAATTGGATTCTTTGGCAGGGAAGCCTGCCAGTGGCTCAGTGGTAGCACTCGCTGTGATCATAACTGGTGTCGCAAGGGTTCGATCCCCTGTGATCGTAATTGGTGTCGCAAGGGTTCGATCCCCTGTGATCGTAACTGGTGTCGCACCAGGTGCTAAGGCGGGCGTGTGTGTAGAGGTGTGAGTGCCTCAGTATGGCACGTTCCAAGACTGCTCGAACAGTCTCGTATGTGTTGTCCGAACAACATGTACGACTAAAAAGTGCTTTAAAAAACTTGTAGCAGCCTGTCACGGTCGTACAACCAGCCGCGCTGGGTAGATGCTGGATGGGGGTATTCAGGGAAAATGAAAGGCATGCTGCTCACCAACAAATACCTGCCGGGATTGATGGGAAAATGAAGGCAACATTCACTAGCTTGTCTGACTCACACCTCCATGTCCTGACCAATAGATCGATGGTCTCGCCTGTCCAATTTGTCCTCTTTTGCCTAATTTTATCTCTTTCTTCAGCCATCCCAGACTGTCAGTGACACGGTGGCGGTGCCTGATCATGTCAGATGGATATATAAACTTACTCCCAGTGTTAACAGTATCTCACTTTTGTAAATAAACCAGGCGACACTATTTGTTTTCCTTAACTTGATCGCTAAACCCCAGTCGAACTACATATTTGTACAAAAATTTATTGACAATGAGTCCCTTTGAGGAATGCAAAATGCTCTCTCTCTCTCTCTCTAACACGGTAATTTCCCTCTTTTTAAACAATGGAATTATGTCATGTCTAAAATCTGATTCCAAGCAAGGTCGTAGAGGCTTTGCGCGCGCACACACGCCTCCACGGTTCACACCTGGCATTGTTTTTGTAAACAAAAGTTAAAAATAATATGGACGAACTATAAGTGCACAAATTACTTTAAGGAAAAGTTTCGTGAAAAGAAGTTTAAGAAAAAGAAAGAAGTTTGGATCCATTGTTGGAGAATGTGCGAAGAGTTCATGCAAAAGCTGCTCTCTAGCTTTCTTTCTTTCTGTTGGTGCCGTTTTCCTAGCGAGCAGATCAACGTACACGTCACTTGGAACCCCATGATTAGCTACTCTACTAGAAAAGACGGGTCATTGCTGGTCCATTTGTTTTGGCACGTCAGAGTTTATTCATCTCTTTTTATACATTGTAGTTTGCCAAAGCGGTGAAGCACGTAATGTGCTTAAACCATCACAAGCTCATTTATACATTGTAGGCATGACAAAGTAGTCGAATAGGATATATGTATATCAATGTTCATAATAGTTTACGATTCCACACATAATATATAAATATTTTTTATAAGAGGGATATTTAGTGTTTCAACTATCACATAACCCAACTTTGAAGAAACGCAATAAGAAGAGTGGCATTATATACACCAAAAGAAGAGCCAGTACAAAAGCAGTGTGCATATGGGTGTGTTTGTCACAAAAGCATTGTGTATATTGGTGTGGTTGGCTCTGACTTAGGAGCGTCAAAAGGTAGTTCTGAAGTAAGCACCAAAGTAGTTGTTGCATGGCCAATATCTGGGAAAAAAGAAACGAATGTAGTGTTAGAACAATAGATGTTAAAAGCAATCTGTAGGATTATGGCCACTAAATTAACAAAATCTAAGATTAAAAGTATTATTTTAATATGGAATGCAGAAAATTCAGTATTTTAACATGGCAAGAAAGTTTATATGTATTCCTCTTCTATCTTTCAAGCAGTAATATGCAATTGTAATATGAATTAGCTGTGGAAAATATGCTAATTGTATTGATTTTATTGAGCCAACATGTATGTATGAAGTATTAAGTATTGAAGTACTTGTTGGAACTTGTTACTTGGTTGATGGCTACATATCAGATTTCTTGACTCTCTTAAAGACTTGCTTTTTTTCATCATCCTCAATATCATCATAAGGCCTTCTTTTAGTTGCAAATGGTGTGTCATCCCAATTTCTGTAGTGGAGATGAAATATTTTATTAGTTATGTACTATTGAGTAGAGGCATACATGAGAATATGTGAGTGAATGTTTACCATGGGGACTTATCAATGTCCATATCATCTAATTCTCCTATGGATTGAGTTAGCATTTCAAGTTCCTACAGTAAAAGTAATATATTAACAATGTATGCATAGTCGATATTATCGGTGCTTATACAATCTTACCTCATCCGTTGGTGTTTTAGAAGATATAGTCATTAGATTAGGTAGATCCTTGGTTGCAACTAAAGCTGATGATGTGACAGACCCGCCGAGTTAAAGCGCTTAATTAAGCGTAACCGCCATCACTGGCGCATTAGCTTAATTAAGTGTAACTTGACAGGCTGTTTCCAACCCACAGGCCGATCGAAACACACCAGAAGTCCCGCACGAAGGCGAGCGCAGAAGGTACCAGCAAAAATAACAATATTACAAAAATAGAAAATAATAGCAAGACTTTTACAAAGCAGCTTAAATTTAAAATTTACAATAGAAAAGATAGCAGCGGAAGAGAATCTAACCTACAGAGTATTTTTGCTAGAGGACCAATAAAACGAACTAAATAATTCTAGAACTACCGAGACGTGAAGACAAGGCGCCACATCGAGCCCACCGATATGACACCTAGTTAGCTCATAAACCTGAAATAGGGTAAACAACAAACCCTGAGCAACTAATACTCAGCAAGACTTACCCGACGTTTGGGTATACTTAGCCCACATATCTAGACATGCAAGGCATTTGGCTGGTGGTTTATTTTGCAGAAAAAGCAACTAAAGTAATTCCTTACTTTCATTATTTTAGCTTCAGGTTCTATATAAATTAACCCTCATCTAATATTTGCATAGACCTACTATAGCAATCATGGTGATGCAAGCAAAATAATTCAATGAGATCAATATTTTATATAAACATACCTAACTCACATTCTATATTTTTGCTACGGTGTGACAAAGAGACCAAGGCCCTCATAACCGCGAGACACGGCGAATCGATCCGATTTAACCTTGCAAGGTGGACCTAACCAACACGGCACGTATTTGCCCCGTCGGACTATACATGCCAACCATTCCCCTCCCCGCCTCGAACTACAGGAACCAGCCCAACGACATATGGTCAGCCGAGCTCAACGTGAGACCACCAAAAGTAAACATATGCATCCCAATTCTCCGCGACTACTCGACTCGCCCCAGGAGTTGGGTGCGGGTTCCTGTACTTTCGAAGCAGGGCAGTACTCGGCTTACCGGTTTCGACTACCTCCTACTCCCGGCATGTGGTTAGTACAATTCAATCCCCGATCAGCACTGCCACATCCACCGGTCCTTAATCGACACAGACGGGGCTAAGACACCCAGGAACCCTGTCCTGCTGCCATACCTATCCATCATCCCCGCCCGGTCTCATATCTCCATATCCATTACAATCCATTCCACCAATACTGAAGTATAAAGATAGTAATGTATCTCGCGAGTAACCGGCAATTACTCGGCTTCTAAAGTTTCCTGTGTCTCGCGAGTGACACGAAGCCACTCGACTTCTACCGGACTCTTTTAGCCTAGCACCGCTATCGACCTAGACTTACTAGTAAACCCAAGGTAAACCTAGGGATTATGCAACTAGGGTTTCAATCAATTCCCTAATACGTAATGCACAAGTAATAGATAAAACATATACATAGTGAATCATCATTTAAAATAATAGGACATGCACCGGGGCTTGCCTGAGGGTAACACTAAGTCAGTGTTAATGCTATCAAGGCCTTGGGCCCTTCCAACCTTGGGCCGGGTCTTCCGTTGCGCCAGCTGGTCCTTCTCTCTTTAGGATACATCCATCAAACACCGTCTTGGGGTTCGACTCCATACCGCGTGCTTCACGTCCACACATCGTACATCTAGCGTACCTAAATGAGGTGCAACGATGCATATGTATGAATGCATGAATAATGCAATAAAAAGTGGAGCAATACAAGCACAAGGTCGATATTGCCTAACTATAAACAACTACACCGGCGGAGGTTAATTAAACCTTACATGAGTCTACACAAAGTTAACCCAACTGGTTTTGTATTTTTTTTTTGAATTCTCCTAACTCCAACTATGCATTTTTAAACTATAAAAGTATTTTATCTAGCACCATTAAAATTACATGTAAAAATTGTCAAACAACACACTTTATAGTTCTATCCTACCGAGCATGGAAATATAAAGCTAATAAACCTAGTTTTACATGCACCACCGTTCAAATTCGAGACCAAAAATCCGGAGTATCCGGGAATATACCCGGAGTATCCGGGACAACATTTTCCGGAGTAACCGGGCACCTTCTCGGAGTATCCGGACTCCCAAATCCGGAGTTTCCGGGCCTATACCCGGAGTTTCGCCCGGAGTTTTCAAAACCCGGAGTTTCCGGGCCTATACCCGGAGTCTCTGGGCTTGACAGCATTTTCGCCCTAAAAACTGAAATTTTGATTGTGACAAAACCACCCCACCAAATTTGAAACCCTCTTGAATCCTAGTTGAAGGATGCATATGGAGATGATTGACCAAAGGAAATCACCTAGAACATCCTAAAACAACCAAATCGATGAGCCCTAGCTTATAGTACCTTGAGCTAGCTCCTCTTGCAAGAAAACTCGAAAACGATGTCGCCCCAAGGTGGAATACTTGTAGAAGATGATTTCCCTACGCCGAGTGAAGCTCCCTTGGCCTTGGAGTCAAGTTGAAATGGAAGATTTTTGGAATCTAGAGCTTAGGGGAGAGGGAGGAGAGGGAGAGCCCGTGAGGGAGATGAGGGAGAGAGAGGTCACGGGAGAGAGTGAGAGTGAGTGAGAGAGAGAGAGTGATATATTCTATTTAAATGATTGCGGGTCCAGATGACTAAATTATGGAAATGAAAACTCCACGCCCGGAGTCTCCGGGCCAATGGCCGGAGTATCCGGGGTGTTACAGTCCTACCCCCTTAAAGAAATCTCGTCCCGAGATTTAAAGGGAAAGCAAAGGTCGATGATTGACCTCTAGAAACTGTGTAAGATTCACGAGAGTTGGACATTTTTAAAAGAAACCAAGGAAATACTTGGAAGAAGGAAAAACGCTCAAAGGCACTTGTACCAGGTCAAACAAGGAACCGAACATCGGCTAAGCGGCACCAGGAAAACATAACAGGTTAGTGCAAGTAGAATACACGAAGAGACTCTCAATGGAAATTGATTAGAATGGATTAAATCAAGGATGTTTTTGAAAGGATCGAATTCTCTTGAGTTGGGAACATGAATCATTAGTGTCAGGGAAAGTTTTTGCTCAAGACCATTCTCGCCCAAGTTGTTTATTATTTTTAAGTTGCATGATGCAAGATGCTATGCAAGTTAGTGGACTTTATAAACTCCCACGTAAAACACCCCATTCGCATTTTTACACCCCCAAGGGCCTACCCCCTTAAAGAACAAAGGTAGAGGAAAAACGATTCCAACATTGCACAAAGAAGTGTCGATGTAGTTTCATCCACACGCACTTAAGCACCAGCGCGCACCCAGTGGCACAATCACGTGGCGGCTGCACACGCGAGGCCCTAGATCCCGTCGCGGCACTATAGGGCGTGGGACAAATCTCCACCATGTAAGAACCAATAATAAAACCCGAATAACATGATTGGATACAAAGAGATTAGAGAGCAGCCAGAAAATACATTCAAAGGCATATAATCCACATGGTCAGCCCAACTACCACTAATTTTTTTTTCTCCTAATTTTGCATGTCCCAACAATGCAATCTGATGTGATGCTATAGCGTGGTTGCCATGCAACAAATATGGGACCCTTTTAGTGCGGAATGACTATTCTGAATGTGATCAAGTTTCTAATTTATTTATATTTATTTGAGCAAGAATGCAAGCGAAACCGCTTTAGGTATAGGAATCAAGGCGATTAGTAATAACGAATACTCATACTAGAAGAACAACATGGTGGTTTTAGTAATCAAGAATGACCAGGACGCTTTGATGCATTTGAACGAATGATCTATGGACAAGGATGTACGATATCAGTTTAACATTGACCAAAAATAGTGGAAAACATCAATATTTGGATAAAAATAGAATGGTCATGGAACGACAGATGGGACATGGTTAGCTGATTATGGTGGAGAAAGGTATATCAAGAAAAACGACCAACAATTTTATTTAAGACTAGCATCCTTATTTTGATTCTCAAGACAACAAGATTTAATAATTCGTACATCCTAAATGGTGAACACAAAATCTCTCATATTTAGGGGGTGTATCTAAACAGCTCAAACTTTGGTATTCAAAGTTCTGCCAAACTCAACGGTTTATTTTGTTTAACTTTGCTTTACTTGAGTAATACCTATGTTCAAATTCCAAATTTCTCGATGGTTTTACAAGAGACATAGGTCAATTCATATACTGTTAACAATTTTAAAATACCGCCCGCAAATAGACAGAGATGGTTCTATATACATATATATATTTCAACAAGAACTGGATTCACTTTTCCTGAGTCAACTACCTTTAAGATGAAAATTGGCACAAATTAGAATACCTTAAGTAATACACGAATTTGAGCCAACTTTCCTAAACTGCGATTCCAAGCTAACGTAGAAAAGCGTTAAGTTTTTCTTCACAGCTATACAAAAACAGAGTTCAACCATATTAACCATAAACCAAATTTCATTTCTAAACTTGACTGGCATAGACTATGAACCGGCTTATAAAAAGCGATGTAGTAATATGTGAGGAAATTTATATAGACATGACACACAAAGCAAAACAAATGTATGACATGATACATGGATGACATGCACGTCCTCACAAAAGAAAAATATTTTTGCCAATCCAACTATGGCAATATACGGATATCCTTCGGTGGCACAGTACGTACTCTACCTATATACTAGCCGTTTACTATTAGTCTTTCCTACGTAAACGGGGTTAGTGTACCTGCAGAAAAATCACAATATATATATTCACACCTACTTAATGCCTGTGAGTTAG
Organism: Panicum virgatum; assembly: GCF_016808335.1. Taxonomy (NCBI): domain Eukaryota; kingdom Viridiplantae; phylum Streptophyta; class Magnoliopsida; order Poales; family Poaceae; genus Panicum; species Panicum virgatum. The sequence goes on along the minus strand of NC_053143.1, from coordinate 51,395,897 downwards.
TTGAAACTATATTTACAGCCACCTGACATAACCTACACTATATAGGGCTTACGATCTAATCTCTCCTAATCCCTTAATCGCAAAGGAACGTAGATTTCTGAAATTTATTTTTAGTTTTGAAAACACCAAAATAATATTGCTGGTACCCCCTGGTGCATTTAAGCTCTGATACCAGCTGTGACAGACCCGCCGAGTTAAAGCGCTTAATTAAGCGTAACCGCCATCACTGGCGCATTAGCTTAATTAAGTGTAACTTGACAGGCTGTTTCCAACCCACAGGCCGATCGAAACACACCAGAAGTCCCGCACGAAGGCGAGCGCAGAAGGTACCAGCAAAAATAACAATATTACAAAAATAGAAAATAATAGCAAGACTTTTACAAAGCAGCTTAAATTTAAAATTTACAATAGAAAAGATAGCAGCGGAAGAGAATCTAACCTACAGAGTATTTTTGCTAGAGGACCAATAAAACGAACTAAATAATTCTAGAACTACCGAGACGTGAAGACAAGGCGCCACATCGAGCCCACCGATATGACACCTAGTTAGCTCATAAACCTGAAATAGGGTAAACAACAAACCCTGAGCAACTAATACTCAGCAAGACTTACCCGACGTTTGGGTATACTTAGCCCACATATCTAGACATGCAAGGCATTTGGCTGGTGGTTTATTTTGCAGAAAAAGCAACTAAAGTAATTCCTTACTTTCATTATTTTAGCTTCAGGTTCTATATAAATTAACCCTCATCTAATATTTGCATAGACCTACTATAGCAATCATGGTGATGCAAGCAAAATAATTCAATGAGATCAATATTTTATATAAACATACCTAACTCACATTCTATATTTTTGCTACGGTGTGACAAAGAGACCAAGGCCCTCATAACCGCGAGACACGGCGAATCGATCCGATTTAACCTTGCAAGGTGGACCTAACCAACACGGCACGTATTTGCCCCGTCGGACTATACATGCCAACCATTCCCCTCCCCGCCTCGAACTACAGGAACCAGCCCAACGACATATGGTCAGCCGAGCTCAACGTGAGACCACCAAAAGTAAACATATGCATCCCAATTCTCCGCGACTACTCGACTCGCCCCAGGAGTTGGGTGCGGGTTCCTGTACTTTCGAAGCAGGGCAGTACTCGGCTTACCGGTTTCGACTACCTCCTACTCCCGGCATGTGGTTAGTACAATTCAATCCCCGATCAGCACTGCCACATCCACCGGTCCTTAATCGACACAGACGGGGCTAAGACACCCAGGAACCCTGTCCTGCTGCCATACCTATCCATCATCCCCGCCCGGTCTCATATCTCCATATCCATTACAATCCATTCCACCAATACTGAAGTATAAAGATAGTAATGTATCTCGCGAGTAACCGGCAATTACTCGGCTTCTAAAGTTTCCTGTGTCTCGCGAGTGACACGAAGCCACTCGACTTCTACCGGACTCTTTTAGCCTAGCACCGCTATCGACCTAGACTTACTAGTAAACCCAAGGTAAACCTAGGGATTATGCAACTAGGGTTTCAATCAATTCCCTAATACGTAATGCACAAGTAATAGATAAAACATATACATAGTGAATCATCATTTAAAATAATAGGACATGCACCGGGGCTTGCCTGAGGGTAACACTAAGTCAGTGTTAATGCTATCAAGGCCTTGGGCCCTTCCAACCTTGGGCCGGGTCTTCCGTTGCGCCAGCTGGTCCTTCTCTCTTTAGGATACATCCATCAAACACCGTCTTGGGGTTCGACTCCATACCGCGTGCTTCACGTCCACACATCGTACATCTAGCGTACCTAAATGAGGTGCAACGATGCATATGTATGAATGCATGAATAATGCAATAAAAAGTGGAGCAATACAAGCACAAGGTCGATATTGCCTAACTATAAACAACTACACCGGCGGAGGTTAATTAAACCTTACATGAGTCTACACAAAGTTAACCCAACTGGTTTTGTATTTTTTTTTTGAATTCTCCTAACTCCAACTATGCATTTTTAAACTATAAAAGTATTTTATCTAGCACCATTAAAATTACATGTAAAAATTGTCAAACAACACACTTTATAGTTCTATCCTACCGAGCATGGAAGTATAAAGCTAATAAACCTAGTTTTACATGCACCACCGTTCAAATTCGAGACCAAAAATCCGGAGTATCCGGGAATATACCCGGAGTATCCGGGACAACATTTTCCGGAGTAACCGGGCACCTTCTCGGAGTATCCGGACTCCCAAATCCGGAGTTTCCGGGCCTATACCCGGAGTTTCGCCCGGAGTTTTCAAAACCCGGAGTTTCCGGGCCTATACCCGGAGTCTCTGGGCTTGACAGCATTTTCGCCCTAAAAACTGAAATTTTGATTGTGACAAAACCACCCCACCAAATTTGAAACCCTCTTGAATCCTAGTTGAAGGATGCATATGGAGATGATTGACCAAAGGAAATCACCTAGAACATCCTAAAACAACCAAATCGATGAGCCCTAGCTTATAGTACCTTGAGCTAGCTCCTCTTGCAAGAAAACTCGAAAACGATGTCGCCCCAAGGTGGAATACTTGTAGAAGATGATTTCCCTACGCCGAGTGAAGCTCCCTTGGCCTTGGAGTCAAGTTGAAATGGAAGATTTTTGGAATCTAGAGCTTAGGGGAGAGGGAGGAGAGGGAGAGCCCGTGAGGGAGATGAGGGAGAGAGAGGTCACGGGAGAGAGTGAGAGTGAGTGAGAGAGAGAGAGTGATATATTCTATTTAAATGATTGCGGGTCCAGATGACTAAATTATGGAAATGAAAACTCCACGCCCGGAGTCTCCGGGCCAATGGCCGGAGTATCCGGGGTGTTACAGATGATGTTTTTGATCCTTGTGCGTATGATTGAGTGCTTAATAATGGGAGTGCTTCCTGCTTTCCATGGCATTCTTTTATCAACAGGTTCTCAAAGGATAGACGTTCAGTCCTCATACTCTTTTTTATGTAGAATCCTTACGACAAATGTGAACTTATAAATTTGTGATGTTCAGCTGATAATGGTTTATAGCTGCACATGACAATGCCTTGTGAATTTGTGATGTTCAGAAGCGATACACATGACAACATGCCCCACATGAGAGAGTGTTTATGAATTTTTGGAATGTTTGTTATATGTTAATTTCTTTTGGTGGGAACATTATATTTCGTCATGTTCAATTCCTACTGGTATAACAGAAATAACCCTATTTAAGAACAACAGATTCATGTGAAGATCCATCCTTTTATTTTTCTTATCAAAAAGCTATTTCTGCAATGGAGTGGGAAGCTTCTGTCTGGTGGTACATGCAGGTAGATGATACAGAAGCTATCAATTTCCTGGTGACAAGTCAAGTAATCTCTCTGTGCTTGCGAATCATGGAGACAAACAGTGAGCTCCCGACGTATGTCATGCCTTCTTTTTGCATCTGCCCAGCCATGGCACATCATGTTAATCCTATTCGTCAGCATGCTTACTGAATGAACCAAATGACTAAACGATAGGTAACCACTGCTTCCATTCACTAATTAGCCAGGTGCACACATGCAGGTGGCCACTTCCATCGTCAGAAAGATCATGCTAGATGAGTTTGGGTTGCAGTATATCTGCACCATCGCGGACCATTTCTGCGAGGCAGCCATAGCTTTGGCGGCCATGGTGAGCGCGGTGGCCAGCATATAGGGCCTATGTTGGAGAAGTTAAAAATGCATAGGCTATCTACCTCTTTTTTTAGGTGCTTGGTGCTCTGGTTCTTGCGTGTGTGTTGGGGTGGGAGGGGTGCCTCGTGCCTGAGCTCCTGGAGCTCGCTGGAACGGGGTCTCGGGATGTTGTTTAAGAATTTGAGAGCATGAGGAGGTAGAAGAGGGAGAGGGATTTCCGTTTTGGCAGTTTTTTTTGGAGGATTGAGGTTGTCCTGGGATAGATGGGAGCGCGTGGTCGCCATGGCAACAGCAGGAGTAGCAGCTCGCGGGAGTCTTGCTCGCGCTCATGGGGACCTCGATCTCGTGAGCTTCTTTGAATCCCACCACCTTGAGTCTCTAGATCAGCCTAGGAATCGCTGCACGGAGCACCTGGGTGAGCTTCGGCTGCTACCATCTGGGATTGGGACGAGCCAGTGCGCCCGCGGAGCACGCGCGGAAGCTGCCGTCATCGCCGATGCAGCAGCCGCAGTAGCCCATGCGCTGTCGGACGGAGCAATCGGGCGAGCGGCCGCTGTCGCCACCTGGATCTGCACCATGTGAGGGGAGGGGAAGGGCAGTGAGCGGGACCGACAGAGACGGGTGCCGGCGGCGGACACACCTGCGCGGGCCGGTGGAGGGCGAGCGACGTGTACCAAGGAGTCAAGGACTGATGGAGGTCGAGCGGCGGGTGGCGTGGGGGAACTTGGCGGCGGCCGCGAGGGCCATTGGCGCCAGGCCGCGAGTGGAGGGAGCGCCGGCGGAGGGAGCTCCGTTGGTGGAGCGAGTGGAGAGAGGTCCGCCGGTGGAGTGAGCGCTGGCGGAGGAGGGAGCGCCGGCGGCGAAAGAGGTTGACGGATGGCCCATTCGTCCAGTCGTTCCCGATTGCTGTAGAAGTGGAAAGAGAAATATAAAGGAGGCGGAACGGGCGGGAAGAGCAGGCGGAACGGGCGGCATGTTTGCATCAGGCATTGTTAAGTTCCGTCCGATTTCAATCCAATGGCTGGAATAATTTTTGATGGCGTGGCTTAATGGTAGCTCGGGGAATAACCCAGGTTTCGATTCTTAAAGATACGCCCTGCTAAATGTGCTGCTAGAATAATTAGATGCAAACACACGTTCCGGTTCCTTTGACAAGAGCATTACATGATCAAAAGAGTTCTACACGCCTCCTCTAGGAGAACTCATTTCTTTTTGCAGGACATTGTCATTGTCTGACAGAATTTGCCAAACGTACCAAATGCATGAAAAAAAGAGAGCCTTTTGCCATCTTTCTCACTTTACACCAGCCAACACATTTTTCACATTTTCACACGCATTTGAAGTCGTTTTGATATAGTTTCAAACCAAATCAAAAATTTTGTCTAACAAAAAACAGTAAAATTATAATCATATTTATCCAGGACCCTCCTTTTGCCCCCTACTAGGCAAAGAGAAAAAATGTGCCCCCTCTTAAAAAAAGGGGGTAAAAGCATCAATTTTTTTCTAGGGCAAAAAATCTTTTTTTTTTGGAAATGAGCTATCCGACGTGGCACACCAGCCTCTCGTGTTGCCAAGCCAACCGTGGACGCATACACGCATCCGCTTCACTCCGTCTCCTGCCTCCCAGCGCTCATCCATCCACCACCGCCCCTGTAATAAAAGCCTCCGAATCCGGGGGCCTCGTGTGCCCCGTCCTCCTCGTCGCCGGCGGAGCCACCTCCGCCCACCGCAGCTCGCTGACCTCTCGCCGGGGAAGGAGCACCGCGGCGAGCTTCTCCACCGCCGCCTTCCACCTGACCCCACCCTCCGAGATTGGAAGCGGCGGCGGCGGCGGCGGCTGCCGGCCATGGCGATCCCGCTCGTGCTAGTCGTGCTCCCCCTCGGCCTGCTCTTCCTCCTCTCCGGCCTCATCGTCAACACCATCCAGGTAGCCTCCCTCCCCCACCGGGGCTCAGCTCGATTTGTTTGCCTTTTCCATTTTGGGCGGCGGCCGGGGTGATCTGATTCGATTGCTGAGCAAAAGATTTGATCTTTTCCCCCTTTGAACACACAATCTTTTTTCAACATTTTCGTTGGATTCCTTGGCTGTAGTTGCGCGTTTTAGGTTAATTATTGCTGATGCGTGTTTTACTGAAAGATTTGGTCTTTTTAGACACTAGGGATGGCACCCGCGGGTGCGGGTGCGGGTTTGGCAAAAACCCGCCCGCAGGCAAACCCGCAGGATTGGAAAAAACCCGCCCGCGAGCAAACCCGCGGGTGCATTTTTGCACCCGCACCCGCACCCGCGGATTTCGGGCGGGTTTCGGGTGTCCGCGGGTCTAACAACAGATATAATAAAAATGTATAAATTCATCAATTTAAACAGTCAAATAACACATTTCTATAAGTAATAAGAGCAAACTAGCAACAAATCCATTAGTTCAAAGTAATAAGGACAAACTAACAATAAATTCATAAGTTATGTGCTCATTTTGTAGTTAGGATAGTTGAGATGAACCTTATCTAAGTAGGTTGGGTTGTGGTTTTTTTTTCCAGACGGATGCGGGTCCACCTGCGGGTGGAATCTCAAATCCGCACCCGCACCCGCAATATGCGGGTGCGGGTGCGGGTCCACCCACGGGTGAAATACCAGACCCGCACCCGCATCCATCGGGTTTAAAATCCGCGGATACCCGCATCCGCGGGTGGAATTGCCATCCCTATTAGACACAGATTGTCACGGTCGCCTTCTGGGATTTCGTTCGTCATGATGATTCCTGAAGTTTTTTAAGTCAAAGATGTGTTTTTTTTGGGGGGAAAGCTTCATGTGGGCCTGCTAATTTTTCTGCTAGTACAATGCTTTTGTAAAATATAATTCGGAAATTTCCCTTGGCAGTGGTTTGCGGCTAAGGGTGGTAGTTGTACTCAAAACTTCATATTGTTACCGAAATGATCAGAAACTTACTGCAATTGATCTGTTAATGACATGAACTACAACCACCACCCAGCAATTCTTGATCTGTTTGAATTTTCCAGGCCATTCTATTTGTGACAATAAGGCCCTTCTCAAAGAGCTTCTATCGGCGGATCAACAGATTCCTGGCCGAGCTGCTGTGGCTTCAGCTGGTTTGGGTTGTGGACTGGTGGGCAGGCGTTAAGGTATGTAGATGTGATCAACATCAAAGCAAAATTTTGTTCCGCATTGCATTTTTAGATTAGTTTTACCTTGTTTTTTGTTGCTACATTAGAATTTGAAGTTGCATTAGCGCCACGAGTCAGGTGCCGTTCGCATCATTTTGTCCGTTTGCTAGTCAACATTACTTGCACCTGTCATGTGTCGTGTTTTGGAAATGTTATCCAGTGGATATAGCTAGCATTTATGAACGAACTGAGCAAAGCGACTATTTTCAGTGTTAGAACCTAACAGAATCTGGTAGCTGGATATGTAACCGAATATAGTAAGCAAAGCGGTTTCAAGAACTTAGCTCTCCCACACATCAAGTTCCATCAAAGTCACTCCCGAGGACCAACACAACAGAACTATTAGGGGCATTGATAAAGATTGACAACCTACCTTGGCTAGAGTTGAGTGTGATGTGTTTAAGGGCCATACTGGGAAAACCATCATGCTATTGAGTACTGACCTACTATTCAACTCTGTGATGCTGCCTTTTGGTGAACTTTTGTTGCATATCCTATAAACATGGACATATTAGTGCATGAACTGATAAGTGTGGCTTGTAAAACTGAAAAGGGAAGATACCCGTGGCAGTGTGGCTTGTAAAACTAAAAAGAAAGATAGTTAACCTTTTCATTTTGTTCTGATGCATTATGGAAGTATTACATAATAGTAGACATGATGATTTAACGTTTACTTAACTTGCTTAAACGTACAACAAATGAGCTTCTCATTGAGGCTTTTGTTTCTTCCTTTTCATGAATCTATCTAAATGAACATACTTCTTAAGTACGCAGTGTACAAACATAATGTTCAAATGATGTTTACAAAGAAATTAGTGGTGTTTTCTCCCTATCACAATATAATTCTGTTCACGTTCTGCAGGTACAACTTCATGCTGATGAGGAAACTTACCGATCAATGGGTAAGGAGCCAACTTTAAAATTTTGTTACCCAAATTCCTGGTGCTTACAGTAACCGCCATGCCAACTTACCGATCAATGAGTTGGACTGCAAGCTTATCTGAATAATTCTGTAGGTAAAGAGCATGCACTCGTCATATCAAATCATCGGAGTGATATCGATTGGCTTATTGGATGGATATTGGCACAGGTTGTTATCTCTGATCTTTCTGAACAGCTGTTACAAACTTGTATAGTTTATTGATTTCCATTTCTTTTCTGGGCTTGTGTTCAGCGCTCAGGATGCCTTGGAAGTGCGCTTGCTATGATGAAGAAGTCATCAAAGTTCCTTCCAGTGAGTTATCTGATATGTATTTTTCTGTAGCATGTAATTTTGCAATTTATATTCTCATTGGCTAGTGCCATTAATTGTAAAGAACATGCAAAAAGTTATTTGTAGCAAAAGTAAGCAACATAAACAAGCATATTTGGGAGTAGAAACTTGCTTGTCTAGTATCAAGAAATTAGGATAGCATATTACTTTGTCATGTTCTCATCGTAACAACTGTGGGTTGCAGTTGATGTATGACTCCCAAGGAAAATTTCTTAAAGATTTGTTCTTACTATACAACTGCACCAACCGCTAAATATCAACGACAGCCTGAGTGAAATTGATAGTACTTCTATTTTATTTTGGACTGGAGAGTCTTTTTTTATGTTAGCTATTGAGATCCAGCGTTAATAACTGAGAAGCAGGAGTGTTTCTAGAAGTACCATTGCCTATTTTCACGGAGTCCACCGATGTGGAATAGAAGGTAGATCTGGAAATAAAATATAATAAAATAAAATGACATAACAAAGCTCAGATAGTATACTTTTGGCAAAAGAAAAAAATAGGAAATATGTAACCATGATCAGGTTCAGTTATTTGGAAGTTACTCATATTTATGGTAGGATCCGTTTATGTTTATAAGGCATTCGTGCACTAGCAGCAAGTGAAGTAAAGATGCCTGGTGTCAGATCCTGCTTGAGTTAAATGTTACCATCTCTGCATAGTAGATGGCACATGCTTTGATGTCCTGTAAGTCATCCTTATCACTTTCTGCAGGTTATTGGCTGGTCCATGTGGTTTGCAGAATACCTCTTTTTGGAGAGGAGCTGGGCAAAGGATGAAAAGACACTAAAGGTAACTCTCCACCGTTTATGCACAAGGAATTTTAGTTTTCCCTTTTCACCTAGTGATCTTGTAAATCTTGATTGTAGTGGGGCCTCCAAAGGCTGAAAGACTTCCCCAGACCATTTTGGCTAGCCCTTTTCGTTGAGGGTACTCGCTTTACTCCAGCAAAGCTTCTCGCAGCTCAGGAGTATGCAGCTTCACAGGGATTGCCAGCTCCGCGAAATGTACTTATTCCACGCACCAAGGTACCTCGCTGTTCCCACTTTGAAATGGTTCTAATCCAACATTTCAAATGAACAATAACTTTTACTAACATTAGCCTTCTGTTATATTGTACATAACAGACTTCATCAGTGATTCTAATTCCAAAGTGTAACTTGGGATGCTCCAAAAAAACTACATTGTTCATATGATTTGAAGTTCATTCACAGAGCACATCCCTTGTAATGTTTTGAATATAGAATTATAGATCACAAAAATTGTCAGCAGTTGGCTGCATGTTTTATGTGCATGACTGCTGGTAGAACTAATAACATATTTGTTGTTTCCAGTTGTGCAAACTTGAAAGGAAAAATGGAAACTTTTTGTACATTGATGATACAACTACCATCATAAAAGCTAATCTTGATATTCCAATACAGCATTTCAGACTAGTACATAAATAACAGATACTGGGTGCTTTCTTAATTTGATGGAATGACTGGGTAATTTATCTATTCATAACAGCTACAGACAATAGTTATCTAGAAAATATGGTTGTATCGTATATTTTGCCTCTTGTGTATTTGTGGCACCACTTTATTATGTTTTGCAATAAATTATGTACTGATACCTTCTGTGGAAAATTCCAGGGATTTGTATCTGCTGTGAGTATTATGCGGGATTTTGTTCCAGCCATTTATGATACAACTGTAATAGTTCCAAAAGACTCTCCTCAACCAACAATGCTGCGGATTTTGAAAGGGCAACCATCAGTGGTAAGTTTGCTAACTTAATGAATATCTGAAGGTAGACCTATATGGAACTAGTCGCATCAACTAACCACTGAATTGAGTTGATTATTTTTCAGTACTATGGTGTCTTAAAGTCAAATCGGACACAGTACATCATAATAAATTGTGAATTTCAATGCCCAATTACTTACTGTAGTGTTAAGACAAATTTACTACATTTTTTCTCTAGATACATGTTCGCATGAAACGCCATGCAATGAGTGAGATGCCAAAGTCAGATGAGGATGTTTCAAAGTGGTGCAAAGATATATTTGTAGCAAAGGTACTGAACTATATGTAGTTATTTTCAGATGTATTTTGGTTGGAGCTTGTTGAAAATTAAAATTCTTCATTAATTCATTTATTGTTCGACCTATTATTAATTCTTAAGTACATACCATCTGTCTCCCTTTTTGCTACAGGATGCCTTGCTGGATAAGCATTTGGCAACAGGCACATTTGATGAGGAGATTAGACCAATTGGTCGCCCGGTGAAATCATTGCTGGTAAAAACTCAATACAATAGCATGTTATTTAAATATAATCTGCCACAGCATTATCACTGGCAGTGATTATTGTCTTTGCTGAACAAGAAAAAGTTGGTCTTGCTGCGATGGACAAATGGTGTTTTTGTGTAAATGTGTTAGTTTCAGGGTCCTGCTCATGGGCCAGGTTACATAAGTCAAGCAAGTGTCCTGTGAAATTTTGATGCTACTGATACATCCTGTGCAACCAAGAAAATGCCGTACTAGTATTAAGGATTGTCCAGAATGACCACTTCGGGCTTAACTTCTGCCCAAGACTCAAGTGGTTGTTGTGGTTGGCGACTAGTATTGGGACTTTGGATTTTGGGCCATAGAAGAAGTGGTTGTGCTGTCCCAAGTTTCACTAGGAGTACTGCCTTGTAGAAACCTCTGACAGCTGTCGCTCTGTTTTAGGAAACCCTTCTTTTGGTACTCATTGTAAAATTTATCTTGCCATTTTATAGCTCAATAGCTTTGCTTTAACTGAATTGAGACGCCATCTGCAAGTGCATTAGCAGTTTAGCATCTCATTTCCTTTTTCTCCTAATGCAACAGGTGACCTTGTTTTGGGCATGTCTCCTCCTATTCGGCGCCATCCAGTTCTTCAAGTGGACGCAACTCCTATCGACATGGAGAGGCGTAGCGTTCACCGCTGCCGGGATGGCCCTAGTAACGGGGGTCATGCATGTGTTTATCATGTTCACCCAGGCGGAGCGGTCGAGCTCCGCAAGGGCAGCACGCAACCGGGTGAAGAAAGAATGATAGGATGACGGTATTCCGGGTCTGGTAAAAGGCAATCCACTGAATGGCTGCAGATTCAATTCATAGACACCAAATTTGAGGGTCTCTGGGCCAGACACCAAACTTGTTGTACTCAACAGGAAGCGCATAGCGCTATTCTTGTATTCTGTATTCTGGAAGGGAGTTGTTTTCTTTGTTTTCCTTTTGTCAGCGGAACTGTAGGATATGGATTCGTTGGTAATTTTACCCCTGCCGCCGTGCCGCGTTATGTGGAAGTCTTCAGTGATTTATGGATTAGCTAAGCTTTCCATCTTTACTAGTGGCGTGTGATTTTTTTTGCAGTAAAAGTTGTGTGACTCTGGAGCCTGTGTTCAGGCATGTCTGTTTCTGACAAGGGGAATGTTCAGTAGGAGACCGGCACATCCTCCTGCGCATGCTGAAGGGGAAGGTGTGCGAACTGAGAGCTTTTGATCTGTCTCTCCAGCAATTCACATCACACTGACGCCGACACCCGGAGATTCTCACCATCGAATGCAACATACGGAATATTTGGTGAAATTTGGACTATAAATATATTTTTCCTAAGAAAAGCTATAGCAAATTTAGTTTGGTTGGGTGTTGCTACTATCAAGTGAAAACTCGCCCAACTGCATTCAAAAAAGGAATCAAAATACGCGCATGTGGTGCTCAGATAAGAACGCATGTGGTGCTCAGATAAGAACGCGGGAGATCACTAGTCAGTAAACAGTAGCAATATTCACACAATAGTCAGTAAACAGTAGCAATATTCACACAACTGTCACCTTGTGCACATCTCCGGTGATCGCCTTGTTGCACACAACTCTCATATGGGAAATCGTGTGAAATTTGTTAGCCATTTCCTATCTCAGTAACTTTGTTTCCAGAAATGAGTGCCCTTTAAACACTGCTTGAGACTGTCACAATGTATATATCTCAGTAACATTCACCGATAAACTGCAAACGATGGGCACATTATAAATATGATGTAGAATGTCCATGCAGATGTTTTTTCGAAAACTATTACAAGAAAACATATCATTTCACAAGATCAAGATCGATACATAAATATACCACAAAATATGGCTAGAAGATAGCACCCCAACAGCTTTTGAAAATACAGTTAAAGGCTAGCTAATTCATCTAGACATCATGTTTATGCATGGCAGCTAGACAAGATGTCATTGGCGATATTCTTGGCATCCATGGCAATACCAGCCAAGCCTCTCTTTGCCAAGCCAGCACAATAGAGCCCGTTTGCGCCCTTCCAGTGATTTGGAAATTCTTGCTTTGGCAGTCCATCATCATTTAACATGCTTTCCCCATTCTGAAACCATAAATTGAAAAATTATATTAAATGACACAATTGTTGTATAAATTAATTAATTTGCATGGTAAGACCAAGCATTGATATTGGTACCTTGAGCCACCTATTTGCTGTGCTTTTATATCCAGTTGCAAACACAATGGCATCAAAAGTGCTTTCCTTCCTGCCTTCAAATTCAACTGTGTTACCCTCAATTTTGGAAATATTTCCAAGCACCTGAAAAGAAAAACAAACTTGAATAAATTGAAGAAGAAACATTACATATATATCTTTTTCATATGAGAAATATGCTCACCTTGATAGTGCCATTCTTAATTAAACTAATTGTCCCAACATCAATCACAGCAGATCGCCCAGTTTTTGCCTTTTGGAGGAGAGGGCCTAATTTTGGTCTCACAATACCATGCTTTGAAAGGTCTCCAAACACAAAATTTGATAACCTCACTAGAAGACCATCCACAACGTTCGCTGGTATGTGTTGGACCAAAGTCATGCCCAATCGAATTATTTCTTTTGTCACTACATGTACCTGCAAGCACACCACATGTCACACACACATATATTTTTGTAAGAGCACAGCAGCATATATAGACAAGTATAGAGCGTTCATGTTTTTAGAACTATCTCCGTTTAAAAAAAAATTAAACAGATCTGTTCCAAAAAAAATGATTTTAGAACTATCGCTCTACATTTTCTCATGTATATATCATTTACCTACGGAAAATTTATGGGAAATTTGGGCTCTTTTTATGAGTGCTCTATTACCTCGAACTAATAAGAACACAATTAACTAAGGAACTTTCAAATGCAAGCGGAACAACAAACTTACCGGGTTGCGTATAACAATGGATGTGTTGGCACCATGAGACGCAAGGTCATAGGCAATCTCCATTCCAGAGTTGCCGCACCCAACCACCAACACATTCTTCCCCGAGTAGGAGGCACCTGATTTGTATCTTGATGAGTGGATTGCCTCTCCAGCAAATCCATCCAGCCCAGTGATAACTGGGATGTTCTCTGCACTATTCTCACCACTTGCCACAACAAGAAACTTAGCCGTGTACCTGAGAACCACGGATGTTGTCATGTCACGTGCCATGCTGAACCAACACTTTCTACCTTCATCATATGAGCATGACTCAATGGCAGTTTGGTATTTTGGCCGGATGTCGAAACGCTCAATATAATTATCTAGGTACTTCACGAACTGATCCTTTGGGATGTAGGTTGGGGCATCTTCCGGGTATGCCATGTGGGGCAACTCGCAAAACTCCTTTGCAAGGTGTAGCTTTAGGCGGTCATAAGCACGGTTGCGCCATAGGGAAGCACTGCAATCCTCACGCTCAACGATGACATAAGGGATACTAAGTTGGGTGAGGCATGCCGCTGTGGCGAGGCCTGCTGGTCCTGCGCCCACAATGAGGACTACGGTCTGCTCCTCCATTGGGAACAAGGGAGCTACTGAAGTTCTAAGGGGAGATGTGAATGTAGGACTTGAGGAAATGGTTATTGTTGTTTGTGATGAATTGTGTGAAGTGTTGTTAAGGGAGGGGGAGTATATATGTCTTACTTTGACGCGTAAATTGCACTTGATTGAATGAGAACATGGTTACTGTCAAATTTGGTAAAACCATGTGAAGGACAACGCATAGTATGTATGCTTGTGTGTGTGATGGTGTCGGATGAAACAATGACCCTTTGGAAAAATATTTCTTTATGTGTTATTTGTATTAGAGTAAATATGGTACAAATAGGGGAACATAAACTAAATAAGAGGAGTAACCTACTACCCGCATTTTGTGTACATTATTGATCCAATTTGAAAGCTTTGTCTAGTACAAAAATAGTTATAAACACGTAAGAATTTTATCTTTCAAGTGCATGTTAATTTCATACTAAAGTTTTCCTCAAACGTTATTTATGACCCAAGGCCTTGTTAGAAATCCCTTGTTGAATTTCGTCCCAACGTGTTCACACAGATTACCCGGACCTTGTTTTTCACCTCTAGGATTACTGGATGGATGAACTTAATGGAATAATAACATATGAAAAGATATGAGAGGATTCTAAATATGCTTGATATGGTAGGTCCTTTTCCTTTGCCACATAGTATTTGGGCGTTTCCGTCTGAACAGATAATTGTAGTTTGGATTGAAGCACACCGTTAAATATGAGCCTCAACCTGGAAAAGGTTGTGATGTTTTTATGGAGTAGAAATGGAGCTCAAAATTCTAAAGTCACATTCATATATTAGGTATTTTTTCTAGAGAAAAGGTCTAACCGCTTTATTACAAAAAATAAAGTGTACAAAAGAGTTTTAGTCATTCATGTTCAGTGTATTTTAAAGCGTGCCCGCCCTAATTAACATGATAATCTAGCTCTTCCACCGTAACACTCCTTCAACGCAAAGTCACTCGACGGACGCCACATCAGCGCTGCGAGGTTGGTGCAGCTCTTGGTCCAGCAGATCCGCAATGTTGGATCCCTGCTGGGACTGAGCAAATGAAGACGCTTCCAAAGTTTTTCCTGAAAACGTAAGCCATTCCTTAGTTTTTAGGCATGCTGTCTGAAATGCTCTCTGCACAAACAATTCTAAGGCGTTTTCACGAACACTCCAGCATGACACCACCCAGTAGGATCACGTGCAATCTCTAAGCTGAACATTAGGATGAGAACACTGCTGAGACGTCAGTACTAGGAACTTTTTGCAGCCGCTGATTGATCACATAATTTCAGCAACTGAAGGATCCACAGAAGGGTAGTCTGAATATTTACAGTCATGTTTGAATTGCTGCGTGCTATCCTGGATGCAGAAGTGGCTCGATGGCTCTCGAGATCGGATGATCCTCCTGCACATGCTGAAATCTGAAGCTTTGCAGAACGAGAGCTTTTGATCTGCAAAAATCTATCGTTGTCATCTGAAGATCATCGTCGCCGTGGCACAGGCCGTCAGGCACTTCCAGCTTGGTGGTCCGACGCCTGACAACCACCCACGATGAGACCAGAAGCCTGAAGGTGAGCTATTACCTTGTTAAAATTACTACAAGCTCCAGGATGTTCCTTTGTCTGAATCCATCGACCTCTAACTGAATGGGCGCAGAAGCCCCACTCTACAGGTTCAGGAGTCAGAAACGGTGCAGTAGCTAGCCAGCTTCTGGAATGCAATCGTACCCTGAATTTGGATGGGACTCGCTGCAAGCCTGAAATCGAAGCATGCTTGTAGTGTTAGACAGAGGTGGATCGTTAGAATGTAGTGTAAGGCAGGGGTGTTTGCAGGTTCAGAGCTGCTCGAACTTGAGACCATCGTAAACTAACTAGTTGTTGGGGTTATAGCAACCGAACAACCAAACAATGTGTTGTAAGCCCTGTTTTGCACGCCGCACCACGAGAGAATTAACGACGATGTGTCAGAGGAAAAAGCTAAGCCGTGTGCAGAAACTGACTAGAATTAGGAACTCTAAGGTGAACATTAGGAGAACACTAATCAGTCAGAACAAGGGACCTTTTAACGATCACTTATATTCCAATGATTTACACTCGTTTCTGAATATGGCGCCTGCACCACGCCTCACTGCTTCACCGTCGAACGCGGCAGCCCCTATCTCCGGCTTCGTTCGCGCCTTGCCCAAGCGCCAGATGCCTCCGCCGCCGGACGCGCAGCAATATGCTCTCTGCTTTAACCGTCGCCGAACATCACGAGGGGCCTAAGTGCAAAAATATGGATAAATATTTGTATGCAGACCCCTAAATCGGATCGCGGCAAAACTAGGAGGCATATGATAATATCAAGGACTATATTGTAAAGTATTCTATCCTTTCTAGGGGTTGATTTGCAAAACATTCTCACCGCGGTCCATGCTGATTCTGGCGTCGGTAATGGCGGGAAATCTATTCCCCGCATATGCGGGGACGACGTGTTGCGTCGAGGGGGGAGGCAGAAGAACACTGTTCTTCTTCCTCCTCATGACCCCGCCGCTGGCGAGCTAGGGGAGGAGGAGAGGGAGGGGAGGCTGCCAAGGAGGGGCGATTGGTGGGGGAGCGGCCAGCGGCGAGGTCGGCAGCGGCCGGGGTGGTGGCGGGCGGGCGGCGGACTTTAGGTTTTGGGTTGCCGATGTTGCAATGGCCACCGGACCTGTAGGAGAGGGCCGGGGTGGCGGTAGCCCGGCGGTGGAGGCGGGTTGGACGGCGGAGGGTGAGGCGGAGCTCCGCGCTGCCTTCTGAGCAGGGCCGGACATCCGATGGGCGGGGGGCGGTGGCTAGCGGTGGGG
The DNA here is from genome assembly GCF_016808335.1 of Panicum virgatum. Lineage (NCBI taxonomy): Eukaryota > Viridiplantae > Streptophyta > Magnoliopsida > Poales > Poaceae > Panicum > Panicum virgatum. The sequence goes on along the minus strand of NC_053143.1, from coordinate 51,379,105 downwards.
GCGAGGAGAAGGCGCCGGCGCCGGCATTGGACAGGCGGCGCGGCAGCGGGAGTGGTTGGTGGTGGAGGGTGGCGGCAGAGGCTGCCGGAGCCGTGGGGAGGTGGAGGAAGGTGGGGGCGAGCATACTTCAACAGCGCGTCGCCGCCGCCCGCCACCGCGGCGGCGCGTCCTCCCAATCAAGGCACGCCATGATACGCTCTCGCCCATCCGTCGTCTCCTTCACCGCCTTGATCGACCTCACCGTTGACCCGGAGGCTGCAGGGCCATGCACCGACTTCTCTGCACTCAGCCACTGCTGCCGCCGCCACCGCCGCCCGCTGGCATGCTCCAGCAATCGTTATCTTCAGGTGCAGAAGCACCGTGAATGTGAAGCGGGCCTTTTGCGAAAGGATTGTTGCGGTGAAGGCACCATGTGATTTAGTAGGTCATTATCTGTAATATTCTTTTTTTATCATGTGCAGCTAAATTTAGGGAACTATTTGCAAAAACAACCTTGGGGTAAATTTTTCAAAATTTTAATAATTCATAAAAATTGCACAAAACGATGATCTCAGTGGATCCAATCTATTCACCAAATATGAACATTTAGCGTTGCAACATACATACTTAGGATCAATTCAAAAAGTATACAGCAACAATCATATCAATGAGTAAATGGCAGGGTTAAAACCCACAATATTACACATAGAATGCTCATGGCAATATTTTACACAAAATATATAGAAAAAAAACTTGATTGATAGCATATATACACCTCACAATATGACTAGAAGATAGCATCACTGCTTTCAACAATACAGTTAAATCTATCTATCTATCTATTACGTCTAGATATCATGTATATGAATGGTAGCTAGACAAGATGTCATTGGCAATATTCTTGGCATCCATGGCAATACCGGCCAGTCCTCTTTTTGCCAAGCCAACACAATAGAGTCCATTTGCACCCTTCCAGTGATTTGGGAATTCCTTTTTAGGTAATCCATCATTGTTCAACATGCTTTCACCATTCTGGAGTCACCAATTACAACAAAAATATATAAATTTGTTAAAACGCTGATTACTCAATTGTTATGTAAATTAATTTTGTTGCACGGTAGACCAAACGTTAATGTTGTTATATATGTACCTTGAGCCATGTATTGGCCATGCTTTTATATCCAGTCGCAAACACAATGGCATCAAAAGCATTTTCCTTCCCACCTTCAAATTCAACTATGTTGCCCTTAATTTTGGAAATATTTCCAAGCACCTGAAGATATAAAAAAAATTGAATAAATTGATGAAGAAACTTCACTATATAAATGTTTTCATAAGAGGAAATATGCTCACTTTGATAGCGCCATCCTTAATTAAACCGATTGTCCCAACATCAATCACAGCATATCGACCGGTTTTTGCCTTGAGGAGAAGAGGACCTAATTTTGGTCTCACAATGCCATGCCTTGACAAGTCTCCAAACACAAAACCTGACATCCTCACAAGAAGATCGTCCACAACATTTAATGGTATATGTTGGACCAATGTCATGCCCAACCGAATTATCTCTTTGGTCATTATGTGTACCTGCATGCAGATAACGCGTCTAAGAAATATATTTTGTAAGAGCACACCAACATAAATGCGTATAGAACTTTAGCCTGTCTGAAACTGTGATACCACATTTTTCTATAATAAATATATTTTGTAAGAGCACACCAACATAAATGCGTATAGAACTTTAGCTTGTCTGAAAATGTGATACCATATTTTTCTATAATAATACTATATACATCAATTTCCTTTGTAAAATTATGACAAGTTCAAACTCTCATATTATGAATGAATGCTCACTTTACCTCAAATTAAGAACTTTGTCACACAGTTAAACTAATGTTGCATATGTTCCTTTAAATGCAAAAGGAATAGCACACATACCAGGCTATGGACAACAATGGATGTATTGGCACCATGCGATGCAAGGTCATAGGCGATTTCCATTCCAGAGTTGCCACACCCAACCACAAGTACATTCTTCCCCGAGTAGGAGGTGCCTGATTTGTACCTTGATGAGTGAATAGCCTCTCCAGAAAACTCATGCAGCCCAGGGATAATAGGAATGTTTGCTGCACTATTCTCACCACTTGCAACAACAAGAAACCTAGCCATGAACCTGACCACCACCAATGTTGTCATGTCACGTGCCATGCCAAACCAACATTTTCTAACTTTGTCGTATGAGCATGACTCAATGGCAGTATGATACTTTGGCCGAATGTTGAAACACTCAATGTAGTTGTCTAGGTACTTCACAAACTGATCCTTTGGGATGTAGGTTGGGGCATCCGCCGGGTATGATATGTGGGGCAACTCACAAAACTCCTTTGCAAGGTGTAGCTTTAGGCGGTCATAAGCACGGTTGCGCCACAGCGATGCACTACAATCTTCACGCTCAACAATGACATAAGGGATACTAAGTTGGGTGAGGCATGCCGCTGTTGTGAGGCCTGCTGGTCCTGCGCCCACGATGAGGACTACGGTCTGCTCCTCCATTGGGAACGAGAGAGCTACTGAAGTTCTAGGGGAAGATGTGGATGTAGGACTTGAGGAAATGGTTATTGTTGTTTGTTTGATGGATTGTGTGAAGTGTTGTTAAGGGAGGGGGAGTATATATATCTTACTTTGACGCGTACATTGCACTTGATTGAATGAGAACGTGGTTGCTGTCAAATTTGGTAAAACCATGTTGAAGGACACCGCATAGTATGTATGTTTGTGTGTACGTGCATCGGCGACCCCTTGGCAACATTCTTTTATATATTACAACTTGGTGTGAGAAAACGTTACATGTTCTTTATTAGAATAATTGTAGTACAAATAGGGAAACATAAATTAAGAAAGAGTGGTAACCTACTAACTACAAGCATTTTGTGTACATTGTGCCAGTAGAATTGAATATCCGTTTGAAGCTTGGTCTAATACATAAATAGTTAAAAACACGACAATATAAGAAATTTATCTTTTAGGTTTATGACAATTCCTTACTATAACTTTCTTCAAGCATTATTTACATCCCTAGAATCATCGAGATGTGGTCATCTTAGAGTTGTTTCACTTTTAAATCGCCTACATCAGTATTGTATATTATTAGGGTCTTCATAGTGAGCTATAGATGGCATAAGCATAGATGCAGTGACTAACCACATGATTTCATCCTTTGGTGCGCCCATTACGTAATTCAAAGTTTCATAATTCTATGGATCAGTAGAAAGGGGGGAAATGTTTAGTGCGTGAGTACAAAATTGCCAAAGGTGCAATACAGATATGCTACAAGGTCTTACATAATTGTAAAGTATTACAATTCTTCTAAACGCTGATGCTCACTTGAAATTCCACATTTTGGAAAACACACGCGCGTGCACACACACACACACCAGTCGCCTTTTTTTCCTGTCCTGTTGATTTATCGGGCGTTGTTTTCCTTCTCCTTTAATTTGTGTGCTTTCCTCTTTTATTTTTTCATTTTCTCGAATGGGCCAAGTCTAAGCCTACCTGGATACCCTGCAACTCTTCTTGATGATGACGTTCCGTAACCACAGATGGCTATGTAGCAACAATGACAATCAAGCAGCGGCTGAACCACACCACAAATTTCTGTGCTAACCTCTGCAAGTCCTTATAAGTGATGGCAGCGCACTAGCTTAAAAGTAAAAATGTTCTATAAACTTCATAAACTATTCATGAAGAAATTGTTTGAATAATCTGACGATGAAAATTTCCAAATAGGAATTTCGTTCTTAGCATATACAAATTTGCCATCTACCGAATTTGTGAGTGTTCCAAAGAAAAGATTCTTTCAAGTAAAAAAATGGTATCTATCCTGAAGGAAAAAAGTTCCAATGAAGACAAAAAAACGTTTTTCTGGAGAAAAAATTTCCACAAGTTCAATTATGAGTGTTACGTTTCAGAAAAACAAATGTTCCACGTAAGAAAAAAAAGATGTTCTGGCTTCACAAGAAAAATGTTGCATGCTGAATAAAAATGGTCTGCAAATTGATATAGATGGGTGAATAGATCCAACGTCCCAAAAATATTGACCAGATGAATCTGAATAAAGTTCTCTAGAACGCAGGATGAAGAGGAGAGCACTACACTAGTGATATACAGTACAAAAGCCCATGCTAACAATGCTTGTAGGCCATAAGAATGTGAACAACTATGGCCTTTTGCATCGAAATTCCTGCACATCTTCGGTACCTGTTGTTGGCGACGATGGCAGACACTGACGCTTTTTCAGTACTGTTGAGAAACTTGAAACCTGTCAGGCTGTCACCTGGAGTTGTTGCTCGCAGCAAAATTAAGCAATTCAGGATGGCTCCGGCAACTGGCGTGGTGCCATCGTTCTCGTCAGCAGTGGTAGCACACCATGTCTGCAGACTGCAGAGCATCGAAAACTACCGCGGTGGCTTGGCAGCTCCATGTCCCCAGAAACCGAGTCACAATCGTCTGTTGGACATGAATAATTTTGATGCAACTGTAGGAGGCCATGGGAGTTGAAGGCACAAGAACCTGACAGTGACACCACCCATCGCCCGTCTCAAGTAGCATCTTCAAATTGCAGACCGAACAAGATGATCCAGATGACATACGAGAGCTAGCAAACTGGAAATTCTTTTGGTCATCACAGTTGCAATTACTGAAGCTTCGATCCACTAGGTGAATGACAACGGAATAACAAAGGTGGCAGAGTTTGCTTGAAGAGAAGAAAGCTCTGAATATTTACACTCATTTCTGAATACCCTGCAAAGTTCTCTGTTTGGACATTACAAGAGGCGTGAATTCCTCCCACTGCAAGGTTCAGAGTTCTAGAAAGTATGTAGTTTTGTGCTCTGTAATGTGCTACTAATTACATTGGTGTGCTGGGTCATTTGGAACGAAAGAAACGCAAGAATTTTCGAGCGCTCGGAATCAACAAGCAACAAGTTATATTTCAAGGATTAAATGCGAAGCTTGAAAAGAATATCCTTGAGTCTTCTGAAAGCTCAATCAATAATACTCCTAGTTCTACCATCGCACAATTTAAAGCACTCGAAAATAAAATACCTAAATAAATTCAGGTTCCGGGCATCCAGATCCATTCATGCATGGACCCAACATACTTGACAAAAGATAATCATGATAATTACACAGGAATAGGCTACTCAAAAATCATATGTTCTTTGTACTAGTAACTTCAGAAAAAAAAATCAACTCTAACTTGATATTGAATATAGAGAAGAATTGTGGCCATTAGTTAATTAAACCAATATCAAGACACAACTTACTGCAAACTGCATCCATGTTGAAGTGCTGTGGAACATTGCTCTGAAAACTCAGTGGTTTGTGCTATGAAAGCCTGCAACTCTTTTTGTTTTCATCTTTTACCTCTAGCCCGTGATTGCAACTAGACAAGACCCTAATCATCATGTAAGCAAGGTCCTAGCGGCGCCTAAATAAAAAAAAAACTCAGGCATGATCACACCTGCAATCGCACAACTACTTCGACTCTGGAGCCTGAACAATGGACAACCATTGGTCTGCAAATAAATATAGTCAAGTCCTGACATGAACAGACAGGAGCCAACAATTCCCAATCCCATTGGGGGAGGACACGCCTTGGTGACCGTCGCCGCGAGGCGCGCGGGATTGAGGCAGCCAAGGGCTCGAGGCCTTGGCAACGCCCACGAGCATAGCATGGCATCCCGAGGCTGCTGCATGCCAAGGCTGGCAAGCTCGCAGCGGCGCTCCGGCGAGCCACGGCGTGCAGCAGGAGGCGTTGTTGGCGTGCAGGAGACCACGATGGCACCTGCTGCGGCTGTAGCCTCCGCCCTCTGTGCACGCGCGGCGGTCATGGAGGCGAGAGCACGGCGTAGGCCGGCGCGGGCGCGCGGCGCGGCGCACGCGGGCATGAGCAGAGCTGAGAGTACCGCACGCCGACCATGGGGCGGAGTCAAGAATGTAGGATCCCTCTGGAGGTAGCGGAGGCACATGAGATGCAGAGAGGAGGAACCTCCGCGAAGCGGTGGCGCTCCGGCGAGCCGCGGAGAGCGGCGGCGGCGGCGTGCCTGCAGCGACAGGGGGGTGGACGGTGCCGACCCGGTGCCCGGTGGACGGTATTTGAAATACCGTCCACCCCCTGAGCAACTACTGGCCCATCCAACGGGTACAGGGGGCCTTGGGGTGGACGGTATTTCAAATACCGTCCACCCCTGGTCGTCGCAGTCGCAACTGTGCCGCCTCCGCTGGCTCGCCGGAGGGACACGGACACTCCGTCGCAGAGGCTTGTTGCAGCGGCGGCCATGACCGGCGAGCTGAGCGCTCCTCGGTCAGCTCCTGGCCGCGTGCGCCGCCACGCCACACTCTGCGGCCGGCCGGCGCCACCATGCATGCTCTCGCGCTCTTGCTTGCCTTTATGCAGGCGCAGCGGCCATGGTGGCGACAGCGAGGAGCAGGAGACGGAGGAGAACGTGTGGTGCCGGCCGGCGGACCATTCGAGCTGCGTGGCTGCGCCGTCTCGTCGGCCGGATTGATGTCCGGAAGGACTAGGAGGCAGAGCATGACGCCGCGTGGCCATGGCTCGAGGTCGTGGCTGCTGCAATGCAAGCATTGGATTCAAGAATGGAGGTCTCCGGGTGGAGGGGCATGACCGAGAGGAACCCCCACGACGCGGCGGCCCTCCGGCGAGCCGCGGCAAGCCAGCGGAGGCGGCGCAGTCGCGGCGACCAGGGGTGGATGGTAGCTGAATTCCCAACCGGGTGGACGGTAATTGAAATACCGTCCACCCCTTGGCTCCTTTTAGCCGTTGGATCGGATATGTGCGGGCGAGGATCGGCCGGGGATTGCAGCAGGGGGTGCCGGTCGTCGTCGCCGGTCAGGCGCGGGGGCTGCAAGGAGCCATGGCGGAGAGGCCAGGTCGAGGTCCGCCGGAGCAGAGCGCGATGCGGCAGCGAGCCCCAACGACCGAAGGATGGCGATGGCCGCCCGGCAAAAGGCAGCCTCGCCATCGCATTCGCCGAGAACAATGGAGGAGTTTCAGACCGCCGGCCAGCTTCAGAGTTCTTCTTTGGTCAATTGATCCGAATCCAATGTGGAAGAAGCTTCAGACAAGTATCATTAATTGCCAGGCGAATCCGATGCCAACTGCTTCAGGAGCCACCGAATTGAAGAGAGGATCTCTAGCTAGCATCTGTGTGTGTCTTCCAATGTCTGTTCCGTTGTTTTCCTTCAACAAGGAACCATGGAAGATGGAGTTCATGTTGTTTCCTGAAGAATCTTCATCATTCAAGTCTCGAACAAAATCTCGTGATAAGAGCTCATGTTGCTTCAGGAACCATGAATGATGTGGTGGTGATAGTCACAGCCTTGAAATCACCGCCGTCATATAAATCTTGTGAGGGAAGAGAGCCAATGCAGGCTTGCAGAGTGAACATTAAAAATTTGGCATTTAACGACTGAAATTACATGATTCCCATCTTGTTAACTTAAAAATTCTCGTTTTCTAGAACTTTAAGTTAGGGGGGTTTATGAAAATAACAGGGGCTACTTACGAAATACTGGATCCATTCGAGGGGTCGATATGCAAAATATTCTCGCCATCATCCACGTCGATTCCGGCGGCGGCGAGGCGGCGATGGCTTCCGCTGCGCCGCCCGCGCCCGCCTGGCGATGTCCTCCCGAGCAAGGACGCCACGCCATGAGAAGCTTTCGCCGCATTTCCTTCCTCTGCCGCCGGAATCGCCGTTGGCGCCGAGCCGACAGGGCCTCCGCGGTCAGCAACCACGGCAGCACCCACCACCGTCTTGATGCTCAAGCCGCCACCGGCGACCGGAAAGAAGGAAGAGGCCATCGGTGCGGACACGGGCACGGGCACGTACGCCCTCCACCGCCGCCGGCCGATCGATTTGCAGCTGGCGTAGCAGTGTCTTCAAGCTTGGTGAAGACTGAGGTGAGGAAGCTCTGCAAATTCCACCAGAATTTGACAAAATTTCTCCTTTTCTTTCTGAATCGTCGTTAGTTTTCGTAGGATCTGCCCTGAATATAACCAAGCCATAAAAAATTGCTTTCTTTCCATCTGTGAAGGATGTCCTCCCTGATTCTTATCTGTACTCCCGTTGTATGATCAGACACAATCTTCACTCCTGCAGCAACAACTGCTTGTTGATTACCAGGTCCGCGGTAGTTTTCGGAGCTGTGTCTCATCTGACAAGATTCTTTCTTCTACTATGGATTTAATTCAGACGAGGATTTATCCAGGGACGTTTAGCATTCAGCGCAAATTCAAAGCATCTGAGGATTCAGATCCCAGTCTCCTAACATGCTGTTCCAGCTCTCAGTTGATAGTGTGGTGCATATGGCCACACAAATCCGCATGCACGGCTCACGCTCACCCAATCAAAATCTGGCGCCAGTTTGGATATGTGACTCCAAGTTCTCATTGTACAAGCTACTATTTTGCTACTATTTTGAAAGTATCAAGGTTGCTAATCCTCTAGGACCGTACGTATTTTTTTTATGCATGTTGCATTTGCTGCTACCATGAGTCAAAGAGGGGGATTCAGTGAAGACAGTGACATTGAGTCGCTGACATATGGGCCCAAGACCTGTGGGACCCATGTGTCTGCCACTCAATGCAACGGTAGCATGCATTACCAAATCTGTGTCCTGAGTCATGAGTCTTATTAGACAACCAGATCATATTATTTCCTAATCTTTTCGATACAAAAAAAAAAGAAAAAGAAAAAAGCATCCAAAGGATCTCAGCCAGCCTCAAATTGTTTCCTATTTTTTCCAACCATATCATGCAGTTATCCGGAGCAAGTTCATCCAAAAGTAGTACATCAGGAAACAAAAAACTGTTTTCTAACAATGAGGGAATTCCAAATTGCAAGGACTAAAAGCAATTTTTTTCCAACACAGCAAAAGGAGACAGTGACGGATGGTAAGCACTGTGGAAGGTGAATCATGAGCAAAAAAGGCAATGCAAGAGAACCTGACACAACCTAGTGTCCACCAGACAGATAGATCCTGGAGAACATAAGCATCACACAGTCAAATTGCAGCCAGGAATCAGAATGTCCAGATGTTGGAACGCGATTCAAAACTGCCTTGGAAAAAGCCTTCCAAATGAATTAGAATATATTGTAGCAGCATTATTATTCTCCGGGGCCCAGAAGGGGGCATCCCCTCAAAAGTTTGCGCTAGGGAAAAACACAGACCAGACCTCTGGTACATACACTTCAGTAAGACAGGATAAAAAACCAAGAAAAGGTGAAAACTTATCATCCTCTGATAACAACAGCTAGCACACAAATCCGAAGGACGCTACTAGAGCAGTTTTCTCTACTATACCGACAAAAACCCGACAAAAGGGGTGGGTCTATATGGGGGGCAGCGCCGCCGTACAACTGAACACTCTGCAGATTATATATATCCCGCAATCTTAACTTCACATCATCTCATCCGACCAAAAAACACCCAAGGTTGCCAAAACCTAAACTCTCTCGCTGTAGGAAATCCGAAAACCCACAATCTCAAGCCTTACATAAAACGCAAATACGTTTGAAAAGGTCCTCCAAGGATATATATATATCTGACCACTTTGACCGACTCCCCTGGTTAGCTCTATTAACTAACCCATCTCTGTGAATCATGTGAGGTTCAAAATTTGCACCTGATGCACCTTCAGTCCTCTCCTGAAACTATTATGAGAAATGTTGTATGTGAAAGAAAGATTCCTAGGCGGCGTCATTCCTGCACAAGGCAAAGTAGTCAAGTGATTAGTAAATAAGCCAAGACATGTAGCAAGATAAAGAGCACCAAAAAAGTTGTGCTTGTCTAGTGTCATTTGTACAGTTAGCGATTGATTTTTGCATATGCAATAAGCTTACAGGAATAGTTGATCATTTTCACAAATGAAATAAGGGCAGGAGTGCCTCACAAAATCATTAGAAGTTCATCGCACTAGAAGTTCGCAATAAAAAATAGGCTAAGTATAAAAATGGCCAACCCTCTGCTACCATTCTACCCCCCCCCCCCCCCCCCCCAAAAATGATGTGTTTGTCCCACAAAGACAGAGGCCTCAAGCTGCGAAGTAGCTACCAAACTGCATCAGAAAGAAGAGTAGGCAAGCACAAAATGCACCTTTTGGTTATAAATTCAGATTAGTTGAAACCCACACATCAGATCAGATCAAGCAACTTTTGAAGTAAACTAGTCAGTACAAACCATCCTGTACAAAACCAAAAAGGCAATCGTAGAACATATTCAAAGACTCTCTCGTGACACAGATGCAACGAATGGCGTAGCAAACAAAGTGGCTTAAGGGAGCTGTGGAACAGCAGAGGGAGCTAGGCCCAAAAGATTAAAAAAAGGCTGTAAGTAGCACCAAAACAGTCCAAACCACCAAATTTCGGATATATTAGCTTGTGTCAGTACTAGTATTTTCAGGGAAACTAACTGATTATAAAAGGACAAATTTAGGGTCAGTTACTTTCCCAAGTTGGAAAAAAGGCCAGGGCTAAAGTTCAAATGTTCAATAGTAGCATATGAAAAGGGCATAGTTTTGGACTAGCACTATGTAATTGAGGCTTTTGCTTACGCACAGTCATGTAAACACTGTTGGCTATTCCGCTATTGATGTTTTCAAAATTTGTGTTGGTGCAGTTCATAAGAGAAATCTGTACAGAAAAAAAGAGACATATTTAGGTGTGAACAAACGCCTTCATGAAGTCACTTTGATCAATAATTGTTCAATTTGCTAAAGAGATCATGCTCAGGTTTACAACATTGGAATGAAGTCCCTTGTACAACCAGCCATGTCAGGACACTTGTGGCATACCACATGACTTGAGGTCCAGAACTAGACTGAATGACATTGCAAGCCTTCGTCAGAAAATGGATTGAAATTTTTATTAGTAGCCAGTGTTACACTAAAACTAAGAAACGTAAGCTGATAGTGGATATGATGCTTGTATGGCCATCCCAGATGAAGCTAGCCAGTGTAAAATTGAGATACTTTAACAGCATCTTCAAATTTACAGTCAAATTGTGAATCTATACCCCCGTTAGCATTTTCTAGGTCCTAATAATTGTAATGTTTAATCGAGCAACCATTACTAGCACCTTATGCAGCTGTTGCACCACAAAATAGAAAGAAAGAAAAAAAAGGTTCCATATATGAAATAATTGAAGATTGAAAGTAACTACTTAACCATGCACATATTTGTCCAGACTTCACAGAGATTCAAATGTCATAAGTAAATTTCTGTATTGTTCCCAGAACTAAGAGCAGCACCAATAGTTCGGATCAACAATAAATGAACAAAGTTTCTATGTGCAAGTACGCATTAGAATGTAAGTGCTTCATCCAGAATCACTGTTTAAATTCAGGTTACAGTCAATATTTCTCCTTTTTCAACAGATTGCATTGTAGTATAATCAAGCTACTTCAATCTAATAATTGACAAACTATCAAAGATTAACAAAATGTTGACAAAGATATCACAACACATGAAAGGAAATGTCTAACCTCTATCAGTCAATGCCCCATGTAACCTGCTGAGCTCTTTGCTGTAACATCTGAAGCTGAATTGCCAAGCCCATAACCAAATGGGCTGGTTCCATCAAGCTCAGAAGATCCAGATCTCCAAGTTGTGTCTCTGTAGATGGAGCCACCACCTGCTGACGAATCTCCAAAGTTCCTCGCATACCCATTGGTTGATTGGTTGAAGGTATTGACACCACCTGATCCAACATTCCTTCCATAAGCACTGGAACCCAGACCAAAGTTGTTTTCACTGGATCCATAGCCAAAGTTTCCAGTACCATAACCAGAGCCACCGCTAGCCCCTTGAGCAGGCACAGGAGGGTTTCCCCAGTTCACATTGTTGTTCCCAATTCCACTAAGGCCCCCATTTCCAGATGACACAAAGGAATTAGAGCTTGCGGAGTTGGAAGAGTAATTAAGCCCCGAATTACCCCATAGGTTCCGAGCCAGTGAGTTAAACACTGATCCATTATTGTCGTTCACTCCACCATAGCTAATGCTGCTATTGAATCTACCAGAGTTTCCATTGTAGTATGGATTAAGCTGCCGTCCATACTGGAGACTATTGTTGAAACTAGAGCCACCTCCAATACCTGGGTTCATCCCTGGGTCAAAATTCATACCAATTCCATAACTACCACCAAAAGATGGATAACCACTGCGCCCTCCTGACAAAAGCCCAAACCTTGCATCCATCCTCATCCCGTAGCCACCCACTGGGCTCGGATTATAACCTTGGGTATATCCATTGAGGATATTGGCTCTGAATCCACCGACAGGAGAGCGCATACTAGGTCCAGGTGATAGTTCCTTAGGAACAGCCCGCTTCACCTCGACCATCTTACCATTCAGTTCATGGAACGTCTTGAACAATGCCTTGTCCACGGCATCTTCTGAATCATAGGTGATGAACCCAAACCCTCTAGGACGCTGTGTGTTGTGGTCATACATCACCACAACATCAGTGATCGTCCCAAACTGCTCAAAGTACTTCCTGAAGTCTGCTTCGGTCACGGTGGAAGCCAAACCACCGACAAATATCTTCTTCGTGCGACTGGGCCCTGGCGATCCATGAGTGCTGCCACCGCTCTTGCTCAGAGCATGCTGATCATCTCTGGGGACAGCTTTCTTCGCCTCCACCTGCCAAATCACATCCAAACATACTGAATTATTCGCAATGGCAGCAACTAGCACGAGATACGAACCGGTGTAATCCAGAGGCATGGATCTAGCATCACAGCAAGAGCCTAGCATTTGTATAAAAAAACAGTTTTTTTTTGCTCACCATCCGGCCGTCGATCATGTGCTTCTCCATAATCACCTGCTCGGCGACAGCAGGGTCGGCGAACACGATGAACCCGAAGCCTCGAGCGCGGCCGGTGGCCCGGTCGCGCATGATGACCGCCTCCACCACCTCACCATACTTGTCGAAGTACTCTCGAAGGCGGTCCTCGTTGGTGTCCCACGAGATGCCGCCGATGAACAGCTTCCCGGCGTCCGCCTCCATCTCCCGCCGCCGCCGCCGCCGCCAACCGACCTGCACGCGTGCACACACGAGGCCAGCAGGGGCGCGCCCAGGACGGGAGTAATTGGGTCAGATCCGAATGCGGATGCTCGGTTCCGCAGAGCAGGAAGGGAAGGGGGAGGGCGGCGGTACCTAGTGGATGATCGCCGCCGGCGAAGCGCAGACGAAGACCTCTCCCAGCCGCCGCCGCTCGCCCAGCGCCGCTGCCGCCGGCGAGGAACCGGGACGCGAGCCACTACGGATCGGATCGGGGAGAGGGAGAGGCAGAGGAGGATAGTTTGGGGAAGGAGAGGAAGCCTCTTTGTTTCCCGGATGATTTAATTCATTTCTCGCCTATTTTCGGTACAAGCTCCGGAATAAAGGAGCTGAGTCTGTCCTTTGGGCCCCACCACACTGCACTAAGGTTCTGTTTGGCACGGCTTCGTATCTCATTTACACGCAATCGGTCGAGCGTGTAGGTTACAGTAAAAATGGGATGTACTTCTATACTTCATCAATTACAGTCTGCCGAGCATGTAGATTAAAGTAAAAACAATATATACTTTCAAAATTCATCAATTGTTGCTTGTCCGTCTTTGTAGCTCCATTTACTTCCTCGTGCTTTTCTGATTTTGTAACACTTTTACAAAATCTTGCATGTCTACTCTACGTCATACGGTCATAATTGTAAATTCTAGGGCCATTATTATAGTTTTCACTATGTGTCAACTTTGTTATCTTAGTGGAGCAACTAAATTCAGTGAAGATGAATATCCATCAATCTTATTTCTTATGGAACAATGGAGTTAAGATTCATCGCCTCCTAACAATTCTCCCTTTCTTCATCTTTCATGGTAAAATCGAGCAACTGATAATTTTGTCATGTTTTATGAAAAGTGGATTGGGAAACTTTTTGGCTCTCCTGTGATGGCATGCACTCTTATTGTGAAACGTCTTTCTCGTAAAAGTATACACTTTTATTGCGATATAAGAATTGTTTCTTTCGTAACGAAATGGTTTGTACTATTATTAACGCCACATTTTCACACCTCGTGCTCCATCCGCTCCTCCACCTAAGAATTTTGTTGTTAGCTGCTCATGAGATCCTCCCCCTATGCTCATGTGTTCCGCCTTGTTGTGCCACATCATTCTCGATGTAGTATAGTACATCATGTTATTAAGGAGTTATAATGTTTGTTTCCTTTGTGAATATGATGGTAATATACTGGTTTGCTGACATAAAGGTACAATGTTATAGGAGTATACTTTGCACAGATAATTCAAATGTTGTAGGTGTACCCTGCTATGAAACATAAAGCTACAATATTGTACTAAATCCATTTGGTCATATATATCTACATATATTTACATATGCATGACTTCTCCATTGCAATGGTGCATCGCTAAATGTTTAGTATAGTTTGTGGAATTTTTAAACAAATAAGAATGTGAACTAATAGAAGTCACTTCTAGATAGTCTTCTATTTCAGAAAGAGTTGACATGCACCAAGCCACTAGATCTCTCCAAGATTGATATAACAATGCGTCACTCTTTTTTATATGCTACATACGTTTCACAACAACTATAAATTTCTAATAGCTTACATAATATTTTTGCATCACATATAAAACCTCCACAGCCTCACATAGCTATCTACATCCAAACCTAACATTACACATGTATCCTCATTTCCTTTAATTTGGGTGTTAGATTAGCATTATATGTGATAAATTCTTGTCTCTTAGTACAATTACAAATTGTAATATCCTTATGACACAAACCACCAGTGTATAGTTCATCTTTAATTTTTAGTAGTAAATGATTGGTACGCACTTTAGGAATCTGTTACTAAACCCCTATGATTTTGCTAGAATGGAAAAAAAATGATATCATATAGACTTCTATTGTTTTCCTTGAAGTAGCTAAATTAGAATGTATTGCAATATCGTTCATCCCTTATCTTTTGCTACATGTTTTTATTATCTCTGTTTTGGCATAAATCTAAAGCTTAATCATTGAATATGATATGGGTACGATAGGTATTTCAAACGGGCAGCATGGCACCCTTAGCATGTGGATAGCTATATTGATACATCCAAACTAGTCCCTAGCTCATCTTATATGGGCAGCCACCTATATGTGCACATATGAATTTTCTATTATGCAAATAATTAAAATAGTAACCCCTCAGTTTGACAATGTTTGTTGGTCCACATGCCTAGGCGGCATTGAATATTTGAGTAGCGTTTCAGAAAATTGAAACAAATTTGGGTGTTTTCAGATTGATTAGTAGTTCTTCTATCCAATGAAACAAACAATTAGGGATGCAAGTCCCACCTTTTTGGGTCAATAGGTCGACCCAAAAATTTGATAAAATAAACTAGAATGGCATGGTACGTAATTAGTTTGGGAAAGAAAATGAACTAAAATGAGAACCACAAAAACACCAATGGGTACCCACTTGCATCCCTACAAACAATCATTTAATCTGATGAAAAAAAAACTTTGCTTTATGCCTCCGAAAAATGCAGGTAAAAAAGTACCATATAAGGTTATTCTATGATTCAACTAGGCCAAATAAATTGTTTTATTCAGTTCTACTTCCAGACAATGTTATTCTCCATCAAGCATGCATAATCCCCTTTTTTGTTTGTAGTTACAGGAATGGAACAACAATAAACACCTACACATCGATATCAGTTTTATGACCATAATATCGAAACAAATCCCTTGAGATGTAGAGGTACATTGTTTACAAAGTTCTATGCCAATTACGGGCTTAGCTATTGATGGCCTCCATATACCAAAAAAAGGTTGATCTAGGTAAGCTACCTAATCTTTAGGATTGTGACTCATCTGATTTGTGCACAAAAACTAATCAGAACCACTTGGTGCATGCTGGCCTAGCAGCAGGTGCCATGCTATTTTGTACTTTTGGGACACCTCAGAAAATTTTTGATTGGAGGAGGATAAAAAGAAACACCCATGCCACACACTGCATGATGTGTGTGTCTTTTCCGGTGGCTTCTTGGAGAACCTGATGGCTTTATTATTACTGCATAAAGAACATCTGCTCTAGAGAGAAGTTGCTACAGTAGCTACAGGCGATTCATCTAGAGAGCGCCAAGGATATAAATAAATAGTAAATAATTGATTGCTAGAAGTAAAATGGCATAATGTGCACCCACGGAACCATATTCTACGCTTCACAAATCACAATGTTGATGCATTTTGAGAAAATATTTTAAGATGTTGCTCATCAGCATGTGTACCATTGCCTGGAAAATATTTTTGCTCGATTGACCATTTTATTCATTTGTCCAAAGTTCCATATTATTTGTTTATTATAGTTTATCATTTTTTTTGCGAGGATACTTTTCTTGCTAAAGTTGTAGGCATAGCCAAAACAGCAAGGAAAGATGCATCACATATACGTGTATATGTGTACTTTTGAATATTTAATAATCTTATTATATAGTTTAGGAAAAGTACATGCCCTATATTTAGAAGTTTCCACAGGTTGACTTTGGAGGAGCCAACTTGACTTTGCTTTCTTGCTGGTTCTCATGCCAAAGCCATGCAAAAAGTATGCAACCTGCTTACTTCCATCCGCAAATTTAGTATTTTCTAAAAAGAAACTAATATTGTATCAGAACAAGCATATGATAGTACAAACATTTTTGGGACTAGCTAATAACCATGTTTAAATTAGTGGTTTTGCTCACTCCAAGTTGCAAGTTTGGTGGTTCATGTGCCCCAACTCACAAATCCTTTGATCTCGATCTACACATTTCCAGTTACTGGCGTTTGTTATTTGATTTGAACGACAAAAATATTTGCTCTGATCTTCTTCAAACACTTGAGTTTTACAAAAACTTCATATGAGACGACAATATGTATACAGATCCCATAATAGAGCTCCTAACAGAAATCAAGCAAATAAAGCTTAAACTTTTTTTTTAAACTGAACTCACATATAGTTTAGTGAGACTTGGTTTGAGAAATTACCCATCTTTAGGTAGAACTAAGATTAAACTAAGGGTGATGCTTCAGTATGAGCAACTAGATTACAGGTGACATGCACACGCTAGCTTGCGCGGGTCATTATTGCTGTGCCATCATGGATGCAGCTGCATTTGAACTTTGGGCTGGGGCGCTAATGACGGTGACCAGCAAGAAAATCAAGTATCAGTCGCCATCAGATCCAACGATATCTGTCTGTGTATGACCTAACCAACCTCGCCTACAGCAAAGTCTCACCAAATATAGATAGGCGTTTCATGGCAGAAAAAGATTAGAGGAAAAAAAAAACAAAAGAGATGTAGTAAAAGAGTTGCTCGAGGTGGGCCTTTTTGGGCCGATTTCTATCTCATACGGGCTTTCATATCATGATACTTCCCTCTTTCTTAAATTCAGTCCTTCCTATTGCCAAAAGGTGTAAAAAGTGAAGAAAAAAAATTATGGTTTTGTAATCAAACCATGCTTGAATAAAATTTCATGATTTTACAAAACTACTCACATGTGTGTGCATAGATGCTCTTTTAAGAATGTGTGTAGATGGCTTGACTCTGTGATCTAGACCAAGATCGCTGAGTTAGAACAATATGAATAGCAAAAAACTTAACCCAAAGCACTAAGTATCCATACACCAAAAAAATGAACGATAACTATTGCAACTGTGAGTCTAAATTCAAGTCCAAACACTTGGCCTTATTGGGTTAACATGATGGGACTGAAGTCAAAATAAGTAAAAACTTGATGGGCCAAGGCATGTCAGGCTGGTAGGGTCCGAGAGAGATCCGACAAGACAGAGCTGATTGGCTGGTGATAGTATAATCCAGGTAGGGTCGGCTGGCACAGCAGATGCGTGAGAGTGAGTGACGGAGGCTTGGACCTGGATGGAGTATTTGTTTACTTGGTTCATGGAATAAAGTCTCGTGGTCCCGGTGATAGATGTGTGTGTGTATGTGTCTACAGCTAAACAATGTTGTTCCTTTGGGACAACAATACAACCTATATATGTGATTCTTAATTAACAAGGTTTTTCTTTTATGAAACATTCTTATTAACAAGGTTGGTGAGATAATGCATGAAAAAAATCAGGATCTTGCTTCATATGCATAAATATTTTGCCTACAAAAGAAACGAACTACTGGTACTTGGTTGTATTCTTCATTTAATTTTGAGTCATCAACTGATAGGTAGTAAGTTTTATTAACACGCAACAAATAGGTTACTTTTCTCTTACCCGCAAAAAAATTAATAAGGTCGCTTTTTTCTTTTGAGAAAAAAATGGTGCTCATGTTATTTCTTACTCGTGGCTAGGGTTGGGCATGTGAAGACCTATTGCAATCATTGATCTTTTACTGACTGAAGTTCAAATAAGCTCTAACACATTTACCGTAAATCTATATCTATTTCTAAAGCAGGTAAACTTTCACCTAAATTTTTAGTTTTGTTATTTTTAGTATGCGAGTCGGACCAGCTCCTTCCGTCCACGACTCGATCACATGGGTATCTAAAAATTAACATACAGGCAGCTATACATATCTGATACTTATACCAACTTTGTCCGTAGCAACGCACATGCATAATTGCCTAGTAGTCGCTAAAATGCAACACAACTCAGGTAGTCCATTGCCATATAATGCACAATCCCTAGCTTGACCAGGATCGAATCGCTCTATATAGAGTGGGCATAGATAGTTTTATTGCAAGAATTCCGTAGGGTACGTGTCTACATTTGTTGAGAGTGATGAATACACTACTACAAAAACCTTAACCGAGGCGGGCAAAACACATTAACCGAGGCGGTTTTCGAAAACGCCTTGGAGTTACCGTCACGGTTAATGGGGCATTAACCGAGGCGGTTTGTTGCCCGCCTCGGTTAATCAAGTAAAAAATATAAAAAAAAACAAAAGCCTGCCAAGCCCATCTGGGCCCGCTGAGCCCATCACGAGCCCGCCGCCGTCCGCCGCCGCCACGTCTGCCGTCCGCCTAAGCCGCGCCCGCCGTTCGCCGGATCCAGCCTTGTCGGCCCCGGATCCGCCGCCCCCATGCCGCTCCGCCCCGGATCCGGCCTTGCCGGCCCCAGATCCGGCCCGCCGCCGTTGCCCGCCGCCGCCGGGGGCAGCGCACCCACACGCCGTGGCTCGCCACGGCCGGGGCCCTCGCGTCGTCGTGCCGTGGCCCGCCGCGCCGGGGCACCCACGCTGTGGCCCGCCACCACCGGGAGCACCGCGCCCCCACGCCATGGCCCTCCGCCGCCAGGGGCACCGCGCCGTGGCCCTCCACCGCTGAGGGCACCACGCCGTCACGCCTTGGCCCGCCGCCGGGGGAAGCCCGCCCCGGCGCCGTGGCCCGCCGCCACCGGGGCAGCTCGCCCCCGCGTCGTGGCCCGCCGCCGCCAGGGGAAGCCCGCCCCCATGCCGTGGCCTGCCGCCGGGGGAAGCACGCCCCCGCGTCGTGGCCCGCCGCCTTGGGAGAGGGAGGGCGCTGGGAGAAGAGCAGTGAAGGAGAGGGAGGAGTGAGGAATGAACGGAAAACCTAACTCTGTGTTTATATACTCGGAGTGTCATATCGGGCTGAAATGGGCCATCTGGGCTTCGAAATGGTCCAGCATTATCTGAGTCGGACCTTATAATGTGTCCGCCTCAGTTAATCTATTTTGCGAGGCGGATGATTTAACCGCCTCAGTTAATCAGACAACTATCTCGGTTAATCTATTTTGTGAGGCAGTTTTCTGTAACCGTCTCGGTTAATCCGAGGCATTAACCGAGGCGGTTAAAAGCCCTGCCCGCCTCCGAGGCAATTTTGACGTGCCTCGCAAAATGGAATTTTGTAGTAGTGATATTTACTAAATAAAATATGCTTATTGACAATCCTAAATATCATGAGGACTAGGTGTCATGGTCTGTTAATCTTCATTATTGAAGGTGAAAGCAATTCGGACATTCATGAGCATACCTCCAAGCATTATTCATGTCCTGCAAAAGAGTTGCATCACTGGCCTACCTCCAAGCATGCATGAATTTCTAACTGAGTCGTGCATTAACAACAATCGCTTATGATTTAGCAAAATAAAATATAAGGCCAGTCTCAGTGCACAGTTTCATGGTGCGGCTATCTAGACTGGAAACTAGGTAACTGTGATACATGAGTTTCATGGTGATGAAACTCCCCTCACATCCCATGAAACTCCCTTCTTCTACGCATGAGTAGCTTTTCTATGCGCAATGTAGATATTCATGCATAGGGATGTTGATTGTCAAAGTTTAGAAAGTTAGAGCTGAAAACATATGAAAATATTCCACCTTTATTCTTTTCATTCACTAAAGTGATTATAGTTTGACAAGGCATAAGCAAAGCAACATTGGCTTG
Organism: Panicum virgatum; assembly: GCF_016808335.1. Taxonomy (NCBI): domain Eukaryota; kingdom Viridiplantae; phylum Streptophyta; class Magnoliopsida; order Poales; family Poaceae; genus Panicum; species Panicum virgatum. The sequence continues at coordinate 51,358,657 of NC_053143.1, read as the reverse complement.
GGTGTAGGGAAGCAAATTAGCTGAGGCAAAAAAATTGCATACTATAGATATCTCTACTACTAAAATCTCTATCTCTATCTCTATACTACTAAAAATAGGCTAAGGTCACTTTTTTCCTTTCGTCATCCCACACCTTCGTACGTCGCCCTTCCTTCATACGTCGCTCCACCCCTCCCGATCGATTCAAAAATCAGGTCGCCTCCACCCTAAAATCACGGTTCCCTTCCCAGCGCTGCACGCCGCCGCATCCGTCCATCGTCTCGCGTAGGGCCAAGCCCTAAACCCCCCACGCCTCTTCTCTCGCCTTGCCTGTCCACCGTCCGGTGCAGCGCCGCCGTAAACCCTCCTCGTCTGTCGCCTCACCGTTCCGCCGTCCGGTTCAGCGCCGCGGCATCCACGATCGAGGGCCGGGCACAAGCACCCGAGGAACTGGGAGGCGCCATCAGCGATCGGCGGGCGGACAGAGGTAGCTGCGATCGCGGAGGGTTATCACAGGTTAGGGTTTGTTCATGTTCTTCTGAATATCGATCCATTGGTTTGGGGCCTTGCTGTATGAATTGGCACGAGAATGGGTCAAATGGATCGTATCGGTAGTCCTGATCCTGGTGGTTTGACGATTTGGAGTGAGGTTGAGCGACGGTGAGGAATTTGCCTGGAGAAGCAGGCTCGGGCCTGATTGTTTCTGAATCGAGGAATGTACTGCACTTCTTCGAGTGAGCAATGAACGAGCAGTATAGGATGAGATTGGCCCCTTGCCCTCTACACCTCACGCTTGCTTGCCTGATTGTTTTTGAATCAATGTTAAGGATGTGCTGTAGATGAATCAGGCAATGTTAAGGATGTGCTGTAGATGAAAGCTCGCATCTGTGAAACAATCGAAGATGCCAAGTTACATGCAGTTTTGATTCAAGGTTACCTGTGCATTTTTTCTACGATTGAGTTGCGTGATTTGTGCCTGTTTTTGTTCCTTTTAAAAGATGTTGTGAATTGTAATCTTGACCTCTGCCATTTGGGCTGCTCCATTCTGACTTTGAGCCTCGTGCTATCAGCCTATCACTGGAAAAGTATGACAGTGCAAAATTGCTCAGATTAATACTTAGTGCTAACCAAGTGGGATGCACATGCTGACATGCACTTGTGCTCAGTGCTGAGTAAATAAGTAGTTGTGTGATTGTTTCTGAATCAGGCAATGTAAAGCTCTTCTTCCTATGAACCTGAAAATTGGACTCCCCTATTTACTGTCAAATTTGTTTCTGAATCGAGAAAAGGGCTGCCCTTCTTAGTGAGCAAAAAACGAGCAGTATAGGATGAGATCGGCCCCTTGCCCTACACCTCACGCCAGCTTGCCTGATTATTGTTTCTGAATCAAGCAATGTAAAGTCCTTGCTTCCTATGAACCTGCAAATTGGACTCCCCTTTTTATTGTCAAATTTGTTTCTGAATCAAGAAATGGGTTGCCCTTCTTCATCTGAGCCGCGATTGATCTTTAATTAAGATAAGGGCATATGATACGATGCCCTCTTTAACATTGCAGCCTTGAAAATCTGCAATTCAGACGGGGTACGTTGCTCTCTTTAACATTGCGTGCAGTCCCTGATGCGGAGTGGCAGTCGTTTTGCTCGAATATACCATGCTTGAATCGGATTTTGCTGTCCTGAACATTGCTTTTTCACTGAATGCAGACCCAAATGCATAATTTCAGTCGTTGTGCTCGAAGCAGGCACTTTCATCAGTTTTTCCTTGAAACCATTCTTGCACAGTTAGCTTAGGGTTCATATAAAACTCAGACTTTTCACAGTTGGCTTTGTTAATGTTAATCCAGATGAAATTGGGTAGTGGAGAGCGTTTGAAATGGCTATGATTTGGTCAGTGGTGCTGACATTTTGTAAATTTGCTGTGAACCTTTTTGTTCCCAAATATGGATTCAGGCAAGAAGAATGGAGTGGCAAGCGAACCCTTTGGTAATTTGACGAACACACCACACGCCGGTAAGTCATTTAATGCAGATGGATTGTGTTATTCGTGGTTGAAACAGTTACATCTATTTCGCGCGACATGCATGTAGACTCCAGACTCCAGACTCCAGAGAGATCATCAAGCGGTAAAAGGACCGCGCACGGTCTGCTTCGTTAACTCAAGAACAGAAAAACAAACACAACAGGAGGCGTCGTGAGGCTTACAGGATGAAAAAGGGCATTACCATACGTGCTGATTCTGAAATTTCACGGCAGCATACTATTGATCTTACAGGTATAAATCCCAAATTACCGCCGAGTTGTTTGAACAAACCAACACAGTGTCTTACAGGCCGTTTTGGGAGTACTCATGAGGACCGATCTGTTATCACCATAAATTAACAAGGTTAATTAATGGGCTGCGAGTAAGTTGGGTTTAAAACAGGAATTAAAGAAGGCTTGTGAATCGGCTCCTGCATGAGTGTTTGTGCCATGTGGGCCATGTATCTTTAGATTTAGTTCAGTTTGGGTTAGAGATAGAGTCCGATTTGGACACGTTGGTTTAGATTGTTTTCCAAGTCTCCGGACTATAAATATGTACCCTATGAGCGAAGTACGCTACCGGGTCAAGTGCTGAGCCCTCGGCCCCAGGAGTTCTTAGTATGGAGCAGATCAGTGTGATACTAAGGGACCAGTTCGGCATTCTGCCCAAGAGAAAGGCGATCGGCTATTCCAAGCCATACCCAAGCGACTATGACTTGATCCCGTTGCCACCCAAGTATCGGCTCCCGGAGTTCACCAAGTTCAGCGGGTCAGAAGGGGCCAGCACCATCGAGCATGTGAGCCGATACCTAACGCAGCTCGGGATGATTTCAGTATCGGATCTTCTGAGGGTCCGGTTCTTCTGCTAGTCTCTCACGGGCTCAGCTTTTGGATGGTACACGTCATTGGCCCCAGATTCGATCCGCACTTGGAGGCAGCTGGAAGATCAGTTCCACACCCAGTATCACTCAAAGGCTGCTGAAGCCGGGATTGTCAACCTCGCCCAAGTCAAGCAGAAGCGAGGGGAAAGTGTGTCGGAGTACGTACAGCACTTTAGAGAGGTTAAGAATCGATGCTACTCATCGCGCATCACAGAAAAGGAGGCAGTTGATTTGGCAGTTCTGGGGCTCGCTAAGCCGATCAAGGATCTGGCTTTTCAGTTGGAATTCACCTCTCTGGCGCACATGGTGCAGAAGCTCACGATGTATGAACACTATCACCCTGAGCTGTACCAGAAAAAATTCAAGCGCCATGTGAATATGGCCCAAGCAGATGATTCTGATGATTCTAGCGGGGAACAAGAAGTGGCTGTGGCAGAGTGGACCCGGGGGGCAAACCCCGTCCCGTGCAAGTGGGTCAAACAGAAGGGGCTTGTGAAGGGCTTTGACTTTGACGTGGCCAAGGCAGAGCAGATATTCGATCTACTGCTCAAAGAAAAGCAGTTGTAGCTCCCAGAGAATCACAAGCTGCCAACGACGCAAGAGCTGCGGGGGAGGCCGTACTGCAAGTGGCACCACTCGTTCACCCATGCCACGAATGACTGCAAGGAGCTGCGTCGGCAGATCCAATCGGCTATTGAGCAATGCCGATTAATTCTGGCCCAACACATGATGAAGGTTGACAGTCAACCGTTCCCATAGGCTAACGTGGTGGGGCAGTCAGATCTTAGACCTGAGGGCCAGAATTTTGCGTTCCAGATTAACATGGTTGGACCCGTACGCCACCGTGACGAGCAGAGGAAAGAGGCCGATTCTGGCAAACGGCCCCAGGATGAAGACGAGTCGGAGCAGCAACATATTACTGAAGAACAAGTGCGTCACATCCGCAATCAACTCCCAGCTTCCAATCGGCTTCTTGAAAAATACGAGTATCAGTACAAGTTGCATCGCCGGTATGAATCGGAAGAGGAGGAGTACGAGCACCGCACGGGGAGAACACTGGGGAGGCGCCAGGCTATACGCAACCACTGGCATTGCCCATTCTTTAGGTACTATTGGAATTCCGGCATGAGCCGATTGCCTACTATCGATGATTGCCTGGAGTGCAGGCCTCGGGGACGCCAGTCAGGCGAGACGTCGGTGTTCCGGCGCTTGGGGCCCAAAGCGCGTCACAACAACCAGGTTGAGCGGCCATCCAGGGATGATCTTGAGCTCGAAGGGGAAGATAAGTATCATCGTCCACGATAGTGTCCTGACGGACTCAGTCGCTCACAGAAGCGCAGAGTGCAGCGCTTACGCAATCTCGAAGAAGCGGAAGCAAGGTACCTCGACGTATTGAGGAAGGCGCGCCCGGATCTCACGGGGCAAGTCAGGCGCCCGCAAAGAGTGGCAAGGCACCCTCCAAGGAGGGAGTGGCATCCCAAGCATTTAAAAGCCGATGAGAAACCATCGGCTGATGTGAATATGGTATTTGTGCTCCCGTCGGAATTTCGAGCGCCTCATCCGGAGGAGCTGGCCGTCGCGCAGATTTTTGATGTGTTGAAGCTGATCCGCGAGGTCAATCGGCTGCCGTGATGATAGTACTTTCGCTCCAGGGGCGATCAGACCCATTGATGCTGGGTCAAAGGAGAGAAAATCTAAAATATTGAAGCCCTGTGGAGATATTGGAGTTAGTTTTGGGAACCAGGTGCATCAATGGAGTTATCGGCTGATTTAGAATCGGCTCATGTAGTGTTACCTATTCTGAGGAAGAAGCAATGGTCGGTCCGGGTGCGATCGGCTTAGTTGGGTTTGAGGAAACAACAGGGGCATCGGCTATGTCAGCCTGTTCGTCACGCACCTCCATTGGAGCATTGGGAGTTTCGGGTTGAACTTCCATCGGTACATCAGCTGTTGTAGTTCGTTCGCTGCGAATTTCTACTGGGATGATGGTTGATTCTTGCTGTTCTTGGACTTCAGTTGTTCTAGTGTCGGCTTCATGAATGGTGGTTCCCTGTTGTGCTAGGCTTCCAGTACTGAGGATGTCTCCAGCTGCGTCCTGGAAATAGGATTACAGTCAACCAGAATATATATGCATAAGGAAGAAGTTTTGGAGAGGTGAATTACCTGGTTGGTGTTGGATTCTGATAGATTCGGGGAAGGTTATGCTGTTTTCTTGATGACTCGTCTTGCGATGATCTTCCTTTTCTTTGTCTCCGCTTAGAAGCCGACTGGGGTGAGTCTGGCTGAACAGTCATTATTACTTTCTTCATTGGCGGTGATTCCTTGCAAAAAAGAACATCAGGGGCGGTTGGAAGGAAGTGGAATGGCTCCCCGTTACTGGTCATGGGTTCTGGATCATTTTGTTGCTGTAAGCAAGGTGAGCAGGGTTAGCCAAGTAAAGTGGTAGAGGACTTAGAAAGAATAGGTGCACGTGTTCAGTACCTCTTCCTCGGGGATTGCATATTCAGGATCAATTTGGTGCTATAGAGGGCCTAAAGCTCTTCTGAATACATGAGTTTTCCACATTCCCCACCATGTGTTAAAGTCGATTGACAAGGGAGTAACGGACAGATCGACTGGTATTGGAATGTGGAGGTTGTCAAAAATGCTGTAGTATCTTGAGCTGGTAAGACCATCGGGCAAATCGGCACTACTCTCCACCAAGTGGTGAATATGAAAGTGGGGAGGGACTTGTCCTAAGCCAAATTGCCGAGCTGCTATGACTGGTTGATAGGTTTCATAACATGGTTTGATGATTCTATTGGAAGTACTTATGCCAACAGGGAGGAAGCCAGGACGGATCATTAGGGAATATAGATGCCGAGTGCTGCCATCATCGGCAAAGCTATCCAGCCTGAAGGTAGTTGGGTTCTCAAAGGCTTCAGATTCAGTGAATGGAAAGTAGAGGGGATTGTCTAGACCTTTGTAGAAAACTCTAAACCAGTTTGCTGCATCTGTCGATTCAGTTTACTGCCAGGGAGGCTGAATAGGGCTTGGCCATAGCTGGTGCATCTAATTGGCTTGCCATTCTCGTCGGGGAAGGAATTCTTGGCTAGGCTTTGAAAGTTTGGAATCTGATGCTGGAAGTAGAGTTGTGCTCATAACTGAATAAACCACCAAGGGCCTCCAGTTCTGAGTTTCTTTTGGCTGAGCAAATTAGTTGTCATCAGATGGAGACATCTGTATGTTTCTCCGAGAAAAAGTTTGCCTAGACAGGTGCGGTTGCCATGGGCCAGATGGTAAGCCAAAGGAAGGTAATTCTTAGTTGGAGCTAAGGAAGGACCACAGAAAATAAAATATTCTAACCAAAGATTTAAAAAGGCTATGAGTTTCTTTTTAGTTACTGGACCTTTTGTCTTCATGTGCTGGTTCATGTAAGTACTCCAGTTTGTGCAGTCTGCCTTGGATGAAAGTTTGAAGGGGGCTTCTACCATTCTGTGGGCTGCAGGATCAGGGGATCTAATGTCTAGGCCAGTAATCATGGTAACATCTAGCAGAGTAGGGGTCATGGGTCCATGACCAAAGAGGAAGCGGTTCAGAGCGTCGGACCAGAAATAGCCGATGGTCTTCATAAGGTTTTCATCTTTATCAAGGGGGGATAATGATAAACTGAGTGCATCAGCTATGTTCAATTCTTGCCACAAAGGCATATAGGTTCTTGCTACTCTGCTATATCATGCAACCCAGCTCTCGGGTGGATTAGGCCAGACTCTTAAGCACTCGGCCCAGGAATTTAAATTAATGTCTTGACTTACGAAAGGGATTCTATTCGCTTCACACGAGATTAAATCTGTGAGATTTTCATAAACTCGTGGGTCAAGACAAAGATATTTGGGATTGGAAGGATGCGGCAAAAGGATGTCTGACACCTGGAGTTTAGAAATTCAAAAATTTATATATGGTGTCATATTTCGGAGTTTAATTCATTCGGAGGTTTAATGAGCTGAAGAAAGTTAAAAGGATAGACTGAATATTACCTTTAGGTCGTAGATTGCCGTATCGACGATTGGAGATCTCGCTGTTTGAGCTTCGGAGTCCGTCATGGTTCAGATCTGCTAACTTAGGGTTTGGTTGTTTTGCGGGCTCTGGTTCAAGTTTTGGATACTTTGTGAGTTTTCGCTCGAACTTATGGAGCGGGATTCTCGAATTGCGCTCAAATTTGGAATATCTATTTTGAGTTGGATTCAGAGTAGAGGTGATGTTCTGTTCTTATGCTGGTTGTTTCTAATTTTGAATTTCGTCGGCTCTTGGATATTAATAAAGCCCGGTGCGGTGCCATCGGCTTTTGGAGAGTGATCCGAGCAAGCGTTTAAAAGATAAGAGACTTCGTTAAAGATTGAGTATTACAAGTGGAAGAGCCGATTTGACAAAAGATGAATCCTTCGGCTCTACAATATTACTCCTACAGTACTACCTACATCTGCCGCTCGTAGGTACCTAGGTACCTACGGCGCTTGGGGCTTCGTGCCGGCACATCTCCGCCGTCGCTGTCGTCGCCGTCGTCGTCGGCACTGCTGCCACCACTGGCCTCGTCGTCGCTGCTCCGGCCGCCGCCGCCGTTGCTTTCCTCCTCGGGGGACCCGAGGAACCGGAAGGCGTTTCCGGCCATCGGGTCATCGCCGCTAGAGGAGGAGATCGCCATGGCTGGTGTAGATTTGGGTGTTCTGCGCTGTTTGGCTATGGGAGGAGGGTGAGTTTGTGGTGAAAGGAGTCGATTCGGGGTGAGATTAAGTAATAAAAAATGGAAGATGGATCGGCATTTTCACATTCTGCAAGGAGCCGACTGCAGAGACGTTACGTCTTCCTGTAGTGCGTTTTAATGAGCATCAACGGGAAGATGAAGCAACAAAATGGTTTTGGAATTATCATTGCCAAAATCAGGGGGCATGTGTTATCACCATAAATTAACAGGGTTAATTAATGGGCCGCGAGCAAGTTGGGCTTAAAGCAGGAATTAAAGAAGGCTTGTGAATCGGCTCCTGCGTGAGTGTTTGGGCCATGTGGGCCATGTATCTTTAGATTTAGTTCAGTTTAGGTTAGAGATAGAGTCCGATTTGGACACGTTGGTTTAGATTGTTTTTCAAGTCTCCGGACTATAAATATGTACCCTATGATATTCGTAAAAAAAGAACGTCATCACGTCTCGCAACAATAATTCTCGGCGCACCGCCACCCCTAATCCTAGGGTTTCATCCAAGTAAGCGCCATGCTGCCCTGATCACTTCTTGCGATCATGGCAACATTGTTCTTGCTTTTACCTTGGTATTACTCGTACTGAAGCGTTTTTTATGGCGAGTAGTGCTAGTTATCCTGATGTTCGTAGCATGACCTTTAGTAGATTTATCATGCTCTTATTGTTTATCATCTACGAATATCATGTTATCTCTGCGTGATCATGTATTAATCTTACATTAATTCTCGTTGCATAGAGTTAGTAGTGTAGAGATAACACCCTCTTCTTTTTTATCTAGTAGATCTAATCTGTTATGGTTTGTTCTTATACTTAAGAATCGGCTTAATATCTGCTAGGTTAAGCCTTGCAAATGGGTTGGACGATCCGGCGACGTATTAGATGCTTTGCCTTGATCTTAATAGGGATTGATCCAGAAATCGGCTTTCGCTTATTCTTAGGCCTCTATTCTGGTTAAGGTTTGGTTATCTATTACGCTTGTTAGGCCTAACTACGTGTTGGATGTTCCGATCTAGCAGTGAAGCTTTTACCATCGTGGATTGTATTAGCTAGATCTAATTGAAGCAGTTTTTGCAGTTATTTACTTTATCTATTAATATCCGGATATGCAGATCTGATCTGACACCGGGACTCGATCGGCTCTTTAAAGCCGATGCAAGAGTCGTCCCGGGGAGCCGACCACAGCTCGGACTAATATTTACAAGTGTTCGTGCATGCAGGCAAATCGCCGAAAGCACATTCGCACCTTCCTGATCGGGTATAGGTCAGGTGGCACGCCCTGCATCTCCGGAAGTGTCGGCGTGTGCCGGGATCTGGGCCGTTGACGGAGGGACCGGTGCCAGCCAGCGCCCCGGCAGCCTCCCGGCTCTTCGTGTTGCCTGTCGCTACTCACCGGTGGGTTTTGACCAACAACAGATCCGCGCTGGTGGTGATGATAAATTGGAATGGCTACAGAGTGACTGGTCCAACAGAGATGCAGGCTGCGGGCAAGATGCACATACCAGCAGTCCTTGTTAGTCGCAATGTTATCATGTATATATCATTTTTTTAGTATCTATATATTGCATTGGTTGTATTTTTATTGTACGTAGCAACGCACAGGCACGAACCTAATAGCTGTATATTGTTGTAGTTTTTGTTGTCGGTCGAAACCCACCGCAAGCAGCGACGGGCAACACGAAGAGCCGGGAGGTTGCTGGGGCGCTGGCAGGCACTGCTCCCTCGTCGACGGCCCGCAATTCCGTCACGCGCCTGGAGAATGTGTGGAAAGCCGGGCGTGCCACCTGACCTATACCCGATCAGGAGGGTGCGAACGTGCTCCGAACAGTTTCCTGCGTACAAAGACACGTGTAAACATAAGTCCGAGCCGTGGTCGGCTCCCCGGGACGACTCTTGCATCGGCTTTAAAGAGCCGATCGAGTCCCGGTGTCAGAGTGGATCTGTATCTATCCAGATGTGATAAACAAAGCAAATAACTACAGAAACTGCTTCAATTAAATCTAATTAATCTAATTCACGATGGTAAAAGCCTCACCGCTAGATCGAAACATCCTACACGTGACTAGGCCTAGCGAACATAACAGACAACTAAACCATAACCCTTAACAGAGGCCTAAGAACTAGCAAGAGCCGATTCCCGGAACAATCCCTATCAAGGCTAAGATAAAGCATCTATTACACCACCGGATCATCCAATCCGTTTGCAAGGCCTAACCTAGCAGATATTACGCCAACTCTTAAGAGTAAGAGCAAACCATAACAGATCGGATCCATTAAACTTAAAAGAAGCAGGGTGTTGCCTCTGTGCAACTAATTCTATGCGACAAGAACTAGCATGAGATTGAAACGTGACTGCACAGAGACAACATGATATTCGTAGATGATAAGCAACGAAGCACAACAGATCTACTAAAAGCCATGCTACGAACATCAGGATAACTAGCATTACTCGCCATAAAAAATGCTTCAGTACGAGTAATACCAAGGTAAAAGCAAGAACAATGCTGCCCTGATCACCAGAAGCGATCAGGGCAGCATGGCGCTTACTTGGATGAAACCCTAGGATTAGGGGTGGCGATGCGCTGAGAGTTGTTGTTTGCAGGACGTGATGATGCTCTCCCTTTACGAATAACAAAGGGTACATATTTATAGTCCGGAGACTTGGGAAACAATCTAAACTAATCTTGTCCCGATTGGACTCTATCTCTAATCTTAAACTAAATCTAAAGATACACGGCCCATGTGGCCCAACTGCTCACGCAGGAGCCGATTTACAAGTCTTCTTGATCTTCTGCTTTAAGCCCATCTTGCTTTCGGCTCATAAATTAATCCAGTTAATTTATGGCGATAACACATGCCCCCCTGGTTTTGGCAATGATAGTTCCAAAACCAATCCGTCGCTTCATCTTCCCGTTAATGCTCATTAAACACACTGTAACCACCAAGGAAGACGCAACGTCTCTGCAACTGGCTCCTCGTAGAACGTGAAACTGCCGATCCATCTCCCATCTTTTACTATTTAACCTCACCCCGAATCGGCTCTTCTTCACAGCGAACTCCTTCTTCCTCCCAAAGCCAGTAGCGCAGAAACCCCAATCCTCCAGCACCAGCAATGGCGATCTCTTCTTCTTCCGGCTCCAACTCCTTTGGAGATTCCTCTTCTTCCTCTTCTCCCTCTTCCTCTTCTTCCCTTTCCGCCTCCTCCATTGATCCTATCTTAGAGAGCCGAGAGCCGACCCCCGAATGGGACCCAATAGCAGCCTATGAGGCGCTGGCTCCTCTGCACTGGGATGCAGAGGAGTTCGACTTCGGGGTCGCCTCCGAGGAGGACGAGCCCATGACTGAAGGAGAGGAAGACCTCCAGTTCCTATTCCAAGAGGAACTGGAGAGTTGCGAAGACGACGCCTTCTCCTGGGAAGGAGCCGACTCCTCCGAAGAGATCGGCTCCCCTTCCAGCGACGACACGGCGGCAGGAGAGAATCCCCACCAATTCCTCCAAGCCCCCACGGAGGGAAGCAAAGAAGAAAGTAGCAGCAGCGGCGGCGGGCGAAGTAGCAGCGGCACCGAGGACAGCGGTAGCAGCAGCGACGACGGCAATGATGACGACGACGACGGCAATGATGACGACGACGACGGCGGAGACGCACCGTCGCGAAGCCCGAAGCGCCGTAGGCATTCAGACACCTACTACTGGTAGATGTAGGTAGTATCATAGGGGTAGGATCACAAAGCCGAAGGATCGATTCCTTTGTAAAAATCGGCTTTCCCTGTAATGAATTTCCTTTTAATGAAATCAAATTCCCTTTAATTTTGTGTGTTCGATTACCTTCCAAAAAGCCGATGGCAACGCATCAGGCTTCTATAAATATCCAAGAGCCGACGGAATTCAAACTAGAAGCAACCCGCAGAAGAATAGACTAATACTTTCAGCCTGAACCGAACTCGACGAACTCTCGAATCCGAGCGTAATTCGAAAACCAAGCTCCACAAATTCGAGCAAGAACTCTCCAAGCAGCCAGAATTCGAATAAGAACCCACAGCAACCAAACCCTAAGACAACGGATCTGACCCATGGCAGATTCTGCAGCTCAGACGACAAGCTCTGCAATCGAAGATGCGGCAATCTGCGGCCTAAAGGTAATATTCAGCCTAATCCTTTAGTTTTCTTCAGCTTACCAAGCTTCTGAAACTGAAACTCTGAAACGTGACACCATACGCAAATTTCTGAATTTCTGAACTTCAGGTGTCAGACATCCTTTTGCCGCATCCCTCCAATCCAAAATCTTTCTGTCTTGGCTAATCCTACTCTTCTTGCTAGCAGCAACAAGATGGTCCAGAACCTACGACCAGCACTGGGGAGCCATTCCACTTTCTTCCAACTGCTCCTGATGTACTCTTCTGCAAAGGATCACCACCAATGAAGAAAGTGATAATGACTGTTCAGCCAGACTTACTTCAGTCGGCTTCCAAGCGAAGACAAACTCCTGCAAGCGTTGCCCCCCGAGTCTTGACCAAGAAAAGGAAGATGATCACGAGGCGTGTCATCAAGAAACCAGTACCATCTTCTCTGAGTCCATCAGAGTCCAACACCAACCAGGTAACTCATCATTCAAGAACTTCTTCTTTATTTCGTACATATGTACTCTGGTTGACTGTAATTCTATTTCCAGGATGCAGCCGAAGAAATCCCCAATGTAGAAAGCCTGGATCAACATGAGATGGCTGCAACTCCTGATGCACTAATGGAGACAAACGAAGAACAAGCCAATGCAGTAGATGTCCTTGACGTCAACACCAGCTCTAACAGGACAGTTGCTCTTGAACCGTCCAACATCTCTTCTTCAGAACAGGTAACATTCCAAAACCAATTCTGAACTAGCCGATAGCTTCATAAATGCATCTTATTCTAACTCCAGATATGCCCATAGAGCTTTGACATTTTCAGGTTTGCTTTCCTTTGATCCTGCATCAATGGGTCTGACTGTCCCTGGAGCAGAGACATCATCTTTGCAGCAATCGGCTAACTTGGCACATCAGCTTCAACTCATCAAAGATCTTCTATCTGCTCCGATCACTGCTCTGGTTGATGATTCCAGCAAGGTAAAGAACATCTTCGAGCAAATAGAATCCCAACTCCCGGAGCCATTGCAAATCAAACTCTGGCCAGCCAGCAACCTTCCATTCTTTCGGATAGAAGTGAATAAAGCACAACAGAGGATGGAAGCATGTCGCTCTCAAGCTTCTCTGAAAGCTGACATTACCCAAAAGTGCAAGGCCCTCAATCAGAAGAAGGCAACTCTAAATATCAAAGCTGACGTGTCTGCCAACATGAATCGACTCGACCTCCTAAAGAAAGAACTGGCGGGACTCGAAGAAAAGGTCCGCACCACCAAGGAACTCATCCAGGTCGAGGAAGCTTCCATTGCAAACTCCAAGTAAGAAACCCAGAAATTAGCCGAGCAGATACAAGTAGAGTTTGCAGAGATCAGCACCTTGAGTCGGCAGATAGTTACAGGCGATGACAAGGATGACGAAGCAATCATAGCACGAGCAGACACCGTCCACACAGAAGCCATCCACGCCATAGAAGAATTCCTGAACCAGTAGATAGGCTCAAGAGACAATTAGTACTGCCTGTTAACCTGAAACTTGTACTTGTTTAAAAACATCTTAAGTCGATGGTTACACATCGGCTATCTTACTTCTCATATGCATTTTTTTACTGGCCAACTCAATGTGTTGGCCTGTCATTCATCATCATTTTTTTTATACTGGCCAACTCAACGTGTTGGCCTATTATGCTTTTTTTTTGTCAGCCAACTCAACGTGTTGGCCTATCTTCTCTTTTTTGTTTTTTTACTGGTCAACTCAACGTGTTGGCCTGTCATGATTACAGCTAGATGGATCTCATCGGCTCTTATTACTCGCCTTCCCACATGCTCGGGAAATACTTCTTGAGATGTTGACCACTGACAGCAACAGGAAACTTGACGCCGTCCAATTCCTCGAGCATGTATGCATTCCCAGGCAATTCCTGATCAACCCTGTACGGCCCATGCCAAGTTGGAGACCATTTACCAAACCTTTTATCTTTAGTTCCCAATGGCAATACTGCCTCCCAGACCAAATCTCCGACATGGAAATCCTTAGGCTTGACCTTCTTGTTGTACGCACGAGCAACTTTAGCCTTATTTTCGTTGATCTTCTCCAACGACCAAAGTCTTAGCTCTGTCAGGTCCTCCACGTTGTCATTCATCAAGGCTGCATACTGTTCAGTTGATAGATCATTCTGAAACTCAACACGCCTTGATCCAGCCGTGATCTCCCATGGTAGCACAGCATCCTGGCCGTAGACTAGATGGTACGGCGACGTTTTGGTGGACCCATGACATGAAATACGATATGACCACAAAGCTTCTGATAACACCTCATGCCAGCGCCTAGGATATTCATCGATCTTTCTTTTTATGAGCTTGATGAGGCTCTGGTTGGATGCTTCAGCCTGTCCATTAGCTTGGGCATAATATGGAGATGATTTGATCAACTTAATCCCCGTGTCATCGGCAAATTTCCTGAATTCCTCTGATATAAAGACCAATCCTCCATCGGTCGTAATGGTCTGAGGGATCCCAAATCTGTGGATGATGTGTTCATTGACAAAGCTGATCACATCTCTCGATGCTACTGACCTCACGGGCACTGCCTCTACCCACTTTGTGAAATAATCTGTGGCAGCTAAGACCCATTGGTGACCCTTGCTAGACGACGGGTTGATCTGTCCAATCATGTCCATGCCCCAACCTCTGAATGGCCACGGTTTGATGATAGGATTCATCACTGATGCCGGCACTATCTGAATTTTGCCAAACCTCTGACATGCCTGACATCCTTTGTAATACTTGAAACAATCTTCAAGCATAGTGGGCTAGTAATAACCCGATCGCCTAATCAGCCACTTTATCTTATGAGCCGATTGATGAGTACCGCAGGCTCCTTCATGAACCTCATGCAAGAGCCGATTTGACTCTGAAGGTCCCAGACACTTAAGTAGTAGTCCTTCCAAGGTCCTGTAGAACATGTCATCCCCTATCAGAACATACTTCATGGCCTTGAGTCTTATCCTTCTGGGTGTCCCCCGAGCCGAATCCTTCAAGTAATTGAAGATATCGGCTCTCCAGTCTCCGGGTTCTAGAAACTGAACCTCCACGTCAACTCCATCGGCTGCTTCCCTGTACCCGGAAGCCATCTGTGCCAAATCATTGGCTTCATTGTTCAGAGTTCTGCGTATCCAGTGGAAAATGATGTACCTGAATTGTGACATCAACTCATGGCATTGCATCCATATTGGGAAAAGAGCCTCGCTCTCACATCTATATTCCTCCGTGAGCTGAGAAATCACCAACTTCGAATCTCCAAAAATTTCCACCGCTTCTGCTCCAGCTTCGAGGAGTAATTCCATCCCTTTTTGAACGGCTTCATATTCCACCAAATTATTGGTGCATGGGGCAGTCATTCTGATGGAAAAGGAGTAAGTCGTCCCACGAGGCGACACCAACAGAATTCTCACACCGCATCCATCATCACAAGCCGATCCGTCAAAAAACATAGCCCAAGCACGAATAAATACCGCAGCAATATCAGTGCTGATCCTGTCTGCAACAAGATTTGCCAGTGCTTGTCCTTTGACTGCTTTTGCAGGCTGGTACCGGATATCGAACTCTGATAATGCAAACATCCATTTTCCAAGTCGGCCTTTCAGGACAGGAGCCGACAGCATGTGCTTTATGACATCCGATTTGCATATGACAATTGTCTCCGCCGAGAGCAAAATATGACGAAGCTTTGTACATGTAAAGTATAAGCAAAGGCAAAGCTTCTCGATTCCAGGGTACCTGGTCTCGGCGTCTAACATGCGTCTACTGAGGTAGAAAACCACCCTCGCCTGGCCGTCATGCTTCTGGACTAACATCGAAGCAATAGAAGTGTCACCCACGGATAGGTACACGTAAAACGGCCTATCTTGCTGAGGAGGAACCAACACTGGAGGCTTTGACAAATATTATTTGATTTCATCAAAAGCTTGCTGCTGTTCTGCCCCCCAGCGAAACTCATCATCGGATTTGATCTTCACCAAACCCATGAACGGCTCAATGCGTCCAGACAGATTAGAAATAAATCGTCTGACAAAGTTAATTTTACCGATGAGCTTCTGCAATTCTTTCCTCGTAGTAGGTGGTTTCATTGTCTTCACAGCTTCTTGACTCTTGAGGCCGATCTCGATTCCCCATTCATGCACCAGGAATCCCAGAAATTGACCGGCCGATACGCCAAAGGCACACTTCTTTGGGTTCATTTTGAGCCCAAACCTTTGAGTCCGTTCCAGAACTTTGCGCAGATCTTCTAAATGCCCCCCCAGCTGATTTGGACTTGACCACAACATCATCAATGTAGATTTCTGCCAATTTGCCAATGAGATCATGAAAAACGTAATTCATAGCACGTTGGTACGTCGCACCGGCATTTTTCAGTCCAAAGGTCATAACCAAGTACTCGAACAAGTCGACCGCGCCCGGCACTCTGAACGCGGTCTTGTTCACGTCTTTTGGGGTAATGAAGATCTGGTTGTAGCCGGCATTACCGTCCATAAAACTCATCATCTTGTGGCCGGAAGCTACGTTGATCAATGTCTCCGCAACAGGCATCGGGTACTCGTCCTTTGGCGTTGCTCTGTTGAGATCTCTAAAATCAACGCAGACATGCCATCGGCCGTCCTTCTTTTGCACCGGTACCACACTGGAGATCCATTCTGCATAACGGTAAGGCCTGATGAACCCAGCATCCAGCATCTTCTCCACCTCTTTCTTGACTTCTTCTAGGACTTCGGCCTTCATCTGACGTGCTCGTTGCTGAAATGGCCGAAACCCCTTCTTGAGCGGGAGCCGATGCTCGATGATGCTTCTATCCAGACCGGGCATCTCAGTGTAGTCCCATGCAAAACAGTCCCGGTACTCTTTCAGTAATGCAATCATCTCCTCACGCAAGACCGGATCCAACTTCTTGCTGATAAATGTCGGTCGTGGCTTATCCCCAGGACCGATGTCAACCTCTTCCAAATCGTCAGCTGACGTGAACCCGTATCCAAGTTTGCTATCATCTGAAAAATTAGCTGCGAATGCAAGCGAGTCTTCGTTATCCGCAAGATCAGCGGCAAACACAGGGAGATGACAAGAAAAATTATTTGGCCAACCGCACGGGCTGGCCGCTTCTATGCTTCCATTATCATTCGGAACCAAATAGTCGATGAGTGGCCAACTGCCAGAGCAGGCCATCGTGTTTACATGATGTAAGAATTCCGAACACAAACATGATTTTTCTATTTTTTGGGGCCGGTCGCTGGGACCGGCCTCTCTATCAGCATGCCAGGATGTGTCTACTCTATGAGGCCAGTGGATAAGACCAGCCTCAGTCCGTTTTTTGTCGCCTCGATCCGATCACAATCTTCCAGGGCAATCCCTGAGATCGGCTCTTGTCCTTCCGCGTCCCAGGCATTCATGTCTGCGAGCGAGACTTCGCTGGAATCGTCTGCAGGGACCACTTCTACTTCATCGCAGTCCCATTGGACAAGATACTGATGCATTGTGGAAGGGATACAACAGTTGGCGTGGATCCAATCCCTCCCAAGCAATACCGTATATGTACTCTTGCTGTTGACGATGAAGAACGAAGTCGGGATCATCTTGCGGCCAACTGTCAGCTCCACATTAAGAACCCCCATCGCTTCTGATGGCTGTCCATTGAAATCATTAAGCATCACATTGGTCTTGATCAGATCCGCAGAAGAACGACCCAATCGGCGCAGCACAGAGTATGGCATCAGGTTGACCGCGGCGCCAGTGTCGACCAACATCCTATTCACAAGCTTGCCATTGATGAAGCCCTTGAGATACAATCCCTTCAAGTGCTTATAGCTTTTCTCCTTGGGCTTCTCGAAGATGATTGGCCGCGGGCCGAGATCCAACTGCGCAATGGCCAATTCCTCCGGTTGGGGTGCCCGAAACTCCGATGGGAGCACGAACACCATGTTCACATCAGCCGATGGCTTCTCATCGGCTTTTGTCTGCTTGGGGCGCCACTCCTTCCTTGGAGGGCGCCTCTCCTCCCTTCGCGGTCGCCTGACTTGTTCCGCGAGATCCGGACGCGCCTTCCTCAGCACGTCGAGGTACTTTGCTTCTGCCTCTTCCAGGTTGCGCAAACGCTGCACTCTGCGCTTCTACGAGCGATTAAGCCCGTCAGGACACCACCGTGGGCGATGGTACCTGTCTTCCTCTTCTGGATCGGAATCACTCCTGGATGGGCGCCTCACATGATCGTCTTGACGTGTTCTGGGGCCTAAACGCCGGAACACCAATGTCTCGTCCCGCTGGCGCCCTCGAGGCCTGCACTCCAAGCAATCATCTATAGTAGGCAATTGGCTCATGCCGGAGTTCCAGCAATACCTGAAGAACGGGTAATGCCAGTGGTTGCGTATAGCCTGGCGTCTCCCCAGTGTCCTTCCTGAGCGGTGCTCGTACTCATCCTCTTCCGATTCGTACCGACGGCGCAGCTTGTACTAGTACTGGTACTTTTCCAGAAGCCGATTAGAAGTCGGAAGCTGGTTGCGGATGTGACGCACTTGCTCTTCAGTCACATGTTACTGTTCCAACTTGCGTTCATCCTGCGGCCGTTTGCCAGAAGCGGCCTCTGTCCTCTGCTTGTCATGGCGGCGCATGGGTCCCACCATGTTGACTTGGAATGCCAAATCCTGGCCCTCGGATCTGAAGTCTGATAGCTCCACCATGTTAGCTTGTGGGAAGGGCTTTGAGTCAACCTTCATTGTGTGTTGAGCCAGGATTAATCGGCCTTGCTCGATAGCCGATTGTATCTGACGACGTAGCTCCTTGCATTCACCCGTGGCATGAGTGAACGAGTGGTGCCATTTGCAGTACAGCCTTCCCTGCAGCTCTTGTGCCGTCGGTAACTTGTGATTCTCTGGGAGCTTCAGCTGTTTTTCCTTGAGAAGCAGATCAAATATCTGCTCTGCTTTGGTTACGTCGAAGTCGAAGCCCTTCACAAGCCCCTGCTGTTTGACCCACTTGCACGGGACAGGGCATGCCCCCCGAGTCCACTCTGCCACGGCCACTTCTTGCTCCTCGCCAGAGTCGTCAGATTCATCCGCCTGGGCCATGTTTACATGGCGCTTGAACTTGTCCTGGTATAGCTCGGGATGGTAATGTTCGTATGCTGTGAGCTTCTGCACCAGGTGCGCCAGAGATGTGAACTCCAACTGAAAAGCCGCATCCTTGATCGGCTTAGCAAGTCCCAGGACAGCCAGATCGACTGCCTCTTTCTCTGTGATGCGCGACGAGTAGCATCGGTTCTTGACCTCCCTGAAGCGTTGTATGTACTCTGACACAGTCTCTCCTCGCTTCTGCCTGACTTGGGCGAGGTCGGCAATTCCAGCTTCCGCAGCCTCCGAGTGGTACTGGGTATGGAATTGATCTTCGAGCTGCCTCCAAGTTCGGATCGAATTCGGAGCCAGTGATGCATACCATCCAAAAGCTGGGCCTGTAAGGGATTGGCCGAAGAACCGGACCCTCAACGGATCCGACACTGAGATCATCCCAAGCTGCGTTAAATATCGGCTCACATGCTCGATGGAACTGGCTCCCTCTGACCCGTTGAACTTGGTGAACTTAGGAAGCTGATACTTGGGTGGCAATGAGATCAAGTCATAATCACTTGGATACGGCTTGGAATAGCCAATCGCTTTCCTCTTGGGCAGGATGCCGAACTGGTCTCTCAGTATTGCACTGACCTGCTCCACACTAAGAACTCCTGGGGCCGATGGCTCAGCACTCGGCCCAGTAGCGTACTTTGCCAGCCACGCTTGTTTCTCGGCATCTGCTCCAGAAGCTCCTGGGTTCACCAACTGCACCGAGCGTGTTGGATTGACGATGTCAGGGATGTAGGCGCACGTGTAGCCGTGCGGAATCTCCTTGGGTGGCTCGGTGAGGAATTGGCCTTCTTCAGGATCACCGCCGATCTTGTGGACAACGCAGATCGGCGAATTCTGTGTTTTTGGGGCCGCAAACGAGAACGGCAATACCGGTCTAGAATGCAGCGCAGCTTCCTCTGTGTGACTCCCCAGGGTTGGCCCCGATGGAGAGTACTGGTTCTTGATTATCTCTTGGATGACGCGATGCGCCATGCGCTCAAGCTCGTTCATCAGGCTCTGAGAGTGCCGATGAAGCGAATGGGCCACCATGTAGTTCATCTCCTGACGCAGGGCCCTGGTGCGCTCTTCTGATGGTATAGACAAATCCACGTTATCGAGAGCGCCTTCAGGCGAGAACCCCTTCCACCTGATGCCATGGTTGCGGGTCCTCTCAAAAGAGCCGATGAGATCGGCTTCCAGCAGAGCTTTGATCTCATCATACTTCTTCTTGTTTTCAAGAGAGAGCTCTTCATACGTGACGGGCTTGGGAGCGGGTTCTTGATCTTGAGCTCCAGTCATTGTTGCAGTGGACGTTGTTGGCGAGAAGGGTCCCACCGGGTGTGCCAGAATGTGTTGTCGGTCGAAACCCACCGGCGAGCAGCGACGGGCAACACGAAGAGCTGGGAGGTTGCTGGGGCGCTGGCAGGCACTGCTCCCTCGTCGATGGTCCGCAATTCCGTCACGCGCCTGGAGAATGTGTGGAAAGCCGGGCGTGCCACCTGACCTATACCCGATCAGGAGGGTGCGAACGTGCTCCGAACAGTTTCTTGCGTACAAAGACATGTGTAAACATAAGTCCGAGCCGTGGTCGGCTCCCCGGGACGACTCTTGCATCGGCTTTAAAGAGCCGATCGAGTCCCGGTGTCAGAGTGGATCTGTATCTATCCAGATGTGATAAACAAAGCAAATAACTACAGAAACTGCTTCAATTAAATCTAATTAATCTAATCCACGATGGTAAAAGCCTCACCGCTAGATCGGAACATCCTACACGTGACTAGGCCTAGCGAACATAACAGACAACTAAACCATAACCCAAAACAGAGGCCTAAGAACTAGCAAGAGCCGATTCCCGGAACAATCCCTATCAAGGCTAAGATAAAGCATCTATTACACCACCGGATCATCCAATCCGTTTGCAAGGCCTAACCTAGCAGATATTACGCCAACTCTTAAGAGTAAGAGCAAACCATAACAGATCGGATCCATTAAACTTAAAAGAAGCAGGGTGTTGCCTCTGTGCAACTAATTCTATGCGACAAGAACTAGCATGAGATTAAACGTGACTGCACAGAGACAACATGATATTCGTAGATGATAAGCAACGAAGCACAACAGATCTACTAAAAGACATGCTACGAACATCAGGATAACTAGCATTACTCGCCATAAAAAACGCTTCAGTACGAGTAATACCAAGGTAAAACCAAGAACAATGCTGCCCGGATCACCAGAAGTGATCAGGGCAGCATGGCGCTTACTTGGATGAAACCCTAGGATTAGGGGTGGCGATGCGCCGAGAGTTGTTGTTTGCGAGACGTGATGACGCTCTCCCTTTACGAATAACAAAGGGTACATATTTATAGTCCGGAGACTTGGGAAACAATCTAAACTAATTTTGTTCCGATTGGACTCTATCTCTAATCTTAAATTAAATCTAAAGATACACGGCCCATGTGGCCCAAATGCTCACGCAGGAGCCGATTTACAAGTCTTCTTGATCTTCTGCTTTAAGTCCATCTTGCTTTCGGCTCATAAATTAATCCTGTTAATTTATGGCGATAACAGTTTTGCACTTTGATATTCTCTAGAAAATTGTTGAGCCGTCGTTGGGTCAAATTCGACGAACGCACTCATGAGCATGGTCCCCCTCATGGAACCAATTTCAAGATCCAAAGAGTTAGAAAAAGGGAAACCCTGAAGAATCAATTCCAAAGATCTGGTCCCCCTACCCTCATCATCTAATGTGTCATACTCTACTCGGTTTGGCTTTTTCAATGCCTCCAATCAGGCAATCCTCCTTCACAGTACTCTTTTGATCCTTCTAAGACAGGAACTAGATAGCAGTAATAGCATACATTTAGGAATGCAGAGCATGTGTTTGTGCATGCTACCTATAATAGGGGGAAAATGTTTATTTAGCTATATGTGCAACAAATTAAATCAAGCCAAGTTTACAATGCATCCAATATTTTAGGGGTGGTTGTGTAAACATTATTAATTATCATACTGATCAACATTTTGCTGGGATAATAATGCATCTGATTTGTGACAGAGAATTGTTGGTGTGACCAAATCTCCTTATTATATCCAAATAAATGAATTTTGGATCAAAGTTGTTCGAGCCGAAAAGGTTCTCTAAGAAAAAATGGATCAAGCGAAAAAAAATGGTCATATATGGATTTTTTTTACTTTTTGATAATTATGGGCCAATGCAATTCACGGCCCCCACAAAATAAGTAGAGGTAACATGAGATAAACAAAAGATCAATTATATGAGATAATATTCCAAAAAAATATATGAGATAAATTGCTAAAATGAAAAAAAAAAGAATTGTGAGAAGTCCACATCACACATTCACACTGTTCACACTATTCACTCCATCCCATCATCTTCTCTCTTTATCTCTCCTCCAATAAAAAGGCAAAAAAAAAGCAGAAAAAGAAGAGCTGCAGCCTGCAGTCGGCCGGTTCTCGCCACCTCTCGCACCTCCACTGAGCGCACCAGCCGCCCCCATCCTCCTCTCCCTCCCCCGGCGCAGGCTGAGCACGCGGATCTCTCGGGCAGCGGAGGCAAGGCGCGGCGGCGGCGGCGGCCCTCGAAGCGGCGCCCCCGGGTAGCTGCACTCCCTCCCCTTCTCCGTCTCTCTCGCTCTGCGGCGTGTGCCTGGACAAGCCCCGGGCGGCGCGGGAAGTTTCTTGATTTGGGCTGATCTGGGCAGGGTTAATCTGTCTGTCTGCAGGTGGGGCCTCGCAGGCGGCGGGGAGGGAGGCGGAGGCGGAGATGAGCCGGGGGCGGTCGCCGGAGCCATTGGATTTCTTCATCTGGACTGTGCAGGTGCTGTAACGCCCACTGTTTGTCTCAGTTTCAGTTCTTGACTTATTGTAATTCTATTTTATTTTTTAAGATTTTAAGTGAATAACAGTGGTTTGGATGTCGAAATGTATGTTTGGTCTCTCCCTGCGAATTTAGGATAGGACACTGCCACACTGGAGTGCTGGGGATTGGATTAAATGTGAAGTGTTTTGGGGCTAAAAATTGGGCTAAACAACAATCACCGAGCCTTCTTTAGTGAGATTTTCGTACTTCATTCAGTGGTACTTGGAGTAGCATTCCTCTTGTCTTTTACTTTCCTCCAATCAGTACGTTTTTGTTGGGTAAGATCATAATTTTCTGTCGTTTATATTAGATGTTTTCAGCTGTCACATTATTGGAGTAGTAGCATACAAAGTTTGGAAGATCGATTTGTAGGATTCATTCTGTATCTTCCTTTCCTAATTCACTGAGGGGGACCATTTACATGTCTGCAATTTCACATACTCCCTCCATTCACAGATGATAGTCTTATTTCAAAATCTGAAAATTTCAAGATTGATAGTCCTATTTGAGCCCACCCACCTATTGCCTCTCGGGCCCAACGCCCATTAACTATGCTACTCCTTAGCCTGCAGTGCTAGGGGGGTTTAAATAACTTTGCTTTATGGATAACAAAATTAAGATGCCGGCAAAGAACTTTCTTTCATGGAGCATGGACTGTTCCTTCTCCAGCTTTAGATTTGCTAATGTAGAGAGATGTGCAAGTGCAATAACTTTAGGTAAATGAAAGGTACCACTGCACTGCTTTAAGACTTCATTTGTCTATTTTTGTTGTTGAGAACAGTAGCACAATAACAGAACTATAAATAGAGGGAGGCATAGCGCAGAAGTTGGGAACATGCGTGTGATATTTACTATTTTGTCTATTGGCAAGATGGTACTTTAGGAATTTTTTAACTTAATAGTTAATAGAGCCTGACAAATTAAGCTATTTGGCCCTTTAGCTATCTGTGGGAAGCAATGCTAGTATAAATGGGTTTGTTATTTTGATTCCCCCCAAAAAAGGGTCCTTCGTTTATCTTGGAAATGATTTTCTTGTCAATGAGTGTGACACCTCTGGATCTGACCTGACACTAAAAGAACAATCATGCTTGAGTGTCCAAAAGTCAACTTTTGTGCTCTTTGGTACCAGATAAGCAAAACTTTGGTTCTCAGCATCTTACCTAGGAAAGGGAACTGATTTGTTCCTTATGCAACTTTGCAAAAGTGTCTTAGGCTGCTTGACCTGGAGATCATTTAGAAGCAATGCAAAATCTTGTGTTTTACCAACTGGGAGCTATTTGCAGTACAGAAGGCATAATCCAATAAGGAAGGTTTAGGATTGAAAAAACTAAAAAAATGTCTAGACTAGAAATGATTGTGTGTCTGGTTGAGGTATAGAGGTTAGCCATTGTCAGATATTTGATGTTATGAAAAGATCTTCTTTGTGAGTTCTATTGTGATAGTACTCGTTGTGCAATGTTTTTTTTTTCTGTATAGATGACTACAAGTGGTGCACAAAATACAAAAATCATTTATTTTTGCCAAATCTTGTTTTGGTGGAGCATTGGAACTGCTGATTGTTAATTCTGACTTCCAAACTTACACCTTTTATGCTTTTCATAGAAGTGGCAGTAAACATTGTATAAGGTTGCTAATCTCCTTGTGAAATAATGTGTACGAAGGATTAATGATCCATTCTTGTGACTGTAGATCAGCATAGAACACTTCTGTTATGGCTGCTGTTATGACTCCTAACGACTTCCTACAAATAGAGTTAAATACAGTGACTTATGGGCCATAATTGTGCTGCAGGATGTGGGTTTATGGTTGGAGGAAATAAATCTCGGAAGCTATCGCCAGTCATTTGAAGAAAATGGTGTGAATGGAGAGTATCTAGAAAGCCTGTCGATGTTCACCACAGAGCAGATTCTTCGATTCATAAGACGGTGTCATATGAAATGGGGAGATTTTATTACGCTCTGTAAAGAGTTGAGGCGCATCAAAGGTTCAAATTTCTGCTGCCTACTGCTATTCTTGCACTTTAGAAAGAGTTCACATAGACATATTTCTATTCCATGACTCCCATCACAGTTCAAGGTTTCTCCAGTTTCCTTTTTAGTTAGCATATAATGCGACACGCGTCAAGCAGCTAAAAAAGTAATTTTTCCCCAATGCATACTTCTTTATCTTCGTCAATTTAAATACCTAAGTAGTGAAAATGCCCCTGTAAATGTCTAAGCAGCCCAATTACCAGCCATATATTTCTTGAGTGAGGACACCTCTGTAATGTAACAGGGAAATGTGTCACTCGGATTTAGCAATTCGTTTTGTAGAATTTGTACCTCATGTTGGCAACTTGGTGTGAAAAAACCTAAATGCTAGTGTAACTTAATTTATAACCAGTTAATCAAAATTATTTTGGTATAGAAAAGTGAGGCAAGCAGTTTCCTTTACTGCATGAGAAATTCTACATCATTAAAAAGTGTGCATATGCATTTATTTCTATTATACAATGGGTACATTGATATCCATCATTGTTTGTTTTTTTTTCTTATAGCATGTGATTTATGTCAAGAAGTTAGGGGGAAAAAATCTTTGTGATTGATTGATAGAGCTATATCACGTTTACAATGGAAAACTGTATCATGTTTACAAAGGAAATCTGTAGGCATATAGCATGTGACTTATGCCAGGAAGTTCAGAAAAAAAAAATCTTTGTTACTCGCATAAACAGTGATTTCAATAAGCACAATCCAGTCACCTAGAATCTAAAATGACCGTGACCATGGCATTGCACCGGTCACTTGTGATTTAAGCTTCACAATTGCACCGCAAAATTTATGGCTGAGTCATGTAATGTTTACTATTTGTCCTCAGTCCAAACTGACATACATATGTTACACGGTTTCCTTGTCAAACACCTGCACGCACGCAGATGATTTGATTAGGCATGACCCGGTCACCTAGAATCAAAGATGACCATGACGACGACATTTTACACCCGGTCACCTGAAAATGCATACACGACTGTTTCATCTAACCCCCAGTCTGCAAAAAAATTTTCCCTCGCCAGTCGCCTGCCTGAAAGGGGAACAGGAAGTCCGCAGGCCGTGGTGGGCGCCATCATGCCTGTCAGCTGTGTTCGTGCGGGTGGCCAAGCGCAACCGGCAGTCCCGCGTCGTCTCCCTGAAGCTTGAAGCCTAGCAGGCTTGCCATCACCCGCCCCTGCAGCAGAGCCCCGTGCACCGCCACCGGTGCACTCCAGGGCGCCTCTCTCACTCTGTACCATACAGCACTAGGTCTCGGCGGTCCTGGAACCTGTTCTTTGCCTTAGAATTATCATCCTGCTGGATGACCAGAGCCATCGAGCTCGATGACCAGTGCGTGTGTCGTGAATTTGCTTCTTTCCCATATATATACACACATAGGGTTGTGGATGGATTGTTTTGGAGATGGTAAGATGATGTAGACGGAGAACATGCCTGCGTGCATTACATCCGGCTTTCGCGTGCTGTGCAGATAGTCGCTTTGTAAAAGTGTCTGAAAGTATCGGGTGTCTCGTCTCCTCCATATCGCTTCGGTTTGCTTGCCTGCCTGCCTGCTCCTGAACGTGAGATGGATGCATCTCTGCACACTACGCTATATTGATTGCTTCGGTGTAGCTGTAGTTTGTTTTCCTTTTTGTTGTTCCCCTGCTGTGATTTCCATGGCCCGTCAGTCAGGCTGCCTGCCAAGTCTCTCCCGATTGTGCTGTGTGTATGTAAACCTGTGCGTGCGTGCGTGCTGTCCGGGGCGTCAACTCCCTCCGGCGCGACGTCGCGCCGCGGCGAGAAGCAAGCAGCTGCCGGGAGCGCACGCCACGCCACGCCGCGACGTCGCGCGTGGGGCGACGGCGTCCGTGCGCCACCCAGTCGCGTGGTGAACGAGTCCACGGCACGTCGTCGTGCAGGTGCAGCCGGCCAAGTCAAACCCCGCTGCCGCTCCGGGCCCACGGAACCACCTCGTCTCTCTCCCACACATACGGTCCACGCGGTCGAGGAGAGCGTCACCCAAAGGCAGGCAGGCAGGCAGGCCGGCCACCGTTGGGTCGGTTTTCTATAAAGCCCCCTCGCCTCGCCCAAATTCCCAAATCCCCACATCACACCTAAGGATGGATTCGGATTGGATACGGATGTCACATTTTACCACATTTTAATCCGGATACGAATGTAAATGCAGATCTCATCTGATACAAATACAAAACGGATAGTTTGAATCCGGATTCGGATCCGGATACCTTCTCGATTTGAAACATAGAGCTATCATGAGTATCAGTTTATTTTGTCAATAATTTTATAGTAAATCAAAATTATTATACAAGTAGGGAGTAAAGGATTAGAAGATAGCTAATAAAAAAATAATATAATTATCTATGAATAGCTTTTATATTAAATATATAATACTAATTATAAATGTAAAATAAATAAATATTTAAATACTTAATAATTAAGATATATAAAAAAGATTTTATCATTAAATAAATAATTAATTTGACTCGTATTAAATAATTTTAATCATGAAATAAATATATTAAATAGTTAAAGTTAATTTTTATATCATTACTAATTTTAATAAATATATTATTAGTTATCTAGTTTTCTAAGTAATTTAAATAGTATACATCATCAAGTAATTAGGTATAAAGATAAGTTTAACATTGTCTCACTAGTTACTTTTTCTTTGCGGATACAGACGGATACGGATGTAATCGGATATTCCTCGAATACGAATATGGAATTGGATAGAGAAAAATTCTTAAAATCGGATTCGGATGCATCCATATGACATCCATATTAAAATCGAATACGAATACGGATATTCATATTTAGATTTTAAACGGATACGAATACGGATAATTCGAATGTTCAGACATCCTGATCCATCCTCCACCCCGTCCGTCTCTCCCACAGCTGGTGGCTGCCTCGCCGCCACCGCCGCCTTGCTAATTCGGCTCGACGTCACCACACCCACCGGGGACACCATGGTAAGCGCCCCCCGGGACCTCCCACCTCCCCGCCGAGCCTCCCGCGTGCTTTTTTCTTTTGTTTCCCCCCCTCTCGCGGGTCGGGTTGCTGTGTGGCCGGGAGTGCCCGGATCCGGGCACGGATCTCTCGACGCGGCCGGCGGGGCGGGGGATCTCGCCGCCCCCGCCAGCCTGTGGCTTGGTTTTTTTGTTTGTACCATGCTGGATGGGTCGCGGGGGACGGCATCGCCGGCGCCGGATCCGTGGGCTCGGGCGCCCCATCGTTGCTACTGCGCCTGTCTCGATTCCGATTCCTCTGCCGCGTTTGGTTCTACTAGTCAGGTTGGCGCGCTACGCGCGTCTATATAAAAAACGTGGACCTAAAATATTAATAGAAAGATATTATCCGTTATTATGTTCGAAGCAACATCGTATCGATGTATTGAGTTAGATCTAAAAATTACAGTAAAGCGGCATAGTAGTTTTGTGTCTGAGAGCGCGCCAATCTCAAGCATTGTAGTATAGAGGTGCAGGTAATTTTTCCTTATGATTTTTTTTTTTGTGTTAGTAGGTATAGTTTAATTAATTTAGTAGGAAAAAAAGTAAGATTAGAAATGAATGAACAATTTAATTATATTTTGTGGGTTTACGGAAGGAAATCAAAATCTAAGAAGTAGTACAACTACCACATGTAAATGTAGTATACAAAGTTTAGTTATTATTTTTGTATGTAGGAAGCAGTTAAATTTTTTTTGTATTGTCAAATAATGGAAGGAAAATATTTTTTTTAAGATAAAGAGACTAACTTAATAGAATCGTGGGCCCCACGTGGGTCTCGCCTGAATAGTACATGGGTCCCATCTGAATAGTACGTGGGCCCCACGTGGGTCCCACATGAATAGTGTGTGGGACCCGCATGAACAGTGCACGGCCCGCACGTGGAGCCACGACTCATGAGCTTGCGCCGGTTCTTGGCCCCCCTCTCGCGGATCAGGTTGCCGTGTGGCCGGGAGTGCCCGGATCCGGGCACGGATCTCTCGACGCGGCCGGCGGGGCGGGGGATCTCGCCGCCCCCGCCAGCCTGTGGCTTGGTTTTTTTGTTTGTACCATGCTGGATGGGTCGTGGGGGACGGCATCGCCGGCGCCGGATCCGTGGGCTCGGCCGCCCCGTTGCTGCCGCTGCGCCTGTCTCGATTCCGATTCCTCTGCCGCGTTTGGTTCTACTAGTCAGGTTGGCGCGCTACGCGCGCCTATACAAAAAAACGTGGACCTAAAATATTAATAAAAAGATATTATCTGTTACTATGTTCGAAGCAACATCGTATCGATGTATTGAGTTAGATCTAAAAATTACAGTAAAGCGGCATAGTAGTTTTGTGTCTGAGAGCGTGCCAATCTCAAGCATTGTAGTATAGAGGTACAGGTAATTTTTCCTTAGGAATTTTTTTTTGTGTCAGTAGGTATAGTTTAATTAATTTAGTAGGAAAAAAAGTAAGATTAGAAATGAATGAATAATTTAATTATATTTTGTGGGTTTACGAAAGGAAATCAAAATCCAAGAAGTAGTACAACTACCACATGTAAATGTAGTATACAAAGTTTAGTCATTATTTTTGTATATAGGAAGTAGTTAATTTTTTTGTATTGTAAAATAATTGAAGGAGAATATTTTTTTAAGATAAAGAGACTAACTTAATAGAATCGTGGGCCCCATGTGGGTCCCGCCTGAATAGTACGTGGGCCCCACGTGGGTCCCACGTCAATAGTGTGTGGGACCCGCATGAACAGTGCACGGCTCCCATGTGGAACCACGACTCATGAGCTTGTGCCGATTCTTAGCCCTTTAGTATATGTACTTAAAACTAGGATCAAGCGCTCGGGGTGGGGGGGGGGGGGGGGGGGGTGGTGGAACTCTGCCTTTCTGGCATGTGCTGCACCTGCACTAGGGGACTTTGGCTCCCGATCCTTTTCAGCACGAATGGATGCCACCACCAACTCTGCCTTGGTACTTCCTAGAAGTAGAAACTACGCGCTGTACAGAACCGATGAGGAACTTTTAGGCGCACCACCACCACCTTGTAGTTTCTACCTTTGCGCCTCTTAAAGTTTCGGCGCATACGCGGGGAAAAGCACACACATTGGCTACAATTCATTTGGGGTAACCATGATGCCGACCAATACATCCTGGAAATGGTACCCGGGTGTTGGTTGAACTGCCCGCATCGAAGCAAAGAGGCTGTTTTTTATTTGGAGATAGGAACGGTTTCAAATTACCAATTTGCATGGCGGCGCATCAGTTTTGGAATATGTATGAATCACCAAATGAGGGGAGCTTTACTTCACTCCGTGGGTGGACTACACTCCAAATTTTTAACCCATTTCTTTGACTGCACTGCAAAGTGCACAAGGTTCTGCAAAACGAAACCTTTGTGGGTTCCTCCCATCCCGTAACTAACCGAAATGATAGGGAGGCTAACATTTTTTTATTTTGCATTCTCATTTTGCTTGCTAGGACGATGTTGTCATTTTTTGCCTCGCATCTACCTCATGGTGCAACTGAATGGAACCTGAAAACTACTGGAACATCTGCTAATTGTTTGGCGTTCCATGTGTGAGGTAGCCATCGGGTTGACTATCGGTATTTATATTTGCTGAATGGTGGCTTTTGTATGGACAGACTACTTCAAGGCGCCTTTCTGACAGGAAGACCGCAAAGTTCCAGAAGAACATCACCAGGAGGGGTTCGGTGCCTGAAACAACTGTCAAGAAGGGGAACGACTACCCTGTTGGACCTGTAGTGCTTGGTTTCTTCATCTTCGTTGTCATCGGATCATGTATGCCTTCCGACCTTCTCTCTAAATATTTGTTCCTGTTCAATTGTTCTGTGCTGGTGGCATTTGAAATGATAACATATGGTTCGACCATCATTCTAGCTTCTAACTTCCATGACCATGAACTCCTCTGTTTGTCCGTACTATGTGTAAACATTCTGAAAATATTTTTGGAAGTCCTGATTAAATTCTTGTCAGTGGTTAGGATGCACAATGTTATATGCTTTTTGACATCAACTCTGAAGCAATAGCTTAGTACTGTTCTTGTTCTGTATGTTGGTGTTACTCCTTTGATATGCTGAATTTGACTAGTCATTTTATTTCAATGTTACGAATAAGCAGCATACAAGAAAATCTTTTTCTAACACTGCACATGTACTATACCTGGTGCCAAATTGCCAACCATCAACTCTAAAACAACACATGTATCCCGTAATAGTATCAACTTGCTGCATTGGTTGTGTCATTTCTTTGCTTGGCCACGTGGTGCCTACAGTTTGTTTTACAATTGGATATGAACTGACACGAGTCACCTCTTTTGCCTCTTCAGCGTTGTTTCAGATAATCAGGACGGCAACCAGTGGCGGAATGGCCTAAGAACAGACTGAACTAATCACAGAGTCCAGAGATCTGTTTGTTATACATGCATCCAATTCAGAATTGGGTAGCAGCTAAATGTCCAGTGTTGTCATACTTGTTCTGTATTCGTTTTGTCTCGAGAGTGCTGAGTCTGAAACTAGTGTCTGAGGAACTGTAAAGCAAAATCATGTACCTCAAAAGTGTTGAACGGATAATCAGATAGTATAATGTTTCATTCATTATCTCCATGATCAAAATGTTTTTTTTTCTGTCTGATGGTATATGCTGCCATAGCAAATTCTGTTCAGTTGTTTTCTCTCGTGTCGGATTGAAGTTTTGGGTGGGCTCGAAACTCCTGTGCCAACTGAGTTTCTCTTTGCATTCTTGCACGGAACTAAGACGTTGCCTTCGGGTTCTTATTTCCACTTGAACTGACAGGGCACTTCAAGGCTTGATTTTGCGTTTGATAATCGTTTCAGAAAAGGTTGGAGCAACTCTAGGAACCCTGCTCAAGAAGTAGACACTCCAGAGTAGGGAGGATCCCGCGACATGGGAGCGTGCACTATACCATTTAGTTCAAATACTCCATAATACAATTTGTCTTTTTTGTTTCTCCATACACAACAGTGGTAATGGACATCACAATGCATATTTGGAAAAATGGTATATTTTCTCCATTAGTTTTCATATAATTTTGAACTCTAATGGTTAATTTATTATGGTATATCATAACCTATCAAAAAAGTTATGATATATTTTTTTCTAACATGTGTTATAGTATGTACCAGTATTTTGTAAAATTTCAACTTAAAATTGTATTAGGGTGTAATTTGAAGCAAAGGGCATAGTCTGGGGGGGGTAAAATGAACCAAACGATTGTTTATGGAGTTATTTAGATTTTGGCTATGGTTAAGAGGATTAGTTTAGATTTTTTTAAAGAAAAAAAGGTAAATCAGACTTTTAGCGATAGGCCAATAGAAAAAATGGGCTTCTTCCTTGTACAGGAAGTACAATGCATGCAAAGGCCCATCTGGATTTGCTTGACTGCATAGGAAAGTCGAAAGGGCCGACTGGAGACGATCTGGTTCCCACGCAAATCCTATAAGAGAAGATTTTTTCTTCCTCACCTTCAAGTGTTTGAGATTCGTACAAACTATCTCATCCATTAGATCTTCTCAATAATAACTTTCTTTCTCCTCTCGCCCCCTTCCTCACCATGTGCGCCGCCGCCGCCGCCCGAGCCTGCGTCGTCGCGAGCGCATGCTGGTGGTGGAAGGAGCCCGCGGGCGACGAGCGGGAACACGGGGTCGTCGGCGGTCGCCGCCGCGGCAGCCCGCTGGTGGTGGAAGGAGCCCGCAGGCGCGACGACCAGCATACATCACTGGCGGCGGCCTGGCGCGAGGCCGCGGGCCCCAGAGCCCGCCCTGCCTGCCGCGCAGCGCGCGCTGCTGCTCGCCGATGCATCTGCTGCTGCTGTGCGCTGCTGCTTGCTATTGCTGCACGCTGCTGCTACTCACCGCCGCTGCTACTTGCTGCTGCTGCATGCTGCGATTGCTGCTGCCCGCCGCCGCCTCGCTGTTGCGATGCTGCAGATGAAGGAAGATGTTGTGTTCAACATTTTTAAAATATCGATTCAATATTTTCGAAACACTGGTTCAATATTTTTCAATTGTTGAATTAACATTTTCAAAATGTTGATTCAATATTTTCGAAATATTAGTTCAATATTTTTTCAATAAATAAATTTTATTGGACTTTATAGATAACTAACTTAACTACCTTCCACAAAATGTACAGGAGCTCCCCTGGTTCCATGCTCGTAGGGTAATATCACGTCCAGCTCGCAGGGCACCGGCCGTCGCCGCTCGAGAGCTCGGCCGCCCCAGTCCCGACGCCGTGCCTCGTCCTCTACGTCCCCTTCTCTCTCTCTCTCGGCCTTCCTGTCCTCGCGGCGACGAGCCAACGACAGGGCAGCGCCGCCGCTCGCCGGTGGCCCTGGTACGCCCGCCCCTTCCCTTGCCTTCCCTTCCTACGGAGCCCCTATTATCTATGCTATTTGTATTCTGATCTGATCATGTATTTTACCTACAAATTTCAAAAAAAAAATGCAGAAGAAACTATTGGGTCCGTCCCTAGATCTGGATCCCTTGCGGTGGCGGGGCAAGGGGGGACTCTCCGTCGCGCGGCGACCCGACGAGCGCGGCGCTCCGCCATCTTTCCGTGGCCCGCGTTCTGGTACGTCTCTTCTCCCGCGAAAACCCTAATCGTTGCCTTCGAGGGGATTTGGGGTATCAAGTGTTAGGCCCTGTTTCGTGTTTGAATGTATGCGATAATTGTAGTATTGCGCTGGCGTGGGTGACATCAAGGGGATCCACCCAAATCCCTGTCCGGATTAGAGCCGCCTTGGGATCTGACCCCTGCTAACCGAACAAAGCCTTAGGCTTCTCTTACTGGCTCCTAGATTAGTATTGGGTAGTTGTTTTTGCTATTGAGTCTTGTTGCAAAGCTGCATCTGAATACTAAAAATTGAAGAGAAACTAGAGCTATGGTATCAAGGATCCATGCAAGCAGCGTTGTACTAGACTTGCGGCCAACTCTGTTGGTGGGTTGGTCCCTTGATAGTTACCCTTATCTGAGTCTGAGCCGAGCTAACTCTGTTGGATTTCTATTCTGTTGTTGTCCACAGGCTTAGAATGAGCTATCTTTGTTGTTCTATACAAAGAAAGGAAAAGAGGGACATTTAGGGATTCTCTGGACAAACTGATAAAGCAAGAGCCTACCTCTAGGACTAGGTGCATTGCTTGCACAGGCCTGATCTATTTAATTTCTTTCTTCTTTTGTTAACCATTCATGGTTCTCACTGTTTTCTGATATTCTGCTTTTATTGCATCATTATTCTGTCATGCTCTTTCAAGCTAAAGGCCGGAGTAGCGATGATTGTGGTTGAGAGACTGGATCTCTGTTTCTTGGATAAGGTGGTGCTGCTGGAGACGCCGAAGGGTTTTGCCCTCTTCAATGTTAAGAGTGGGGTATTAAATGCACCCAAGGTACACACCAATCCAAACTGTCCTTGCATGTCATTTACTGAAATTATACTCTTCCTCACGATGCCTCACATCATTGTTGTAGAATGTGTGGTCGTGGTTTGCCCATTGGGAAACAGCTGAGCATGTCAGTATTTCTGAACCTACCATGCTTTTGTTAGCTGCATGTTCATCTGGTTGTCTTGTATTGTATTCATTGTGCCTAGGGTTGATTATAATACACATATTGTGCACTAGCTTTACTTTTCCAGTTTGCTTTGCTGTCACTGTCACAGAGTTTGCAACTCAAATTACAGCAATCGAATTCAGATTATCTTACATTGCAAAATTAAAATGAAGTAAAGCATTAGCACTACAAAATATTAATGGTGAAAATATGAAGGACCACTGTATTTCATCTTGGCTTATTCTTGTCAGCCATATTCCGTGACAGTTCTATCTAATACTGTGCAGTTAATTTTCTTACCAGGTTAGCTTTTTGGTTGACTACGTAAAGGTTGATGACAAGTCTGCCGTGTGGCGTAGCGATGGTCCTGGTGAAGTGCTTTCTAACTTTATCTGGAAATATTGCAGAGATGAAAAAGAGCTGATTGTTGGGGATGAAAAGCTTAAAGGTGTCATCAAATCCAATATGGTAAGTCGGGGTCTTTAGTTTAATTGGGACTTCACTCTGCATTAATCCGGTTGGAATTATCCCTAACCATCTTTTCTTTTTCTTAGGAAAAAATCAAGTTACTTGAAAACAATTATGTTGCCAGAGAACTTGTATGGGGGTTCAAGAATGTTTTGTCTGGTTTTTTATACCAAGAAAAAGACAACATCACGCCTGCGTACCTTCTCCCAGTTTCTGAAGGATTAAAAGCATCCATGAGTAAATTAGGAATTAATGTCCCTACAGAAGCAGTAAGAATTGAACTTTCTTGGGATATACATTTTCCTAGTGTACTCAATGCTTTCACACATACCACTGAGTCCTGCTGTCCCTTCCATGATGACATTGTCTGATGTAAAAATTAGTTCATTCTTGAGTTTGTTGTGTTTAGTTTATGCTTTACTGTCCAGGACTTTGATTTGTTTAGATTGATCATTTGTTTGTTGATACCACTTCTTTTTTAGATCTTGTTAGATACCACTTTGAATAGTTTTGCACTATGCAGCCTTGTGTTGGTCTGACCGTGTTCTTGTCTATCCAATCCAGATCACTGATGCATTTATTCGCAATGCTGGTTCTTTGCATCGATGTCATGTCATGTTTAGTGGCGGAACTAAGATTTTAATCTTGGGTAGTCCAAACAAGTACATGTGTTAATATTTTCTATATTTTACATGAAAGTTTATTAAATTATTAATAAGTACTAAAGGGAATCACAAAACTTAGGGTAGTCCTAGGACTACCGTGCTATCCTGCTGGGTCCGCCACTGGTCATGTTATGTCGTGTTCCCAAGGATCTGCGCAAGGCATGCGACAAGATAGTTCCTGGTATTGGCGGAATGATTGAAGATGACTTGCTCTACGCAAAAGTTATGGCTAAGATTCTGACCCCTGAAGAGATGACAGATTGGGAGTTCTCAATGGTAGATGAATCCATCTCTATATCAATTAATATCTGCACTAAAAATAAATTATGGATTGTTACACTAGTCAATGATAAAATAACTGTTTTTTTGGTTTCATATAGAGCTTTCCGCCTGATGTGGTACTGAAGCTACAGAAGGCAGATGCTGCAGCGGATGATGCCCGTGAACAGATTGATTGCGAAATGTTTCGTTTCATACACTGTTCCATTGCTGACCTTGAGCGTCTCCCAGGATTGAAAACTATGTGGGTTCGGAAGCTCAAGGCGTATGCTGATAGATGGTCTAGGAAACAGTTACAGATTACTGGAAAGAGGTGCCACGCTGATGTAGTTGGCGCTGCTGAGACAAGCCATGGAGCTGATGAAGATTCCCAAGATGCTAGTTCGGAGGGGTTATAAGAAAACTAGGTCAGTTGAGGTGTGAGGTTGCGCTAGATTAGTGCAGAGGAGCTATGGTACACATCAGCAATGACTATTTATGTATTGCCTTGTTATCTTGGACGCTGCTGGAGCGTTGGTAGTTTCTAGGTAACCTATGTTGTAGTTCACGTTGCTAGTTTCCAGCTAGTCCCTGTTTTGAACTTAATTTCTATCTAGTCTGGTTTTACATCTTAATCTCTATGCTAGTTTCCTAACATAATGTTCGCACTTATCACTGAATTTTAGTTGTGGAACTTTGTTGCAGTGAGATGGTCTCATTGTTCAGGAAGTCTGGAGTTAAGGATGATAAGAACTCTTATTGGCTATGCTGTTTTTTTTCCCCTATTCTCTTGCATTCTGGTTGGTACTTTCTACTCTGCTGGTGGGATGGATACTGGCATCGTCTAGGGCCGCGCGAGAGGCCTCAATGAAGGGGAGCAGTATCAGCTGGCGTCCGAGGGCGCTCGGGCGGGGGAGCAGCGGGAGCATCTTGGCCCGGCTGGCGGTGGAGCTCCTGTTCTGCTTGGAGCAGCGGCAACCGAGAGAGCACGAGAGAGTAAGGATGGCAACGGGTCGGGTTCGGTTTGGGTAGAGTGTGTGGGCATTCAAAATCGAAACCTGAACTTGAAACCCGAACCAGCCCCGAACTTCAATTCGGGTTAGAATCCATCCCCAAAACCGAAACCCGTGGATACCCGAAACCCGACGGATAATTCAAAACCTGATGTTCTTTGCAAACCAGCATTCCACTCTAGCAAAGGATAACATAAGAGTATATGATAACATAAGAGTATATGATAACATTATTACAGAGATCATCATTTTCATTCATCAATTATGGTGGAGTCATCTTCATCCTGTGAAACAAAAATAGAGAGAGTAGCTGCATGATTCGCGGATGCTTGAGATGATGCATGAAAGTCAAGATCTAGGGAAGGGGTGTGCCGTCGCACCTCCTATCCTGCTTGATTCGCGGACTGGCGAGGTCCGAGGCCAGCGCGGCCATGCAGCCACTAGCCGGCTAGGCGTCGTGCGGTGCGGGGCGCGGTCGCCTCTGCTGTGCGCAAGCGCCGCCTGCCCGTGCCATGCCCCTACGGCCGTGCGGGAGCGCAGGAGCGAGGCGCATGGCGCACCGGCTGGGCGCCGTGCGGTGTGGGGCGCGGCCACCTCCACCGTGCACAGGCGCCGCTTGCCCG
Source organism: Panicum virgatum (assembly GCF_016808335.1). Lineage (NCBI taxonomy): Eukaryota > Viridiplantae > Streptophyta > Magnoliopsida > Poales > Poaceae > Panicum > Panicum virgatum. The sequence continues at coordinate 51,321,288 of NC_053143.1, read as the reverse complement.
CCCGTGAGCATGCGGCCGTGCGGGAGCGAGGCGCAGGGCGGCGCTTTTTGGGGACGAACAGGGGATGGATGGATCGGGAAGGGTGGGGGCTGGCGGCTGGGGTGGGTGAGGAAGAGGAAGAGATTTCAGGTTTATATATGTAGGGTTTTAAGATGGGCCTTTAGTGGGCTGAAGTTTTGGGCCTCCGGTAGAGCTCCGCGGATACAATTGAAGATCCGCTCCAAACCCGAAAATTTTCGGGTACCCGAACCCGCAAATCCGCGGGTGAAAATTAAGAATCGAATCCGAAACCCGCAAACCCAAAACCCGCGGATATCTGCCCCAAACCCGCCCCGCTGCCATCCTTACGAGAGAGGACTGGCTGGATCGATTCGATCCAATCAATTCTAACTGATTTAGGCTAGGGGCAAAATGGGGAGTTCATGTGCTCCGAAAAATGAAAACGAAGAGAATCACGAAATCCCCTAAATTGAAATAATTCGCATGCGGAAGGTTATATTTCGAAAAGTTTGCGAATTGAGTTCAGGTGTGTCTCGTCCTCTTATCCTGTAGGGGTGTTCCTGTGGCATTCATAGTGATCACTTCAGCGGTAGCAGTCTTGATGACGACGGATCAAGCAGCATGGAGCCCAATACAAGCCCTGAACCTGCCGAATCCTATCATTGCTGCCATTCCATTCTGCGGCGTTACATACTCGCAATGACTCGCTTTCCAATTGTTGGATTTGTTTGAACAAAATTGGATTCTGTCAGATGTCAAACCTGACTGAATTCAGGCCGGACAAAGGAAAACCAAGTTCCTTTTGGGCCGAAATTAAGGCGCTGCCCAAGGCTTGGGTCAGTCATTGGCTGGACCGGGCCGCCCACTAAATTTATACACCATAAAATGTAAAAAAAAAAACTTTCGGACTATAAGATAAGGTAGCTTACTAATGCATTTTTTAAACATACTTTTGTCTAAAAATGATTTAACATGATAGGCTACACGAGTCACGTCCACCACCTCAAATTTAACATGGAGTAATTCAAAATAAGATAAAAACTGATAGGCTACACGATAAAACTTTGTTCGGTGTGAACGAAGGAGAACCCGTTGACGAGCAGTACTGCGAGCCCGCGAACGAGGACCAGTTCCGCGACCCCGAGCCCGAAGGACAGTGCTTCGACCAGGACCTCCCCGAAGGCTTCGAAGATGGCAAGTTCAATCCCATCCTTTGATGCATGCTTTTGTCCTAGTTTTTATAAACACGACCTATTGGCCCGTTTTACAAAAATTGCATATGTTTTGCTTGCATGTAAACACGGTTGGATAGCCACCCCTTGATTTGTTATAACCATTCCTTGACCACCTAGATTAATGTCTGGTTTTGTTTGGACGTTAATCACTATTAGAACGCTTAGGATCTTACATACAATATAACGTATTTTATAAAGAAAAGGTGTGTGTGGGAAGGGATAAAAGTGGATTTTCGAAAGACGAGTCTAGACGGGATGGATGGCATCTCGGTGTGATTTGCCGTTTGGTGTGCTCGTGCCGGTGTGGCAGGGCAAGGAAGGGAGATATCCATCTTGCCACAACTAAGGACCGAGTTGGTGTGACATCTCACCTAACTCCATTATCGTGCAAACCACTCGACCGTTGTATGGGCAACGGCTTAGCATAAATCCCACTAGTTAGTCTGATAGCCACCAGGAGAGCTGAGAGCAACGGGTGACTAAGGAGAAGGGATAAGCCCCGAGTGACTTATGCCCCGGTTAAACCTAGGTGAAAGGTCGATGACCCCTTGGTGCATCCCGTGATGGCTAGTCAGGTCTAGCTAAGGTGGGTAAGGGCTTTGTTGGGATCTGCACCGACACTAAGGTGATCGAGTTGCGGTACCCCGCTTGTGGGTAAAGTTGCACACCTCTGCAGAGTTAAGAATCTATTAGAATAGCCGTGCCCACGGTACTGGGCGGGTCACGGTGTGGTCACATAACTAGTGTTTATTGTGGGATGGGTTGGCGTGAGTTGTTTTGGAAATGTGTCCGGCAGTTGTACCGTGTGCTACGGCGGATGAGGAGTCCGGTAGCAGTCTAAAACTTGGATCCTGTGGGGATCAACCCCTCATGTTACTCGGTATAAGAAAACTGGTTTTGGGAAAAATGCTTTCTTTCAAATGAACCCCTGCATAAAATATTGCTTTCCGCAAATCAAACCCTAGCCTTATCCTTGATTTACCCTGTGCATTATATTTTGTTATACCCCCTCCGTGGGTGTGGTTGGACTTGCTGAGTACGTTTGTACTCATCCCATTCTTTATTTTTACAGAAGAGGATCCAGACTTTGTACCTGACGACGTTGAGTAGGGGTACCGTCCTGCACCCAGCCTTGCCTGTGGATTTGGGTCACCCGCAGGAGTTACCGCATGGCGCAAGACTCTGATGACTTTCTTTTTATATTTAATATCATTGCGTGTGTGTGGATTGTAATCCTCGCGATAATGGCGCTTCTCTGCTCACTACCGCGTAGAGTTGTACGGTAATGAACCATCTGATGTAACAAATGTGTCATCAGCCTCCTGGGACTGATGTTTGTAACACATTTAAGTCTTCTCTTATGAGGGGACGCTTCATGTGGTATCAGAGTCGTAGGTTGGCCGTAGGACGTGACCCTAGGAGCGAAACCCTTTTTCCGGCCCTTTTTCACTAGGAAACCCAAGAGCTGGATGAACAACGGACAAGAGCCGTACACGCTGAGTATTCCCTAGCCGCTCTACAAGTCCAAATGCAAGAATGTGAAGCAGAACTGGAAGAACAACGGACGAGAGCCGTACACGCCGAGAATTCCATAGCCGCTCTCCAAGCCCGAATGCAAGAATACGAGGCTCGCAGAGGAATAGGTGGGTGGATAGAGGAAGAAGAAGAAGAAGAACCCATGGAAACCCATTGGGATATAGGCACTCAGACCGAAGAAGAAGAACCCGAAGAAACCCATTGGGATAAAGGTACTCAGACCGAGGATGACGTGATGGATCAGTGTCTTCCACTGAAGAAGCGCCCTATCCGGATCGAGGAAGAGCCCCCATGATAGGAGTAGCACCCCAAGCTAGAACCTTTGCCCTGATAATCGTGTATCCATGAAGTCTGTATCCCACCATGTTGCAATAATAAATATCATCTACTCCCTTTGTGTACCCCAAATAATTGTGCAAGTTTATTCACCCTATCTTTGTTTTCAGATGGCTGAGGAAGGATGGACCCAGGGCAATTGCCAAGCTACACCTGGCTTCCCCAGCCTGTTGATCAACGCCCTGGAAAGCCTTGGCGTTACGGAACGCCCAAGGTACTACAACAGAGAGTACGAGCACCATGGTATCCTCCGCTGCAGGGTGATCTTGGTCATCGCCAGGAGTGATCGCTACCCCGACATCCAGCCATGGCGAGTGACTGCTACAGGATTTAGGCACCAAGACACCTATCCCTTGGCCATCAGAAAGGCGCTCCGTTACCTGTGCCGGATTTTCGAAGAACACCTAACCCCCACACCAATGAGGTTCTTTCCGCCGGCCATCAAAACCCAAGTTTGGGAAGCACGCATGAGGAGTCTGGAACGGCGCCGCCATGAAGAAGATCCTCTGTACCAAGTGGCTACTTACCTAGCCGCCTTGGACCAGCTCTTTGACGAGCAAGCCAACATTCTGAGAGAGCAGACCCATCGAGCCGAGCAAGCAGAGCTCGCGGTGAGACTGCAACAGGTACGAGCAGCCCAAGCCGAGGCAAGAGCCGCAGCCGCGGTCAGCAGTGAAGCAGTTGCTCAGGAGAGCCTCAGGCAAGCCCGAGACCGGCGTATGCAAGAATGGACCAGAAGTGGAACCCCAGTCCTGGCAATTGGGGAAGACCATGTTCTACTCGGGACACCCGTCATAGGATGGGGGCCACTCGTGATAACCCCACAAGCCCCACCCGAGAACCCCGAAGGGTCTACTGCCGTCGGTGAAGGACAAGCTGCTACACAACCCCGGGAGAACGGGAACTTAGAGGACGGCGAGCAAGGACTACTCGCACACTCTGCCCCAGAAGAAAGCTTGCCCCGCGAGTAGATTGACCGATGCCATCCTAGTGTTGTACCCTCCCAACTTCCCTGGCTTAAGTTGTACCCTGAAGTGTGAACCTGTACCCGGTCATGTAGTACGCGTGTTAGTCTTGCTCTGTGTTGTACCCTCCCTTGCAGTCATAAAGTTGTTTGTGCTTGTTGTTTGCCATGTTTGTGTGCTTGTTAGTTGTGTGCTTATCGGCAAAAGTTAAATTCTGCCTTTTCAAAATTTCGAATTAAACAACTTAAACATCACTTAATCCCAATCTCACAAAAACTCTACCCAAATTACAGATGGCCTCCCGAAGCGTTACGAGGGCCTCCTGCATTCGGAACCCTGCAGTCGCTGGCACGGGAGTACAGCCGAATGGACAGAACCCTCCCCAGGATTAACAGGAAGTGAGTCAGAACCGAGGAGAGAGTCAAGGAGAAGTGCCACTGCCACCACCTCCACCCCTCGGAGACCTGGCACAGATAATCCACAACCAGACCCTCATCCTAGAAACACTGGCCAATGCCCTTGTCAACAAGCAGCCACGAGGACAAACCATGAATGACAAGCTGACAGCCTTTCTGAGGGCCAAGCCGCCCACTTTTGCTGGATCCAGTAACCCCTTGGATGCAGACGACTGGCTTCATGTGATTCAGTGAAAGCTCGAGCCGTTCGAATGCCAGGATCGGGACAAGGTTCTTCTGGCATCACACCAACTCACCGGGACTGCCTTAGCCTGGTGGGAGAATTATTGTGCCGCTGCCGAAGACGCCACCACCATCACATGGAAGGAATTTGTGAAGGAATTCCGCCGATATCATATTCCCTCGGCCACCATGAAGCGCAAGGCGGATGAATTCCGCACACTTCAGCAAGGGAGTATGTCGGTGGAAGAGTATACCCACCAGTTTATGGAGCTGGCTCGCTATGCACCAGAAGATGTGAACGACGACGAGAAGAAGCAGGATATGTTCAAGAAGGGACTAAACCCAGAACTCAGGACCCTGCTCACCCCTCAGATCTATCCTGATTTCAACACTTTGATGAACAAGGCAATCCTCACAGAGAAGGCAATCCTCTATCATATCCTTCTGGAATCATCATGCCATGGATTGTCCCGCCTTGAACAGGGACTTCAGCAACCCCGTGAGCGACTACTTTCAGTTTTTTCCTTAGCGGAAATATAAGCTCACAGGGGGTCCTCACGGCGATGTCATCCACGGGGTAATGTTCCGCAACTGTTTCCTCTCGATCTGCGGCTGGGTGTTCCGTTGAAGCGGAGCTGCTACGACGCTGCGAGCCGACGGGGCTAGTCTCTAGCTGAGCCGTTGATCTGGCTTTTGGTGGCTGCTGTTGGCTAGCTGTAAGTGCACCTTCGATCGAAGCAACCCGTTCTTCTAGGGCACACACCTTCTCTACTACTTCAGCCTTTCTTCTCTGTCGGCTTCGATACGTCTCTATGTCGCCCCTGAAGCCATACTTCCATGGAACTACGCCCATGCCTCGCACACGTCCTGTGTGTTCCGGTGTGCCAAGAGCGTACGTCAGCTCGTCTTTCTCTCTGTCTGACTTGAAGCTGCCTTCGGACACGGCCTTTAGTGCCACATCGAGCCTGTCGGCCGCTTCCCTTATGGCATCGCTAGTGACGAACGACCCATCTTCCATATTCAATGAGCCTCCATAAGCGTAGAAGTAATGTTTTGCTCGCAACGGCCAGTTGAAAGTCGCCGGTACTTTTCCTCTGGCAACGAGATCATCTTCCATCTTCTGCCATTTCGGAATCGCCGACGCATATCCTCCTTGCCCAAGATGATGGAAGTGCTTCTTTTTGCTCGCATTCTCCTTGGCTTGGGCTGTCTTCTTCTCGCTATCCTCGGACGACTTGTACTGCACGAATGCCTTCCAATAAGGACGTTGATTCTTGAAGTTTTTCTCGAGGTCCGGCGTGAGTCCCTTTTTAACATAATCTTTGTTCAAAATTTTTCTTGAACGTCTGAAAAGCAATAGCCATCTTCTTCATGACCCAATCCTTAAACAACTGTTCTTTGTCCTCCGGAAAGGTGAAGTGCCGTTTGACATTTGCCCATAACATTTCTTTCTCGGTCTCGGGAACGACGTCAGCATCGATATCTGTGGCTTTACTTTTCTTCCATAGCTTGAAGCTAATGGGAATGTGGTCCCTGACATAACATCCACATTGATTCACCACCGTCGTCTTCACACCCTTCGGAGACTTTGGTTCACCGTTAGGATTCAATGAAGTGATAATAGTGTGCCCCTCCATGATTTTCGTCGACCCTCGTTTCTGTTTTGGTTTCCTAGTCGATCCGGATGCCTAAAAAATATGTATTTAGTACGCATTGTACTTACATACAGAATTAATGCGTATGTTTATATATATAAGCACGAATTGTATATACCTCTGCGCTATCATTTTGCACTGTCATTTGTTCTGTCTGGTTATCATTGCCATCGCCAGTATCGTTAAGGTATTGGCTGCCATCGTCCTCGGCAGCATCCTCTTCGTAGTGGTGCGTGCCCGTACCAATTATGTCCGCAAGAAAGGCCTCGTCATCATCACGGTGAAAGGGTTCCATTTCGTTTCCTATGTGAATCAACATATGTTTGATATGCAATTTTGTACTAATTGATAATGTATAAAAAATTTACAAGTGCACCTTCAATAAAGCCGTACAACGCATACAAGATCAAAATTTCTAAAATTTACATCATATACATCTTATATAAAATGTGCCCTAGAATTTTATAAAATGTGCCCTGAATTTTCTAAGATTTTCAACTATTTTTCTACTATTTTCACCAATTTCTAAGATTTTCTACTAATTTCACCTGTTTATAGTATAGCAACCTATAATTTACAAAGAAAATTACAAATTCAATAGATAAAGCTGTACAAGACAAAATTTACATCATATACATATCATAAAATACACAATTCAACAATACCAAATAAAATAATAAATGTTAATCCCTTAAAGACAAGAAGTTTTCTACAATATACAAGATTTTTGTACAATATCCATAATTACTACAAGATATAAATGTGAAGCCCGTAAAGACATGAAGTTTTCTACAAAATTTTAAATTTTTGTACAATATCCATAATTACTACAAGATATAAATGTGAAGCCCGTAAAGGCATGAAGTTTTCTATGTATATATCTACCAATTTTTTTACAAATTTCTACAAATTTTGTACAAATTTCAACAAATTTACTATATATTGAACAAATATCTATAATTTTCTACAAATTTTCTAAACTTTCTGCAATTTTCACGACTGCGTATCAATTCCTAAAATTTTCCTACTATTTTCTACATTTCTACATTTATATCTACCAATTTTTTACAAATTTCTACAAATTTTGTAAAAATTTCAACAAATTTACTACAATTTGAACAAATATCTATAATTTTCTAAAATTTTTACAACTTTTCTTCAATTTTTTTCAAATTATAATAACCCTTTTAACTAATTACAAAAAATGGCTGACGTCAGCACGGATTCGTGCTGGCGTCAGCCCGAGGGCTCACGTCGGGGAGGCGAGGAGGCGGTTCTTCGGCGCGGCGGGGATGGGGAGGAGCGAGGCAGGACGGCGGGCGGCACGGCCGGAGAAGGCGGCACAACGAGCGTGGAGTAGGGGGCGCGCAGCGCGGTCAACGGAGGCGGCGGCGGCGTACGGAGGGGCGGCGGCCGGGACGGAGGGCGGCGGCTGCGACAGAGGACACCTCCGGATGAGGTGATTGCGTGGGGGAGGAGGCCGGCGGGCGAGGGGACGACGTCAGGCGGCGGCAGCGCGCGCGGAGGGCGCGGGGCCGATGTCCGCGGTGCAGGGCAGCGCAGAGGAGGCTGGCGGCGTCGGCGACGGGCGGCGGCCGGTTTCGATCGATCTCTTCGGTGGGGGGATGGCGACTAACGCTAAGTTCCCCCGATTATATAGAGGAGGCAGTTTAGTACCGGGCCATGGCTGGACCCGGTACTAAACTGCCTTCTGTGCAGTTTAGTACCGGCTGGTGCTACGGCCCGGTACTAAGCTGCCCCGTTTAGTACCGGGTCGTGGCCCCAGCCGGTACTAAACGTCCCCAACAAGCGGGAAAATTTTGGGAGGCTGTTTAGTACCGACTACAACCATGGCCCGGTACTAAATGCCCAAAATGATTCTGCCTTTTTCAGTTTTGTAATTATTTTGTAATTCGTCTAAATATGTTTTATGTGCAATAAAATTCAATAAATGATTAAAAAATAGATATATGTACTATTTTCACCATGCAAAATTATATTATTATTGTTAAACATACGTTAATCTTAATAAATATTAGTTTTTCACTAAATTCAAAGTATTTCAATTCGTTTAAATATGTTTTATGTGCAATAAATTCAATAAAAGCCTATAAAATAGATAAATTTGGTATTTAAGCACTTAATTTATCATATTGAGTTCAAAATTTGTTATATTAGTGTGTCAAATGTGTTTTAGTGTGTATAGTATTATACAAATGTATATATATGCATATATTTACTATTTAAGCACTTAATTTATCGTATTGAGTTCAAAATTTATAACTATTGTAACTATAAAATATGAAAAATAATGATTTAAGCACTTAATTTGTAAGAAAAAAAATACTATTGTAACTATAAAAATTAATAGTTTTATACTGTTTCAATTGTGTTTTCTGTGCAAACTATTATATAAATGCATAAAAAATTTAAGTCTTAGTTATTTCATAAATGTTAATTAAACATTTAATTAAATAGATTTTCTGTTTTTTGGGTGTTTTATCATATATGTGCATGCACTTAATTAAATAGATTTTCTGTTTTAATTATGTTTATCACATTGAGTATGCACTTAATTAATTTATCATATTGAGTCTAAATTTTTTTATATCTGTTTCAATTGTGTTTTCTGTGCAAACTATTATATAAATGCATTAAAATTAAAATATACGTTATTTCATACACCATATATTACATCAATCACTTGATTACATGAACATGAAAGTATAACATAATGATTGCACATCATTATTTAATGGAACGTTGACAACCTTTCTTTTTACGAATGTCCCTTGATCATGATCGAGGCGTAAGTAAGTAACGTCCTCTTTGGACAACAGGATGCTAGGGTCAACATCGACAGAGAATGGAGGACAGTCGTAAAACTGATCAAAGTCTTCTGACTTGTCCGAAATGTCTTCAACTCCAACGATTTTTCTTTTTCCTGGAAGAACTATGTGGCGTTTTGGCTCGTCGTCGGACTTGCCTTGTTTTTTCTTAGGTTTGCTTGCCATGTCCTTCACATAGAAAACCTGCGTCACATCCTTGGCGAGGACGAATAGTTTGTCTTTATATCCAATCTTTTTGAAGTCCACTATTGTCATTCCATACCGGTCTATTGTTACACCGTCACCTGCTCGGTTCACCCATTGGCATCGAAACAAAGGAATCTTCAAGGGGCCATAGTCAAGCTCCCATATTTCCTCTATGACACCAAAGTAGCTGTCCTTATTTCCATCATGGCCTATTGCATCAATACGCACACCACTATTTTGGTTCGTGCTCTTTTCATCTTGGGCTCTTGTGTAAAACGTATATCCATTGATCTCGTATCCTTGGTATTGCATGATTGTGGCCGATGGTCCCCTAGCAAGCCATTGTAGTTGTACATCAATCGTGCTGTCACCTATGAGTTTTCTTCTCAGCCAAACCGCAAACCAATCTATGTGATGACGTGTAATCCATGCCTCAGACTTCCCTATGTTTTCATATCGGACAATATTGATGTGCTCATCCATATATGGTGCCACGAGGGATGAATTATGTAGAACGGTGAAATTTGCTTTGCAGATTTCACTTTCAGGGATGTGCATATTAGATTTCTTACCTAGTGTGCCATTTCCTTCCAATCGCCCATCATAGCGTGACATGGGGACCCCAATCGGACTAAGTTCATCAATGAAATCAACACAAAACTCAATGACCTCCTCTGTTCTATAGCCCTTGGCGATACATCCTTCTGGCCGAGAACGATTCCGAACGTACTTCTTTAAGACTGCCATGTATCTCTCGAAAGGGAACATATTGTGTAGGAATACAGGGCCTAAAATGTTTATCTCTTTCACAATATGAACCAGGAGGTGGGTCATAATATTAAAGAACGAAGGTGGAAAGACCATCTCAAAACTGACAAGACATTGGACCACATCATTCTGTAGCCTTGTGAGCTTATTTGGATCGATTGCTTTCTGGGAAATTTCATTAAGAAAGGCACATAGCTTCACCACTGCTAATCTTACATTTTCTGGTAGAATACCCCTCAGCGCGACAGGAAGCAATTGGGTCATCAGAACGTGGCAATCATGAGACTTTAGATTTGTGAACTTTTTCTCTTTCATATTAATTCTTCCCTGCATATTCGAGGAGTAACCGGACAGTACCTTCATACTGTTCAAGCAATCAAACATGCTTTCCTTCTACTCTTTGCTGAGAGTGTAGCTAGCAGGACGTAAGTAGTGCTGTCCATTTTCTCTCTTCTCAAGACGTAGGTCTTCTCGTTGTTTTGTTTCTATCAAATCACGTCTTGCTTCTAGTGTATATTTTGACTGCCCATACGTACCAAGGAATCCTGGAAGGTTCACACAAAGATTCTTCGTCAAGTGCATCACATCGATTGCGTTGCGGATCTCCAGGACATCCCAATATGGGAGCTCACATAGTATGGACTTCTTCTTCCACATTGGGGCATGGCCGTTTTCATCATTCGGAACTTGTTTGCTTCCACGGCCCTTTCCAAACACGACATGGACATCCTTCACCATCGAGAAAACACGCTTCCCGTTTCGGAATATAGGCTTAGCACGAGTTTCTGGTTCCCCTTTGAAATGTTTTCCTTTTCTTCTTAAGGGGTGGTTGAATGGAAGGAATTGACGATGACCCATGTACACGACCTTCCTACAATTTTTTAGATTCAAGCTGTCGGTTTCTTCTAGACAATGAGTGCATGCCTGGTATCCCTTATTCGACTGTCCGGACAGATTGCTAAGTGCAGGCCAATCGTTGATGGTAACAAAAAGCAATGCTCGCAGGTCAAAATTCTCCTGTTTGTACTCGTCCCAAACACGTACATCTTTCTCCTTCCATAGCAGCAAAAGTTCATCAACCAATGGTCTTAGGTACACGTCAATATCATTGCCCGGTTGTTTTGGGCCTTGGATAAGCACCGGCATCATCATGTATTCCACTTCATGCATAGCCAAGAATGAAGATTGAACATACAGGATCACAGGCCATGTACTATGACTGCTGCCCCTCTCGCCGAATGGATTCATTCCGTCCGTACTTAAACCAAACCTTATGTTCCTTGGGTCGTTATCAAAATCTGGGAAATCTCTATCCACGTTTCTCCACTGGGACCCATCCACAGGGTGTCTCAGCATCTGATCTTGCTTACGCTCTTCTTTGTGCCACCGCATCAATTTAGCATTGGATTTATTTCTGAAAAGCGCTTCAAACGTGGTATTACTAGGAAATACCACATCATCTTAGCGGGAACTTTTTTTTTGACGGGCTCCCCGTCGACCTCACCAGGATCATTTTGCCTAATCTTGTACCGTTTTGCATCACAGACAGGACAATCATCCAGTTCTCATATTCTTTGCCTCGATAGAGAATACAATCGTTAGGACATGCGTGAATTTTCTGTACCTCCAATCCAAGAGGGCAAACAACCTTCTTTGCTTCGTATGTTGTAGAGGGCAGTTCATTTCCCTCTGGAAGTATGTTCTTTACGATTCCAAGTAGCTCCTCAAATCCCTTATCGGTGACACCATTAGCTGCTTTCCACTGCAGGATTTCAAGTGTGGTACCCAACTTTTTAAGCCCCTGCTTGCAATCTGGATACAATAATTTTTTGTGATCCTCCAACATCTTCTCAAACTTCTTTGACTCCTTTAAAGTTTCACAGTCTCTTTGTGAATCCACTAGAACCTGACCTAATTCATCAGGTGGTTGGTCTTCTGCTGCATTTTCTCCAGCCTCGTCCATTTCTTCAGCATCGTCCATGGGTTCATCTTCAAAGGCTCCCGCTTCATATAGATGAGCCCAGTCTACAATATTATGATCATCATCTTCTTCGCCATCTTGCATCACAACTCCTGGTTCACCGTGCTTGGTCCAAAGAGTATAGTTATCCATGAAACCCTTTTCATAAATGTGGGCGTGTAGAGTGCTCCTCTTAGAGTATTCCTTTTTATTTTGGCAAACGCGGCACGGACAACACATAAAACCTTTCAATGACTTGTGGGCCTCCGCCGCATCGAGAAAAGACTTTAGACCATTAATCCACGCCATGGTGCACCGGTCGCCGTACATCCATTGTCGGTCCATCGATCTACAATTTTGAATTAAGTAACAACATTATTTTACTTGTATTCATATCATTTAAATTGGCACATAACATAATGAAATACAAAAGCCATTTTTGCGAATTTAACATTGAAATACAAAATTAATAGAAGTCCAAATTAATAAATACATGTTGCAAAGGCTTTGTTTCAGTGTCACTTCCTCTAAAACCATCGAGGATTTCATTATTGGGACCAAGACCATACTCCTTCATCGCGTCCTCATATATACCGCACCGCATCGTGGATATCGATTCTAGCCCCAAATATCAGAGTTTTCACCGAAGGATCAAGGTTAACGACATATTCATGATCCGAAACATGCATTTTTTAAACTTCTCGATGGTTTCCATATGAGCCCCTATAAATACATCATTAGAGTGCCAAAATAATGCAACTAAATGCATAACAAATACCAAACAATGCATTCCACAACACATACATAGATTCCACAACACATACACATTTTATTCCACGACACATACATTCCACAACGATCACCCCCACCGGTGCCACTCCCTCCAGCTGCTAAAGCCATATTTTACTAGAAAACACTATTATTTTTTACAACATTATAAATTCTTACAATTACAATAAAATCTGAATAAATTAATTAAAATAAATCACATTAATTTGCAAATTGATTGAAAAAACTCTTACAATTACAATGTAAATATGTACATCATTATATCCTCATATTCGAATTGCACAGGCAGTTACAATGAAGTCTGAAATGTAATGAAATTAGAGTTGCTATTGAGGTATTAATCATCATTGTGTGCCGTGCTATGTCACAGCTCTCTCTAAGCCCTTATTCTTCGTCGGTCTTAACCTCACCCTATCTACATAATGAAGGGTCTAGAAAGAGCTGTGACAGAGCAGGCACAATGTGACTAATGCCCCAATAGCAACACTACTTCGTTTACATTTCACACTTACTGGTAAGTGTCTTTGAACTACAATGCAAAATCACATTAATTCTCAATAAAAAAACCTGAATAAATTAATTGAGAGAAATCTCTAATTAATTGAAATAAATCTCTATAACTCCTAATTATTTTGACACCATAAGTTCCAGGAGAACACTCTTTTCAATATCCAGAAACTATCTGGAAGAAAAAAAAACTTTATTTCGGAAAATGTATATGTCGGTAACCTCGACCCTGCGGTGATGACAATGCCTTTCGGGGGGACACGGTGCGGTACAAGGATGTCACCAATCGGCCAGGCGCAGCACCAATATTTCCGGTTAATAGGAACACAGCACTTGGCACAGGCAGTGTGCTCGTTGATATGCTCTCAGTGCAACAACGGCCACGCTGACTGCGTCAAATGTTGTCTTCATATCAATCGGAAGTGCTGGTGATGCGACCAGCCGATTCGCGACGTCCATATAGCGCATAGTGTTTCCCCGAAAGGTAGTGTCATCACTATTGGATAGAGATTAACGACGTATACTTGTTTCGAAATAAAGATTTTTTTAGCTTATAGATAGTTTCAATGTGAGCCTGAATAAATACATCACTAGAGTGTCAAAATAATCAATTCATAATAAAAAAAATCTATTATAATTCTTTCATTAGTTCATTATAAAAAAATTAACTATCCATATTATGGTTATATCTACTACAATCACATGTTTTGTCTACACTCATTCTAAAAAATTCTACTATCCACATGCTCATCTGAATCTAAAAATAAAAAATGTGCTACGGTCATTTGTAATATATAGAAAATGATTGAAAAATGTGTCTATAAATTTTTCATATTCAACCTAGCCAATAAACCTACTCCCACATTCAAGTCATCAGTTCTATATATCTCAAATCATTGCATAAATCAAAGAAATCATACTCATCCTCACTATTTCTAAAAGTCACAAATTTCTCTAACTATAGAGCATAAAACGAAGAATAAAGACTATCAATGAGGAGAGGATGAAGTTGCAAACCTTTGGCGTACTTGGATAACTAGAACACTCACTAAAACTAGAACAAATGGCGGCAACTCTCTAAGGGAAGAACAACCCCGAGCTCGAGCTTCTCTGGTGAAATAGCACTGGCTCGGGCTCGGGGAGGAAGAAGGGTGCCAATTTATAGTGGGCGCATTAGTACCGGCTGGTGGCTCCAGCCGGCACTAACGCGCCACATTTAGTACCGGCTGGAGCCACCAACCGGTACTAAATTTCCTCGCGACAGTTTAGTACCGGCTGGTGGTTCCAGCCGGTACTAAACTGTCACTAGCTGTCGGTGGCGGATGTCAGAGCCTGTCGGTGGCGGACTTTAGTACCAGCTGGAGCCACCAGCCGGTACTAATAGGCTGCCAGGGCCACTGTTTCTTTGGCCCGGTACTAAATTTGCACGTTAGTACCGGCCAAAGCCGTGACCGGTACTAACGGCCGCGGACGAATGTGCGTTTTTCCAGTAGTGCGCTAAACTTCATAGCCCGCTATTTCCAACCTTGGTATTAACAAATTTCATCACAAGTTGTTTTTAATTTTCAGGTCCTCTAATTGATTTGTTCTTGTCTACTCATGAGTCATAACAGATGAAGCAAAGTATGGAAGCTTCCTGAATGAAACAAATAAGCTGCCCAAGTGTAAGAGCTTTTGCATATTCTTGTGGTGGGGACACCATGCCTTGCTGCCTGTCATGTTGCATCTCTTGAGGAGTTGCAATGATACAAAGAAGCTTCAAGTACATTTATGTGGTCCTTCACCTGGACGAGTGGTAATTTCTAACATGCCATAAAATTGTTGATTGGAAACTTTGACTTGTTATTTGATTATTGGGAGTTTTGCAATATGTTTTTAGGTGGGGTAGGGTGGTTGAGTTTTTGGATATGTTTATTTATCATTTTTGAAATGTTGATAGTCTATACAAACTATTATTAATTGGACCAAATTAAAGATTTGTTCTTTTGCTAGTGAACACATAAATCTTTTTCGGTTGCTTAGCTTGTTTGAATTTGAGTTATCTTGACCCTGCTGTAAATGAAGGGTTACTGCATAGGTAGCAGTATTGGCAAGTGTGGGGTTCCTCACTATGTAGTGCTCCAGTGTTCTTTAGATATGTTTGATTTATTACAGCTGGCACCATCAAAAGAAAGCTATGTTGATTTACATGGTTTTTAAAGCGGTAAGGCGTGGCGAGGCGATGGGCCACCGCTCGGACGCCTAGGCGGTTAAGGCGCGAGGCGAGGCAATGCCTTAATTACTTCCTTGATTAGACTTTAACCTAGCAGATTTAGATAGTCACCTGTAAAAGAAAAGGAAAAGGTGAGAACTAGTGGGCTAAAGGTGAAAAGAAGCCCATTAAATCAGCCCAACACAGGCAGCCCAACTCCCCACTACTTATCCTAACACTAACCTCTACCGGTTCCCATCCCCACCTCTCCCTCCTCCCCGACTCCTCCGGCCGCACCACCGCTGCCAGCCGCCTCTGCCTCCTCTCCTGCTGCCGCCGCCCTCCTCCACCTCCGCCGCTGCCCACCGCTGCCTCCTCCACCTCCGCGGGCAGACGGCGAGCGGCCGAGCACGGCGCGGCTCAGGCGCTGAGCTCGCTGGTGCCTGGTGCCAGGCAGCCGCATCAGCGTGCGCGGGCGCGACCACGGCCAGGCGGTGGCCGGCGGGCCGGCAGGCGGCGGCTGCGGCTCAGCGAGCGCCGGGCGGACGGCGGGCGGCGGCTGCGGCTCGGCGACCGCCGGGCAGACGGCGAGCGCAGCTGCAAAGCACCGGGCGGACGGCGGCAAGGCGAGGAATGGAAAAGCGACGCGGACGCCCAGGTTTTTTTCCCGCCTGGATGCCTAGGGCGTCGCCTAGGAGACGCCTTGAAAACAGAGTTGATTTATGAATGTTATCAATATTCTCCATTACTGCAATTTTGTTGCATTCTCTTTTTATTTCCAGATGCATTCTTGCCTGCCGTCTTGCCTTCGTCGTTCAGAAGAGAGTCGCAAGATTGATGGCATTGATCTCAATTCACTTGAAGTGGCAGAAATCAGTGGGTTTTCAGGTTCTCATGAGCAAATGGAACTTGTGGAGTTCCTATCCAGCAATGCAGGAGTCCTTAAAAGGTTGCTCATCAATTACGAGTTTTGTTCTATGCCCAAGGAAGTACGTGACAAGGTCCGTAGCATGTGTCATTCAAATATTGAAGTTGATTTCTTTGTGTTTCGCGAGGGGAGGCAGGTACTTGTTGACTAATTTCAGGCGTGTGGTAAATGTAATATTATGTGGTCTTTACTAGCTTGTTTTGCACAATAAGTGCAGGGTTGTACGGTTCAGGCGTTTTTAGGATTCATCTTCAGTTCAAATTTGAACCCCAATCAATTAACTCTACCTCAAAAGGCTCATTATATTGCTGTATTTCTTCTTAGACTTCGACCATTTGCAACTAACCTTGAGATTGCAACGTAATCATTATAACAGAGAAGCATAAGGACACTCACATGCCAAAACTTCACAAATGTGTACGACTAAAGTAAATCGACAGTATCAGGTCCCAATGTGAAAACAAAAATGTCGCACACAATTTGTAGCATAATTGCTGGGTAATATCAAAACATCCAGATACTAAGGCTATCAGCACTCATCGTCCTCTAAATTCATTCGCTCGGATTACCGGAATGGAGGCCGTCTGCTTGCGTTGCGTACGCCGTAGCGGATGCCGCCGCGGGCATTTTACGGCTAAAAGTGTCCTGCAGTATGGGGTACTGTTCCCCACTGCCGCCTGCAATGCAAAACAAACCTTTTCAAGAAGAAGATAGTTGACAACGTCACCTGTGAGATCTGTGGAGGCGCACCTGAAACTACAGAGCATCTATTGTTCTTCTGCCCCTTCTCAGCGTCCGTCTGGCAGCGCCTAGGCGTTCAACTGGGAGAAGATGTCACTGCCTGCGACCTCCTCCACCTCCACAGGCCAGAAAGTCTACCGTCGGCTCACTTCGACACCTTTGTCCTGCTGTGTTGTTGGCAGCTGTGGAAGCGGCGTAATGGATATGTATTCAGACAGGAGAGCATGTCCCTCATGCAGTTCATGCAAAACTATAAGCTAGATGCAAGAGCTTGGAGCTGCCGGCTCCCGAGACGCGACATGAGCGTTAGTGGTCTTTGGTGTTCCGCTTTTTCTTTGGCAATGTAAACTTCAGCGGTTGTAAAAACTCCTATCAGGCCGTTAGGGGCCACCGTTCAATATAAAAACTCAGGTGGGGGGTCCTCCCCCCCCTCCGTTGACCATCAAAAAAAAATTGTTCCCCACTGCGGATAGCCTAACTTTGGAGTCTGGACTGCCTCGGTCGCAGTATGGGGTACCGTTCCCCACTGCAGATAGCCTAACTCTGGAGTTTGGACTGCCTCGGTCACTAGTTGTGATCGAAGTATGGATGGCAACGGGCACATTACCCGCGGGTATGAAGGATACAGACCCGCACCCGCAATGCAAATCACAAACCCGTACCCGCAATCACGACCCGCGATGGGTGGAAAGCTACGCCCATACCTGTCACCCGCGGGTACAATGTACCCGCGGGTACGCCCGCGAACCCGCTGCGAACCTTGGAGATCAGGCCGGCGGACGGCGGATGCGGGTCGCTGGGGCTCGGGCCGTCGGACGCCGGCTCTCCCTGCTCGCCTCCTCCTGGGGCGCCGGCACTCCCTGCTTGCCTACTCCAGGGGGCATTGGGGGCGGGCGCGCGCCCGAGCCGGAGCGGGCTGGCGGCGACAGCTTGGAGGAGCGGACGCCGGCGAGCGGGCTGGCGGCGGCGGCTTGGAGGAGCGGGCTGGCTTGCGGCGGCGGGGGTCGGGGTCTCGGCGAGCGCCCGAGCGGGACCCGTTAGAGGGAGGGCTGGCGGTGCCGCTGCTTGGAGGAGCGGGCTGGCGGCGGCGGCTTGGAGGAGCGCTGCTGCGCTGGCGCGGGCTGGCTAGCGGCGGCGGCGGGGGACGGGGGACGGGAGCAGGGGGCGGCGGCTGTGAAAGGGAGGCAGGGAGGGGAACGGGTAGGGGGATGGAAGGAATGAATGGGAACCCTAGAACAAGTGGTTATATAGTTGTATACGGTGTCCACGTGTCAGTTGATTTTGCGGGTTCGTGGGTAGGCGGGTACGGATACAGTTTTTTTAAACCCGCAAAATTTTACCCGTCAGGTTCAAATGCAAACCCGCACCCATACCCGTGGGTACAAATCCAAACCCGGATCCTCGCCCTAGCGGGTTTTTACCCGCGGGCACGCGGGTAATTTGTACCCCGGTGCCATCCATAGATCGAAGCCATCAACTATGGATCACTTAGCAAAGTGCTCGTCTATGTCCTCGAGGCTTCAACCCCTCGTCTCCGTCATCCGGGCGTACACGAACGCGCAGGCGGCTGCGGCCACCCCGGCCTAGAGGAAGAAGCACCCAGGCATGGTGATCGCGTCCACGAGCGAGATGAACGTCATACTCACCAGCGTGCACGGTCAGCCGGTTCACCACCATGCCCAGGCTCGCGCCCTGCAGCCGCAGCGGCATCGGCATCGGCATGACCTCGGCGCTGTACGTGCCCGCCAGCAGCCCGAGCTTGACGGAGAACGCCGCCATAAAGGCCAGCACCGACGCGACGGTGACCGCCGCTGCCGTCGCGCCGGGGGCGCTGATGATGAGCGCCGCCCCCAGCGACGCCATCGACGCGGCCACCCTCGCCGCGCTGGCGAGGAGGAGCTGCCGCCGGCCTAGACGATGGTCGGAGAAGAGCGCGACCACCAGGACGAAGCACATCTTGATGACCCCGACACCGCGCCGACGGTGGCGCCGAGCATGGCCTTGTTCGACGACATGACGGCCTTCTGGAACCACTGGCGGACCGCTTTGGCGGCGAAATTGGGCTCCGGCCCCCCTTGCCCAAAAGAAATTTTCAAACTATATCTCTGCAGCCCATAAAACTTAAGCCCAGTAGCCCACGAACGGGTCAACGCTGAAACAAAGAAGCTAGCGAAGCCCATCCACACATGAGCAAGCAACCGAAGCCAGGCAGCCAGCAGTCGTTCTCGTGTCGCAACGGGCGGCGGCGGCGGGTACTGGCGGCGCGGCTCCGCACGCTCCGGCCAGGCGGCCACCGCAAATACACCTGCACGCTCGTCGTCGTCCTAGCGTAGGTACAAATCAAGCCATCAAGGGTCACACTCGAGACTCGACTGCAGGAAGCTCCTGGAACTTGGTTGCAGCCTGCAGGTGATTTTTGCGATCCCCAATTTTTGCCCTAGTTTCTTTATAAGTCCGATTCTGCCAAGCTAGCAATTAATTGAGTAGATGTGATTGTTGAATGGCTGAATCAGGTAGAGGTAGCAATGGTTCAACTGAAAACTCTCCATTCATTTTACAAAAGAAAACGAGATGATGAGCAGGCTGTTGTGGAAGGGGAAGACATCTTTGATTGTCCTCCCCCTCCCGTACTTGGGTTACCTGGTTTGGAACTGCAAGGACAAGGAGAACAAGAAGGAACAGCAGGAGGTCAGTTAGGATTGGATTCCCCAAGGGAAGAAGAAAACCAACAGGCAGAAGTAGAACCAGCAGAAGATGCAGAAGAAGTAGGAGCAGGACGGAGTGAGGAAGAAGAAATTGAAACAAATGAATTTGTCATATTTCGGGGCATTGAATTTTTAGAGAGAGATCCTGCGTTGCGTCCACAAATTTGGCAATACCCAAATGATCAGAGAGATCAAGTCAAGCGAGCATACTTGCAGTTAGGTCCCATGCAGCCGTTATTGAAGAAATACAAGCCTTCTGGACCCAAAGGACATCAACGCCGTTTCAATTACATTTGGTTTAGTGAATTTCCTTCTTGGTTGGAATACTCAGTGAGTAGCGGCCGTGCATACTGTTTTTTCTGCTTTCTTTGCAGCAAAAATATAAAGAGGCGAGGTGGTTTCGATGTCTTCACAGCACAAGGTTTTGACAGCTGGAAGAAAGTTAATGATGGGAAAAAGTGTGCATTCTTGGTTCATGTAGGATCTACTCCTTGCTCACATCACAACAATGCAGTGAGAGAATGTCAAGCTATATTGAATCAACCAAATCACATAGAAAATATTTTTGAAGTGGCAACTGACAGGGAGAAGGAAAAAAATTGGCCCCCCCCTACATTTTGCTTCACGGTCCGCCACTGTCTGGAACACCAGCGGGCTGTAGAGCACGATGGTGTCGACGCTGGACGCCTGCTGGAAGAAGTGCACCCCGACGACGCAGATGAGGATCCGGTGCACGCTCGCTGACGGGGTGTGTGTGTGTGTTTGTTTGTTTGTGTGTCTGTGTGAATCTGCTACGTGTCCGAATAAATTTATACGGAGTAAGTATGTGTTATGTAGTTGCTTCGCAGATTTATTTAGCAGTGGGCATATCTTTTAATATGCACTATTATAATTAACTCGGTTAATGATAAATAGATGGTTCTGTTTTTCTTTTTCTCAAACTAACTTGAGGTTTTCTTCAGAGAGAATATATTAGGTTCAAACCAATCTCTTCGTGCAAATTATGAAAACTTCAATCTGAGTCATCAGATCAACATGGGTATGGGTGATTGGGTAATTTTACAATCTGAACTTGTTCTTGGATTGAGTAATCACACTTTTACAAATCTCGCCTCCCACCTCTCTGCGCTAGCACTGCTGCTGCTCTGATGCTCCGAGCTGCTCTGCCTGCGCTGCGGCAGGTGGCGGCAGGACGCTCCTCTCCTCCTCGACGAACGATGGATGTTGGAGCGCAGCCGTGGTGGGGAGCCTGTCGCTGGGCTGGACGGCAATCAGGGCTGCGACGACCTCTCGCGCTCTCAGCAACAACTCCGGCAGGCATTGGAATGCCGGACACTCGTCGAACGCCTGCAGCCCCCTGTCGGCGAGCGCGTGCCGCAGGTCCACCATCTTCTACTCTGTGTCCTCGTCGAACGATGAACTGGCCGATAAGTTTGGGGAGGGAACTAAGGAGGGACCTAATGGAAGTAATAACAGAACAACTAGATTAGGAAGAAAATGAAGTTAAAGGATCATATAGGAAAGTTTTGAAAGAAAAAAAGACCAAAGAAGAAAGAGCTAACTTTAAAAGGATCATATATGGAATTTTCTCCAAAACTATCACGGTGGTCGCCTCGCTACCATCGAAAGAATTGCATCATTTACTCCTAATATATGAACACCTGTAAAAAGTTTGACTTAAATCTAAATTAGACAAGTTTCATGACAAAGAACCTAAGAAACTGGTGCAGTTGGATTGATGTCCTCGAATGTAGGAAATAGAAAATGCTATTTCCATTCACATGCTAATCAAGAGATGTGGACAATAGAAAATCTGAAAATGTTATTTTCCCTCGCATGTTAAAGTAGTTTGTCCCTTGAAGCTCACTCTACATGATGCTTTTGTAAACAAAATATTATAAATGAGCTCCAAATTGCACAGCTGTCTATGTCACAGATACTACTACTTTAGAATAAAAATACCCAATGACAAGGGGACTATAATCATCATCATCATCCTGACTGAATTCAGGATAAGCATTTCTTGGGCCGGACAGAGGAAAACAAGGTTCCTTCTGGGCCGAAAGTCGCTGCCCAAGGCTTGGTTCAGGCATTGGCTGGACCATAAAATGTTAAAAAAAAAAGTAAATTGCACCCTAGTAAAGTTCCGCTTAGGTCCTCAAACTCTCAAATCGTCCATATGGGTCTCTAAAGTATATTAAGTGTTTCACGAGGGGTCCCAAACCCGCCACGCGTGCATCCGAAGCCGACGTGGCATGCCACATGGTGCCACAGTGGCGAATATTTGCAAAAAAGACCCTAAATTTATTTATCTTCTCATATTTAGTCCTTTCTCCTTCTCTTTCCCTCTCTCTCCCATCTCTCACCACCAGCTCATCCACCGGAGCTGGCCGCCGTCGCGCTGCTCTCTCTCCGCCACGCGCCGCCCGTCCCTGCCCCTCCCAACATCGGCATCCGCACTCCCCGCGAGGGCCATCCACCCTGCCACGGCAGTGGCAGCGGCAGGCGCGCGCGAGGGCAGGCCTGCGCATCCATGGCGCGGCCCTTCTCCGTCGTCCTTGTTCGCTGGTGGCTTGTCTGCCGCCGGCTAGATTTGGGCGGCGATGTCGAGGGCAGACCGCGGCGAGTGCGGTGGCGCGAGCGGCCAGCGCTTTTCCCTCCTCCCTGCCTTGCCGCGCCAGCTCTCCTCGATCCCCCTCGACCACCGCGCACCCCTCCTCCCTCCCTTCCATGCCGGCGGACGGCTCCCCTACTCCTCTGCTCGCGGCGGCCTCTCTCTCCCTCTTCCTCCCACCTCCCTCCCTCCTGGCCACGGCGGCGCGCGGGACCGCGTGCGGCGGCGGCACCTCCCTTCCCCGCCCCTTTCCCCTCTCGCAGCAGGGCCGCGGCTGTGACGGGCGGGCATGGTGAGCGAGCGCGGCCGCGGATGCGGCGGGCGAGCGGTACGGAGGAGGGTGGCGCGCCATGGCGTCCACGTGCCCCAGCTGCTCTGCCTCCTCTACCGGCCCTCCCTACTCGACGGCGGGTCTCAGAGGGGGGGGGTGGTGGCGGAGTTGCGGTGGCGGCAGGAGCCGGGAGGGGCGCGCCGGAGCGAAGCGCGGCGGCGGTGGAGGCCAGCGCGGGATGCGGCCATGGGTGAGGCGCGGCGATGGCCAGCGCGGGCGAAGCGCGACGATGGCTAGCGCGGGCGAAGGGCGGCGGCGGTGGCCAGTACGGGATGCGTCCGTGGGCGAGGTGCGGCGACGGCCTATGGGGGCTGCAGTAGGGGCAGAAGGAGGCGCCCCGGTGGCCTGCGGGGGCTGTAGCAGGGGTAGAAGGCGGCGCGGCGGCCGGAGGGGATGGTGGAGAGAGAGAGATTGGAGAGAGAGAGAGTGAGAGAGAAAGGACCAAATATGAGAAGATAAAGAAATTTAGGGTCTTTTTTATAAATATTCGCCACCATGGCGCCACATGGCATGCCACGTCGGCTTCGGATGCACGCGTGGCACGTTTGGGACCCCGTGAAACACTTAATGTACTTTAGGCACCTAGATGGACGATTTGAGAGTTTGGGAACTTAACCGGAACTTCGCTACAAGTTCGAAAACCTGGGGTGCAATTTACTCTTAAAAAAAATGTGAAAACAAAGTTTGGGACTAAGATAAGATGCTTACTAATGCAGATAAGATAGCTTACTAATACATTTTTTTAAAAACATACCTTTTTCTAAAATGATTCGGAATTTCTAAACCTCATCGGAGTAAACACTGTTTCTTCTCGTCAGTCGATTTTTATATGTTGAATGTCTTTCCAATCCGACACATGATATCATTGTAGCAAATACGGCCTACTGCGTTGCTTGATGAGGACTAAATCAATGCGTGCATGCGGGATGATAGCCACGACCACTAGCTTTTTGCCAGCAGCTGTTGACATGGCCGAGCAACTGAAGATGTGGCAGTGTTTTCTTTACTGAAGATGTTAAAACTAATTAACTAGGCACTTTATGCAGATGAGATTTATTTTTGTTCTTTTTAGTTGTATTTGAAAAATTAGATTGTTTTGTATTTTCATAGGCATGTGGGTTGTTCAAATTGGTTTGTATTTTTTTGTCGGATCCGAAAATTCAATTTTTTCTTGTGTAAAATTTACAATAATATTGTGGACTAATAAGTCTAAGGTACGTTTGATTTATTGTTGCGTTTATATGTAGTATCTTTTATGCATGATGTAATTCTTTTTGGCTAAGATCAAATTAGCGGAAGAATTTGTAATATTTTTCAAGACAAAAAACATGTCTGAGGTGAAATGTAGCGGCAAGATCTTACTGTCATGTCATGTTTGTATTATTAATCATTTTCCTCAAGTCACTTCTTTGTAATATATAGTGAAATGTTTGTTTCTTTTTGTTTAAATCTTTAGAATGGTACTGTCATGAGCGACGAATGATATTTTGACTTTGGCTAGAAAGAGTAAAAGAAAAGAGCTAATCAACTATTAATGAAGGGTCAGAACAATGATATGTTAATGTAAGAGAGTGACCAAGGGAATTATCTAAGGTCAGTCTCAAGGGGAGTGTCATGGACACAGTTACATAGACTGGAATCTTAAGAACCGTACCAGTGGAGTGTCATGGTGATGACACTCCTCTCACATTTTATGACACTTCTTTTTTCTCTCTTCTCATATTATTAGTACATATTAGTAAATTTAATATCCATGACACTCCAACTGAGATTGGCCTAATCCGTTAGCTCGTGTTTGGACAGGCCGGACGCGATACACATCTAACGTTTGGACTAGGCACTAAGCCCAAATAATCAGATAGAGTTGACATCTGATGGGTGAGCCCAATCAGAGGGAGTTGACATCTAATGGGTCATGAGGCAAGCGTTACCGTTATTCAGTTGATCCAGTTTTATGCTTTCAGCCGTTTTTTTTTTCTCTGGTCCGTTTCATGTGTAAATCGATTGAATTTTAGTTTCTTATCAGTCAAATTTTTTATTAACAAGCGAGGCTACGTGGTTTCATCTTATTGGCCTGAAAGTCAACTAATGCCATCACAGCTTTTTAGGTTGCTGTAAAGTCATTTTAACATGATAGGATACACGAGTCGCGTCCACCACCACAAATTTAACATGAAACAATTCAAAACAAGATAAAAACTTATAGTATAAGATCTCCTGGTAGTAAACCATATATAAATAAATTATCACAAACTAAGAATGAGATGATTATATAAATTCTTAATTTTTTTTGTTGTTTTGCTTTTCTAGATGTATAATTTTTGTTATGCATCTAGAGATATATAGTTGCTTGCTCGCCGACTTCTAACATCATGCATATGATGCTGCAAGTGGTTGGGATCCTCTACGAAAGCTAAAAAAATCCGAGCTCAGTAGCTGAGCAGAACTGGTGGCGATCGGCGTTCATGATTTACTCCTTCCAGGAGGGACCCGAGCTTATAGGTGAAGATAACCATCACTTTCATGAGTTGATGGAGGGAACAGAGCCAGCCTTGCACTTAACCATCAAGGGATCACCCAACCATCACCATTAATTCTCCGGTGGTCTCACCGTGCAGATCATTATCGTACCTATTAGTGAGCATTTTCAAGAAACTGGGACGATAAATTTCAAGATTGACAAAACTATCATGGTCGTCGTCTCGCTACCACCGAAAGAATAGCGTCATTTACTCCTAAAATAAATTTAGAAAAAAATATGAACACCCGTGATAAGGGTATGACTTAAATCTAAGTAGACAAGTTTCTTCACAAAGAACCAAAGCAACTGGCACAGTTGGACTGACGTCCTCGAATAATGTTGGAAGTAGAAAATGCTACGTCCATTCACATGTTAACTAAGAAATGTAGACAATAGAAAATGTTATTTTCCCTCACATGTTAAAGTAGTTTGTCCCTTGAAGTTCACTCTACATGATGCTTTTGTTAACAAAATATTATAAATGTGCTCCAAATTGCACAGCTGTCTATGTCACAGATACTACTACTTTATTAGAAACAAAATATCCAATGACAAGGGGACTAGAGCTATATGAGAATCATCATCATCGTATCCTTTGACATACGATAGGATCAGAGCAAACCATGGCTCACGGAGGCGCCGCGGCGGCGCCACTGCTCTCCTCGGCTGCCGGCACGCCACGCCGGAACAGGTTCGCCTTCCTCTGCGCCACGCTCGCCTCCATGACCACCATCCTCATGGGCTACAGTACGTGACGACGCAAACTCACTACCACCACAGTTGTTCATCCAAGAGACATTCATTCACCTTGATTTCCCGGCAGATCTCGCGCTGATGAGCGGCGCGCAGCTGTTCATCCGGGAGGACCTGGGCCTCACCGGCGTCCAGGTCGAGGTGCTCACGGGGTCCATGAACCTGTTCATGCTCGTGTCCATCCTCGCCGCCGGGTGGGCGGCCGACCTGCTGGGCCGCCGGGGCACGCTCGTGCTCGCCAACGCCTTCCTCATGGCCGGCGCGCTCGCCATGTCCGCCGGCGCCAGCTACGCCGCGCTCATGGCCGCACGCTTCGTCACCAGCGTCGGCGTCGGGTTCGCCCGCGTCGTCGCCCCCGTCTACAACGCCGAGATCTCGCCGGCGTCCACGCGCGGCGTCCTATCGTCCTTGCTCGACGTATGCCTATAATGCCGGACGCATCCTCCTCCTCCATTTGGAAACTATACTTTAGTTTCAAATTTTATTTTATCATCAATCGGCCTGATGATCTGTGCAGATGTTCGTCAATATCGGTATCTTGCTTAGCTACGTGTCGAATTTCGCGCTCGCCGGCCTGCCGGCGCACCTCGGCTGGCGCGTCATGTTCGCCGCCGGCGCGCTCCCGCCGGTGTTCCTCGCGGCGGGGGTGCTCGCCATGCCGGAGTCCCCGCGGTGGCTGGTGATGCGCGGGCGCCACGGCGAGGCGCGCGCGGTGCTCGCGCGGACCTCGGACACCCCGGCCGAGGCCGACCTCCGCCTCGAGGAGATCAAGCAGGTCGTCTCGGCGTCGCAGCAGGCTGGCGGCGGCGGCGCCGGTGCCGGCGTGTGGAAGGAGATGCTTGTGCGGCCGACGAGGAGCGTGCGCCGGGTCCTCGTCTGCGTCGTCGGGCTGCAGTTCTTCCAGCAGGCGTCGGGGATCGACGCCGTCGTGCTCTACAGCCCGCTGGTGTTCAGGAAGGCCGGCATGTCGTCGAACCGCGCCGTGCTCGGCGCCGCCGTCGCCGTCGGGGTGGTCAAGACGTGCTTCATCCTCGTGGCGACGCTCCTCTCCGACCGCGTCGGCCGGCGCCCCCTGCTCCTCGCCAGCGCAGCGGGCGCCGCCGCGGCGCTGGCCTCCGTGGCCATCACCCTCTGTGCCGCCGGCGGCAGCGCCACCACGTCGTCGTCGTGGTCGGCGGCGTGCGTCGCGTCGGTGCTGGCCTTCGTGGCGGCGTTCTCGGTCGGGCTCGGGCCGGTGGTGCCCACGTACAGCTCGGAGGTCATGCCGCTGCGGCTGCGCGCGCAGGGCACCAGCCTCGGCACGGCGGTGAACCGGGTGGCGTGCGGGGCGGTGACCATGACGTTCATCTCGCTCGCCGGCTGGATCACCATGGCCGGGTGCTTCTTCCTGTACGCTGGCGTGGCGGCCGCCGCGTGGGCCTTCGTGTACACGCAGCTGCCGGAGACCAGTGGGCGGAGCTTGGAGGACATGGAGGTGCTCTTCACCAAGTGAACTGACGATCTGAATGTTGTGCTTTCCATGCCTTTTTCTAATGTAATCATCAGAAGCTTTATCAGTTGACCGTCTACATTTGTTAAGTTGGGGGAAGTTTTCAAACCATCCACCCAAAAAATTGTTTAATTTGGTATTGAAACCTCAATGCAATCATTAATTGCAACCCAGACGCACATGTTGAAACGTTCTGGAATGTCCCTATGTTTTGCCTAATGCTGGGAACCACTAAAAATTTGAACTTTTTATAATTTTCCACTACACTAAAATTTGCTTAATTTGCTCGCCTAGCTAACACCTTTTTCAAATTCTTTTTTTGAAACCTTGCATTAAATTCCATTATGTGCATTTTGCATGTTTTGTTTTCTTTGTAACCTACTGTGGCGACCTAGTAGCTACCCCTTGTTTCAATTTCAAACCCTTGAAATTCTTGTTTGAATTCCTTTTCCCTCCTTGGGCTGAGTCCTTTTTCAGCGGCTTTTTTATTTTTATATTTTTTAAAATCATTTTTTACAGAAATATATTTTCGGTTTCATAATTTATAGTTTTGTGCCCCTACCGCCCGGCTGCGGGGCGGCAGGGTATCTGCCGCCAACTGGCGGGGCGGTAGGAACCTGAATGTAAATAAAATTTATTTTTAATTGCATTTTGACCCCTGGGGGAGCCTGCCGCCCCCCTGCCGGGCGGCAGGGTACCTACCGCCAACTGGCGGGGCGGTAGGCCAGGCAAAAAATTATTTTCTTTTTAGTTTCTAGAATAGTGAACTTCTAAATTTAATTAAAAATTATAGAAAAATCAAAAAAATACAAACTAAATTTTGTTAGGTTTATTAAATCAAGATATACTGACAAACAATACTCATGCATGTGAAATGTCAATTTTGCCCATGCTAAAATTTTAGGTTGTGTTTAATCTAGTTTATTTTGTATCTGTTGTTCTATTTGTCTAAAAATCCTGAAAATTTTGTGACAGCCTACTCTTTTCATGTGTATTCCACTGGAACATTTTCAGGTGCATAGCCTAAGTGCATATTTGTGGATCTATTATTGTTGGATTTCCATCATTTAGCAGTAGAATAATAGATCCACAAATATGCACCTAGGCTATGCACCTGAAAATTTTCCAGTGAAATACACATGCAAAAATTAGGCTACCACAAAATTTTCAAGATTTTTAGACAAACATAACAATAGATACAAAATAAACTAGATTAAACACAACCTAAAATTTTAGAGGGGCAAAATTGACATTTCACATGCATGAGTATTTTTTCTCTGTAGATCTTGATTTAATAAACCTATCAAAATTTAGTTTGCATTTTTTTGATTTTTCTATAATTTTTAATTGAATTTAGAAGTTCACTGTTCTGGAAACTAAAAAGAAAATTTTTTTTTGCCTGGCCTACCGCCCCGCCAGTTGGCGGTAGGTACCCTGCCGCCCGGCAGGGGGGCGGCAGGCTCCCCCAGGGGCCAAAATACGATTAAAAATAAATTTTATTTACATTCAGGTCCCTACCGCCCCGCCAGTTGGCGGCAGGTACCCTGCCGCCCCGCAGCCAGGCGGTAGGGGTACAAAACTGTAAATTATGAAATCGAAAATATATTTCTGTAAAAAATGATTTTAAAAAATATAAAAATAAAAAAGACGCTCCTTTTTCATCCCTCTTTCCTGTCCGGCTCGGCCCACCTTACCTTCCTTGGCGGCCCTTCTTCTCTATTGGCCTGGCAGCAGCCCAGCTCGGCTCAGTTTGCGGGCGCCAGCTCATCACGAATCCTAGAAACTCTTTAGAATTAAATAAAGCAAAATTTTAAATTACTTCCAAGGTATAAAATCGTGGGCTAAGACGTTTAGCGGAAGCCCTTCCAAAAAGCTAAGAGAGCTATAGCGAAAGCTATAGCGGAGCTATCCATTTAGCGGTTTGGAAAAAAATATGCATAATGTGGCCAATAACATCAGTAATGCAATCAATTTTAGCAAATTTTTCATAGCCATACGTCCATAATATATATAAAATTAGAAGCATCATTGGTCTAACATTCTAAAATAGACTCAACACGTCTCTTGACTGCCTAACTATGCCCGTGATGCTTTGTCTATGGTCCACCCTAGTTATATTGATTCTTTATTTTTTTTGGCTACATCTTTAGCGGAAGTAGCGGACATTTATTATCACTAAATCCTATAAAAAACCCTATAGCGGACATAACGGACAAATATTGTATAGTGTAGCGGGAGATCTCTTAAAAAGCTAATAGCGGACAATAGCGAGCTATTAGCGGGCTATTTTGTACCATGATTACTTCTCTCAACTATATCCAAAGTTTGGATAACTCCCTAAACTATTATTTGGTTTATTTTTACCTCAAACTATTCCATTTAGTTCAAATTATCCCCCTACTGTAATTTGTCTTTTTTCATTTCTCCATGCATAGGTGGAGTTTTAAGTTGAAATTTTATAACATAATAGTACACACTATAACACATGTTATAAAAATAGATTATAATTTTTTATCATTAATTTGATAGGTTAGTATATTTAATAATAAATTATGGTCAAATTTCAAAATTATATGAAAACTACTGGGGAAAATTGTAATTTTTTTAAATATGCATTGTGATGTCCACTACTATCCTGTAAAATTTAAAATTAAAATTCAACTTTTGTATTGAAAAACAAAAAAGATAAATTGTGTTATGGGGTAAAATAAACTAAATGACATAGTTTAGGCGGTAAATTGAACTTTTGCTTAAATAAAGTTAGCACAAGTAATCTAGCAATGCAAGTTATGTAATAATACATAGGAAAATTATTACATAAATGGGAACATATCAGGTGCAAACCAACATCTCCGTGCAAACTATGAAAATTTCAATCTGGGCCATCAGATCAACATCCAAGGGGAGGGGCGCAAAGATGTGGGAGGGAGGATTTGCAAAAGTGTGATTACTCAATCCAAGGGCGGATCCAGATTGTAAAATTATCCAATCTCCAATACCCCTTGGATGATGATCCAATGATTCAGATTGAAGGGTAGCTGGCTCACTCCAAACTCATGTTTAACACATTGACGGTCAATCTAGTACACAAATAAACAACTAGATCAAATATTTGTTTACTTTGACTGTCAGACCCAAGTAGCATCATAATTTATACCAAAAGTAACCCAGCAGACTGGGATAGATCCCAAATAACTTCAAAACCATCATAATGCCTCGCGTGGGAATAACTTGCTGGTAGAGCTGGAAAGATAGCTCCACCCTAACGTATAGAGTACTTTCTTCGATACCAAAAGTATGCCCATTTATAGGTTTGTCTTTAAGTCAAATTTTGTTTACTTTGACCAAGCGTACTATTAATAGGTAAAAGTTTTACGTAGACGGGCAATTTGATGTCGACTTATGAGATTTATCACGTACATATACTCTGTGGAGTAGCTCTTTTTGCTTGAAAATAATGTAGTTGTATATGTAGGGTAGTCTCCGTATCGACGTTACTATAGATGCACCACCAAAAGAATTTCTTCACTGTGAAACTCATCTGCAGTTACCTAATTTTTAATATAGGTAACAGTGCATTGAAACTCTCACTGAGACCGACCTTACTCTGTACAAAGTAAATGGATCAAACCGGCCACATGTTAGACCCAATTAAGCGGCAACTAGCAACAAATAGAAATATCAAATGAGAAATTTTCTATTTTGGAAACATGTACGATATGTATATCATCAAAACAAAATGGGGGAAATTAAACATGTGGCGTGCAAAAGCATTGTGGCTTGAACGAGACTGCCCAACATATAGTGCATGGAATAAAACATACTATTCGATCTGTCAAAGGGAAGGGGAATATATAAAGTCTAAAATAAGATGACCTGATCAAGTAATTCCATGATTCGGACACGCCGACATGAAGCTACCTAGGCATGTACAACAACGATGCCAGCAGCTAGCTAGCTCTATAAATGGAAATGCAGGCGCAGCGAGCTCATCGCTCACTCGATCGAATTGGAACAGAATTTAGCTTCAATCATGGCGGCAGGGGGGGAGGGCGTAGAGAATTCAATGGAGTACCTGCTGAAGAAGTACCTGCTGCTGCTGGCCACCCTGGTGGCGACGGTGACCTACGCGGCGGGGCTCAACCCGCCGGGGGGCTCCTGGCCGGAGGACTCGCCGCCGTCGCCGGGCGGGCGGCGGATCGCCGGCGACTCCATCCTCCGGCAGACCAACTACCAGCGCTACATCGTCTTCTACTTCTTCAACGCCTTCTCCTTCGCGGCGTCGCTCGTGGTTAGCCTCCTCCTCCTCGTCCTGCGCAAGGGCATCCCCAGGTACCTGCTCCACCTCATGCAGACGGTGATGGTGGTCGACCTGCTCGGCCTCGTGGGCGCCTACGCCGCCGGCAGCGGCCACGACCGGTTCACCAGGGCCTGCGGCGACACTACAAAAAATCTGTTGATCCATGACGATTAAATTTCATCACGGATCACTAAAAAACCGTCATAAAGCAGTATCTATGACGATCTCAAATAACATCATGTATTGAGCGTCATAGATCACACCTCGTGATGTTCCTTAAATTTTCGTCATGGATTGCTTGATTCATGACGTTACGAAACCGTCATAGAATGTCCCTGGGCCCAAAAAGCCCAACCCAAGCCCGTTTTCTATGACGAAAATTAACGTCACAGATTCAATTGCCACGTCACACAATGTCCACATGTCTTGTGACATGGCCGATGACATGGCCATTGACGTGGACAAAGAGGATGACGTGGCACTGACATGGCTGATGATGTGGTGCTGACATGGAAAGTTATGATGACATGGCCAACGTGGCTGCTAACGTGCATTTCAGCCCATAAATTTTTAAGCCCATCAAAGAGGCCCATCAAATTTCAACCCGCTCAAACAATCAGCCCATTCATCATAGCAACATTTCAGCCCAAATGACATAGTAAGTTTTCAGCCCATTTATCAGAATTACACATATTAGGTCCAGTATATCATAATCTCAAAAAACAAAAGATGCAACATCTCAGGTTACATTTAGAAGCACATCACAATAGTCAATAGTTGATTACACTTGTTCTCTAAAATATCAGTTGAAGTCAGATTAACACATACTCCCTTGCTTGCTGCAACCATTTTTTATAGAAATGTACCATCTTTTGGGTTGTGATGATCAGTCTCTCGCATCCTTCCTTCCTTGCTGCAACCAGCAAATAAAAAAACAACACAAAAAACTATTAGCAGGTAGTGTAGTTATTATATTTTGAATGTCCTTAAACATAACAAATCTGCAGTACAACTAACATATGTACAAACAGATCTTAGCATTTGGTTGCACCAACAGATCTTAAGCACATCCTACTGTATGAATGCTCATCCTAGTCAGGTAGCTAAAACCCTAAGTTCTAGATAAAAACAAGTGCATAATAGAAGAAAGACATATATCTATTCTTCAAATATATACTAAGTTATCTCCAGTAAAATACTACTATCAGATATCTCTTGTAAATTACACGGGCACATTATTCAATCAACAGGCAATGATAAAGTGAAGAGCATTCATGACATTAGACATCAACTAAGATCAATTTAGGTAAGTTTATTTATTTGTGAGTCCAAGTCAATATTAGGGTTCATTTTCAAAATCTGAAACAGTTGAGAAAATATATAAGAAGAATTCTAAGCATGTTAGATCAACTTTCTACATTTGGCTTCAAACATTACAAACCTCATAGACCTTCGGCTCCTTGCATGCTTACCTGATACAAGTGCCAAGCTTGAGTAGACCATCAGATCAAACTGAGAGAAGTCTAGCTGCAATTGTTGCACTGTCGACGAGAAAAGACCTCAGCTGTTGTTGTCCCTGCACAAATAGCCCGAAAGTATATTGTTGCTTGTGATGAAACACATTCAGAACCTCAGCTGTTGAGCAGAAAGGCATTTAATCAAACAGGTTATGTGCATAAATCAGTCTGAAATGTTGCCATCAATATGGCTTTAAAAGATCTCTTTATCTGCAATATTGCACTAGCTTTATCATAGAATCACTAACTTTAAAAGAAAGTAATTATTGCAATTTCCAGGCAACAAAATTTCCAACTGAAACTTTCAGAATACATATGTGATTAAAAGAGGGTTCAGTTTGTGATTTAAATTAACATGAACAGAGAAAAGATTATTAAGTACAATTAACTGGAGTACTTTTAATTAGAACTCATTTTATTTATCATCAAGTGAGTTAAGCAAGCAGTACTTTTAAGTTTATATAAATCACTTGTTCACAAGAAACAAATGAGGGGAAATTAATCCAATACACGAGATTTGGTACAATTAACTGGATATTACAAGTTCGGTTGCAACAATGCATCACTAAATTAATTTCTGAATCAAGTACTGAACTATGAGATGCATGAAAATCTACCGTATGCATTCACTGGATTTACAATTTTAGCAAGAAAACTTGTGCCACGGAGCTACCAAAGGACCAGAACACACGAAGTTAGTCCTAGCCGTGGTACATTGTAGGTCATAAATGGAATTGTTTCACAGAAAGTACAGAGTAAGGGGTGAGATTTCAGCAAATGAATCCACTTACTCGGCATGGATGGCATCCTGCAGATAAAGCTCGCGAGGTGCACCTCCAAGTCTAATCGCTACCTTCAACCATCGAGGCGGAAGTGGAGGGCTCGAGGGCCAGGCACGGTTCCGCCCTTGATGCTGAGATTTGCGAGTTGTCTGCCCGCCTGTCAAATCAGAAGCATCAGGCGCAATAACCTCAAAAGGGAAGGTGCACATGCATGAATCACTAGCAGAAATTGAATCGAGAAAGGAAAACGAACACCAGCTGCCTCTCCACATCCCAGTGGCAGCGATGGATCCGGTGGCCACGGATCCAGTCAAGTTGGATCCGCGAGGTTACACCTGCTGATGCAAACAATGCTGGACGGGGGATGGACGCCGCCGAAGCCAGTCGTCGGCCTGGGATCCCTCACTACATCACAAACAAGATAAAAGGAACCATTCATGATGGGAGGCCTGGGATCCCTCACTACGAGGTGTGCATGGACCGGAGGGGGCAGCAGAGGAGGGCAGGGCTAGGAGCGGACCAGATTTGCATCTCACCAGCGTCGTCCGGCCTCCACGCTTCCTGACGACTTCAACCGCCTGGCGCCAAGGGACCTGTCCCTGATCCGCCCGCTCGTGCTGCTGCTGAAGCCGCCGGGATGCTGGGTTGAGGGCGGCGGCGGGGTGTGGCTTGGAGGGCGCGGCGGCAGATCTGAGGGAGAGGGAGGCGGCGGCACGCGGTGCAGCGGATCTGAGGGAGCAGCCGCCCCTACGTGGACTGGATGAGAGGAGAGTGGCTAGGGTTTTTCCAAACGCGTCGGTGAGCTGGCGTTTTATTCATCTCAGTACTTGATTAGAATGGTTGGATCGGTGATGGGCGGCCAGAAAAAATTGGGCCTTAGAAAAAAGTGGCCCAGCCCCAAGTTATGGCCCATTTAACAAAAGCTAGTGTTTCTATTTTGAAATATCTAATTAAGACAATCTTGTGAAGTAAATTGCAAAACTATCTACCTTATAACTCCCAAAAAAATTTTGTATGTAATAGACAACATATAAGTTTCCATGTAGGAGTTTCAAGAATTTTCTAACTCAGTTACTATTTTTAATAGTTTAAATGAATTTCTACGAGTTTATTGAAAGTAATTCAAATTTGAACTGTAAGTGATTTGAATAATGTAGTATAATGAATAGAAAAATAATATTCATGTTATTGAATCCAATTTGAGGTATTGTCAAAGAATTGAAAGGAAAATTCAAACATCTTGTTCACGAAACATGACAACGAACGTGTGGCCGAATAGGTTTTAAATTCTATAAAAATCAAACGTAGTCTGAAAATCATGAGATTTGTCAGGATATCATAATATCATACATGGAGGCTATGATAAAAAATTGAGAAGGTTTCGTAAAAGTTGTCAAGTACGTTGCTTACAAAACTAAGCATCTTTGAAGAAGTTCCATAGACATGAGAAGGATTTGATAAGATTTTGAGTCACAGTGATGATCGAATTAGGTTTTCACTTCAAAACTTTTTGTATAGGTAATATACATGATGGATTGTCTCAGGTAATATTTTGGTTATTTTTTTAATTCATTTGATAATTTTAAATTTTTTTTGCAACTTTAAATTGATGTCCGGACTACAATTAAAATCGTTTATTACCCAACATCAATGCAAATGAAGTTGCGGCGCAGTGGTAGAGCGCGGAAGACTTAACTCCATGACCTTGGTTCGAAGCCCCCGATCCGGCATATTTTCTCTCGAATTAAACCGGAACGCTTTTGTATAAAAAGATTAATAGCAGACGTCATCACAACAACTGTGGAGCGTAGTGGTAAGTGCATATTTTCTCTCGAATTAAACCGGAACACTTTTGTATAAAAAAGATTAATAGCAGACGTCATCACAAACAACAGTGGAGCGTAGTGGTAAGTGTTGGGCGCGTCTTATGTCGCAGACCAGGGTTCGAACCCCTGTTCTCCCGTTTTTTTTTTCTTTGCTTCGTTGTGTGTCTTGAGCGGTCCGAGCGCTGGCCCAGTTGGACGGTCCGAGCGCTGGCCCAGCTGGACGGTGGTGGAGAGCGCAGCAGCGCACGCAGGTGCTTGTGGCTTGCGGCCCAGTCCAGCAGCTGCAGCTCAAGAGTTCAGGCAACAACATTCCTCTCAAAAAAAAAAACCGAGTTCAGGCAACAACAGCTACAGCTCGTATTCCTGTGAAGTGCTAATCATTACATCCTTTGTTTATTCATCACTGCTGCAGCAACAGCTTCTTTTTTAACAGGTACGAGATAGTATAAATGGACCATGACAATT
The DNA here is from genome assembly GCF_016808335.1 of Panicum virgatum. NCBI lineage: Eukaryota > Viridiplantae > Streptophyta > Magnoliopsida > Poales > Poaceae > Panicum > Panicum virgatum. The sequence continues at coordinate 51,284,701 of NC_053143.1, read as the reverse complement.
TCTGTGACACCCCCTTGCGGTGCCATTTTTTTAACAAGGCATGAGATAGTAGTATAAAAAATTAAATACCAGCTACGAAGCTACAATATCTCTATTTTTATTTTTACTAGTATATATATAAAAATTGTGTTCCATAGTTTATAAATATATGCTAAAATGGAATATGACTATTTCTCTGACATATATGTTGAAACGTCATTATTTTGTGGGCTGCTCGACTGCTGACTAGGCTGCTGAACTGGCTCGCAAGTGGGCCCCGCTCGGCAGACCACGTGTTCGCTGACTAGGCTGCCACGTAAGCATCAAATAAGAGAAGAAAAAACTTGAATTAAAAATGAAAATGTCAAAACATATAGTTAAAATAACTATGACGATTTTTATGACATTAATGTTAAAACGTTATGTTTTGTGGGCTCAATTATGACGAATTCAATAAAACGTCATATTTTGTGGGCTCAATTATGACGAATTCAATAAAACGTCACAAAGTTCTGGGCCTAGGGTTCATACCTTCAAATTCGTCATAGATTGTATGCAATTGTGACGCTCTATTAAAATGTCATAAAATTTTCGTCATAGATCACCACATTTCTTGTAGTGCGAGGGCCTGCTCGTGTCCGGCGTCGCCGCCTACGCCGCCGTGAGGATCCTCCTGCGGCCGCCCCGCGCGCCGACGCCGCCGCCGGAGGCGGCGAGCGAGCGCGCGGCGCGGCCGCAGGAGGATCCTCACGGCGGCGAGGCGGCGAGCGAGCGCGAGATCCTGCGGGCGGCGAGCGAGCGCGAGATCCTGCTGGTGCTCGCCATCTTCGCGGCGACCGTCGCGTACGCGGCCGGGCTGAACCCGCCCGGCGGCTTCTGGCGGAGCGAGGTGCAGGGCCACCACGCCGCCGGCGACCCCGTGCTGCAGCCCCTCCACCCCGGGCGCTACAGGGCCTTCTTCTTCTGCAACACCACCGCCTTCATCGCGTCCCTGCTCGCCATCATGCTCGTCGTCGACCACAAGAAGCTCGACATCCAGAGGACGTTCCTCAAGGTCGTCCCGGTGAGGGACGTCGCCCTCTATGGCTTCATCCTCACGGCGCTCTTGGGCCTCGGCGGCGCCTACGCCGCCGGGAGCTGCAGGGACGGCAAGCACACCATCTATGTTCTCGCCCTGGTTGCCCTAGTGCTTGCCTGCATTTTCCTCCCGCGGCTTCTAATCGGCAAAGAAGACAACACCCCCGCCGGCAGGTATAATTGTTTTCACTACTCTATCATCAATTACATTTACATTTGAATGCGTTCTAAATTGTTGATCGTTTTGATTTTTTAAATTCATAATTTTTATTTACTGTACATAGTTACTAGCAATAATGTTCTTATTGAACAATATAATATTCAGTAATAGCTCGCCAAAGTACTGATGAAATTTTGTTCAGTAATTGTGCTCAGTTTAGCTATTGTGCTACACCTAAAGTGTAGAGTATAGCGCATGGGTATACACATGCACAAAGATTATTAGCATTTTACCACAAACAGACTAATGCTCGATCTGCATTCTTTTAGGGATGATGATGGGAAAAAACACGAGGATGATGTGAACAAGATTCGTGATTGCATTCAGCTGCTTGCCACTCTTGCGGCGACCATTGCTTACCAGGCAGGACTAGATCCACCTGGTGGCGTCTGGTCAAAGGACGGCCCGGATCACAGCGTAGGAGACCCCATCCTCCTGACCACGCACCCTGGGCGGTTCAAGGTCTTCTTCTACTTCAACTCGGCAGCCTTCGTGGCGTCCCTAGTCATCATGGTGATGCTGCAGAAGGAGTCCCTGATCAGGCTCCACGTGCTGGAGAAGGCCATGGTTCTGGACCTGTTCGCCCTCATCGGCGCCTACGCCGCCGGGAGCTGCAGGGACACCAACACCTCCATCTACACGGTCGCCATGGCCGGGGCCGTCCTCATCTACGTGGTGATCCACATCGTCTTCTTCCAGGTAGACCAGAACGGCAGCGGCCAGCATAAGGAGCTGGACGAGTACCGCGAGGTGCTGCTCCTCCTCGCAACCCTGGCGGCGACGCTCACCTACCAGGCCGGCCTGACCCCGCCTGGTGGCTTCTGGGAGGAAGACAATGACAAGCTCAGGCACCGCGCGGGGTTCCCGGTGCTGGGGGACAAGTACCCGCGCCGCTACGAGGCCTTCTTCTACTGCAACGCGGCGAGCTTCATGGCGTCCGTGGCTCTCATCCTCCTCCTCCTCAACGCGAACCTGTACCGGCCGGGCATCCGGTGCTACGCGCTCTATGTCTGCATGGTCGCCGGCATGTTCGGCCTCATGGCGGCCTACGCCGCCGGGAGCTCCCTGCACCTGCGGACCTCCGTCATCGCCCTAGTACTGGTCGTTGCAGTTTGTGCAGCGCTGGTCTGCCTGGCGATCAGGCATTATCGGCAGAGGCGGCCGCAGTCGCAGGAATCGGCCGACGACAACAAGAAGAAAGACGATGACACGATGATGCAGGAGTACCTGATGCTGGTAGGAATACTGGGCGCCAGCGTGACATACTTCACGGGCCTCAAGCCACCCGGCGGCATGTGGACGATGGACGAGGGCGGCGGCAATGGTGGGCACGCCGCCGGCAACCCGGTCCTCTACGACATGAGCCGGCGGCGCTACAACGCTTTCTTCTACAGCAACTCCACCGCCTTCATGGCCTCCATTGTCGTGATGGGCTTGCTGCTGTCGCGGATGATATGGAAGCGGCGGCGCGACCACCACCTGCCGCTTTGGCCGATGCACACGGCCATGTTCCTGGGCATGGCCGCTCTGCTGGTAGCCTACGCGGCAGGCAGCGCTCGGGACGCGTGCACGTCATGGAGGGTCATCGTGCTGCTCGTCCCCATCGTCGCCTTTGTTATGTGCCTCTTCGCCTTCTACAAGAAGAAACAAGAAGCAGCTACCGTACCCCAACCCCAATAAGCAGCGGAGGCCAGGGCGCCTCAAGTTGAGGAAGGAAACTACATAAAAAAATTAAGGTTGTTACAGGGTCGTCTGCTTGCTTGCTTTGTTAAGCTTTTCTGAAGGAGGAGTCCGGTATGGTTTCTGACTTATTTTGCTCCCACATGTTACTTTTTGTTTCTCCAAAAATATGGGTGAGTGGGTTTTATTTCCCAGTGTCATTTTGAGGATGTGCATTTTCTATCTGTTTCTGTAAACGGCGGTACTTCATTCATGGGGAGTTTCCCAGATGAAATGAAGTATCCTCGCAGTGGTATTCATGCATCAAGAATAAGGGAGACAAAAAAGTGTCAATTCTATTTTCTTGTGTTTTCTTTAAAAGAGCTTTCTACTTTTGTGAGACACTCAAGAAGATCCAAGTACGTTGTGCGCTTATTCCACGATGCAAGCTCGAGGCTTCAGACACATATATTCAGGGCGGATCTGTTTGGCAAGGTTCCGGCTAGCTCCTCCAAAAATAGATCCGGCTCCAACTTCTCCGGTGGAGCGGTTGAGCTAAAGTCGTTTTGGAAAACATTTGGTAAAATGGCTCCTCCTAGTTGTTACGTAGAAACAATGAAATGACCATAATACCTATATTTTTATTTTTCATTCTTCTCATTTATTTCCCTTCTCTCTCCACCTTATCCTTTCTTCTACCACATCATCCGCATCCTCCCTGCCTCCCACACTCGTCATCACCGCCCTCCATCTGCCCGCCGACGCTTTCCTCCTCCGCACCCTCCGCCCCGGCGCGGTCGGCCTCCATGCCCTCCATCGTCACGCAAGCCGCCTTCCCCCCAGCGCGACCTGCATCCACACCGCCCTTGTCGCAAGCCGCCTCCATGCCGGCCATGGGCCACGTCGGTCTCTACGCCTGCCGCGAGCTGCCTATCTACGCCAGCCGTCGGTCGGGCCCACCACTGTGCTGCCACCCGCTGCCTTGGCGCCTGCCTCTGCGCTGACCGCCGGCCACCTCGGTGCGTGCGACGGTGCCCGGCACCTTCCGTCCGCCTCCCTCCTCGCTCGCGAGGTCAACAACAGAAAACGCAAGGAGGATCCACGCGGAGCCAGTTTTTCTGGCTCCTGCTCCTCCTGAGGAACGAGAGTACTCTATCCGACTTGTGATGAGTGAATTGTCAACCGTGCGGTGTGATCGTGCGCTTGGTCTTTGTATTGCAGGCACACGGGCGTCGAGTGTCGACGGGGAGCTGCCGTGGAGGTGATGTGGCCGATGGACCGTGCGGTGGATGGCGGTGAAGGGCAGCCGGGACCGGAGCTCGAACCGGGCGGCAGCTGTGGCGTCCACTCCTGGATCGAGGGCGCAAGCGGCGATGGAAGGTGGGTTTCTTGGTTTGTGCCAATAAACCAAGGAGGCGGACGGCGGTCGAAGACGCCAAGTCATGGAGGCACGGGTGTCGGTCTTGGGACTGACAGAGGCGACGGGCGTCGACGGCGTCTAGGGCCTCGCTGCGGGCAAGGAGGTGACGGGCGTCGTGCGGCGTCTAGGGCCGTCAGAAGGCCGAGGCGGGAACGGCGTCTAGGGCCACGGCATGGAGGCGGGAATCTTCTTGCGTGTGAGATTTTGGCGGTTTTTTCAAAACCGGCCACCTACCCGGGTTTCGCGGACCCTCCAAAACCGCGGACTGGATCTTCATCGAGACGACGGCATCGCGGAAAAGACTTCGTTTTGAAGAAAGAACCTCGGCCGTTGGATGAGATCGTGTACAGGGGGTGCTGCAGGCCAACCGGCCTGACCGGTCCCTGGCACCGGTCTGACCGGTCTAACCAACCGGTCTGCCTGGTCCAGCGTACCGGTCTGACCGGTCCCGCGGGTATAAATACCCCTTCACTTGTGTTAGATCAAGTACGGCTTTTAGAACTTGTCCGTGAACTTTCTGTTCCTCCAGGCCGCCGCCCCTGTGTTTCTCTCCCCCCGTTCTTCCCTTTAGGGTAGATTTAGTTGATGGATTGTTGAGACTTTGTGTGGGATTTGATTGGGAAAGGAGGCCCTATCCTCCTCGTGCCCTCTGGACTTTTGATTCGATTCAATCCCTTGGTTTTTGTGCCTTGTGCAATGGATTTTCGACTTCATTTTTGGCGCACTTGATTGCGAGGAGGCTACGAGTTCTTTGCTGTGATTCCCGTGCATCTAGCCCTGTCCTAAACCCTCAGGAATCACTAGCTGGTTCGAATTTGATTTCTTGAGTTCTAGAGAAAACCCCATCCCTTTTGATCTCATCCCGAAATTATCATGCTATGGATATCTTTAGGGTGAGATCTCTTGGGGATACGTTCTTGGGGTAGGAACAAAGCTTTCCTCCAAGTCTCATTGAATTTGAACACAATTTGCTCGAGATTCGTGGTTTGAAGGTTGGATTTCGGGGGTTTTCTGGGTGCCACCGGTCAGACCGGTAGGCAAGACCGGTCAGACTGGTCTGCTTGATTTTGAACAGTCGCGACCGGTCAGACCAGTCCAGTACACCGGTCAGACCGGTCCTGGCAGATCAGTTCTGCAGTTTTCCCAATTCGCTTCCTATTTGCTTCATGGTTTCGCTCGCTCGTTCAAGGCCTTTTGTGTTGGTTTAGCTTTTCCATAGCTATTCCAAACTTTGACCAAATGCTTGAGGGCTTGGGTGATTTTTCGGGATATAGGCCGACGGTTCAAATTTCGAAGAAATTTCGATCGGCTCCCATTCACCCCCCCTCTGGTCGCCGGCTTCGGTCCCTCAATTGGTATCAGAGCTCGGTTGAGGTTTTCAGTACCTTAACCGGTTCGAAAACCTCTCGGCGACCATGGCGAGTCTTGGTAAGATCCCGGTGTTTTCCGGCGAGGACTATACCTACTGGAAGGTTCGCATGAGAGCCTTCCTGCAGAGCATGGGAGCCGAGGTCTGGGAAATTACCAAGAACCAGCTTTACGAGGTGCTTGCTGTTCGGACCACACCTCTCCAGGTGACCCAGCACGAGGCTAACGCCAAGGCCGTCAATGCCTTATTCGCTGGTGTTTCTCGTGCGGAGTTCTCACGCATCCAGGGTTTTCAGGAAGCCCACAAAATTTAGACGTGCCTTGAGAACTACCACGAGGGTACACCTTAGGTGAAGGCCAGACTGTTCGAGACTCACAGGCGTGAGTACGAGAACTTCACACAGGAGCCGGGTGAGAGCATTGACCTGATATTCAGTCGTTTTCAGTCGATTGTGAACAAGGTCAATGCGAACAGATCCGCTGGTGCCCTTGAGTACACAGAGCACGAGAAGGCTCTCAAGTTGCTCTACGCACTTGACCGCTCTATGTGGGATCTCAAGGTGAACACGATCATTGAGTCTGCAGGCTATGAGACTCTGACCATGAATGAGCTTTTCAGCAAGCTCAAGGCCACGGAGGTGGATAACCAAACACGAGCCAAGCTCAATGGTGCCCCTCCTTCCAAGAGCGTTGCTCTTGTGACTGACCCAGGTGGATCGAGCTCTAATGCTAACTCTGCTCTTGGCTTTTTCTCTTGCCTCTTTGCCTTCTGTTTCAGATGAGTAGCTGGAGATGCTGGGCGACGACGACTTGTGCCTCCTCATCAGCAAGTTCCAGCGCGTCTACCACAATAGGTAGAGGAAGAAGAACCCCGGGTGCTACAACTGCGGCGATCTGAACCACTTCATTGCCGATTACCCCAAAAAGTCCGGCGGTGGCCAGAACAACTCCTTCGACTACTACCGCCACCGCGACCGAGACGAGGGAGGCTCCAACAAGGAGCGTCGGCGCCACAAGTACCGCAGTCGTGACCGGGGAGGACGCTTCAACAAGGAGTCGCTCAAGAAGCGCTTCCAGTACAAGGCCAAGAAGCGGGAGAAGGCCTTCCTGGCGCAGCTCAGCGACCACGACAAGAGCTCCGACACTGACCGCTCTTCTTCACCGACCTCCGACGACGACGACAAGAAGAAGAAGAAGCGGGACAAGGAAGCCACCGGCTTCATTGGCCTTTGCTTGGCGACCGGTCGGCGCAAGGGCTTCTGCACCATGGCGGGCGAAGCCGTTGGTGCTCGTGCGTCTTCAGGTGGACATGCTACACCGACGCACTCCGGCTCTTCTCCTGGATCCGAGAGCGATTCAGAGGTAAACTTCATGATCGACCTGCTTGATACAGAGGTTAGGGAGTTATACGCCGCTCTCGACAACCAGAAGAGGCTTCTTAAGGAAGCAGCTAGAGAGCGTAGAAAGCTTAGGGCTGAGCTGGCTTGTGTTAGGGAGAAATCTAGTGAGGATGAGTGCGCTAGCTGCATATCTCACATGAATGATCTTGTTGCTCTCCGTGCCAAGCATGATAAGAACGTTGCGAACTTAGATGTTGCTAAGACTTCGCTTTCTGACGCGTCTCACGAGCTAGCCAAGGCCAAGCATGAGCTTGAACTTGTCAAGGATGCTCCCATTGTTAGTGATGTGCTTGAATGCGATGAGTGTCCTATCTTCAAGTCTGATCTAGCTTCTTTGCAGTCCAAGTTTGCTACTGTTGTGTGTGAACTAGAGGAGCTTAGATCTAGGCCTACTTTGCTTGGCGCTTGTAAGCTTTGTCCCACGCTTAGGTCGGAGCTAGAGGAGAAGAACGCTTTGATCAAGTCTTTTGGAAAGACTAAGGTCGTAGAGTCTAGCCCACCTATTGACTACTCTGTTTGCTCTGGTTTGATTGCTGATTTAGATAGTCTTGCGGTAGAGAAAACCAACTCAGAGAATGAGAATACCTATCTTAGGGCGATTCTGAGTTGGGTTTCTAGCAGTGAGCCGCAGTTGGGCATGATAATTAAACAGTTCAAGCATGGTGATGGGTTTGGGGTCGGTTACACATACACGAAGTCAGACTTTGACAGGTTGTATGGTAAGATTGGCAAGGCTGCTGGAAACACTGCTAGCACGACCACGCAGCCTTCGCTTGTTGACCCCGCGGATGGTGTGCTTAAAGAACCACCGAAAGCACCTCCGCAGAAGCAGGTTTGGGTTCCAAAGCCCAATGAGCTAAGGAATCCCCTCGACACGCTCCCTGCTGCCACAGCCCAGGTTGCCCAGAAGAAGAGGGCTGCTCTTCCCCGTCCGCAGGCTAGGCCTCAGCCTCCCAAGCATGAGGTGAGGTACCACGGCGAGTTCTATGACAGGGAGGGTCACTTGGAGGAGTTTTGCTTCAGGAGGAAGCGGGCTGTGAGGACAGAGCAGGAGAGACAGAACGCAGACATGTACTCTGCTCGGGTGCATGATCCTTCTCGGCGTGGTGATAGGCGAGTTGCTAGGGCACGCCGTGTAGGTGGAGGTCAGGGAGACGGTGGTGGTTACCGTGCTCCAGCGGGTGGTCGCTTTGCCGGCCGTGCTTCTAGTCATTTTCAGTATGGCTATGGACCATGGGACCGAGGCTTTGGAGGAGGTTTTGAGGCTCCACGCTTTCCTCGCGGTGGTGTTCGTCAATCACGCGGTAGACGGGACGGGGGAAACGCTTTGTCTGGTTTTGCTAACCCTTCTGTAGAGCAAATGGCTCGACACTGGTTTGCTTCTCACTTTGCTAACCCCAGTGTTGAGACATTTGCCTTTGTCTCACTACTGATGTGCAGGTTGGAGGCTTGGAGAACAGATGGATCATGGACTCCGGTTGTTCGCGCCACATGACCGGGAATGACAAATGGTTCTCCAGCCTCACCCCGATGCGCTCAAAGGAGTACATTGTGTTCGGGGATAATGGAAGAGGAAAGGTACGTGGACTTGGCGCTGTTCGAGTTTCTGATCGCTTTATCCTGAGAGAAGTTGCTTTGGTTTCGAATCTTGGCTTTAATTTGCTCTCTGTTTCGCAACTTCTTGATGAAGGGTTTGAGGTTCGCTTCAAGGAGGGTTGCTCGCGTGTTTTGGATTCCAGGGGAGATTTGGTTTGCCAGATTACACCTCGCGATCGGGTTTTCTTGGTTGACTTCTCTGGAACTCCTTTTGGCCCTTCTCATTGCTTGATGGCTGGTCCTTCTTCTGATTTGTGGAAGTGGCATAGGAGACTAGGACATTTGAGCTTCGATTTGTTGTCGAGACTGAGCTCACTTGGCCTGATCCGAGGATTGCCCAAATTGAAGTTTGAGAAGAACCTTGTTTGCCATCCGTGTCGTCACGATAAGATGATTGCCACTTCACATCCGCCTGTTAATCAGGTGATGACCTCTCACCCTGGAGAGTTGCTACACATGGACACAGTTGGTCCTTCTAGGGTGATGTCTGTTGGTGGGAAGTGGTACGTGCTTGTGATTGTGGATGACTTTTCTCGCTATTCTTGGGTCTTTTTCATGAGAACCAAGGATGAGGCTTTCGAGTTTGTTCTAGACTTGATCTTGAGGTTGAAAAACGAGTTACCCCAGGCCATGAGAGCGATCCGCAGTGACAATGGCACAGAATTCAAAAACGCTCGTTTTGATGCCTTTTGCAGTGATCAAGGGCTTGAACACCAGTATTCTTCTCCCTACACTCCACAGCAGAATGGAGTTGTAGAGCGGAAGAATCGGACGCTGGTTGAGATGGCGAGGACGATGCTCAATGAGCATAGGACTCCTCGCAAATACTGGGCTGAGGCGGTTAACACCGCTTGTTACGTGTTCAACCGCATTTTCTTGCGTGCTTTCATGCACAGGACTTCTTATGAGTTGCGGTTTGGACACTAGCCCTGTGTTGACCATCTCAGAGTTTTCGGTTGCCGGTGCTTTGTGCTGAAAGATGGAAATCTTGATAAGTTTGAGTCTCGCTCGACTGACGGTATTTTTCTCGGTTATGCTTCTCACTCTAGAGCGCACCGTGTGCTGATTATTGATACTAACATCGTCAGAGAGACTTGTGAAGTCACTTTCGACGAGACTGCACCGAGCAATTCTTCTGTCTTTGAAGTTGCAGGAGATGATGAGCTCGGCACCTCCATCTTTGAAGATGAGATGGAAGAAGCTGCAGATGGCGAGGCTGAGGCTACCACGCGTGCTGTGGACCCAGCTATCTCTGCTACGAGCTCGGACGATGACGACGGCCCCGATCTGACTACGTCTACTTCATGGGGGTTGTTCGAGGAGGTGACTCAGGCTTCACCAGCTGCACCTGAGGAGACACCAGCTTTGGTTGAGGAGGAGGCAACATCGACATGGGAAGCACCGCGACACATTCAGCGTCGCCATCCACCTCAACAGATGCTAGGTGATCTCAACGAGCGAGTCACCAGGTCCAAGGTAACAAGTATCGCTGGCTTTGCTCATTCAGTGTTTGTTGCCTCTTTTGAGCACAAAGATATTAGACACGCTCTTTCTGATTCTAATTGGGTCAATGCCATGCATGAGGAACTTGAAAATTTTGAAAGAAACCAAGTTTGGGTTTTAGTCGAGCCTCCACCTGCTTGTAATCCCATCGGAACGAAGTGGGTTTTCAAAAACAAGCAGGGTGAGGATGGTTTGGTTGTTCGGAACAAGGCTCGTCTTGTTACCCAGGGGTTTTGCCAAAAAGAGGGTATTGATTTTGAGGAGACTTTTGCCCCTGTTGCTCGTTTGGAAGCTATTCGAATCTTTCTTGCATTTGCTGCTTCCAAGGGTTTTAAAGTTTTCCAAATGAATGTGAAATCTGCCTTCTTAAATGGTTTTATCGAAGAAGAGGTTTATGTGAAACAACCCCCTGGTTTCGAAAATCCCAAATTTCCAAACCGTGTTTATAAAGTTCAGAAAGCTCTTTACGGTTTGAAACAGGCACCTAGAGCCTGGTATGATAGATTGAAACCTTTTTTGCTGGCTCAGGGTTTTAAAATGGGATGTGTTGATAAAACTTTATTCCTCATGCGATCTGGCACTGATTTTCTTTTAGTTCAGATATACGTGGATGATATTATCTTTGGTGGCTCTTCTCACGCTCTTGTCTCCAAGTTTTCTGATCAGATGTCTAGGGAGTTCGAGATGAGCATGATGGGCGAGTTGCAGTTCTTCCTCGGGCTGCAGATCAAGCAAATTCCTCAGGGCACTTTTGTCCATCAAGCCAAGTACACTAGAGACTTGCTGCAGAAGTTCGACATGAGCGACCTGTCTCCTCAGCCGACTCCGACCAGCACATCGACGGCGCTTGATGAGGACTTGGATGGCGAGGCGGTGGACCAGAAGAAGTACAAGAGCATGATCGGCTCTCTCCTGTACCTGACGGCGATGCGACCGGACATCCAGTTCGGCATCTGCCTCTGTGCGTGGTATCAGGCTTCGCCGCGCACCTCTCACATGCAGGTGGTGAAACGCATCTTCAGGTATTTGAAATTCACCTCTGAATTTGGTCTTTGGTATTCTACGGACTCTTCTCTGGTTTTGGTGAGCTTTTCTGATGCCGATTTCGGTGGGTGTCGATTGGATCGCAAGTCGACATCCGGCACTTGTCAATTTCTCGGTACATTTTTGGTGTCTTGGTCCTCTCGCAAGTAGGCTAGCGTAGCGCTTTCTTCCACAGAAGTCGAGTATGTTGCCGCTGCTAGCTGCTGCTCCCAGATACTTTTGATGAAACAAACCTTGCAGGATTATGGCTTGAGTTTCGGTAGGGTTCCCATCTTTGTAGACAACATGTCAGCCATTAGCATTGCAAAGAACCCTGTCCTACACTCCAGAACCAAACACATAGATATCCGATTCCATTTCCTGCGAGATAACCATGAGAGAGGACACATAGACCTGATCCATGTCCCTTCAGAGAGGCAAACCGCAGATATCCTCACCAAACCGCTAGAACAGGACACCTTTGCTCGCTTGCGAGGGGAGCTTGGGGTTTGTTACCCCTTTTGATTGCTGACTTTTTTTTGGTTAGCTTTGTAAATTTTATTTGCTTCTCTTTGTTTTCTAGGTTTGGTAGTTGCATTGTGCATATGCATTGTACATATTTGCATTTTGCATTGTCTCACTTGCACTAGCATTTTTGTATACATTGCTATGATCTTCTAGTGCCTGCTAGTGTGAGTTGATAAACTTGATCATATATAGCTTGCTCCACTGTGTATATGACATCATCTGAGTTAAGCTATTTTGATTTGAAAATCTGAAAACATGATCACCCTGTCTTGGCTACTAGCATGTTATGGCGTGTTGATATGCTTTGCTATCTTATTCATGCTAGTGTGGCTTTTCGTTCAGCAATTCATTCTTGAAATGATCTAAATCTGATAAAATTGCTTGAACTATTCTTAACATGGATTGGAAAGATCCAGGTGGGATTGCTTGTCACACTGATCGAACTTTCGGGACGGCTCACTTTGCACTTGTGAGAACCCAGGCATGGCTGTGCATGACTGAAACGAGTGCTTTAAGCTTTTGATTATCTTTTGGCATAGGCTTGGCCTCGTTGCTAAGTGAAGCATGACAAGCTTTCAACCCCTGGTATTAAAAATTGCTTGATATAAATTTGATTGAAAAATGAATGTTGGCAACTTGTTTTGGCTGGTTTGGCTCACCTGCATGAGTTTGAGTAGCACTGCTTTCCATTTCCTACTTGTTAGTGCTAGATCATGGGTGATGCTTTTATTTCTCCTAAACTAAACTTGCCTAGCTCTAGACTGATTTGATATACCCTATTGAGCTAGATGCAGGTCTTGTTTATGGATGCACACGGGCTTGTGACTAGATGTTGCTCATATCATTGTATCTCTGAATGCTTTCACTTACACCTTCTGCATTACATTCATTGCATAGCATCTGTTCAGGGGGAGTTTTTGCTTCAGGGGGAGTTTTAGGTCTTTTTAGACTTGATGTGTGCATGTGCCAACAAGGGGGAGAATTTTGAGAGAAGTGATCGAACAAGGGGGAGACTTGTTTGATTTTTGAAAAACTTGTTGTGCACAGGGCTTTGAGAGTGCATCATTTTGGGAGAGCTGCACTTGTGAGAGGGAGAACCTTTGCTTGGCGAGTTTCTGCTTTGGTTTTGGCTCCTGGTTTTCCTCGTTTTCCCTCTGCTTCTTGCATGACTGCGTCGAGCGTTACCTCTGTCTTTGAGGAGTCATGTTTTGGTTTTTGATCGATTGCGTCGAGCCTTTGCCCTTGTCTTAGGGGATCGATTTTTGCTTGAGTAAGTGACTGTTCCTGCCTTTCTGAACTTTTCGTCACTTGCTTGTGCTTCTTTGTTCTTTTCTGGTTTCACTTCTCTTGGTTCGTTTGTGGTGTGTTGACAATACACTCATCAAGGGGGAGATTGAGGAATGAGAGTACTCTATCTGGCTTGTGATGAGTGAATTGTCAACCGTGTGGTGTGATCGTGCGCTTGGTCTTTGGATTGCATGTACACGGGCGTCGAGTGTCAACGGGGAGCTGCCGTGGAGGTGTTGTGGCCGATGGACCGTGCGGTGGATGGCGGTGAAGGGCAGCCGGGACCGGAGCTCGGACCGGGCGGCAGCTGTGGCGTCCACTCCTGGATCGAGGGCGCAAGCGGCGACGAAAGGCGGGTTTCTTGGTTTGCGCCACAAAAGCAAGGAGGCGGACGGCGGTCGAAGACGCCAACTCGTGGAGGCACGGGCGTCGGTCTCGGGACTGACGGAGGCGACGGGCGTCGACAGCGTCTAGGGCCTCGCTGCGGGCGAGGAGGTGACAGGCGTCGGGCGGCGTCTAGGGCCGTCAGAAGGCCGAGGCGGGAACGGCATCTAGGGCCACGATGTGGAGGCGGAAATCTTCCCGCACGTGAGGTTTTGGCGGTTTTCTCAAAACCGGCCACCTACCCGGGTTTCGCGGACCCTCCAAAACCGCAGACTGGATCTTCATGAAGACAACGGCATCGCGGAGAAGACTTCATTTCGAAGAAAGAACCTCGGCCGTCGGATGATATCGTGTACAGGGGGTGCTGCAGGCCAACCGGCCTGACCAGTCCCTGGCACCGGTCTGACCGGCCTAACCAACCGGTCTGACCGGTCCAGCGTACCGGTCTGATCGGTCCCGCGGGTATAAATACCCCTTCACTTGTGTTAGGTCAAGTGCGGCTTTTAGAGCTTGTCCGTGAATTTTCTGTTCCTCCAGGCCGCCGCCCCTGTGTTTCTCTCCCCCCGTTCTTCCCTTTAGGGTAGATTTAATTGATGGATTGTTGAGACTTTGTGTGGAATTTGATTGGGAAAGGAGGCCCTATCTTCCTCGTGCCCTCTGGGCTTTTGATTCGATTCAACCCCCTAGTTTTTGAGTCTTGTGCAATGGATTTTCGACTTCATTTTTGGCGCACTTGATTGTGAGGAGGCTACGAGTTCTTTGCTCACGAGTGAGCATCTCGTTAAGCTCCGCGAAGAACACGCCATCCGCCACGAACTGCGCGCGAGAAAGTGAGCACGCCAGACGTCAGACTTCAAATCCACGGGATATGCAAGCCGAGCTCGGGATCTAGATGAGGGGAGGGTTCGTGGCCTACCTTCTGCTTCTTGCTGATCGCGTGAGTGGTCGCCATTGGCAGAAGGGATGGAGGAGCGGCCGGTGGTGCGGCGGCGACTAGAGAAGCCGGGTCCCGCGCCGCCGTGTCCAGCTCCTTGGTGCGGCCCTGCGTTGCCGCCGCGGCCGCTGCTTGTTGCGGCCCCGCGTCGCCGCCGGCTTGCGCCGCGGGAGCAGCTCGCCACCCGCATGCCTAGCTCGCCGCGGCCCGAGCCGCCGCCGCTGCCCGCATGCCTAGCTCGCCGCGGCCTTGCGCCGCGGGAGCGGCTCGCCGCTAGCTTGCGCCGCGGGCGCACCTCGCCATGGCATGATGCGGCACCACTCGCCACGGCTCGATCCGACACAGGTCCGGGCGGGCGCGCCCCTCCTTGGCCCGGATCGACCTCATCCCCAAGCTAGAAGAGAGAGGGAGAAGATAAGGCAGTCAACGAATGGTTGGTTGGCAGAACTCGAGAGGAGAGAGATAAAATAGATGGAGACCAGTCTTTTGTCCCGGGACAGATGCATTTCTTTTGTCCCGGTTGGTGGCTCCAACCGGGACAAAAGGTGCATGTCCCGGTTAGAGCCACCAACCGGGATAAAAGGGAGTCCTTTTGTCCCGGTTGGTGTCTCCAACCGGGACAAAAGGCATCTGTCCCCTCTGCTGGCCCAGCTAGCCGTTGGACCCGGGATAAAAGCTATCTTTTGTCCCGGGCCCAAAGGCAGCCGGGATAAATGGCCTGAAACAAAGGCCTATTCTGTAGTAGTGAATATATGCTTTTGTACAAGATATTCTCTGTTCTCGTGATGAGTTCGTGTTCCAAAACATACGACGTCAACGACATATGACCATGAAGAAGAAAACGTAAACTATACTTTGATCCGGAGCATTATTAGCACAAAACAACTGCGATAATATAATAGGGCTAAACAAATCTATTTGCATGCATTTGTTTTGGAGTAAAATGAGCCAAAAGTTGTGGGGAAAAAGCTAGCTAGCTAGCTGCGCTATTTGCGTACAAGTATGCATGGCAAAGGAGGAGGTATTGGAACCTTGCGTGAGACAGCGGTCACTTGAATGAGACTAGAAGGACAAGAATAATAAGAAGACTTGCTCAAGTGATGCCATGGCTGAGATACAAGCTCGATCTATAAATCAGACCAGTGCAGCTAGCTCTATAAATCCTTCGAGCGAGCTCTCGTCAGCCCATGGGTGTCATCTCACTCAGATCGAGTTTGTCGACAACCCAATCAAACTAAATCACCCAATACCAGCTAATAAGAATGGCGAATGATGCCATGGACACCAACAATCAACAGAGCCTGGGATCGACGGAGTACCAGCTGAAGAAGTACCTGCTGCTGCTTGCCACCCTGGTGGCGACGGTGACCTACGCGGCGGGGCTCCTGGCTGGAGGACTCGCCGTCGCCGGGAGGGCGGCGGATCGCCGGCGACTCCATCCTCCGGGAGATCAACTTCAGGCGCTACATCGTCTTCTACTACTTCAACGCCATCGCCTTCGCGGCGTCGCTCCTGCTCAGCCTCCTCCTCCTCTTCCTGCACAAGGACGGCGGCAACACCTACCTGCTCCTCATGCTGGCGGTGATGCTCGTCGACGGGCTCGGCCTCACGGGGGATTACGCCGGCGGCGGCAGCCACGACAGGTTCACCACCGTCTGCGCCGCCGGCTGGTGTCCGGCGTCTCGCTCTACGCCGTCGTGGCCTTCCTCACTTACTTTGCGCGCCACCCTCCTGGTAGGGCGGCGGCGCGGCCTCCTGCTGCCGGCAAGCTCGGGAAGAAGCACGAGATCCTGCTGGTGCTCGCCATCTTCGCCGCGACCAACGCGTACGTCGCCGGGCTGAACCCGCCCGGCGGCTTCTGGAGGAGCACGGAGGAGGGCCACCGCGCCGCCGGCGACCCGGTGCTGCAGGGCGCCCACCCCCGCCGCTACAAGGCTTTCTTCTTCTGCAACACGGCCGCCTCGCCGCCTCCCTGCTCGCCATCACGCTCATCATGGACTACGAGAAGCTCGACCTCGAGGGGAAGATCATCAAACCCGGGGTCGCTGCGCTCTACGGGCTCATCGTCACGGCGCTCCTGGGCCTCGGCGGCGCCTACGCCGCCGGGAGCTGCAGGGACAGCAAGCACAGCGCCCAAGTTCTTCTTCTACTTCTCCCTGTTGCCGCCTCTATTTTTCTCCAGAAGGCTCTTGTGCTAGTTCATGGCCGCATGACCACCAAGAAGCTCCTCCCTTGCATTGGTAGCACTGAGAAGGGACCCCAAGGCTGCTGTGGATCCAATGTTTTAAAAACAGTCTATAGCTGGCTATAACGGGCTATAGCGGCAGCTAAGAGCTAAGTTGTACATGAAAAATCTTAGCTAAATCTCTCTCAAACAACTATAGAGGGAGATAGCGGTAGCTATAGCCGGAGATTTAAAACCTTGTGTGGATCACTCATCGCCTGGTACATGTGCAGTACTGATCCTCATCACTTGATGCATATATACATATTTAGTCTAATTAACTTACTTACTAGCTAATTAGAATTAATATAAAAATAAAACTTATAGCTAATAACTACAATAATTATCTATCTCACGCCCTCTTCATCTATTAAATTCTAACACATACTCTAAAAATACATATTTATCATTAACTAGATGCAATAAATTTCATTTTGCATCAGCATCACACCCCATGTGTGTTCGACATATATTTAATTGAACTATTTATTTGTGAATTGCTATTTTTATCTTTTCCATCATACATGAATACATGGTGACACATATGGTGGGTGTTATTTTTTTATAAACAATAATATAAATAGTATATTACTAATGATAGACAGTAATTTAGAATTTTATATTAGTGCGCTTTAATAATTTTTTATAATTATATAATTTAGATTTAGAGGTTACTTTAACTTTTAATAATGATAAAATTGAATAATTTATATGTAAGTTTAGGGGGTTATTTGCATTATTTTATAATGACATAGGTGGGTAATTTACATAAAGATTAGGGGGTACTTTAGATTTTTTTTATAGTGACAGAGGTGGGTAATTTAGATACATATTTAGGGGGTTAATTTATTCTATTTTTCTAATGGTAGAGGTGGGTAATTTATTAAGAAATATAACACATCTAATGACTACTATGATTAGAGTTGTCGCTTGATGAACGGATGTTTCTTATTTTTGTGAGAATTTCTAGAATTTTTCTATTTTTTTAAGTGTCCACTTAGGATCATATGTGGCTTTATGTGGAGACATCGAAGGAGCCTCCAATTTGTAATAGTAAGATACTTGTAGCCTCCTATTCCTTAAAAAAAAATTGACATAATTGGCTTTAGGTTGTCACTGTGGGAGCTGTATAATAGTGAGGATCGGAAACATTAGGGTGGCTCTGTCATAATTAACATAGGGTTTGTACTTTACACAGTGATGAAAAAATAGTTTTGTCAACTTTTTTTTTCGCTGCTACTCCCTCCGTCCCAGTATATAAGGCGTAATCACATCTGGTTCAAAGACCAAGGAATATATTTAATTCTCTCTATCAACACTAGTAATATTGCATCG
Organism: Panicum virgatum; assembly: GCF_016808335.1. Lineage (NCBI taxonomy): Eukaryota > Viridiplantae > Streptophyta > Magnoliopsida > Poales > Poaceae > Panicum > Panicum virgatum. The sequence goes on along the minus strand of NC_053143.1, from coordinate 51,266,764 downwards.
AGTACGTGTGTCTAGAGAGAGCACGCCTTATATAATAGATTTGAGTAAAAAGTGGTTACACCTTATATATTAGGACGTAGGAAGTAATAATGCTCTGCTTTCATCAACAGGATGGGTGGCATGAGCGAAGACCTGAAAAGGACAAGAGAGTACATTCAGTTGCTCGCCACTCTTGTGGCGACCATCGCTTACCAGGCAGGACTAGATCCACCCGGCGGCGTCTGGGCCGGCGACGGTGACGGCCACCGTGTGGGAGACCCCATACTCCTGACCACGCACCCTGGGCGGTTCAAGGTGTTCTTCTACTTCAACTCGGCGGCCTTCGTTGCCTCCATCGTCATCGTGATAATGCTGCAGAACGAGCACCTTGTTCGAGGCCATGCGCTGGAGATGGCCATGATACTCGACTTCTTCGGCCTCATCGGCGCCTATGCCGCCGGGAGCTGCAGGTAAGGGTTTCAATCTCCGGCTACAGTTATTTGAGAGAGATTTAGCTAAGTTTTTTCATGTACAATTTAGCTCTTTGCTGCCATTATAGCCCGCTATCACTACTACAAAAACAATTTGTAACAACACTATAAATTTTTTAGAGGCAGATCAAAATTTCACCCGTTTTTACAAATGAAATAAGCCTACTGTAGTAGTTGACCCGCCCTAAAAATATATTTTTAAGGGCGGATGACGGGATCACCCGCTCCAAATGAATATTTGTAAGGATGGATGATGCCATCATCCGCTCTAAAAAATCAAACATTATTTTTAGAGCCGGGTAATGGGGTCACCTGCCTCTAAAAAAATAAAAAACTAGTGGCGCGGGGATTCAAAAAGTGGCACGGCTCTACTTATCCTTTCGGTCTGTAGCAGCACATGCACAGCTGCAGCGCCATCTCCCCTCCCTTGCACATTCAAAAAGTAGTGGCAGCAGCACATGCACGCCACCTCTCACTCTCTCCTCTCAGTCTTCTCCCCCAACTCTTCCACTACTGCACGCCACCACTCCTCCCGGCTCCTGTCTTCCCTGCAGCGCCGTCTCCCCTCCCTTGCCGCGCGGTCTGCAGCGGCGCGCGGGTCCGTGGCGGCACATGGAGCTCGGGGCCACGGCGGCGGGCGTGGGTCTACGGTGGCGCACGGTGGCGGGCTCGGATCCATGGCGGCGCGAGGAGCTCGGGGCCATGGCGGGGCGAGGAGCTTGGGGCCGCGGCAGTTTCGGACCGCAGCGGCGCGAGGAGCTCGGGGCCGCAGCGGAGGACGTGGGTCGGCGGCGGCGTACGACGGGGGCCGCGGGTCCGCGGCGGCGGGAGCAGCCTGGGTTCGTGGCGGATCGGATCCGCGGGGCCGGGTGCTAGTCCGTGGCGGCACGAGGAGCTCCGGGCCATGGCGGCGCGAGGAGCTCGGGGCAGCGGCGGCGGGTGCGGGTCTGCTGCAACGCACGGCGACGGGCTCTGGTCCGCGGCGGTGTGAGAAGCTTGGGGCTGCGGCGGCACACGGCGGCGGGATCGGGTCAGCGGCGGCGGGCGCAGGTCAGTAGCGGCGCGAGAAGCTCCAGTCCGCGGCGGCACGAGGACCAGAGGCCGCAGCAGCGGACGCGAACCGGCAGCGGCGCAACGAGCTTGGGGCCGCAGCAGGGGGCACGGGCCCGCGGCGGCGCGAGCAGCCCGGGTCCGCGACGCACGCCGGCGGCATGAGACATGCCAGGAGCCAGGTGGCAGGTGCACAGCGGCGGCACGAGCATGCCGGCCCCTGCTCCAGCAATTTTTTTTGTTTTTTAATGCGATCTGTAGGGGTGGGTGGCCTCGTGACCCGTCTCTGATAGCTTATTTCTAGGAGCGGGTGGGGGCATGACCCGCCTTTAGAAATGAGTTTTTAGGGGCGGACAACTGACCCGTCCCTACAAAAAGTATGTAGGAGCGAAAACTAGGGGCGGGCAACTGATCCACCCCTAAAAATATAGTTTTACCCGCCTCTAAAAACTGTTTTTGTAATAGTGTATAGCCAGCTATGTATATATAACCTATTTTCAGATATAGATAGTTAAATGCTTTAGCCGGCTATTTAAAACATTGGCCGCAGAGACACGATCACCTCCATCTACCACTACTACAAAACAGGCCTTTGTTCCTGGCCATTTGTCCCGGCAGCCTTTGGGCCCGGGACAATAGGTGGCTTTTGTCCCGGGTCCAACGGCTAGCCGGGCCAGCGGGGGCGGGGGGCGGGGGCCTTTTGTCCCGGTTGGAGACACCAACCGGGACAAAATGGGAGCCTTTTGTCCCGGTTGGTGGTTCCAACCGGGACAAAAGGCCCGCGTAGCCTTTTGTCCCGGTTGGAACCACCAACCGCGATGGCCGATTGCATCTTCATGCTGGGCGCAAAGATTAAAGATGACGATTTCTTACGGGGGGATGCCATTATATGGATAAACTGGGAAGAAATTTACCAACTATTCCATCAGGAGGCCCTCGACATCTCTATGGTCGGCTTGTGGGTTCTGTAAGTATTTTACTCTCCTTACGTATTGTTTTGCATGATCTCAACATACTGATCTCTTGATTTATTCGGTATCATGTAGAATGGAGATACATACTTGCAGAAGAAAGGGATACTCTCACCTCGGCTTCATCGACCCAATTACTTGTAATTGGAGGCTTCTACGGGACAATCCCGATGACATATTCCAAAACTTGTTCAAGTACATAAGCGTTCATCACAACAAGCAAATGATATTGTTTCCTTACAACTTTGCGTGAGTGATTCCTTCCGTCTAACTCTTTCTATTCTATAATCGAATTGTTTAAACCTTAACTACCAAGAACTGCCTCTGTATAATCTTGCAGTGAACACTTTGTCCTAATTCCCGAGAAGAGCCTACTCGTGGTTATGGACTCATTGAGGAGACCTCCAGAACAATACAAAAATCTTCTTAACATGATGAAAAAGTAATTCTACCACTACTCTGTCCATGACCGATAATTTGAATCACTTTGTTACTTGACTATAATTGTTCTAATCATGCACAGGGTTTGGAAAGAATTCGCTAAAAATCATCCAGGCAAATTTGACAAGGAATTGAAGATCAAGACAGATTTTCCGGTACGCGCTTGGATGATTCGTTGCACGATTCATTAGTTTTATTATATATTTATGTAAATACCTGATAATTTCTTCTCTCTTAAAGTGTATGAGGCAGAAACCAGGCACTGTATTGTGCGCATACTATGTATGCGAGAACATCCATGGTCTAGTAGGTCCTCCAAAAGGCTGGACAGATTGGGAGGAGGAAGTAAGTAAAAAAACTTGTTAATATTTGAACTCGTATTTTAATTAGTCGAAATTAATTATCCCCTTTTTCCATAGGTCGGGGAGATGCGCGATAAACTCATACCGGAGGAAAAGATTATGGCGATTCAAGAACAATTCTCCGGATTTATTGTTGAGCAAGTCCTCGATCCAAAAGGCGAATTCTACTATGATGGAATATCTAATATTGACAATCACAGTAAATATGACAATATACGCGTATATATGTAATTAAGAACGAATATAACTATGTAAATATATATGTGTGTCTATGTATTAAATTTCTATTTATGAGTATGTATGTATGTATTAAATTTCCAAAAGGTGAATTCTACTATGTAATTAAGAACGAATATACCTATGCAAATATGATGGAGTATGTATGTATTATATATATAAGCACTCCAATAATATATATGTGTATATATATATATTTATATAATATTGGTCCTAGACATTTTCATATGTAAAGGAATTCACATGTATAGATATGTGTATATATATATAAGTGAATTAATTTATATATGAAAACTATCTAGGACAAATATTATATAAGTAACTATATATATATGTATATATTAGTGGAGATCATACACACTGAATTCCAATACATAAGTTTAATTGAAATGCAAAAGTATAATTGAAATAGAAAAAGAATTGAGAAAAGAAAAACATGAAAAAAAAGAGACCTTTTGTCCCGGTTGGTAACACCAACCGGGACAAAAGGGTGCGCCAGCCACGTGGGCGCTGGCTGCACCTTTTGTCCCGGTTGGTGTTACCAACCGGGACAAAAGGTCCACTTTTGTCCCGGTTGCCACACCCGGGACAAAAAGGCACCCCCTTTTGTCCCGGACAGGCGTTCCCGGTTGGGAAACCGGGACAACAGCGGTTTCCCAACCGGGACAAATCAACGTTTTTGTAGTAGTGTACACTGTCGCCCTGGTTGGCGGCGTCCTCATCTACGTGGTCATCCACATCGTCTTCTTAACGCTGGACGACCGCAGCGAGGATACCAGTGAGAGGAAAGACAAGTACAAGAGCCACCGCGAGGTGCTGCTCCTCCTTGCGATCCTGGCGGCGACGCTCACCTACCAGGCCGGCCTGACCCCGCCGGGCGGCTTCTGGGAGGAAGATGACGGCAAGCTCGGGCACCGCGCGGGGTTCCCGGTGCTCCAGGACAAGTACCCTCGCCGCTACGAGGCCTTCTTCTACTGCAACGCGGCGAGCTTCATGGCGTCCGTGGCTCTCATCGTGCTCCTCCTGAACCCGAACCTGTACAGGCCGGGCATCCGGTGCTACGCGCTCTATGTCTGCATGGTCGCCGGCGTGCTCGGTCTCCTGGGCGCCTACGCCGCCGGAAGCTCCCTGCACCTGGACACCTCCAACATCTTCCTGGTGCTGGCCGCCGCAGGTTTTGCGATTGTGGTCGTCCTAGCAATACATGTGACCACCACCAGCAACTCCGGCAATCCACCGCTACCATCCCCACCCAACAATGGCGCCGAGGAAAACCAAGTGCCTATATTTAGGATCACCACCACCAGCAACGAAGCTCCGGAACCCAACTCCGGCGATCCACCGCTGCCATCCCCACCCAACAATGGCGCCGAGGAGGAAACCGCAATGTACCTGATGCTGGTGGGGATATTGGCGGCGAGCGTGACCTACCTGACGGGCCTGAAACCGCCCGGTGGCATGTGGAGGAGCGGCGGCAACGGGCACTCGGCCGGCAACCCGGTCCTCTACGACACCAACAAGTCGCGGTACAATGTCTTCTTCTACAGCAACTCCATCTCCTTCGTCGCCTCCGTCGTCGCCATCGCCTTGCTTCTTCTCCGGATGATGCTGTCGCCTGCTACTGAGAAGACGACAAACCGTGAACACGACCCAGCTGACAAGAACAACGAAGATCCTGCGGCGAAGAAGCAGCTGTTCGGAAGGCTTCTCGGGCCGATCCACGCTGTCGTGGTGCTAGACATGCTCTTCCTCCTGGTAGCCTACGCAGCAGGCAGTATCCGGGAATCGCGCAGATCCTGGGAAGTCATCGTGCTCTTCCCTGCGGTGGTCTTGGTTGTGTTTGTCTTCTTCTTCATGTACAGGAAACAAACGGAGGATGGAGGAGAAAAAGGGAATGCAGAAGACCACAGCTCTACTACTACGACTATACTGTTGCAAGCTTCTGCTTAAGTAATAGTATGTGTGTTATTATTATATCGAGCTATTTGCTCTCATTTGTATGTATTTTGAGTTCCCTCCAAAAAATAAATATTGTACAAGGGCATGCAGGGCCCTTTTTATACAAGCTAAGTTGTGTCGTTACAAACAGACCACGTAATATATATATATATATATATATATATATATATATATATATATATATATATATATATATATGTGTGTGTGTGTGTGTGTGTGTGTGTGTGTGATGTTTCAGCATGGTTACCCTAGCACTACCGGAAACGGCCTATATGCCAAGTGCATGAGAGAGTGCAAAATTTCGGGTACTCGGCAAATAGTGCAGTTACCGAGTGCATAAAGAGAAACACTCGGCAAACAATAAGCACTTGGCAAACATTCTCTTTGCCGAGTGCTTAACCAAGGGCACTCGGCAAAACGAAGCTTTGCCAAGTGCCAACTAATGAGCACTCGGCAAATAGTGGCACGTGCGCGGCACATGCCATGGCCGTGCCGACGCCGTGCCGGCCATTAGTTGGTGGCACTCGGCAAAGTATAGGCTTTACCGAGTGTCATTCTTGCTGCACTCGGCAATGGAGAGGCATTGCCGAGTGTTTCAAGCTGCACTCGGCAAAATAAAAAAAAGAGTAAAATTCATGGCCGGTCCCTAAACTTGCGCGAAGGTGTCATCCAGGTCCCCGAACTCCCAAAATGTCATTTTTTACTCCTTATTCTTGGTTCGGGTACCATCCCCATCCAAACGGGCAGAAACCAGACCCGTTAGCTGACGTGGGGACGCCACGCTGGAGCTGACGGGGCTCAGCGCGGGTAATGGAACCGCCTCGCCCCCTTCCGCTCGGCCCGTTCCGCCTCGCCCCCTTCCGCCTCGCCCCCCATTCGCCGCCGTCCGGACTCGCCCCTTCCTTGGAACCCTAGCGCCGCCGGCATCCAAGACTTCACTGCCGCCGGTGCCCATCTGTTCACCGGCGTAGTCACCCCCCCCCCACTGATTTCGCCTGATTCGAGCTCAGGTGCCCTACCCTAGTGCCCATCTGTTCACCCTCGCTCCTCACCTATCCTGTAGCTCAGCGGCATGGATTCGAGTTGTAGTGCCGCGGGGGCAAGTCGCCATGACACAAGCTTGGGAGAGCACTTCGTCACCTACCTTGACACAAGCTTGGAGCAACAACAAACTTGCTATTGTGTCTGAAGCGTATTATTCATCAACATGAAAAACTGAAACTGACACCAACGGGCAGGCTGCCGTTCTTGCTGACAATTAGGAGTGAGCAGCTACCAATCTATCGGATTGCCTGTAGCTTTGTGCAGCTAATACACTGACAGCAAGATCGACAGTGAAAACGAGTTCGTACCTTACACAAACACATCAATTGATCCGTGCAAGTCTGTGTCACCAATCACGAACCCACCAAGTATCAGTGATCAGCCAGTAGCAGTGTATGTATCTCTAATGTCCATATTTTTGGAGATTAATCTACCTAGCTGCTTGTCTGAATTGTGAGCTTGAATTATTGCAGTCTATTTGATCAGCACTCACCAGATTTCTTGTCGAGTGCAGGCACCCAAATAGTTTGATTGGATGGAACTCGCTATCCGTCTGCAGGATACCGAGCTCATCACCTAGATTGCTACTGCTAGCTTACTGAGAAAATGAGATCCTGGAAGTTAATGCTGCTGTTGATGAACTATCATCAGACTGGTGCAGAAGCAAGTCATCGCAGAGCAGGAGGCAAATGAAGTACCAAGAAACTCCACGGCAATGCAAGATGAGCATTATCAGATTCTTCAGAAGATCAACAATTTGGAAAGAATAGGCAGGGAAATTGTACAGTTACTGAAATTTGTAGTTGTGGCATGTGTGTTTGCTGTGATTGCCGTCATTTGTGGTTTATGTAAGAGTATGTAAGAATGCTTGAGAATATGTTAACGTTGAATGGAAACAAACCAGACCTGTTCAATGGCAATGTGTGATTTAAGCTCAAATTGTGACAATTCATTTTGCATAACTGTGAACTGGAATATCATCTCAAATTGATCTGAGTGAGGACATATTTAGAACACAAATATCATCTCTAAATGTTCTGAGATAGCCTATGGGAAAATGATATGATATGGACAAGTGACTATGTTTTTCACTTCCATTGACAAAAGATGGTCTATACAAAATGCCTAGTTATCAGCTGCATTCGCAAAACAGCAGATGCCTTCTCATCAAGCTGCCTTCTTGTTTTTTCTTGCAGACTTTGCCCTTGGTTGGGTAGCCTTGCCTTCTTTGGGAGCCTCTCTCTTTGTTGCTGCTGCCTTCCCTTCCTTGGTGGCAGTAGTTAGAGCTTGTGGCCTTTTTTTTTTTTGGGTAATAGAGCTTGTGGCCTTAGGAGTTGTTGGTTTGAACTAATGAAGTAAGAGTCTGGTAGAGGCCCAGCATGGTGATTGGAGTAGGCTGATTGAGCACCCTGCAAAATAATGTTAGTGAGTGATGGAGCATGAATAAGGTTGCAACAGAAGTGACCATTTGTACCTCTTCCATCATTCTCATCAGCATGGTGGAACTCATATGTGAAAGTAGCATAGCTGGCTAGCTTGAACCTTGCTGTGTACTTGCTGTATGCATTACAGCCTGGCTTGAACCTTGCTGGTCATCTTGTGTCAACATAACAGGCTGACTTGCAAAGTCATTCATGCTAATCTCTTCAGGCAGATTGTAGTCTTCTGACTGTGCAACAATTGGAGGAACATCACCTGGGATGTAGTCTTCAGGCCTAATTCCCATTTTCTTCAGATAACAACCTTTTGCATTGTGATTTTCTCCCCTACAGTAGCCACATTTTATGATCACGCCATGTCTAGACATTTTTGGACCATTACTTCCCTGAACCTCATGTGGTTGCTTCCTCCTGGACTTAGGTGGCCTTCCTACTTTTTTCACATGTACAGGTGGCAGCACTGGAGGGCCATTAACTCTCTCCCAAGTTGCCATATATCTTTACATGGTAAGATAATATTTTCATATGCTCTATGGAAAGCCTGGACTGAGTAACATTCATGAACAACACTTTCTGAGGGGATCCTTTCATGTCTCAGGCATGAGATGGCATGTTGACAAGGGATGCCTGTCAGTTGCCACCTCCTACACTCACAATCTTTGGATCTGATATCCACTACGTACTGCTTTTCTCTCTCATGGACTTGAAAGATCCCTTGTCCAGCTGGAAGTGCATAGCACACATTGGCATAATCTGCATTTTTTGCAACCTTTTTCCTTATCTTAGGACAAATGGTGGCTACAAAACTAGAGAGTTCTTCCTGCTTGATGTAGTACCTAGTCATCAATTGTTGTTTCACTCTCTGCAGCATACTAAGGATAGGAATCTCCCTGGCCTCAAGAATGTATTTGTTGAAAACCTCACAGTTGTTGTTCAACAACAGATCACATTTAGGAAATTCAGCAAAGAAGGCTCTTACCCAAGTCTTAGGTGGCATCTTTTCCAACCACTCAAAAGCTTCCTGATCAAGTGCTCTCATCAAATCCATATTATGATTCCACCTGATCACCGTGCTTGATCTTGCACAAGTCCACAATTGGTTCTTCAAGATGTCTCCTTTGAAACCTGCATCTCTAAAATTTGCCCAAAGATGCCTCACACAAAAACGATGCTCTGACTCAGGAAATACTTGCTCCACTGCAGGAATGAGGCCCTGGAAATAATAAAACAACAATTATAAAAGTTGCAAGTAATATGACAGGAAAACAATACAAACATCAGTCCAGGGATAAGTACCTTTTGTTTATCAGTAATGACAGTCCAGGGATAGGTATTATCAATACCCAAATCATCTTTTAGAGTTTGCAAGAACCACTTCCATGTTGCCAATGACTCCACTTCAACCACACCCATTGCTACTGGGTAAATGCAATCATTGGGGTCAATGCCAACTGCCGTGAGTATCTGGCCTCCAAATTTGGTCTTGATATGGCATCCATCCAGACATATGACAGGTCTGCACCTAGAAAGAAAACCTCTCTTGCAGGCATCCAAAGACATGTAACAAGTGGAGAAGTGACTGTTAACAGTGTTCAGATAAAATGTGCTGCCTGGATTACTCCTCCTCAATTCCTGCCCATAGTCCCAGAGTTGGTTGTACTGCTCACTCTCATCTCCATATGTCTTCTTGAGGGCCAGCCTCCTTGCTCTGGCCAGCTTGCTTCTAGAAGGAGTAAGATTCCACTCCTTCTGCACAGTTCTTGCAAAGTTGGCAAGACTCCATCTTGTCATCAGCTCTGAAACTGTCTAGGTACTTCTCAGCCAGCTAATTAGAGGTGCACTTTTTTAGCACCCACTCCTTTTGGCAATTATGTTGGCCAAAATATGTCTTGATCATGAAAGCCTTCACTCTGCTATCTTTGGAAGCATACAGTGCCCTGGGGCAGCCATCAGCACAATGCGCTCTAATTCTCCTTTGATCATTTCTTGGCAACTTAATATCAACCCTATTCTTCAGGCTATACTCAGTTATTGCCTTCCTCAAGATCTCGACTGACTCAAACACCATGCCAACCTTGAATGAAGGGTTACTCATGTCCTCTGTCTTGAAATTCTTGAACTTGAGATTAATCTATCCCTCCACATCATCATCTGCTACTTGCAGACCTTCATCATCACTGGATTCATGATCTCCTTCCTCATAGGTTACTGCAGTAGACCTTCTCCCAATTCTCTTCCCTTTGCCTACTCCCTCATCAACCACATCTTCATCAACATAATCCACAAACAAATCATCATCTCCACGCTCAACCTCATTGTCATTGTCCACAAAGTCAGAATCCTCACTGTCATCATCACTGCAATTGTCATTTGTTACAGGCTCACTCTTCTGTTCATCTAAACTGCTTCTCAAGTTTTTGTAGAAATCAGGGAGAGGCTCCTTCTTTTCAGCTACGGGGTTCACAACCAAATCATCCCAATTTACACCACCCAGAGTGACTTCATGGTCAATGAAAACTACCATAGTTTGTACCCTACCCACCACTGATCTCATTGCATCATTGTCTGCACGATCTTTAATTAGTCTCAACCCATCTGAGAGATCCTTCCCTGGTAATAACCAATACACTTTCAAACTGTCCATATCAGAGTAACCCATATAATATAGGAAATCCTCACACCATTGCGGAGAGAAAATATTAGCATCGCAATAATCAAACTAATTAATTTTCTCATCAACATATGTCCTCAACTGACCAGACCCAACGAAAAACCCACCATGATGCAATTTGATTGTGAAAAGATTGTCACTACCACCTACAGAACAAAGCAAAATCACACCTATGGTTCAGTCCTCAAATCAATCAACCCTAGTGCAAAGGTCCAACCTTTTGAACCCTAACCAACGAATCGACAAGAGAAGCATGCTGCAAAACTTACCGTACGTAGGGATTGGGCCCTCCTTCTCCCGGTACCTAGCGTACCTATCCGCCATCCCCGATCGCCGTGGCCTGCAGCAGCCAGTAGGTGAGGGTGAAGGCGCTGGTTCTCCTTCCTCTTTACCCACGTCCAACAATCCCTGCCGACCTCCGCCGCCGTAGGAGCAGCAGGGCCGGCGGCAAAAACGACGACGAGGATAGGAGGGGCGAGGAGTCCAGACGGCGACGAAGGGGGGGGGATAGGTCGATCGGAAGGGGGCGAGGCAGTTCTTTTACCCGCGTCGAGCCCCGTCAGCTCCAGCGTGGCAGCTCACGTTACCTAACGGGTCTGGTTTGTGCCCGTTTGGATGGGGATGGTACCCGAACCAAGAATAGGGAGTAAAAATTGACATTTTGGGAGTTCTGGGACCGGGATGACACCTCCGCGCAAGTTTAGGGACCCGCCATGAATTTTACTCAAAAAAAACTTCCTCTTCTACCTTCCAAACTTTTCTCCCTATTGCCGTGTGCCACGTGGAGGGCACTCGGCAAACTGTGCAGGCTTTGCCGAGTGCCTGCCGTCGTGGCACTCGGGGAAAGCCACATTACCGTCAGTTGGCCGTTTTTGTTGGTTTTTTTTTTGTGAAGAGAGCCCTCTCAGCACTCGGCAAAGGCTTTGCCGACTGCCCGATAAAAAACACTCGGCAAACAGCTCTTTGCTGTCACTTTGGTTCCCGTGTGATGTATGCCGAGTGCATTTAGGGCTTTTTCAAGTGCCCTAGGCACTCGGCAAATAAGGCGAATCCGGTAGTGTAGCCTGGTAAATATAGTGCGTAAAAAGGATTTCATCGCTCACTTTTTTTTGCTACTAATGCTGCTTTATTGTAGAAAACTTTTAAGGTAATGACTCTGCTATGGCTGGCCGTGCCTTTGCACTATTGCACGGCACCCTAAATTTATCTCCACCCTCACACGCAGTGCCACATACAAACAATTTTAAAATTTTAAAAAGTTGTAGTTCTTAAACCATTCATCAAATTCAAATTCCGGTTGCACAATTATATCTCTTTCGAAGAGACCTTTGAAACAAGACCCCACTTGTATATGTTTTGACAACATTTTTCAAAAACACATAAATTGCTTTATGTATAATAGAAAAATACCAAAATAAATTAGTTAACTTGCTCAACCGATCTGCTAAAGTTGCATATTATTGACCATGCAACAAACATTCACCTATCTAAGAAAGTTATTTACCTTAATCCACTAATGACACCAAACAATAAATCTTCACAACATGAATCACCAATACCCATTTAATTGATAACTCAGGCATGCGAAAGCAACATTATGTTAATCCATAAGCAATTTTTGCAAACATCATAAGCAAATTAGAATCCACTAAAAAGTATTTTCTTGAAAAAAATATCATCAAAACACAGTGGTGTGAGATCTTGTTTTGAAGTTTTTATTGAAACAAACACAATGGTATAATCGGATTTTAATTTTGATGCCCGGTTAATCTTTTTTAATTTAGAATTATGTGCATGCATGAGCTTGCATCATGATCTTTTTTCCCTTCTTTCCTTCCCTCACATGCATGCATGCATCCAAAACGGGGCGGCCGTGCGATTGATCTTAGCCATGTCGAACTTTTAAGGCAACTAATTCAAACAAGTTTGTTGGCAAAATCTTCTTTGACAAGTTTTCTTTTTTTAGATAAAATTCTTTTTCTAGGTAGTACTCCGCGGTGTGGAAGTTCAATGCATCTGTATGTGTCGAGCAAATTATTGCTTGGGAATATCACTTTTTTCTAGGTAGTAATAAAGCTCCTTTACCCTAAAAAAAATCTTGTTTTTTTAGCATAGATGGGAAAGTCCGTTTAGAGCATCTCCAAGAGCCTAGTCAAATCTTACTCTCCATATTCCCATTTAACTATCCATTTAGCCATGATTCCTTCTTTATATCTCGATACACTCCAACAACTAGTCAAATCATCTATCTATATACCTAACAGGTAGGACCTTCCCTCTCTCTCCCAGCTTCCCAAGGTCCGGCGGTGCGGCGGATCTTCCAGTTGCACCGTGGCAGGCCGACGAGAGCCTCCGGCGCCACCATGGCTCTGGCTGGGTTGCAGAACTAGCCTGTCATTAGCCTCCAACCGCAGAGCTTGGCGTTGGCCTCCAGCGGCAGGCCGGCAGCATGGTGTCGTCCTCGCAGTGGGCCTCGAAGGGCGTGTGGTCGATGCTGCTGAGGTGGAGCTGGTGGAGCAGGAGCCGCCCTGTGCTACTCGCCTGCGCCAGTGACTCCCGCTGATTTGGCCCCGCACAGCACCGGGTGGCAAGTTCCGTGCACGCATCCAGCGCCACCTCCGCCTCCAGTGCCGCACGGGAGGAGGATCTGGCACGTGGGAGGAGGATCTGATGCGCGGGGTTAGGGGATGGCGAGCGGAGTGGCTCGCGAAAGATGGCTATCAGAGGAGGCAGGATACCAAGCTACATAGCGAGAAAAGGATTTTGTCGACTTCTTCGGCCTCATCGGCACCTACGCCGCCGGGAGCTGCAGGCGAGATTTTAAATCTTTGGCTATAGCTTCCGCTATCTCCAGCTATAACTATTTAAGAGAGATTTAGCTAATTTTTTTTATGTACAACTTAGCTCTTAGCTGTCACTATAGCCGGCTATATAGCCTGTTTTTGGATATAGATAGCTAAATATATTAGCCGGCTATTTAAAAAATTGGCTGCAGGGACACGACCACCTCCATCTACACTATCGCCCTGGCCGGCGGCGTCCTCTCCTCATCTACATGGTCATCCACATCGTCTTCTTAACGCTAGACCGCAGCGAGGACAACGGCGGCGAGAAGAAAGTCAAGTACGAGAGCCACCGCGAGGTGCTCCTCCTCCTCGCGATCCTGGTGGCGACGCGCACCTACCAGGCCGGCCTGACCCCACCGGGCGGCTTCTGGGAGGAAGACGACGGCGAGCTCGGGCACCGCGCGGGCTTCCCGGTGCTCTAGGACAAGTACCCTCGCCACTACAAGGCCTTCTTCTACTGCAACGCGGTGAGCTTCATGGCGTCTGTGGCTGTCATCGTGCTCCTCCTGAACCCGAACCTGTACAGGCCGGGCATCCGGTGCTACGCGCTCTATGTCTTCATGGTCGCCGGCGTGCTCGGCCTCCTGGGCGCCCACGCTGCCGGGAGCTCGCTGCACTTGCGCACCTCCATCATCTTCCTGGTGCTGGGCGTCGTAGGTATTGTGATTGTAGTCGGCCAAACAATCCATCGCCATTGTTGTGTGTAACGAACATGGCACCATTTATGCTATTTTAAGTGATTTTGGTGATCGAATGACAACGCAATCAATGGGACTAATGTTTTTGTTGAGTGAACATTTGTAGATCTCAGGGATGAAGTAAAAAGGCCATACAAAGCAAAACACGAAGAAAGAACTCAAAAGAAACGCTGAATTGGACGAGTTGTACTGTAAAACAGTATCACCGGTTTAACCGTTGCCTAAGCATCGGTGCATCCGATGGTTGTCGAAAGAACCGACGCCCTGGCATCAGTGCAAGTCTGAGTGCCAAATGGAGATCAAGAGAAGACCAAGTGAAGAAAGAATATAGCACCGGTTGAACCAACGGGGTCAAGTCAAGCATCGGTGCAATCGACATATCATTGTCCAGAGACGATGTCAAGCGTGCAGCAGCCAAGCTTTCAGCACCGGAAGGACCGACAGCCACCGAAGCAATGCGTCGGTGCAATGACGTCAGCAGGTACAACGGCTATATGACGATCAAGTGTGACCGGTTTAACCGACACTCAATCATCGGTTAAACCGATGGCTCTGCAGACGTGTCAGGAAGTCCAATGGCTAGTCCAGAAGCTGTGAGTGACCCGAAGAACCGATGCCCTATGTACCGGATGTTCCGATGCCCACGCAGAAAAGCTGCTAACGGCAAAAAAAGGCTAGCTCGACTTGGTGGCCTATATAAATGCCTCACCCCGGCCATTTGAAGTTTGCTGGAGTTCCAAGACACCTCATACACATCCAAGCCATCCAAGTGCATATTGATCAAATCCTTAGGCTTACCACAAGCTTTGTGAGTGTTAGTGCTAGGATTAGCTCTTTAAGAGAGTGTGAGAGCAAGGTGTTGTGCCTTGTGGCTGGTTCTAGAATGAACCAAACTTGTATTTCGGTGTGCTGGGCTCCTTGGAGCATTGGTGGCTCACCGGCACATCAACGACCCTCCGGTTTGGTGTGGAGCGGCGTCGACAACTTTGTGCGGGGGACGGAGACCCCTCCTTTGTTGGCAAGCTCCCTTAGTGGAAAATGGGATCAATGTGACCGTAATTATGTTCACGGAAGAGACTTGATTGCCGGGAAGCGATACTCTTCGTGAGTACTTCAACAACGTGGATGTAGGGGCGCTTTTGTGGTAATCCGAACCACGGGATAAATTCTCGTGTCGAGAGTTTGTTTCCTCTCATCCCTCCTACTTAAGCTTCCGCATTTCATATCGCAACTTGTATGCCTTTACTTTCTTAGTGTAGTTTCTTGCTAGGATTGGCAATAGATTGCTAAACTCTTATGGGATGAGGGTTTCACACTAGAAGAACCATAGTTACACATCTAGATAGTTTGTTTTAGTTTAAGTTTTTGTGCAAACTAGTTGGAGCCATAGGTTAAGATTTTTAGAGAGACTAATTCACCCCCTCCCCCTCTTAGGCTAGAGCACCCGATCACTTTCAATTGGTATCAGAGCCGGGACTCACTTCTCTCACAAAGAAAGACAATTCTATTGGTAAATTTGTGTTTACCGGCTCATTAGATTGGTACGCTTCACCGCCTTGTGAGTTAGCTCTTAGGGGGAAGGAATGGATCCTTTTAGAAATGCTCCACGGTTCGATGGCACCGGCTTCCAACGTTGGAAGATCTTAATACAAACCCATCTCGAAGTCACAGGTCTTGAGGTTTGGAATGTTGTGAATGAAGGAATTAAGTTCAAAACTCTAAAAGAGAAGCAAAATGATATTATTGCAAAAAGCATAATCTTGTCTTCTCTTAGTGATAATATTTTCAATCGTGTTTACTCTTGTGAAAATGCTAACGAGTTATGAAAGTCTATCATTGAGAATTATGAGGGCACGGAGGATGTTGCCAATGAAAGGTATCATATTCTCGTTGATAAGCTTAATAGCTTTAAGCAACTTGATGAGGAGAATGCCGAATCTATGTACTCACGATTGAATACTCTTGTGAATGAGATGAATTCTTTAGGTGTGAAGCAAATTGGAGACATGGAACTCATTCGCAAGATCCTTAATTCACTACGAAGGCCGGACTATGATTTGGTTACTACGATCATGTATGTGAGAGATCTCAACACCTTGATACCAAATCAAGTCCTCAATAAGGTGATCGCCCATGAGTTACGCAACGACATTAAGCCAAGAGCACCACCTTCTTCACCAACGCATAGCGCACCTGCATGCAAACAACTCAAGAAGTTGAAAAAGATGGCTATCAAAGGTAGCTCAAGTGATGAGGAAGAAGATGATGTAAAAAGCTCCTCATATGATGATAAAGAGCCAATGCACCCCAACCTCTACAAGCAAGTAAAGAAGATGAACAAGTGCTTGAAGAAAAACAACTCAATGGGGTATATGGTCTTCCTCAAGGATGGGCCTCACCATCAACTCATGA
Organism: Panicum virgatum; assembly: GCF_016808335.1. NCBI lineage: Eukaryota > Viridiplantae > Streptophyta > Magnoliopsida > Poales > Poaceae > Panicum > Panicum virgatum. The sequence continues at coordinate 51,250,164 of NC_053143.1, read as the reverse complement.
AGGTTGAGAAGAAGTTCAAGAATAACAAATAAAATAAGGAGAAGAATCCCAAGCATGAATCATTTGTCATATTTGGGGAATGGGTAAGCGGTGGCGAAGAATCAAGCATGAGTACAAGTGATGAATCAAACAAGAAATTCACCACCCGCATGGGATCATCATCCAATACTTGCTTCATGGCTAAAGGTATGGAAAGCGATGTAAGTGATGATGATTCCAAATCTCCTTCAATTGATGAACTTCTTGACTTAGTTCATGAGCACCAAAAAGTCGTTAAGAAGCAATCAAAGGAAATAAAAAACCTTAATGCTCTCAATGATCTAAATACTTCTCTTGCCACAAATTATGAAGATTTGTTGTGCAAATTCAAGTTGCTTAGCAAGGAGCATGAAGAGCTCAAATAAAAATTTGAGAGCATTAATGATAATGGTGACCTTTTAGAAATAAAGCAAACTATCCCTTGTGCAATTCTTATTTCTAGGGTAAATGCTTCAACTTTTTGCATTGATTTAATTGATGAATCTTGCTGTAACTCTTGCAATGAGAAATGTTATGAGAATGTTGTTGTAGAATCATGTGATGATCTCATTGCCAAAGAGAATGATGAGCTCAAGCAAGAAGTGAAAAGGCTCATGAAGGACTTGTATAGATTGAAGAGCAAAGGCATGGAGAGCAAAGTCCAACCTTCTCAAGATAACCGTGAAGACATGGTGAAGAAGCTTGAGAAGGGGTCCATCGTCACTTGCTCCAAGTGCCACAAAGAAGGTCACAAGTCCAACAAGTGCCCTCAACCAAGAAAGAAGCTTCCGGATGAGAGGAACAAGAAGAAGCTCACAATCAAAAGTTTTCTCATCTACACCAGCCCAACCGGAGGAACAAAAGAAATAGCACCTCCTATGTGATAAAAAAGAAGACCAATAGCAAGGTGGTTGCTCACAAAGTTGGGAAGAATGAAAGGAGTTGGCTCCAATTGGGTGCCCAAGGACACCATGACCAATATGAAGGGGCCTCAAATGGTGTGGGTTCCAAAGGAGACTTAAAGCCCAAGAACAGCTTCGGGAGATTTGGAGGCTTAGCTCACAAGTTGAAATGAATATTCAAGCCAAAGGAGTTAAGCTCACAACTTGGACATTTGTTGCCCAAGTCCCCCATAAGGTAATGGTAGCTAGATTTCAATTCAAGTATCATGTAGCACCATTGCTTTTGCTAGGAAGGTTGCATGTTTTGCATATCCTAGTATTATATATAGTAGGTTGCTTGTGTCATGATTCTAATCCATGAGCAACCTACATGGTTTGATAAGTGTGTAGAAAGCTACACAAGATTACCCTTCATGGTACATGGACTTCATGAGGTATGTGTTTCATTTATGTACCATGAACACAACCTATAGGGTAAACTTCCCATTGTTGTCAAAAACTTTGTGCATACTTTTGCTTGGTGATTCAAACACTAAATGCACACATTTAGGGGGAGTTCACTCTATGGTTTGTGATTTTGAGACTAACATGTTTGCAAGTTTATTTTTTGTAGTCTCACGATAAAATTAACACTCTAAGAGAATGTTATTCACTATTAATGTGAACAAACAACTCTATAAGAGTGATTAGATAAATTGTGCTTCCATGCATATTGTGCAATGCTCTATTGAACTTAAATGCTCATATCTAAGTTCATAGGCTATGTGCTCATACATTTGCTTAACCTTGGTGTACCAAGTACCCATCTTTTAAAGACTTCAATTGTTGCAAGTCACTTTCGATTGGTACAAGCAATGTAAACAAAGACCCCCGGAGATATGCAAGGTTCTAAACTCATTCAATTGGTACCTTTGTCAATTCCTTGTTATTTTAGAGCTAACTCCGAGCATGATATGATCTACGCTTTCTTGTTGAAACATCTAGTTGTGCACTTGATTTTCACATTATTATTTTGTGTACATACTTGTGGAAAGCTTAGCTCATGTCATGCTAGTTTTGTGATTTTGTGATCCACCCTAATAAATTTTCAATTGGTATCTTCATTGATATCATACAATTGGATCATGAGTCATGGAACTAACTCCCTAGGCTCCTAATCTTCTCTTGAGCTATATTGGTTTGCAAGATCCTTTTTAGGTGATTTGATTCTAAAGGGGGAGAGATGTGGATCAAAGCAAGGTATTATCCCAAGAAGGAGAGATATATTCCAAAGTGGGAGAAATGCCAAGTGAATCAAGTCAATTTATGAGGAAGAAGTAGCAAGATAGGGGGAGGATCAAAAGAGGGAATCATGGTTTTAGGGGGAGGCCAAAGTCGACATTGGATGGTGGTAAACATCCAAACAAGTATAAGTGGTTCAATTTGTCAATTTTTATAAATTTATGCTTGCTTTGATTGTGTTATCATCAATCACCAAAAGGAGGAGATTGTAATGAACATGACACCATTTATGCCATTTCAAGTGATTTTGGTGATCGAATGACAACGCAATCAATGAGACTAATGTTTTTGTTGAGTGAACAATTGTAGATCTCAGGGACGAAGTAAAAAGGCCATACAAAACAAAACATGAAGAAAGAACTAAAAAGAAACAATGAATTGGACGAGTTCTACTGTAAAACAGTAGCACCGGTTTAACCGATGCCTAAGCATCGATGCATCCGATGGTTGTCGAAAGAACCGACGCCCTAGCATCAGTGCAAGTCTGAGCGCCAAATGGAGATCAAGAGAAGACCAAGTGAAGAAAGAATATAGCACCAGTTGAACCGACGGGGTCAAGTCAAGCATCAGTGCAATCAACATACTATTGTCCAGAGACGATGTCAAGCGTCCAGCAGCCAAGCCTTCAGCACCGGAAGGACCGACGGCCACCGGAGCAATGCATCGGTGCAATGACGTCAGCAGGTGCAACGGCTATATGATGATCCTGTGTGACCGGTTTAACCGACACTCAATCATCAGTTAAACCGATGGCTCTGCAGACGTGTCAGGAAGTCCAACGGCTAGTCCAGAAGCTGTGAGTGACCGGAAGAACCGATGCCCTATGTACCGGATGTTCCGATGTCTATGCAAAACAGCTAGCTCGACTTGGTGGCCTATATATATGCCTCACCCCGGCCATTTGAAGCTTGCTGGAGTTCCAAAACACCTCATACACATCCAAGAACACCTCCAAGCCATCCAAGTGCATATTGATCAAATCCTTAGGCTTAGCACAAGTTTTGTGAGTGTTAGTGCTAGGATTAGCTCTTTAAGAGAGTGTGAGAGCAAGGTGTTGTGCCTTGTGGCTGTTTCTAGAGTGAACCAAACTTGTATTTCGGTGTGCCGGCCTCCTTGGAGCATTGGTGGCTCGCCGGCACGTCAACGACCCTCTGGCTTGGTGTGGAGCGGCGTCGACAACTTTGTGCGGGGGACGGAGACCCCTCCTTCGTGGGCAAGCTCCCTTAGTGAAAAACGGGATCAAGGTGACCATAATTGTGTTCACGGAAAAGACTTGATTGCCGGGAAGCGATACTCTTTGTGAGTGTTTCAACAACGTGGATGTAGGGGCGCCTTTGTGGCAATCCGAACCACGGGATAAATTCTCGTGTCGTGAGTTTGCTTCCTCTCATCTCTCCTACTTAAGCTTCTGCATTTCATATCGCAACTTGTATGCCTTTACTTTCTTAGTGTAGTTTCTTGCTAGGATTGGCAATAGGTTGCTAAACTCTTGTGGGATGAGGGTTTCACACTAGAAGAACCATAGTTGCACATCTAGATAGCTTGTTTTAGTTTAAGTTTTTGTGCAAACTAGTTGGAGCCATATGTTAAGGTTTTTAGAGAGCCTAATTCACCCCCTCCCCCTCTTAAACTAGAGTACCCGATCACTTTCATTGTGTGAACCCCCCTGCTGGTGGGGATGCTGGCAGCGAGCGTGACAGGCCTGAAACCGCCTGGTGCCATGTGGAGGAGTGACGGCAATGGGCACTCTGCCGGCAACCCGGTCCTCTACGACACCAACAAATCGCGGTACAATGTCTTCTTCTACAGCAACTCCATCTCCTTCGTCGCCTCCGTCGTCGTCATCGCCTTGCTTCTTCTACGGATGATGTTGTCGCCTGCTAATGAGAAGACGAACAACCATGAAGACCTAGCTGCTGACAAGAACCGCAAATATCCTGCTGCGAAGAAGAGGCAGTTTGGATCGCTTCTCGGGCCGATCCACGCGGTCATGGTGCTAGACATGCTCTTCCTCCTGGTAGCCTACGCAGCAGGCAGTGCCCGGCACCTGCGCAGATCCTGGAAAGTCATCATGATCTTCCCCGCAGTGGTCTTGGTTATGTTTGTCTTCTTCTTCGTGTCTAGGAAACAAACGGGAGCAGAAGCAGAAGCAGGGGCGAAGCCAGCCGATCAAGTCGCCTGGGTTGGCTCTACTGGCACAACGAGGTCAAATACAGCGGCGAACAATGTTATACACTAAATTTTTGCAAATTTCATCGGATCCAGCGATCGGCAACTCCGACAGCTCAAGGCATCTCCGCCCTTGAGCAGAAGAATCAATGGTGGATGGAGGAGAAAAAGGGAATGCATAAGACCACAACTCTACTACTATACTATATATATAGCTGCAAGGCTCTGCTTAAGTAAGAGTATGTGTTGTTGTTTTTTTTTTGGAAAAAACTGTGTTGTTATTATTATATCGAGCTATTTGCTCTATCTCATTTATATGTATTGTGAGTATGCTATGCTTTCTTGTAGAAAACTTCTAAAGCAACTAATTCAAACAAGTTTGTTGGCAAAGTCTTCTTTGAAAAGTTTTCTTTTTTAGATAAAATTCTTTAAAAAGTTGTCTCGAATCTCTCGGGTGGAGTACCATAAGCACCCTCGGCACGTGCACGCACACCGGCGACAGCCGGAGCTCGTACCGCTGCGGCACGACGGCCAGCAGCGCCTGCAGGTCCTGGCCGATCGTTGCACGCTCGTGCCGCCACCACCGTCCGCGAAGCGCGCTGGGTTGAGCTTGGGGAGGTGCTCTGTGGCGGCCGCAGATGGCGACGACCTCCCCGGCGTAGCTGGCGTGCTGCCCCTGCAGCCGGAACACGGACGCTGGTTTTTTAAAACTTTTCAAATATGCACATAACATTCGGCAAAAAGTATATGATTCCCGTTTCCTATATGTAAGTTTTCTAACTTTTTTAAAAAGCCCCTTTTGCCAACCACAATCACACTCCTTGATTAGTAGTAGCATCAGCCTACTGCTTAACTAGTTCAAAAAACAAACAGTCACAATCATTAGTAACTGGCAAAAACGTGTCAATAATTTAAAAGCATGATTAGTAGTAGCCAATTGCTTGGATTATGAACCCGGGAAAAACTTGAAGATGACCACATGCAACACTATTATGCTGGTAATAAGGATCACCATGAACACCCTCCGGCGCGTGCACGCACGCCGGCGACAGCCGGAGCTCGTACCCCCGCAGCACGAGCTCCGTCGCGTCGGCGCCCCACGCCCTGGCGTCGTGGTGCACGACCATGATCGGGATCATGACCTCCGTGCCCGCCGGCACCATGCCCCGCTTCACCTTCTGGATCATCGCCACCGCCGGCCAGCGGCTACACCCTCAGCGTCTCGTTCACGATCATCCTCGATGATCTCGTCCGCCGTCATGGCCGGCGCCATGTAACCTGAACCCGGGGGCGAGGACCCTGCTGTGCGCCTCGGCCGCGTAGCCGGCGTACGTGCTCCCCCTGCAGCCGGAACACGGCGCTGGTTTTTCAAACCTTTTCAAATATGCACACAATATTTGACAAAAAGTTATGAGTAACTTTTCAAATATGTAAGTTTTTTTTGAAAAATATAAATGTAATAACTTTTTCAAAAAGTCCCTTTTGGGAACCATAATCATCAGCCTATTGCTTAGTAACTAGAGGAACAAACAATCACAATCATTAGTAACTTCGGCAAAACTTGCCAATGATTTGAAAGCTAGCATGATTAGTGCTAGTAGCCAATTGCTTGGATTATGAACCCGGCAAAAACTTGAAGATGACCGCCTACAACATTGTTATGCTGCAGGCAATGGTGTGTGCCACCACAACTCTAGATGTGTTGGCCAATGCAAGACAATACCCTAGGGAAAAATTTCTTGGCGAAAAAAAAACGAGAAATCCGATAATCACGTTTATCGGTGGTGACCGATTTGTCGAAATTTTTCGGTAATTTCGCATCCGTGCCCATTCCCTTCCTCCTAATCCATATATCTTCTCATTTCTATATGTTATGATGTCTTATTTTTCTTGTTAGATTGTTTGGAGACAATCTAGACTATTTTATGTACAGTTTGAGAAATTTTTTCTAAATTTTATCCGAAAGAAAAACGGTAAATCTGATAAATTTCCGAGAAACCCGATAAACGCGTTTATCGGCCACCACCGGTTTTTTTCCAACCCGGTCAAGTAAACCCACCCTTTCGAAAATATTAAGAAAGAAATACTGCATCCAGCTGACATAACTGAAAAAAAATCAAGAGAATTAGACATAAACAGGATGCAGTAGAAGTTGTACATACAACCAACCATGTAACTATGCAAGTGCAGCATGTTGCCACAACTAACCCTATAAACTCCTGACACTCCATGATCACTTGGCAAAGAGAACGCCTATGTCCTCCAAGTTCCGGCCTTTGGTCTCCGGCAGCCGCACGTAGATGAACACCCACGCCGCCACCGCCGTGCTGGCGTACAGGAAGAAGCAGCCGGCCATGGTGATGGTGTTGGCGAGCGAGATGAACGTCATGCTCAGGACGCCACAGGTGAGCCGGTTCGCCGCGATGCCGAGGCTCATGCCCTGCGCGCGCAGCCGCAGCGGCAGGATCTCAGCGCCGTACGTCGGCGCCAGCGGGCCGACCCCGATCGAGAACGCCGTCACGAACGCCACCACCGACGCCACGCACGCCGCTGCCCCGGCGGCCGTCTTCGCCTCGCCGGCGCACAGCAGCGTGATCCCCAGCGCGGTGAGCAAGGCGGCGACGCCGGCCGCGCTGGCGAGGAGGAGCGGCCGGCGGCCGAGCCGGTCCGACTGGAACGTGGCCACGAAGACGGACAGCGTCTTGACCACCCCGACGCCGACGGTGGCGGCCAGGGCGGCGCCGTCGGACGAGATGCCCGCCTGCTTGAACACCAGCGGGCTGTAGAGCACGATGGCGTCGACGCCGGAGGCCTGCTGGAAGGAGTAGAGCACGAGGACGTTGGCGAGGATCCGCCGCACCACCGGCGACGGCGTCACGAACAGCTCCCTCCAGACCCCGGCGCCGCCGACCTCCGCCGCGGCGGCGCGCCTGATCTCCTCGAGCCGGGCGTGGGCCTCTCCGGGCGTGTCGGAGGTGCGCTCCAGCACCGCGCGCGCCGCGGCGTCGCGCCCGCGCATGGCGAGCCACCGGGGGGACTCCGGCATGGCGAGCACGCCGGCGGCGAGGAGCAGCGGCGGCGGGACGCCCAGGGCGAACATGACGCGCCAGCCGAGGCGCGGCGGCAGGCCAGCGAGGGCGTAGTTGGAGATGTAGCTGAGGAGGATCCCGGCCGTGATGAAGATATCCACCAGGGACGACAGGAGCCCCCGCGACGACGCCGGCGCGATCTCGGCGGCGTACACGGGCGCGACGACGACGGCGAACCCGACGCCGACGCTGGTGACGAAGCGCGCGGCCAGGAGCGCGGCGTAGCTGCCGCCCAGCGACATGGCGAGCGCGCCGGCCATGAGGAAGGCGTTGGCGAGCACGATGGTGCCGCGGCGGCCGAGGGCGTCCGCGGCCCAGCCGGCGGCAAGGATGGAGGCCAGCATGAAGAGGTTCATGGACCCCGACAGCACCTCGACCTGCTCGTCGGTGAGCCCCAGGTCCTCGCGCATGAACAGCTCCGCCCCGCTCATCAGTGCAAGGTCTGCGGCGGCGATCATGTCACGGACCGTGATCTACGCTGGTACAAGAGTAGGAATCGTGTTCGTGTCACGTACTGTATCCCATGAGGATGGTGGTCATGGAGGCAAGCGTGGCGCAGACGAAGGCGAACATGTTCCGGCGCGGCGGAGCCGCTGGCGCTGGCTCCACGGCGGCCGAGGGGAGCAGCGGCGCCGCGACGCCGACATCGGCGGCGCCGTGGTGCTGCTCGGTGGTGCCCATGACTTGGTTTGTTGGCTTGTCGCCGGTGAGGAAGAAGGGCAACTAATAACTCCACGGATAGTGGCCTATTCCACTGTGTCTCACTGAATCTACTCCTGTTCTCCTGTTCGGGTACCTGCAGATAATTGTTCTATAAAAGCATCTGTAAAGGGGATAGATCAGTGCGTTTCCACTTTGAGCATGATGATCCGATGAAAGAGGACGAGGACAAGCATGCAAATCCAGGGGGGTTAGTGGTGGACTGATGTTGGGTGCCGGTTAGTGCATGGCTGCCTTTTGCTTTGTTCATTAGCTGATGGTGAGAATGACAGTGAGCCAGTGATTATCACTAACACCGTAACACGACATGAGAGGGGCCCTTGCTGACACGGATGCCACTAGCTCGATCGGCTCTGCCGCGTGTTATGGAAGCTGAATCAAGGTGCCGTCATAGATGGAGGCATCCGAGACGAAGGAGATAGGGCGCAGAGTGACGGCGGCTGGCGGCGTCCGGCAAGTTGAGGCAGAAAGATTGAAGTGGATCTGTGGATGTGGATCAATGATCACTTGAGCAGGGGAGGGCGATAGTAGCAACTAGCAATGGTAGCCAGGCAACGTTCAATGACATGGGTGTTGGAAATATGCCCTAGAGGCAATCATATTTTCTTATATTCATGGTTAATAAAGTGTTCTTTGAATATCCATGGATAACAACTTATATTGATTAATGCTTATGTGAAGTATTTGTGAAACTCTTTACTTGTATGGATATTCTAAAATGTTCCTAGTCGGAGTTCATGTGAGGACACATGAATATTAGACTGGCATATGTATTAGTTGATTGACTACGTTTCACAAGTCATGGATATGGGGATGTCAAACTAATAATGTGGTCTCATGTGAGACATGAGACTGAACTGACCCAACATGAGATGATGACTTCTCATTACACAATATGTACGATGTGTCCTAAGACCTGAGATCGTCGTATGTACTTAAGATGTGAACCGACTTACTTAGGAGCCATCAAACGCTACACCGTAACTGGGTAGTTATAAAGGTGGCTTTCGGGTCTGTCAAGAAGCATGTTGTGAGACATGGTCGGTCAAGATGTGATTTGGCCCTCTCTGCAAGAGAGAGATATCTCTGGGCCCCTCGAGTGATTCGGATCAGGAAATGCATGGCCATGCTGGGGTTAAGAGTTAACCAAAGATTCCGAATCACAGGATCGAGAAAGAGCGGTTGGCTTGGAGCTAGACCAAATATCATGAGGCAAAAGGAACAACATGTACATGACATTGTGACGGCTCGTCTGATATGATCTTTGCGTGCGTATAGGAGTTGACATGTCTTGCTAGAGGCTGGTGTCTACTATTGGGCCGAGTAAGAGTACTCGGGCCATGTCTATTCGCATGTGAGCACATAGGGTCACACAAGGAAAAGAATGAAGCCTGATAAGAATGAGATCCAAATTAAACTGGATTTAGATGCACTAATGGGCCTCTCAGGCCCAAAAGAGGCGCTCAAGGTGGGGCCCAAGAGGAGCCCACCTAAGGGAGCGCCCAAGGGCTATAAAAACAAGGGGAAGCGGGGCGCCCAAGGCTAACCCTATACTTTTCTAATGCATGAACAGTAGCGCTGCTACAGTACCATCCCCCTCCATCATGTGCGCCAATCCATAGGTCGCCCTCGCGGACCTAGCAGTCCGGATCGCGACACTTCTTCCCGTACGTGTGGACTTCGTGGAGGTGCAGCGCTTGCTGCACAAGGACGAGCCGTTCGTGAGGTGGTTCACGCAACTGCACTGCCGGCTTCCATCTGCACTACACCGACGCGCTACAGAAATTCCGCAACCGCGCGTCTAGTGGTAATCCCGTGATCTATAACTGCAGTAATCCTAATTTATGTGGTAAAAAAATTTTGTTTTTGCTACCCATATTCCTTCAATGGGGGCATGGGGCTGCTAATCTGGGGTGCGCATCAGAGCACTTCCTAATGGGCGATCTGACAACATAAGAAGGTGCGACTGTTAGGAGGCAGACCATTCAAAAGGTGAAGACAATGTATAACAGTTTAACACCGAGTTCTTCAAAAAAAAAAGTTTAACACCGTGTGGGGTAGACCTTCAAATGGTCAGGATTAAAAAAGTTTGTTTAAAAAACTAGCACACTTATATATACATATTTGAAAAAATAAAAAACAACTGAGAATGTTAGTTAAATCACATCTCATGAAAGTTATTGTTGACACTCCTTAGAGCCCCAATTTACGTACCGCAAGCGCACGGATCATGGTAGCTTTTCCTTTAGAGTACTCCCCCAAGGTTTATCAATCCGTGGATCGGAAGAGAACCGACTAGAGTTTACCATCTAATCTATCAAACCTATCCTAAACATGAAGCGAAGATTGCATATAAACTGAACACTTGATAGATATGAATGAACCATAAGTGTTCATCACACCCACAACCGTAGATGAGATAACTCAACCAAGGAGCTAGGGCCTATCGTCTCTAGGTACAGTTCTAATAAAAAAGGTGATCAAAACATAGATTGCATCTCAACTAAAGGTACACGAAATCATCTCTCAGAAAGGCGGCTCGCAAGCGGCCTACTTTCCCAAGGTCACCGGTGCGAGGTGCGTGTCGACGACTAAGGTTTCCCAAAGCTTTACCCCAAACGACCACCAAGTGCTCTTACTCGAAGCTCCTCTTTTTGGTGGCCGCGCAACGACTCCCATGGTACTCGCCATCGATCCTATTCCACATCATGTCGTCGCTAGAATTTTTCCTTTCCGCCATGCTGTCACCACACCGGGGTAATCAACCAACTAGCTAAAACACGCTACCTCAACGTATCCGCAAGATATAGACTAATCACCAGGAATAGATCTAATCTTACTATGAACATATTGATGCATCACATATGAGAAAGAAAGCATGCATTGAAGTAGACCAAAGTCGAGACAACTAGAATAAAGAGTAGACTGATATCACCATCGTGTGTGTACATACCCCGACGAATGTTGGGGATGACTCCCGAACTCCACCATGGCACAACCTCGCAGGGAGGCCATGGCGGCTAGGGGTGGCCTAAGCCATCTCCTAGGTACCCTCGAAGACTCGCGGCGGCCATTAGCCTCCTCCGGTCTTGGCCCTAGGTTTTCGTCGAGTTCTGGGTGGATGGATTCCCCGAGTTGAATAAAGTGTGAGCTATTTATAAGCCGAGGAAGCCACCGGTCGAACAGGAGGCCGAACCGCCTTGGAAACGGTCTAGTCCAGCCGGCCTCATGGGCCTAGGCCGGCCAGCCTACCCTCTTTCGGGACCGCCTCGGTCTCCTCTTTCGCGTGTAGACTTCTCGCATCTTCTAGAGTTTATGTCCTTCGCGATTGCACCCCTTTGGATGTCGTTATCTTGGAGATATCCTCGAGGAAAGGATAGGTTAGGGAATCCTTCCTTAAATCTTCATTTGCTTTGCTTAATTCCGAAGCATCTTGATCTCATCTTTGTGGGATTGGTTCTTTGGGCTCTCTTGGAGGATGGATGTGCATGAATGGGCTTCGAATCAACATGGGCTTTGGTCCTTCCTTTGGGTTTTGGCCTTTGTCTTTCTCCGTGTTAACGCTCGATCACGGGCCTCGTCATTTCATGCTCCAAAATAGGCCAAAACCTGCAAAAATGAAGTTCCTCCAAAATATATGTGCAAGTGTGAAAATGACCAATAATTAGGCCGGGGTTAGGACGGTTAGTGATTTTGATATTAAATCCATGCCATTATCATGGATAAAGAATGGATAAATTGGGTACTTAAGGAGCGCCAATATTCCCCCCATGATTAAACCTTACTCGTCCTCAAGTAAGTCCAGGAGCTTTGCTTATAAAGAAATCAGCGTTGCCCCTCAATGTCCTCTCTGCACTTAGTCATACATAATAAGACATATTGCTCTCTCAAGTATTTAGCATTTAAGTTCATGTTGTGATCGGCTACTTTTTCATTATGGAAGATAGACTAACAATTAAAGAACAAGCCACAATAATAAATAAATGCAATGCTCTCAAACTTAAGCGAACTTCAAACCTTTACCTTGTTTCATCATGAAGAGTTTTCAAAAGAATGCATATCAAACATAAGTGAGGTTCTCTTGCAAAAGATCATGGAAATACTCATCTCATCAAGTCGCTCAAGCCTATATTAGATTGTTTTCAACCTATTCTACTCATATATAAAAGTGGAAGGCTTATGTGGAGCTTGGTAGGTAAAAACAATCATAGCAAAACATTATATCTGAAATATTGTCAAACTAAGAGAGAGATCTATTGGATTTACTGAGACTAGTCAAAAAGGCTATTGGAAAATAATGTTGGAGAGGGAGAAAGATGAAACACACACATTTAGATAGGTGGACATGTGCAAGTGGCAAATGGATGATCCCGAGACACAAATGAAGTTCTCGTTATCGGATTGCACATGGTTGGAGATTTGAGTATGGAATAATTCTTCAAAGTAACTTGGAAAATTAATGAAGCCAAAAAGAGCTAAGGAGCATTTTATTCTTCTCTTTTTTTTCTTTCATTTTTCTTTTCTTTTCTCTTTCTTTTATTTTTTTTTTCTTTTTGCTCCTTAGAACTTTTGATAACATAGAATACTTACCCAGCCATCCCCCCTGTTTGAACGAATGCTCGTCCTCGAGTATGAATAGTGGGAGAACCAACTAGTTAGGGTAAGTATCTCAAATTCACCTTCTTCTTCGTAGAACCTTTTGAATCTCCAGGGAGCCTTATCTCCCAAAACTTTTCTTTATATGGTGCCCTTGATTCTTTTGATTCCGTCAAAATGATAATCCATACTCAAATTGGGTTGTGGTCAATGAGGTAATCACAAAAACATATTTTTGGTTTAGGGTGGATATCCAGCGAGGTTTGCAAAATTCCCGAAGTAGAAATTCACAATGCATGGATAAATAGGCTAGCAAAAAGAAGGTTACACTAAAAAACGGAATGACCAGCTTCTTAGTCTCATACCAAAGAAATCAATCTTAATCCAACTCATCAAAATATAAGTTTGCAATCTAAAGGTTTCATCATGAAAAAATATGTATGTATAGGTTTTGATAGGTAGAACTTTGCAAGAGATTCACAAATGTAGATAGCATATGAATTAAGTTTTCAAATTAAACAACACAAGGTGTAAGGTCATCGGTAGACTTAAATCAAAGAGCAACATAGAATATGTGGGTCTAGAATTTAGTCATTTAACCTCCACAAATAAAAGAGCCGGTATTTTAATCATTTTAATTCCATTTAATTGAGAGCAAATGGTCAAGTCATATACAACATAGCGTAGGTAAAACAAAGCAGCAACTTTCATCACTTTTCCATAAGCAAGAGCATATAAGAATATCATCGTGATGAGCTCAAGGTGATGGTGGTTATCATTCATTGAAAACAAAAACAAATCTAGGTTGTACTCCTAGTAGCCATGTTATTATAGGGAGATATAAACAAAGGTTGCATCTATGGTTGAAGGCATATATGTACAAGCATTTATAAAAAGAGAGAGTTGAGGAAGAATTACCGTCCTTCTCGATGCTCGTAATGAAGTGTAGCGCGGCCTCCCCCATACTTAAGCATTGTGCTAAGCATGGAAAAAGAATCATGAGCACATTGTGGCAACCATGATTATCTTACTCCATGAGATCTTTCTTCTTTGTCCACGAAATCATCCCCCATGCTTAGCATGATGTTAGGCGTGGAAGGAGAAGATGGACCATCTTGCAATTCTTGAAGTCCTTTCCTCATGTGTATGAATATCATCTTCAATGTGTCTTCACCTTTGTTGCCTCAATTTTCTTCAACTTCTTCTTGTACTAAGTCATGGTCCCAATCATTACTTCACATCGTCGTCGCCTCTTTCAATTCCTCATTGTCCTATTGCTGTCTCATCTTCACGAATTTTTCTTTCAATTTCCAGAACAGAACATGTATTGAAACATTACTCCATTGCGAAATGCACGAATTTTCCTTTCCAACGAGTCCTCATTCGCCCAAAATTGATTCCGAACAAGAGAGTTATGTCCATTTCATCCCAGCGCTACAATCTGTCCCGACGAATTTCAGAACACACAACGTCCAATGTTCTTGCCATATCTCCTTGTACGGGTCTTCAAATTCATTAATCTTAGATGCGTTGGAACGAGAATTTCATGGAGCTTCTGAATATCAGCTTTTTCTTGATTGTACGTCTCTGTCCATGTGCAAAATTTGATGAAAACAGCGGGGCTTGCTCTCGAACTTTGGAGATTTTGATGAATTTGATTTCTTCTTTGATCACGAATTCATGGGAACGCTTTGTCATGCCTGCAAAACAATTCAAGTGCACAATCTACCCCCAAGGTGACAATTGGGAGTAGAAACAATTGCCAACAAACCAAAAACATCCCCTAAGATACTTAACTTGTGGCATAATTAGTCTAGTGAAAATTAAACCTAAGACTGACCTCATCAGTACCCCCCAGCCGCCGCAATCCCCCACACCACCGCACACGTGGCCCGTCCCCGGCCCCGCCACCTCCGCCCGCCCGCCCGCCACCTCACCCTCTCGACGCTTCCGCGGGAGGCTGGTGAGGTCAGTCTAATGGGTGTGTGCGAATGCAAGTGGGAGGTGTGTGTATGCAAATGACAGGAAAATGGATTGCTATCTTGGTCAAAAGAGCTTAAAGATGGAGGTCCGCAAACAAGTTTAAACACCACGTTTACACAAGATTGCAAAAGGTAAATGCTATCATGATAAGCATTACATGGATAGGAAAGCATACATCAATAAGATTGAGACTAAGCTTGCAAAATGAGGGCATGAACAATGGTATGGATGCAAAGTGCAAATGCAAAGTTAGCAAAAACAAGTGTTAGCAGGGTTGAAAGGACCTTTCGATGTTGTTCCGCAACTAGCTTAATCAAAAACAATTGCTAAGAGTGACAAAAAGCCTTCGCGACACTTCATAAGAAGTAAGGCTTTTGTCAATGAAAAGGTTATTTATCGAAAATTACCAAGCAACCGAGCTAGCAAGGTTTTAGAAGTAGGTTTATGAGTTTCCTATATTTTTTTGGCTTAAAACAAAAATTTTGAAGAGAGAGTGTTGGGTATAGAAATACTATCTAAGGTGGTTTTAAAAAAACTATAGAGAAACAAAAGTTAGATTTTTTTTGAAAGAAAAACATAACCTATGGTTTTAGGATTGCTCTATGAGTGGTTTTCCTAAGAGTTTTAGGATCTCAAAAGTGAGTCTAGTCAATGTTTTTTTAAAAAAGGTTTTTTTAATACAACATGCAATGCAATGCAAGGGTGAGACGAACAACATGGTATGCAATGCAACACGAGGTGGGTGAACAAAATGATATGACATGATGAGGTGGTCTAAAACAAAACAAAAAGTTAGCCTAAGTTAACTAGCCACAAGTTTAGAATCAAAGGGTGGTGCAATGCTTCATAAATCTCTCTAAAAAGACACAAAGAAAAAGACTCAAAACACTGATAGGCACACAAAAAGGTCTACAAGTTTGATAGATCAAATAACAAAGTGCTCCCTCAATAACATTTAGAATGAACAACATGAAGTTGTGGTTTTTGTTAGAGCAATGGTACAATGTTACTTGATATTCAGATTAAAGAGTGCAATGCAGACAGTCATATTAATATATATAAATAGATAAATAAAATGAACGGTTTGCCTCCCGCAAAGCGCTTCATTTAAAGTCATAGAGCTTGACTTTTTCACATACCTTCTCATTGATGTGAAACCATGGTCCTTCATGCGAGAATTCGAATTGTCCATGCAGCTTGTATTGATGTCGCCTTTCGTAATCCATCGTGGTTCGCTCTTAACATCTTCATGCGTTGAATGTTGTCACTCGTGCCTTCCTTTGCCAATGTCCTTAAGGACCTTATTTTGTCCTGAGCTTCTGAATTCAATCATGTATGCTTGATGAAACCACAGCCCAAGCTCCTCTTCATTGTTGTCATCCTTATCTCCTTCGCCTTGTTCTCGTCATGTTGCTCTTCGCCTCTCCTTCGAAGATTTTCCCCTGCGTCCAGATTAGAAAATATACCAAAATATAGCTCTATTGAAAAGTTTATGAAATTACCTTTCCAACAAGTGGTTATTCGCTTTAAACGGAGTCCAAACGAGAGAGTTATGACCGTTTTACTTTAGCACTGCGTGCTGTCCTGAAAATTTAAGAGTGCACGACCTTCGATGTTTTGGTCATAATTTCTTGTGGGAAACTACGATTGACTTCATTCTTGATTCGTTGGAACCGGAACTTCATGGGGCTTTTGAATATCGAAAAATATACTGCAATTTTCTTCTGAGGTCGAGCAGAATATTGATGATAACAATGACTTCTTACGAATCGATCCGAAGATGTCAATTATCTTGATCTTGTGGTCTTCGTTGCGTCTTGTTGTGCATCCTTGGCTTCAAGGTCATCACCATTGATTCACCAGTGAGTAGCATGGCTCCAATGGTATGTCTCAATGGTTCTTGCTTTGCCTAAGGTGTCGGGATCGAAGGAGGCTCCCGTGCTTTGTGTCGATGATCAGAGTGGTCTCTTTCTTTGATTGTACTCGACTAGAAGCTTCTTGAGCATCCTATGGAGAAGATGGGTGGCATCATGGTTCCTCTAATCTTGTTTCCTCCAGCGTTGGTCGACTTCAAATCATCAACTTTTGTGCACAAGGTCCTCCAAACATCTTGCGACATCGTCATCACTTTCTCCATTGTTTGTTGCTGCCTCTTCTTCATTGAATTCCTTGATCATCCTGCACAGAACATGTACGAAAATTCTACTCCATGGAAAGCCTTATGAAATTACCTTTTCAACAAGTGGTAATTGATCCCAAATGGACTCCGGATGAAGAAGTTATGATCGTTTTACTCCGGCACTACGCTCTGTCCCGAAACATTTCAGAATGCGCAGCGTTGAAAGATTTTACCATAACTCTTCACACCGATCTCCAAAATTTGCGATTCTTGATGCGTTGTGAAGAAGGCTTGATGGAGCTTTACAATATACAATTTTTTCGCTTGGTACTTCTTTGATCATGGACGAAAATCTCATCACAACAGCAGTACTTTGGAGATGATGATGATCCGATCGCACGATTTTCTTTTTGGGCATGCTTCATCACCTATGGCTTGGACAAAGAAATCTCCAAGAGACATTAGCCAAAATTGACATGGTGACATACCTTTTTCATCTTTACTTGTTTTGAGTGTGGGCTCGATAGCGGATGCTGGGCCACTAACAAAAGTTAGCACCTACCACTAAAGAGCGGGTCTTCACGTAGCCATCAACTTGCTTGAGTGAGATTGGACTTGTCAAAATACGGACGTTGAGAACTTCTCAATCGCTTTGTGTCTAGGGTTTTACCTGCATTCATGGACACAAACAAGAAACACATGATATATGCAATAATGAAATTAGGGTTAGTCCAAAAAGGTAGATAGATCTCCCTAGGGTTCGAGTTGCCGATCCCCGGCAACGGCGTCAGAAAAGCTTGTTGACACTCCTTAGAGCCCCAATTTACGTACCGCAAGCGCACGGATCATGGTAGCTTTTCCCTTAGAGTACTCCCCCATGGTTTATCAATCCGTGGATCGGAAGCGAACCGACTAGAGTTTACCATCTAATCTATCGAACGTATCCTAAACATGAAGCGAAGATTGCATATAAACTGAACTCTTGATAGATATGAATGAACCATAAGTGTTCATCACACCCACAACCGTAGATGAGATAACTCAACCAAGGAGTTAGGGTCTATCGTCTCTAGGTACAGTTCTAGTCAAAAAGGTGATCAAAACATAGATTGCATCTCAACTAAAGGTACACGAAATCATCTCTCAGAAAGATGGCTCGCAAGCGGCCTACTTTCTCAAGGTCACCAGTGCGAGGTGCGTGTCGACGCCTAAGGTTTCCCAAAGCTTTACCCCAAACGCCCACCAAGTGCTCTTACTCGAAGCTCCTAAATTGGTGACCGCGCAACGACTCCCATGGTACTCGCCATCGATCCTATTCCACATCATGTTGTCGCTAGAATTTTTCCCTCCACCATGCTGTCACCACACCGAGGTAATCAACCAACTAGCTAAAACACGCTACCTCAACGTATCCGCAAGATATAGACTAATCACCACGAATAGATCTAATCTTACTATGAACATATGGATGCATCACATATGAGAAAGAAAGCATGCATTGAAGTAGACCAAAGTCGAGACAACTAGAATAAAGAGTAGATTGATATCACCATCGTGTGTGTACATACCCCGATGAATGTTGGGGATGACTCCCGAACTCCACCATGGCACAACCTCGCAAGGAGGCCATGGCGGCTAGGGGTGGCCTAAGCCATCTCCTAGGTACCCTCGAAAACTCACGGCGGCTGTCAGCCTCCTCCGTTCTTGGCCCTAGGTTTTTGTCGAGTTCTGGGTGGATGGATTCCCCGAGTTGAATAAGGTGCGAGCTATTTATAAGCCGAGGAAGCCACCGGTCGAAGCGGAGGCCGAACCGCCTCGGAAACGGTCTAGGCCGGCCGGCCTACCCTCTTTCGGGACCGCCTCGGTCTCCTCTTTCGCGTGTAGACTCCTCGCATCTTCTAGAGTTTATGTCCTTCACGATTGCACCCCTTTGGACGTCGTTATCTTGGAGATATCCTCGAGGAAATGATAGGATAGGGAATCCTTCCTTAAATCTTCATTTGCTTTGCTTAATCCTGAAGTATCTTGATCTCATCTTTGTGGGCTTGGTCCTTTGAGCTCTCTTGGAGGATGGATGTGCATGAATGGGCTTTGGGCTTTGGCCTTCGTCTTTCTCCGTGTTAGTGCTCGATCACGGGTCTCGTCATTTCATGCTTCAAAATAGGCAAAAAAACTTGCAAAAATGAAGTTCCTCCAAAATATATGTGCAAGTGTGAAAATGACCAATAATTAGGCCGGGGTTAGGACGGTTAATGATTTTGATATTAAATTCAAACAATTATCAATGATAAACAAGGGATAAAATGGGTACTTAAAAAGCGCCAACAGTTATTTGACTGACATATAGAAAACTTTACTCAAATAACTTTCTGTTGAATATTGCGTGCATATTTGAAATGGTTTAAAAAATAACTTTTCAAAAGACTTAAATGAAAAAATTAATAGAACATAAAAATATTAAAAGACTAACTCAAATTCTAGGAGAAATATTTTTTCAAAAAATTATGAGAAAAGTGACTAAGAAATGTATGTACATATTTTTTGCAGGGAAAAGTTATTTAAAAGGAAAGAAGGACGTAAATTAGCATGCTTACGTGTTGTGCCCATGGGCAGACTCACGGTTACCACTCCTATACCAGATGGGCTGAGAGTGAGCACCAGGCTCAAAGGTCCATGGTCCCGACTGGATCCATGCGAGGAAAGGGACAAGGCCCATGTAATCGCCTAGGATAGGAATTTTTTTTTGTCTCCCTGAACTTTGGGCCAAGTCCGTTTTTCCTCCTGAATTTTGAAACCAGCCGACCAGCGTCCTCGCACTCCCAAAACCGGTCATAGGACTTCCTTGATCGGGTTTGAGGGCGGTTTTACTATTTTTCTTTTATATTTATTTTAACTAAATCTTAAAAAATCATAGTAAATTATAAAAAATAATAAAATAGAAAATCTAATTTTGTTGGACTCCACATGAGTAGATATACGCAGAAAACATATTATATGGTATATTTTAATATAAATTTTTTGTTATATCTTTAGATATATACTTTTCTATAATTAATTTATAGCTACAGTTTCCGTCATCCAATTATTGTAAAATTTTTATGGTGGGCTAATCATTATATGATTGAGCTGCAATGAAATTTTTATGATTATTGGATCATGTATGACTGAGTTATAGATTTATCTAGGTTTATCTATAGATTAGTCTAAATTTTTTTATAGATTTATCTAGTTTATATAGATAAATCTATAGATCAGTCAAACATTATCCAATAATTATAAAATTTTTACTATAACTCAATCATATAATGATTAGTCCTCCATAAAAATTTCATCAGAATTGAACGAAAAAACTATAGCTATAAATTAATTACAGAAAAGTATATATATCTAAAGATATAAGAAAACATTTGTACTAAAGTATGCCATATAATATGTTCAATGCGTATATCTACTCATGTGGAGTCCAACAAAATTAAATTTTCTATTTTATGATTTTTTTGTGAGATTTACTATGATTTTTTAAAAAATCAATTAAAATAAACATAAAAGAAAAATAGTAAAACCGTCCTTAAACCCACTCAAGGAGGTCTTGTGACCGGTTTCGGAAGTTTAAGGAGGCTGGTCAGCCGGTTTCAAAGTCCAGGGAGGAGAAGCGGAGTCGGCCCAAAATTCAGAAAGGCAAAAAGGACTTTTTCCCCTAGGATAAGGCTCTGGAGGCCTGGAGCGGCACGGTGTGCACGGGCCGGGCTACCGCTTCTTCCTCAGCAGCTCGGTCGAGCTCGCTTGTGAAACATTGTTGGATTGACTATAATAATAACCAGACGATTTATACGAGATAAGATGAGAACTGAACATTCAGCAAGATTTCAATCAGAATGACTGAATCCCTAAAGAAAGCATCGAGAGTTGCTGTCAGCAAGGCGCAAGGGAACTCAACATTCACTCAGACGCACTCAATTCTGGACACTGCAAGTTTACAGTCTGAATATTTCACCAGGCAATCACGCCTTCAGAATTACCACCGTATAAACTTTGAAATGCCCAACGTATTGAACCTTGGAGTGCGAATCCGGCAACTACCAATGACATGCTGCTGATTTACAGGCTGAAGATTGCTGGATTGACAAACGATTACAAAACAGAGGGAGCAAGACACCCCGTTCTCTTCACTTCAGTGCCGTCCATACAGACAAAGCATCTGAAGTTCTGAACTGAACATTCAGCGAGCTCTAAACCTGAATGACTGAATATTTACCAGAACATCGAGGGGTCCTACCACCAAGCAGCCTGAATATGCACACCCAATTCTGAACATTCGCGTCGCAATCTGAATATTCACCAAGACACCAAGTCTTCAGGGTTCAGAATAACTATCACCTTGATGTGCAATGTAGAGAGTTTGTTTACTAAGCATCGAGGGAAGACATGCAGACATGCATGCAGTACATATACCCTTAACAGTGTAGCTCCTTTCAAATGAATTACTGCCATAAGTGCCGAGCTCGCCGTGGCAAAGGAGCGCAGGCGAGCGACGGAACAAGCCGCTGCAGCAGCGGCGAGGGCGGCCAGGTTGGCTACAGCGGAGATGGCGGCGGCTAGGGCGGAGGTGGAAGCAAAGGCGGCGAAGGATGCAGCGCGTGCGGCGGAGGTCGAGGTTGAGACCTTGCGCGGCAGCCTCAGCGGCTCCATCGCCGGCGACGCCACCGCCGACGAGGACCTTGAGGAGTTGGAGAGGGAGAGAGCGCGGGAGCGGACTGCGCGGTGGGCAGCAGCCCACCCCGGCGGCGGCGGCCTGGACGGCGGCGCCCCCGGCGACGGTCCAGGGGCCCGCGCGCCCAGCGGCGGCCTGGACGGCGGCGCGCACGACGGCGCGCCCGGCGACGGTCCAGGGGGCCGCGCACCCGGCGGCGGAGGCCGCGCCCCTGGCTACGGCGCGCAGGGCGGAGGCGGCGCCCCTGGCGGCGGCGTGCAGGGCGGTGGCGGCGCTCCTGGCTGGGGTGCGCGCTGCGGCGCCCCCGGCTACCACGGCCTCCAGGCGGTGGTCAGGGACGTCGGTCCCGGCGGTGGGTGGCCCACCCTCACCAAGACCAACTACATCGAGTGGGCCGCAGTCATGGAGGTGAAGCTCCAGGTGCGGCATATGTAGGAGGCAGTCCGGTACGGCGACGTCGACTACGATGAGGATCGACGGGCGCTGGATGCTCTCATCGCAGCAGCCCCGCCCGAGATGCAGTTCACGCTTTCCAAGAAGCGAACTGCCATGGAGGCCTGGGACTCCATCACTGCGGCACGTATCGGCAGCGACCGCGCCCGCAAGACCACTCTCCAGGCACTTCGCAAGGAGTGGGAGAACCTGGCCTTCAAGCTAGGTGAGGATGTTGATGACTTCGCCCTCCGTCTCAACACTCTGCTGCAGAGGGTGGTGCAGAGGGTGGTGCAGTTCGGCGACGACACCTACGACGAGGAGAGAGCCGTCGAGAAGCTCTTTCGCTGCGTCCCCGAGAGGTACAGGCAGACCGCTCGCTCGATCGAGTCTCTGCTGGACCTCTCCACCATGACGATAGAGGAGGCGATAGGTCGCCTCAAGGTCGTCGACAGCGACGAGCAACAGCCTCCCTCGGGAGGCATCTCCATCGGTGGGAAGGTCCACCTTACTCAGGAGCAGTAGGAGGCTCGGCGCAGTGACAGGAGGAGGGGGGAGCCCTCTTCCTCGACTGGTGGCCGCAAGCGCGGCAAGCCGCGAAAGGGGCGCGGAGGTGCCCAAGCCGGGGCACGAGGGCGTGCCGAGGGTGGCACCCGTGGAGATGCTCAAGGCGGCGCCGCCGATAGGCCCAAGGTGGCACGAGACGATGCCTGCCACAACTGTGGCAGGCCCGGCCACTGGGCCAGGGACTACCCGCAGCGGAGGCGTGGGGGCCAAGCCCACGTCCCGGAGGCCCAGCCGGATGACGAGCCGGCTCTGTTCCTACTCCACGGGGACATGGAGCCGCATCCAGCGGCACCGACTGCCACCGCTCTACTCCACCTCGACGAGCCGTGTGCCCGAGTCCTCCTCGTCAACGGCTCCGACGACGACAGGGTCGATGGCTGGTACCTCGACTCCGGCGCCACGCACCACATGACCGGGCGGCGGGAGTTCTTCTCCGACCTGGACGTCGACGTAGGTGGCTCCATCAGGTTCGGGGACTCCTCAGCCGTGGAGATCAAGGGCGTGGGCTCCGTGATCTTCACTGCCAAGTCCGGAGAGCACCGGATGCTCACCGGAGTCTACTACATCCCGGCGCTGCGGAACTCCATCATCAGCCTTGGGCAGCTCGATGAGAGCGGCTCCCGTGTGGTGATCGACAGCGAGGTCCTCCGCATCTGGGACTACCGTCGCCAGCTTCTCGCCAGGGTGGTTCGAGGGAAGAACCGCCTCTACATCCTCGACGTCGGGGAGGCCCAGCCTCTTTGTCTTGCAGCTCGGAGGGACGACGAGGCATGGCAGTGGCACGAGCGCTTTGGGCACCTCCACTTTGAGGCCCTGAAGCGGCTCGGCGCCAAGGAGATGGTGCGAGGTCTCCCATGCCTCGACCACGTGGAGCAGCTCTACGACGTCTGCGTGCTGATGAAGCAGAAGCGGCACTCCTTCCCCCAGCAGGCGAGCTTCCGAGCCAAGGAGCGGCTCGAGCTCGTACACGGGGACTTGTGTGGCATGGTGACACCGGTCACACCAGGAGGACGTCGCTACTTCATGCTGCTCATCGACGACCTCTCCCGCTTCATGTGGGTGATGATCCTCGGCAGCAAGGGAGAGGCTGCGGATGCCATCAGGCGTGCTCAGGCTGCTGCGGAGGCGGAGAGCGGCCGCAAGTTGCGCGTGCTGCGCACCGACAATGGCGGTGAGTTCATGGCGGCCGAGTTCACGGTGGCCGAGTTCACGGCGTACTGCGCGGATGAGGGCTTCCAGTGCCACTACTCCGCGCCGTACAGCCCGCAGCAGAACGGCGTCGTCGAGCGGCGCAACCAGACGGTTGTGGGGATGGCCCGGGCCCTCCTTAAGCAGAGGGGGATGCCGGCCGTCTTCTGGGGAGAGGCGGTGGTGACGGCCATCTACATCCTCAACCGCTCGCCCACCAAGGCACTCGATGGCATGACGCCGTATGAGGCTTGGCATGGGCGTAAGACGGCGGTCTTGCACCTGTGGGTCTTCGGCTGCCTCGCGTTCGCCAAGGAGCTTGGCCACATCGGCAAGCTCGACGACAGGAGCACTCCGGGAGTATTCATCGGCTACGCGGAGGGTTTGAAGGCCTACCGCATTCTCGACCCAGAGACACAGCGTGTGCGCACGGCACGCGATGTTGTGTTCGACGAAGGGCGAGGATGGGCGTGGGACAAGGCGGTGGACGACGGCTCGGCTCCGATGTACGACGACTTCACCGTCGAGTACGTCCACTTCGAGGGAGCTGGGGGAGTAGGCAGCTCTTCTTCGCCGAGCGTGCCTACCCCGGTCCCCGAGCCTCCACCGACTCCGGCACCCGCCACACCGGCGGCACCACGCCCTTCAGCTACGACTCCGGCTGCGCCGAGTTCCTCGGCTGCACCACCACAGCCGGCGACGCCGCGCACTCCAGTACCGATAGCCACTCCTCCGGGCACGTCTACTTCGACACCTACTCGTGCTGAGCACAGTCCGGTGGAGTTCGCTACTCTGCTCTCTCACGATGAGGAGTGCGTCGACGCGTATCACGACGGTGAGCCGTTGCGGTACCGTACGATGGAGGACCTTCTCGGTGATCAGCCGGTGCCGAGACTGGTGCCTCATGACCTCGAGGTGCAGTTGCACCTCGCGTACGACGACGGCGAGCCTCGGTCTTTTGCAGAGGCCGAGGGACACGCGGCATGGCGTGCCGCGATGCAGTCGGAGATGGACGCGGTTGAGAAGAACCGCACTTGGGAGCTTGCTGACCTCCCTCGTGGTCACCGCGCGATCACCCTTAAGTGGGTGTTCAAGCTGAAGTGGGATGAAGCCGGCACCGTCGTCAAGCACAAGGCTCGCCTGGTGGCACGAGGTTTCGTGCAGCAGGAGGGGGTCGACTTCGACGATGCCTTTGCTCCCGTGGCACGGATGGAGTCCGTGCGACTTCTCCATGTGCTGGCTGCCCAGGAGGGCTGGCGCGTCCATCACATGGACGTCAAGTCGGCGTTTCTCAACGGCAACTTGAAGGAGGAGGTCTACGTGCACCAGCCGCCGGGGTTTGCTATCCCCGGCAAGGAGGGCAAGGTGCTACGCCTGCGCAAGGCCCTCTATGGCTTGCGGCAGGCCCCGAGGGCGTGGAACGCCAAGCTGGACTCCACGCTCAAGGGGATGGGCTTCGAGCAAAGCCCGCACGAGGCGGCCATCTACCGGCGGGGCAATGGCGGAAATGCCCTGCTGGTGGGTGTCTACGTCGACGACTTGGTGATCACCGGCACCAAGGATGCGGAGGTGGCGGCGTTCAAGGAGGAGATGAAGGCCACCTTCCAGATGAGCGACCTGGGGCCTCTCTCCTTCTACCTGGGGATCGAGGTGCACAAGGACGACTCCGGGATCACACTTCGACAGACCGCCTACGCCAAGCGCATCGTCGAGCTTGCTGGGCTCACCGACTGCAACCCAGCTCTCACTCCGATGGAGGAGAGGCTGAAGCTGAGCCGTGACAGCACGGCAGAGTAGGTGGACGCTACTCAGTACCGGCGCCTTGTGGGGAGCCTCCACTACCTCGCCCACACAGGGCCGGACTTGGCGTTCTCCTTCGGCTATGTTAGTCGGTTCATGCAGCGACCGACGACGGAGCACCAGCAGGCCGTGAAGAGGATCATCCGCTATGTTGCGGGGACTCTCGACCACAGTCTCCACTACCCGAGGTGCCCTGGAGCGGCACACTTCGTCGGGTACAGCGACAGCGACCATGCCGGCGACATCGACACCAGCAAGAGCACGAGCGGGATCCTCTTCTTCCTCGGCAAGTGCCTCGTTAGCTGGCAGTCGGTCAAGCAGCAGGTGGTGGCCTTGTCTAGCTGTGAGGCCGAGTACATAGCGGCCTCCACCGCGTCGACTCAGGCGCTCTGGCTCGCTCGACTGCTTGGTGATCTACTCGGCAGAGACACTGGAGCAGTGGAGCTCAGGGTGCACAGCAAGTCCGCTCTGGCCTTGGCGAAGAACCCCGTTTTCCACGAACGGAGCAAGCACATCCGGGTGAGGTATCACTTCATCTGAGGCTGCTTGGAGGAAGGAAGCATCAAGGCGAGCTACATCAACACCAAGGATCAGCTTGCGGATCTGCTCACCAAGCCCCTTGGGAGGATCAAGTTCCTTGAGCTTTGCTCCAGGGCCGGGATGGTCCAACTTTCCCACAAGACGACGCACAAGGCTTAGGGGGAGAATGGAGGGAATAAGTCTTGTACTCTTGGTCTTTGTGGGGCTGCAGCATTTCCTTTTTGCTGCAGCACACAGTGGGTTTGTGCTGCCCCTAGAGGACAGCATCTTGGACTGTTTTTCAGTTTGCTAGGACAGCTGCAGTTAGTAGGACAGCAGCAGTTAGCATCTACTTTTCTAGGATAGCAGGAGCATCTTAGACTAGGCAGTTAGCAGCCCCTTGGCTGGCTGTATATATGTGTGGCCACCCCTCCCGTTGGATGGCATGGCATTGTGAGTGTGAATGAAGAAAAACCCAGAAAACTTCCCTAACTTGAGTGTCATCCTTTCAGCTCAATGAGAGTGAAAATTGAGCTGCTAACACACACTAGATTAGACAAATAATTCCGTATCATATTTTCAAAACCAATCAAGTTAAAGTTTTGCCGGTATGCTTGTTTATTCTAATATTGAAAAAAAGATGAGTCGTCAAGATTTCTTTTGGATAAAAAATGACTAGCTAAGTTGAGCATACTAAAGCAGTAACCCTAACATACTGAACAACAGCAGCAGCAGCAATAAGCTATAACTACGGAGTAATGTCCAAGAGCATATAATTTAGTGCATCATAACCACTAAAAAGAATTAATCAGAACTTAATTCTTAGAGTGTTTTTACATTACTTTGGATGAACAGAGAAGAGTTTGATTCATGGTCATGGAGGTTTAGAAGCTAAACTGATGGATCAACCATATCAATATTTTTTGACGAAAACGGCATGGAAGATTGGAAGTGTGCATTCTAAATCAAGTACGTGTCACCAGCGTACAACAATCTGAACAGGAAGAAAGATTTATGCAAGCTTGGAAGGCATACATGATCCAATGAGGACAAATGAAACGGCCAAGCACTACAAGTCCAACAGGGATTCCCCTTCTTGATACAAGTTTCAGGCACTGAACCCCTCCTGGTGATGTTCTTCTTTCGAGACTTTAACCTGTATACCCTTATGTTAAGTACTCTTGACCTCTATACTCCTATTTTTTTCAGTCGCACATGTATGTCCTACCGCCAACTTATCTTTACATCTATACCCTTCCGTCCAGGTTCCGTTAGTAGTTAACGGTAGCAAAGGCCTGACATGTGGGTCCGAGCAATGGAAAAGACCATACTGCCCCTGGGTACCTTTTACTCATATTCCCAAATTAAAGAAAAACACCCGACCACTTCTCCCACTCCCCCTCCCCCCCCCCCCGCGATCCGATCGGGATCGCGACACCCGCGCGCCGCACCCCCGACGCCACCGGGCACGCCCACCGGCCAGCCCCGCCGCCGGCTGCCCCTCGCTGGCCCGCTCCCCATCCGGATGGCGCCCCTCTGGCCGCCCCGCCTCCATCCCGCTCCCAATCCAGCGGGATCCCTCCGGCCCGCCCACTCCGGCCGCCCCCAGCTGGATCCGCCTCCGGCCGGCCTCATCCAGTTGGGCCCACCTCGGCCGCCGCCCGGAGGCTGCCACTGCGTCACGCCGACGGCTCCGACCCGGCCCCTCCGGCCACCCCCCTCCGGGCGGGAGAACCCCTCCAACCCGGCCCCTCCGGCAGCCCCCCTATGGGCGGACACGTAGGCCCCCTCTAGCCGGCCCGCGCTCGGCCATCCCCCGGAGGCCGCCACCGCCTCACGCCGCACGACCAAGGGCGCTGCACGCGAGGTACCGCACGGCCAGGGGTGCTGCACGTGGGTCTGCTCACCCCCTCCGTTCCAGGTAGTTCTCAGTATGAAATTCTTATCTTTATGTGTTGCTTTGCTCATGAGATGTAGTAGTATATAGGTAGAAAGTGCCTGTATTTGCTTTAATTTGTGATGAAGCTGCGCCTTTGTTCATCTGTAGGATGGATGAAAATAGTCGCTTCATTTTAGAAATTCGGATTGTTTCTCGAAACAGCCATGGTAGGTGGTACGGCTTGGATAAAGTTGTGGATGCTGACTTCACTAACTCCAAAGATTTGGTTGATGAAGTTGTTGACAAGTGTCCGCCAAATTATCGTGACATGATGAAAAACTGTTTTACTCATGCATGGATACAAAGGCCAATATTCCAGTTCGCTCTAATCAAGATTTGGTTGAAATGTTTGAAAAACATAAGGCATCAAAGTGCTCTTATATGACTTTTTATTATCATAGCCCTGGTACTGACCCTCCTGAGATTCCTGCATGGGATGTTAGTAGTACTAGTCAGTCAGTGGAAGCCCCATTCACCCCTTCAATGCCATGTCCTAGCATAGCAGAATCAAGCCTTCAAAATCATACCCAATCTGCTGAAACTGAACAGATACCTAACCCAGACCCATGCAGTGAGTTTCTATGTGATGGGGAAGGGTTGTACATTAACATTGGTCCCCAAAATTTAGAACCTGTCAATCCTCACAGCCAACAAAGAGAGCCTGATGAGGAAGATGAAGTAGAGGAAAATGATTCAGACGGTGATGATGAATCTTCCTCTGAGGAGGAAGATTCATTTGAGGACATAGATGAGGTTATCAGGGATAGAGAGCCTCCACAGAAGCCTGATGCTAATTATGATAGTAGTGTACCAACACTAGGAGGGCAGGCGCATGTGTAGGGGTGATACAGTTTTGGGTGCGTGATCAAGTGATTGATTGGCTAAAGGAAGATGAAAGGTTGGGAGCCACAGAGCTGAGAAAGAAGTTGAAGGAACATCACAAAGTGGATGTAACGTACATGAAAGTTTATCTAGGTAAACAACTTGCTATGGATACATTTTATGTCCCCTAGGGCATAAGTTTTGACAACCTTTATAGATTTAAGGCTCAGATAGAGGAAAGCAGTCATGGATCCTTTGTTGTCATTGATCACCACACCATCGACAACAAAATAAGGTTTAATAGGTTCTTTTTGGCTATGAAACCCTGTGTTGATGGCTTCTTGAGAGGTTGTAGGCCATATCTTGCCGTATATAGTACATTTTTGAATGGAAGGTTCAAAAGCCAGTTGTGTGTAGCTTGTGCAGTTGATGGGCATAACTGGATGTACCCAGTTGCTATTGGAGTGATTGACTCTGAAACAAATGAAAATTGGGTGTGGTTCATGGAGAGGTTGAAGTAAGTCATAGGCACCCCAATTGGCCTAACATTAAGCACTAATTGTGGGCAAGCAGTGATGAATGGTGTTAGTGAGATTTTTCCAGAAGCTGAACATAGAGAGTGTATGTACCATCTAGTTCAAAATTTCAAGAAGAGGTATATTGGTGAGGTTTTTGATAAGAATTTGTGGTAATTTGCATATTCTTGGAGCCCTTACATGTTTGAGAAACATTATTAAGAAATGACCGCATACAAACCAGAGGCTATGAAATATCTTCAGGAAACTCACAAGAAACTGTGGACTAGGAGCCAGTTCTCCACTTTGTCAAATGTGGATTATATTACCAATAACTTGGCTGAGGTCTTTAATAATTGGGTAAGCAATAAGTTCATTTTGTTATGACTTTCTTTTGCATTAATATGGCTCTTTTAATTCAGTACCTAACCATTGATTGCTATATTCGCAGGTAAAGGAGCACAAGGGCAAGCACCTGGATGACCTGATGGATACCATTAGACAGGTGATCTTGATTAAATGGAATCAAAGGAAATGGATTGCACAAAAGTTTCAAGGCAAGATTTTGCCTCATATAGTCCAAAAGTTGAGGGATGACAGCTACAACCTTGACATTGAAGTGATCACAAGCTCACCTGATGGCATTGCTAAAATTTGTGCTAAGGAGCGTGAGGCCACTGCATACAGGTTTGTAGTCAACTTAACTGAGAGGACATGCACTTGCAGGGCTTGGCAAGGGTCAGGAATACCCTGCAAACATGCCATTGTTTACATCACATCAATTCCTGGTGCCCATCTAGAAGACTATGTGGATGAGTGCTAGTCAATTGAGAAATTCAAAGTTGCATATGAAGGTTCTATCCCTAGTATTCCTGACAAGTCCACGTGGCCCAAAGCCACACATGGCTTCTTCATGCATCCTCCATTGCTTAAGTCCACTGCTGGAGGAAGGAGAAAGAACAGGATGAAATCAGCTATGGAGGAACTAGCACTAAGAAGAAACAAAAGTGCCCAATATGCCTTCAGTTTGGCCATCGTTGGTACACCTGTAAGAATGGAAATTCAGAAGATATAGCTGCAATGGAGGCTCTGAGGTAAACTAGATGTACCCAATTATGTTGCTTTCATGTTTACCTTTAGACCTGTATATCAAATAAAATTATATTTCAAGGGTCCAAAAAAAACAAAGTGCAAGAAACCATCTACTTGTAGCATAGAGAGTAGCATTGTTGTGCCCACTTCTGCATCAGGGATGATATTCCCATACAATGAGGCAGGGGCCAATGTTACACACAAGAAAAGGAAGAGGAAATCGTCTACAAAAACAGGTGTTACGAAAAAGAAAGAAGGGGGCGACAACCACTACTTCTACAAGTACGGCCGATACTAGGTCTACTAGGTATGGTCTACAGTTCTCATTTTTCATTACTTTGTCATTCACAATCACCCCACTGATACATATTTCTTGCTTTTTATACAAGATCTGGAACTGGATCTAATGACCCTCCTATCCAAGTTGTGCACCCTGCGCCTCTTCTTCAAGACATTGAATGCCCTGAAGTAATAGAACATATAGTGCAGACACTAAGAAAGAAATGTGCCATAAAGAAAAAGCTTACACCAAGAAGGGCTCCAGTTGTGACAGCCAGCACATCCAGCCCAGCTTCAAATACTAGAAGCAAGAAGCAACTCCAGCTTGAATAAAATGTGATCACTGAGTTTTATTTGAGAGCAGTTTTCGTATGTGATGGAGCATCACTTTCTTTTGGCATGTCCACTACTTATGGTCTTGAGGAACTACTTTGGTTGTGATATTTCATCCCATGGTCATGTAATTTAAGGCAATTGTGGTTTGCAAACCTAGTACTTGTGTGATGAAAACTAGTAAACGTAGTACTTGTTGCTGTTATTTGTTGGTCTAATTGCTGAATGAAAAATGATGTGCGCCTCCTTATTGTTGTTGTTGTTGCAATTTATTTATTTACATTGCTTTTCTTATTGCTCATATATATGAAATTTAAAAAAATGGCTGAACAACCCCTTCACGGATACACTCAATCACGTCTCACTCACGTGCTGTTTTTCTTTTTTATTTATTTATTTTCAGTGTTTTTCTTATTTTTATTAGATCTGAAATTAAAATAAAAAAATTGCGGCACAGAACTTAACCATTTAAAATCACTTAAGGATACATAGGTTAACAACACTTAACATAAGGGCATACAGGTTAAAAACTTTTCAGTGGAACACCTCCTCCACATAAGGGAAAAATTGTCTTTTCTCATCTCCGTTAGGCACTGTTAGTGTTCATTCCATCTAAAAAGGTTTAGAGGTAAAGATAAGTTGGCGGTAGGACGTATTGGTAAGACTAAAAAATATAGAAATATTGAGGTCAAGAGTATTTAATATAAAAATATACAGATAAAAGCCCTCTCTTCTTGAACTCGTGTTCGAGCAGGCCGATGTGCCGTCGAACAGGCCGATGTGCCGTCGAACGACGCCATCCAGGGCGCCACCGTCGCCGTCGGGGTGGTCAAGACCCTCCAGTCTCCATGCATCCTCGTGGCCACATCGGCGGCGGCGCGGCGACGACGGCCTCGCTGTCGGTGCCCCTCTCCTTTTCACAAAATAAACATATACACACCATTTTGAAAGAGAAATTTAATTTCATATATAAAAGGTAAAGACTCCATTACAACCGGCTGTATATTTATCTATTCGCACGGCCGCTCCACCCTTCGTCCGCGCTGCACCCATGTGCAGCTGATCGGGAGGTCCCACATTTCAGAAGGCTGGTGATAGAGCGGTGGAGAAATTTTATTCCAAGCGCCGGTTCATTTCGTTCCTCCCCCCCTCTCTCTCTCTAGGGTTAATCTCTCTCTTTTATCGCATACATCGGCCAGCGATTCGCCTCCATCCGCTCGCATCTCCTACATCGGCGCCATTCTCTGGATCCTGCGGGCATCTGCAGCAGTTCGGGAGCTCAGTTAAGTTATTCCCTCCTCCCTTGCACGCCCGAGCAAAATCTCCCTGTTCATTGTTTTGATGTCTGGCTTTTCCCCATTTTGATTTGGTGGAGATCCAACAAAGCAAAGCATTTGGAATCTGTGAGTTAATCAGGGGAAGGGAGAGGGGGAAACAGGTGAGTGCATTCACCTACGCAGCCACCACGCTCGCATATTTCCTCCCCTATTTATCATTTTGATGTGCGACTTTTTCTCGTTTTCGATTTGTTGGAGATTATGAGCGCAATCACCTGGAACTCGGCGACATACTCAGGAGGAGAGGGAGAGAGAGGGGGTGCGGGGAGACCAGGTTAGTGCATGTCCTTCCGCACACCATAAATCCTCACACACACATGATTTTTTGCTGAGTTTGACTCTAGGTTAGCCGCCCTCATCTCCAGGTGATTTTTGTTCTATCCATCGATGGGGCAAAATCACAGGCTCACATCAGGCGAGCAATCTCTTACTGTTCTTTTGGTGTCAAATGTCGTCACCCAGATTTATTCTGATTCTATTTCGTTTTTTGACAAATTTTTAAGCTGGGCAACCTGAAGTTGAGATAGTAGATTTTCTGAACGTAGCAGCAGAAAGGTGAGTCAAGCATATCCATCATTTTTTATGTAGATTGTGCTTTACCTGACTGTTGCAAGCAGGGGATAGCCCTACTTTGTATGATGTTTTGCAGTTTATTGACTGGTAGGATTAGCCTGTGGGAGGTGTATCTAATGACATATTCTAGATCCGTGCTACCAGTTTACTTATGGTAGTTTACTGTTATTAGTTTTACACATAGCTTGAATAAACTTGGCTAATATTAGTTTGTACTTCCTATAGTTCTATGCTAGTTCAGAATTAATGGGTAGTAGGATTGTTTTCAAGCTGTGATGGGGAAGAGTACATTCTCTATGCATCATTTTTTTCATCTTCTGCAAACTTATAGAATATTATATAACAAAGTAACAAACATCTCATCGTCAAGCACAAATCTATAGTATGCTGAAAGGGAGGTAGATACGTAAGAGAAAACATTGAACAATCTACTCCTTGCGTGTAGCTGCCCAATAGTCAAGCAATAAGCATTCCTGTTTGTACATCTCCTCCTTAAACATTTAATTTTGTAGCATTTTTAATTGTGAGTGAATTTTTTTTGTTTTTTCATTCTCATTTTCTGTAAATCAGCATGATGGCTTGACTAAGCAAGTGCAAAACTACATTTTGGATGCATGCGACCCATAAACTTTTCTACTAGCATTATTATAAGCATGTGAATAAAATTTAGTTGGCATTTAATTACTATTAAGATAGCATTTTAAGTGTTCAATTCAAGCAATTTTTTCATCAATGATTTTCCAGTGATTGAATGATCCATCAATGATTTCCTGCAACTAATTATCCATTCCTTCTTAGTTTGTGTTATTATTAGTTAGGCAAAATACTATTTACACTTAGGCAATATATTGTACTTAGATAGGTAAAGTATTGTCATTAGTTTGGCAAAGTACTGTTATCAGATAAGCACAATTTTATGTTTAGTTATGCAAAGTTTTATTATTGGTTTGGCAAAGTTCTGTTATTAGAAAAGCACTTCCATCTTGATATTGGTTTGTTCATTTGGAATCGTCTGCATTAGCCGTAGTGTCTCCTCTCCATTTCATGCCAAAGCACTCTCCGTACTATTCTGTTCTGTCATATGTACTCTCTACTTTTTTATCCCTCCTTAATTCTTGTGCCCAACTCCTAAAAGTACACTTATTTTGGGATAGAGAGAGTAAGTAATATACTACTATCAGCACTGGTATTTAACACATAATCTAGTTCTTTTAGCCTTATCTGACCACACAGGAGTAAATGCTATGTGTGCAATCATCATTTACTAAATATTTCACATAGGAGTAAAACTCAACTTACCAAAATCGTTAGATTCATGAATGGTTATGCTTAATAAACTACACTACCTTTGTTGTTGAACCTGAAAAATTCCAAATAAGCAAGTGTGGACACAAAACAAGGCAAAGAAACTTAGTATCATTTGCTAATATATCATTTCTAGCATTTAAGTTAAAGCCAAGCAGTTCAGTGATTATTCAAAGCCAATTTAGAAATATGATATAGGCAATGATATTGTATTTATTAGACAATATTATAATTTATTGACTAAACATTCAGTTTACTGGAAGGTTGCCTATGCTAAATCAACAAGCATATTGTTCATTTTGCCTTCTAGCATTGTTTTGAATGGAAAATATCATCATTAAATATATGTAAATATTTGTGAAAAACGCTAACTCTGCATAAAGTACAGCTGAACCTAATCATAGCAGTTCTATTTGTGTGTTTTTGATCTTGGCAAAATTGTTTTGGTGCGGGTAACAAGCCCACCATTTTGCTATGTCTTTGTCTTAGAGCTATGCTGGTGTAACTTGCTCAATTTTCCAAAATAATATAGTTTATTTAGTAGGCAATAATGTGGTTCTGATTATACAATTTTACCATTATAACTAGGCAAAACAATGTAGTTTGTTATGCAAAATTACGGTTCCCGCAATAATATGGGAGGGAATTAGGAAATATTATGGTTCTGGATTATACAAATCAATATACTTCATTACGCAACAAACTACTTGGAATGAACATCTGAAATGCTTAATTGGTATCATTAAAATGTATAATAGATATTAATCTAAATGCTTATGGCACCAAGACCTTTTTTTGCATGTTATATTCTAACTGATTTGGTTCTCTTTTTCCTTATTGTATGACAGGTCATGAAAGGAGATAATCAGTTATCCAAGTATGAAGATAACGTGCATTTGTGATAATATGCCTAGTAGATCTCTATTTTGCTTGTGATGCAATTTGGATTTAAGGGGGGCGGCAAATGCATGCACACAGCACCAAATTGCTAGGTTCACAATCAATTATCGCAGCTCACAGAGAGATATGCAAGCTTCAGATAATTATTTTGTTTGCCGAGTCTGAAACTCTGACAGACTAATGGCTTCCCTACTTCTTTTCCTAAGCTAAAAGGTTACAGATACAGATTGCCTAAACATTCTGCTTGATTATGGTTGAATTGTACCGAAATTAGTTTGTTATGAGGTGTATGATCATATCAATCTTGCAGGTTCTACGCTGCAGAAGTGCTTCTTGCTTGCTGGAGTACCCGCACATGCTTGGAATGGTCTACAGAGACTTAAAGCCGGAGAACGTCCTCGTTTAGGCAATTTGACCAAGCAATTTGTTCATCTTCCGTTAGCATTTTATTTTATCTAGCTTTGGCATTTAGTCAGAGAATTGAATGATGTTTGTGTAGTTTTTGAGCAGCATACTGGAATTTATAATATTGCTTTTTTGTCATGGTTCATCCCATAATAGATGCCATATTTTTTTTCCAAAAAAAGAAAGTGAATAAATACTGAATGATTCTGGTTTCAAAAAAAGAACAGGCCGTAGGGCCAGCCAAAATTACAGCCGGCCGTACCTTAGTCAAGTCCGTATATAAAATAGGCCACCGGGCTACTAAATAATTGGACCTAGTGGACTTGATGACGAGGAGTCCTGGGGTTCAGAGTCACCGGGTATTGGGTCCGCCAGGTCCAATACCTAAAATGTCTTTTCTACCCTTATGCGCTTGGTCCTTTCCATGCAACAATTAATGTGTTATGCCGGTGCTGGTCATTTTCTTGTTCCACAATAAATTCAAGAGAGACAATTTTTTTCCCCATATCTACTTCACCTGTATGTAGATATCTTCTTGTCCCGTCTCTTACTATAACAGCATATCTAAGGCAAGTTTTAGTGGAGGTTTCGTAGAGTTTCATGACAATGAGCGATAAGAATGGAGTTTCATGGGATGTGAAGAAAATTTCATCACCACGAGACTCATCTAGCAGGATTATTTAGTTCTCAATCTAGGTATCTGTACCCATAAAATTCTCACTGAGACTGGCTGTACTCTGTACAATGTAAATGGATCGAACCGGCCACATGTTAGACCCAATTAAGTGGCAAATTAATGTTAATGCAACAGCCCACCTAACAACATGTATATTGCTATAACTAGCAACGTGACCCGCACATATCGCGGCAGATAGTATTTTGCTAATTTTCATATTTTCCGGATAGTGTTGTGTAATTTTTTTTCTCCAAATAGCTCAAACCGTGTGTCATCTATGTTTTCTACATTAGTCATATTTTGTGAAATATTTTTGGAACATGAGTTTAGGAGAAAAATAGAATATCTTATATACAAACATATATTTTTTTTATCATTCACACCTCACGCTTATATTACATTGAAATAATTTTGGTATAGGTATTTTTAGAATTTTTATTGGCGATGATAGTTTCAATCACTGTTCTTAAAAATATTCTTAATTTTTTTAGAAAAATCTAGAAGAATGTTTTGATGTATATACTAGCAGAAGCATGGGCGCACCCAATAGGCTTCTTAATGATAATATGGTACTACACATAGCACTATGGCCAGCCCATAAGAGATTAAAAAAATATACTTGTACAGTGCCACTGAGTAAACAAATAAAATAAGCCAATAATCATAAGTGAGGGTAGATGTTTTTTTTCTACTGTTGTGGGACCCTTTCTTACTTTCTAATATTGTGACTTTTCCCATAACTAAAAAATGTCTGCTGTGGACCCCATTTCTATGGACAAGTTTGCCAAAAATATTGTGGTTGCCCTTATTAGATTTTTCTTAACAGAACGGTGTATAATAGATCCACTTGACGTGGAGGCAAGAGGTGGAGCTTGAGCATCGTAAGAGATGTGAAGCACGGTGGAAGCCAGAGGGTGCCGCGTGACGTTAGATTTTTTTTTTTCTTCACACAACGGGACAATGCACATGGGGCATATCTCTGTATCATCTACTGCAAGTGGAAGGTAAAATATATTAAGGGATAAAATAAAGTCCAATGACGTGGACACATTAGACCTATTAGGAGACCACAAATTCTGCTTTGTAGTTTTGTCGCATTCAACAATTAAAAAATCTACTTGCAACATTTTCTCAAAACTAATTCAACATTTCAGGAAAAATAAGCAAACACTTTCACAAAATTTTTGAAATTGTTAATATATTCTAAATGTTTAATTTTATGAAAATTTCAAAAATGTCATAATGGATCTTAATTAGTTCATTAGATTAATTATATAGAATATGCTGGTGCAAACGGATTTAGAAACACATTCAACCATCCCAATCAAGCAGTGACAGGTGTCCCTTTTGAAAAACCATCCGAGATTCTCTTCCAACCACATCCCAAACCAAGTAGTGACAGGTGTCCTTTTTGAAAAACCAGTGATAGGCGCCGTCTAAATTCTCAAACGGTTACCGCATGCCGGCTCGACATGAGCAAACTCTCCGCGGTTGCTGGACACACTATCTCAGCCATTAAATATTACGCATGAATACATTAGAAGATGTATAGATGGCCGAATGGACAGTGTCTAATGGGCGGCACAGGATACAACATTAAAAAACACGATACTAACACGGCTCGATACGGGGCGTGTAGTGTCGGTGCCGGCATAGCACAACCGTAGTGTAGAGCGTGGACCGGAATCCTGGCACATAGCATTGGCATGAGCACGACACGACTAATAGGTCGGCACAATTTGGCCCGTTAAAAGCCCATATATCTCTTGTAAATATTTTTACTCCAAACCTTAATCATTCATTCCCTATTCCCCTCACTTCTCAGCCGCCACTGCACCTCCTCCCGCCCCCCCCCCCCCTTTCTTCTCTCTCGCTTTTTCTCTCTTGCTCCCCTCACCTCTCACCCTTCCCTCGCCATCGCCGCACCCATCCGCCACCACGGCCTCACCACCACCGTGGCATCCGCCACCACGGCCTCACCACCACTGTGGCTTCCTTGCCTCTCGAGGCCCCGCCGTCCTACACTGCCGCCATAGGCTCCCTGCCTCGCCGGGTCGACCTCCCCAGCCTCCGCCACCCTCGCTGAGCCAACTGCCCCGACCTCCCTCATCCTCGGAATCTTGGATCCCACCACCGCAGCCTCGCCATTCAGGCTAGTGCCACCGCCGCCGCCACGTTCTTCCCTCCCCTCGCCATCCCGGCTCCCGCCGCCATGGCCTTCACCAACGGCGATGGCGGTGGAGGTTGCCGGGCTCGAGCCAGCGTTAGCACGTCAGGCTGGGGCGGCACACAGTGCCGGAACAACTAAAGCATAATGCCGACCCGTGCCATGCCGAACCGTGAAGGCGGGTTCCTGCCGTGCCGTGCCATGTCATGCAGCCATAAGAAGATGTATATAATTTTTCTTCTCAGTACTGCGTAGGAATTCCGCTCCGAGTACCCTTATGTCCTGTGCTTCCATCTTTCTACTCGAGGTTGTCAGCTTAGGTTAACCCAAGTTCTAATTTGTAGTAGACAACACTTCGATGATGGTTCATGATGACAACATCGACCTGTACGCCGGCACACCGTCGTCCATCTGGAAACCGTACCTGCTTGTCTCCTGCTGGTCTGGTCGATGAAGGCGTCTGCAATGGTTAGCTATTGAGATAGCTAGATCTAATGTGGTAATAAAAAAATATAAGAAAGTAGTCACTAACGACGACTAAATAGCTGATCTATTTCATATAGTCCAAGAACATGTGAGAGAAGCGTGTAAGTCCAACAATATAAAATAGTTTTTTTATCTTCTATCTCCGCGGGAGCAGACTTAGTAGTAGTAACTAGACAGGTTGGCGCGCTATGCGCGCCCATATGAAAATGTTGATCTAAAATATTAAGAACTTGAAAATAATTATGTTTGAAGTAGCGTTATGTTGTGAAAAATAAAAGTTGTGACGAAACGAAAAATTGAATTATGAACTTAAGTTTGAATAAAATTTGTTATGTTGTTTATTTCTTTTTGGGCTGTACAATAGGATGTTTGTTTTAAAAGTGTATGAGTTTAAGGTGTTTAGTGTATGTATTTTGTTTGTTAGGGAAATTATATTTGTATATGTTATGTTAAAATGGTTCATTGGAAATATTGGAAGGGAAGTACAAGAAAGATTTGTTATGTTAAAAGAAAGAAATGGGTGGAAGCTAGCATAGGAAGGAAAAGAAAAAAAAATAGTGGACCCCACTTGTGAACAGTTTTGGGGGGGCCCACCTTGAACAGTATACGGGCCCCACTTTGGACAGTACCATGGACCCCATTCTACCGTACCCCTAGGGCCCACGTCGGGCCCACAAACAGTAGCACCACCCCTGAGAGCTCGCCATACTCAGGCCTTGTTTAGTTCCTGAGGCTGTAAAGGCAAAAAAAAAATTTGCGTCGGAATCTTCCTAATTTGAAATAGTAAATGAAGTCTATTTACAAAATTTTTTGTATGGATAGATTGTAAATCGCGAAACGAATCTAATGATGCTAATTAATCCATGATTAATCAATAATTAGCGGTTGGTACTGTATTAGCGGTTGGTACTGTAGCATCACTGTTGCAAATCATAGATTAAGTAGGTTCATTAGATTCGTCTCGCGATTTACAGCCCATCTATGCAAAAAGTTTTATAAATAGACTTCATTTAGTACTTCAAATTAACAAGATTTCTTCGCAAAATTTTGCGTTTACGATTTTTTTACGTTTACGAGGTCTAACTAAACAGGGCCTCAATTTCATTGCGGAGGCTTTTAGTGTGGCCATGGCCCACGGATATTTTCTTTTCGAGGTCGCTTTCGAGCCGTAATTAATGGCAGCCAGCGACTTATCGCCGATGGTGGAGGAGCGATAAGCATCCAGCTGTCCGCAGTCCAACGCTACACATGCCGGCAAGAAACCAAAATATCGAGCCAAGGCCGTCGTCATGTCTCCACTCGCCGGCGGCGGCGCCGATGACACGGAGGCGCCGCTCCTCCCCTCTCCGGCGGCCGGGAGGGTGCCATCATCAGGTGGCGCCGCGCCGCGCCGGAACTGGTTCGCGTTCCTCTGCGCCGCGCTCGCCTCCATGACCACCATGCTCCATGGCTACAGTACGTTATTTTCCTAGTTCTCACGTCCTGTGCTCAGGCCGCCGGCCGCCGCGCTCCTCCGTGCGCCATGCCATCTGCGGAGGTTTAAAGTTTAAACCTTGAGCCCATGGACGATGCAGATCAGACGCTGATGAGCGGCGCGCAGCTGTCCATGCGGGAGGACGTGGGCCTCAGCGACGGTGAGGTCGAGGTGCTGGCGGGGTCTATGAACGTGTTCATGCTCCCGTCCATTCTCGCCGCCGGGTGGGTCGCCGACCGGCTGGGCCGCCGGCGCACCCTCGTGCTCGCCAACGCCTTCCTCATGGCCGGCTCGCTCTCCATGTCGCTCGGCAGCACCTACCCCGCGCTCATGGCGGCGCGCTTCGTCACCAGCCTCGGCGCTGGGTTCGCCCGCGTCGTCGCTCCGGTCTACAACGCCGAGATCTCGCCGGCGTCCACGCGCGGCGTCCTCTCGTCGCTGGTCGACGTATGCGCGCAGTGCTTGTCTTCGCCTCCTCGATCTCGCTCGGTTGATGTGATTTGAATGTTCATCAGCTTCACCGATGATCTTGCTGGTGCAGATTTTCATCAACGTCGGCATGCTGCTCAGCTACGTGTCGAACTACGCCTTCGCCGGCCTGCCGGTGCACCTCGGGTGGCGCGTCATGTTCGCGATGGGCGTGGTCCCGCCGGTGTTCATCGCCGCCGGCGTGTTCTTCATGCCGGAGTCGCCGCGGTGGCTGGCGATGCGGGGGCGCCACAGCGACGCGCGCGCGGTGCTCGTGCGCACCTCGGACACCCCGGCCGAGGCGGACCTCCGGCTCGCAGAGATCAAGCAAGCCGTCGCTGACGCTGAGACGACTCAGCAGCAGCAGGCTGCCAGCCACGGCGGCGGCGGCAGCGTCTGGACGGAGCTCCTCCGGCCGTCGCCGCGTGTGCGGCGGATCCTCACGTGCGCCATCGGGCTGCAGTTCTTCGTGCAGGCGTCCGGTGTCGACGCCATCCTCCTCTACAGCCCGCTGGTGTTCAAGGCGGTCGGCGTGGCGTCGGACAGTGCCGCCATCGGCGGCACCGTGGCCATCGGGGCGGTCAAGACGTGCTTCATCCTGGTGGGCATGCTCCTCACCGACCGTGTCGGCCGGCGCCCGCTCCTCCTCGCCAGCACCGCTGGCGTCGCGGCGACCACGGCCTCCCTCGCCCTGACGCTCCGCCTAGCCTCCGGCGGCGGTGCGGCCCCGGCAGCGGTGGCGGCGTGCCTCGCGTCGGTGCTGG
Source organism: Panicum virgatum (assembly GCF_016808335.1). Taxonomy (NCBI): domain Eukaryota; kingdom Viridiplantae; phylum Streptophyta; class Magnoliopsida; order Poales; family Poaceae; genus Panicum; species Panicum virgatum. The sequence continues at coordinate 51,208,535 of NC_053143.1, read as the reverse complement.
CCGTCGTGGCCACATACTCGGTTGGGTACGGGTCAGTGGTGAACACGTACAGCGCCGAGATCCTGCCGCTGCGGCTGCGCGCGCAGGGCTCGGGCCTCGGCGTGGCCGTGAACCGGCTCACCTGCGGGCTGGTGGGCATGACATTCATCTCGCTCGCCGGCGGGATCACCATGGCCGGGTGCTTCTTCTTGTACGCCGGGGTCACGGCGGCGGCTTTCGTGTTCGTCTACGCGCTGCTGCCGGAGACGAGGGGGCGGACCCTGGAGGACATGGGCGTGCTCTTCGACAAGTGAAGTGAGAGGGCACACGCGCACATACATACTTAATTATCATCAATTTGCCTGCTAGATTGTTCGATAATAATGAGTGATTACATGTTCCCCTTTCTTTCTAATAAAATTTACTGTAAAGCTCTTGCCACCCTTCTACACGATCGAAGTACACAGTAAATCATTTTTGTAGTTGGGGTGTTAAAGAAACAGGGACAGCAATCACTGGGCCTCTGTTTCTAAACTAGCTTTTGCATGTTGAGGAGAGAAGCCCAAACATGGAATGGTTCTTCAACGATTTAGTTTCTCTTCCATTTTGTTCTTGTAAATACACTCTTTCGTTCTTAATCAATCAATCTATTACTCAGTATATTATATAAGGGAGTGTTGAAAGAAATTACCACATTCGGTCTAGAAATTCCCACTTTCATCTAAAAATTAGGATATGTTTCATGCACAATGATTGAAACTATCATCGCCAATCAAAAACTAAAAAAATACTTATACCAAAATTATTTCAATGTAATATAAGCATGAGGCGAGAATAATATAAAGATGTATGTTCATAATAAGATATTGTATTTTTCTCCTAAATTCATGTTCCAAAAGGTGTTTCACAAAATATGACTGATGTAGAAAACATGGCGGTTTGAACCATTTGGAAAAAGAATTATAATAACAATATCCGGAAAATATAAAAATTAGTAAAAGACTATCTGAAGCAGGACTCTGTTTCACTGAACAATACAATGCCCGGGTGTGTGTCTTGGTGTGGTTCCGGAAGTTTTCCTCCTCGCTGATCATGCAAATACATGATGTTAGCAATTATTGATGCATGGAGATTACCGTGGCTTCATATGGAATTAAAACAACTTTTGTATGTGTCAGAGAAAGAATGCAAATTAGTTAGTTACCTGAAGGAATGCATGGAAATTTTTTGATCCAACCGTGCATATGCCTGAGCGCAGACCACATCAGCACGACTCTGTTTCAGCACCACAGAATATGATGTCCGGTGGGGCCACAGCTTTCCTCCCTGTTGATGCCACAGATATTTGACGTACGTACCACATCAGTGATTGATGAATGGGCACTACTTTAATACGATATACAAGCAATCAACAGTTAGTAATCTAAAATGAACTTTGGGCACACGGAAAGAACGCAAATTACCTGAAGGAATGCATCTCAACCTTGGATGTAGTGGATATCGCCTTTCCTGATATGGCTGATCTTGTTCCACTCGGCAGAGGTACCTGGCGATGACAAGGATTCCCACAGCTTCTTGCTGCAACGGAGCTTGAGGTATCTTGGGTTCACACCTGGCAGGTATCCTGGAAGAGCTTCCATGGTGGCATCCTGCAGCACAAGGCTATCGAGTGCTGGTACACCTTCCAGCACCTCCACGTTCGGGCAGCGGACGACCCTGATCTTGTGCAACATGAAGAGGTCGTTGATCCTCTTGAGCTTGGGGCAGTCGAACACGTCGAGTTTCACAACAGAAGTAAAGTTCTCCACGGATGCCAGGTTGGTGATTCCGTACAGGTACAGTTCCCTCAGAGCATGCCTCTTGTTGTTGGCGAGCCCCGGTGGAAGACACCTCAGCTTGCAGTTTTCTATGTAGAGTCTCTCCAGATAAGGCATGGCTATGACGGCTTTCGCATCCCCCTGCTCCTCCTCACAACCATCGTGGTGCATTTGTGACGTCAAGCAATTCCAAACTTGGGAGGCAACGCAATCCGTCTGGGAGATGTGTGCAGCAAGGCAGGTCCTCCAGCTCCGAATACCTCAGGCTTTTAAACTCCGCCGATGCTGGTGCGCACATCCAGTTGGGCAGATGGCATCCAACGTACCCCCCTATCACACGTAGATTCTCAATGCAGGTCGGAGGGCAGAGCTTTTCCAAGACCTCCTCCTGCTGCTGCTGCTGCTTCTCGTTGTCCTCTTCCTGATCACCACGTGGCTCTGCCGTCATATGCTTGCTTGCACTATGACTATTATAGTTCAGCTCTAGATAGTTGAGGTGGGCCTTGCTGCTAATCATGGCCTTCTCAGCCATCCAGCAGGCAGGCACCTTCTCAAGGCCATCTAGTGTGAGATCCCTAAGCTGAGAAAGAGGTGCTAGCTCTTGCAAACTGCACCAGCTATTGCTGCTGCTGCTGCCAGCATCCATGTCGTCGACGTGTACCGGGAACCCAACAAGTGACCTCAGATTTGATAAGCCACCAAACCCCTTGGGCACGGCACTGATGGTCGTGCCATTTAGCACTAGACTTGTTAAATGGACAAGTTTTGTGATGCTGCTAGGTAGATGGCCCAACTTCTTACAATTGAGAAGGTCAATGTGCAGTAGAAACTTCATCTTGTGGATGTCCTCTGGTAGTCTAGACACATCCGTATTCTCTAAGTGAAGGTACCTTAGGTGCTTCAGCTTCGACAGAGAGTCAACCAACCTATCCAAACTATTTGCAGACCAGATGTACAGTACCCGCAGACTAGAGAAACTTCCCAGCGAATCACCAGACTTCAAGTTTACTCTACAATATATAATCAATGTCCTAAGTGACTTTTGCCTTTGCAAAACAGCCCAGTCTGCTGAGATTCGTCCTAGTGAGAGGCGGCGGACAAGCATGCTGCTGCTACCACCACGAAGAGTAGTAGAAGCTTGCTTGTCATCAACCACCACCAGAGATTCGTCTCTTGTCATGTGTTCAGCAAAGGAGCGGACCACGTCATGCATGGTGCACCTGTATCGTGTGATAGAATGTTCTGCTGTAGGTTCTATAAGATTCCTATTGATTAGCTCTCGGTAGTACTGATTTGCTATGTCTTCTAACCCACCATACCCCTCGTGAAAACTGCTACTCGCACCCATAGCTTGAATAAATCCTTCACTGATCCACATTCTAGTAACTACATTCTGTATAATTTCTATACCTTTAGGGAAGAGTGAGCAGTATAGAAAGCACTGCTTCAGCTGAGGAGATAAATCCTCGTAGCTCAAATAGAGCCGGTTGTCCAGTTGCTCAGGCAGTCCGCCAACTGACCATGCAGGACTCTCCAAAACAGCCTTCCACTCAAGCTCGCTTGGGTACCTCGTGCTTAACAGGCCTCCGATCACTTTAATTGCAAGGGGTAAGCCATCACACTTTTCAAGAATATCCATCCCGATATTTTTCAGCTGCTCAATTCCAACTACCTGCGGTCAACAATCAATTTATTAAGGCCTCTTATTTATTATTACAAATTAAAATAGGGTCTGCACTGCTTGCTTATGTACATTTTCTCATCCACAACTGTCAAACAAGGGTCATTGTCATCTTCTTTTTTTCAGTTTTTGCACAAGCATAAAGTGTAGATTGGTCGGCACATTAAAAATTAGCCACATTTCTTACTATTATTAACTGCAAACACCTTTTGGAACCTTTGTTGTTATGAAAAAAATAAAATAGTTTGATGTAATTTTTTTTCTTGGGGGGCTACTTAATCGTTTGTCATTGATCAGCCGCAACAGGCCTATACCTTCCTTGTGGCCGAGCAGCGAGCCGGTGCACTGCCGACCACTAGTGGTGAAGGACGCGAACTGATCATAGATCAGTTGGTTAGGTCCCTTGTGGTGGAACCTACCCACCCGAGTTCAAGTCCTCGACTTGGCACGGGTGCTCACATTTTCTTGGATTTATTTCAGGATTTTTTGGCATTATGCTTTAAGTGTTAAGTGACGTTCCCGTCGATAACGAGGCGCCAATGGTGACTTCGGGAATCTCCAGATCTGCTGGTCTAGTCCTTTGGAGGCGCTCATAGGGGTAGAGTTTGCGTACATGTGTTCATAGGGGTGAGTGTGCGTGCGTGTTATGATCGTCTTCATTGTACTATGTTCTCAAAAAAAAACTAGTGGTGAAGGACGGGGGTGCCAAGTGTGCCAATGGCAAGGAAGTAAAGGATGTTGGCCCAATCATGCTAGGTTCACATGTGGGCAGTTTGCGATGGCAGATTCAGTGGTGGGCTTTCGGTCAGAGACATGAAATGGATCTAGCTTAGGGGCAGAGGCAATAGCTCCCTAGAATTGATGAGATTGAAAAGGATATCTCTCGAGACGTTAAGGATAATTTAGTCATTACCAAATAAAACCGTTCCTAAGATAAATGAGCGTGAAACTAATGAAAGTTGTCAAGTTGAATAGAATGGAACAAAATCTTACTATTACTAATTGGAGACTCCTTTTAAACCTTCATGTGAAGCCACTTAGGATTCTAAATGGACACTCTACAAAAATAGAGAAATTCTAGAAATTCTCACAAAAAACAAAAATATCCGGCCAGCAATTCGACAACTCTAATTATAATAGCCATTGGATCTAATATATTTCCAAATAAATTACTCACCTTTGTCATTACAAAAATAGACTAAAGTAACCACCTAATCTTCGTGTAAATTACCCACCTATGCCATTTTAAAAATAATACAAATAACCCCCAAAATTTACATATAATTTATCCAATTATATCATTATTAAAAATTAAAGCAACCCCTAAATCTGAATGTAAATTATATAATTATAATAAAATATTAAAGGGCATCAATATAAAAATTTAAATTACTATTTCTAACATTATTAATATAATATTTATATTATTATTTATATAAAATACTATCCACGATACGTGTCACCATGTATTTAGGTATGATAGGAGAGATAAGAATACCAATTCACAAACAAATGATTCAATTAAATATATATCAAATATAAATAGAGGTGTGATGCACAACAAAATCTATTGCAACTAGGAAATGATAAATATGTATTTTAGAGTATGTGTTAGAATATTTAATAGATGAAAGAGGGCATGAGATAGATAATTATATATAATTACTAGCTATGAGTCTTATTTTTATATTAATTCGAATTAGCCCGTGCAGAGCACGGTAATATAGACTAGTTTTAACTAATTACATGGAACTGAACTCTAAATTTTCTATGTTGTTGAAGGAATTGAGAGTTTTTGCGATGGCATACTACTCCCTCTGTTTTTCAAAAAAAAAAGAAGGACATGGTCGACCCACAGCAGTCTTTAGGTCACACTTTGAGCAGCAGCATTTTTTATGTTATATTGGCCATGACCATACAATTGGCATCAAATGAATATATATGAATTCACTATAAAATTTATATACTGTAATCTGATAATTAATTCTTAGGCCATTTGTTGGTAAAATTGATGAGTTTGAATCTTGGAGAGGTTTGGATCGTGCGCACACCTTAAAAAAATGAAATGCTGGGAGTAGTATAGACTGACCTGATTAGGTGTCAATTGTTTCTTGAGCAGGGACCAGGCATCCTCCTTGTCTAATGGGCTGACATGGTGTTGGTGGAAGGATTCTCCCATCTTTGAAGCTAAGTCTTTTAATCTTGTAGTGACAAGGACCCTGCTCCCCGGTTTATTCCCGCTGGCGTTTCTGATTGGAACACAAAGTACATTACTCCATGCCTTGTCACTCCAAATGTCATCCATCACCACCAGGAACTTGCTCGCCGACAAGGCGTCAGTGAGGGTCCGTGCAAGGAGGGACATGTCTCGCTCCTCACCATGATCTCTGCCAGCATGTTTGATTGCGGACCTCAGTAGCTCCGCATCATCAAAGTGCTTGCCGATGCTCAGCCATATCTTAGTTTTGAAGTGCTCTTGGATGGTTGTCTCTTTGAAGATCTTCTGGGCAAGGGTGGTCTTTCCGATGCCACCCATGCCAGATATGGAAACGACCTTGATGTTGTTGTTGTTGTCATCCATCATTAGCTCTTGGATAAGCAACTTCATGTCATTCTCGACATTCTTCCCAACAATGGCTGACTCGTCAAGCTCTGACATTGCCTTGCGGCTGGAGTGTTCAGTTTGGCTGGTCATCTGCCTGTCTTGATAAGAACCGAAGTTGATACTAAAGTTGAACTGATTAGCCCCCTTGCGGATGTCTTCCAGCCGCTGGTTCAGCTCTTTGATGCGGCTGCCAATCTTGTGCGCGAACACAGGATTCCGCAGGCAGAAGAGCAATGACTGGCAGCAACTAGGAGCCTTCTCATCCATGCAGCCATCTTCAGACTCCCTCCTCTTGTCAGCCTTGAGTTGGCACAGGTCTAGGATGTCGGTGGCATCGTACACGGCATCCTTGAGCTTGTTCACCCATCTTTGGACGCTCTGCTCGGTGATGCGCCTCCTCTCAGCATCCACCAGGAAGGCTTTGATGCTATCCGTGTTGTCCTCTAGCTTAGTGATCTCGCCGGATACGCCCAACAACATGTTCACCTCTTCTTCTACCATGCCCGCAATCAGATTCTTCACATAAGGTACCATGGCATCCAGGACGGCGGCCATGGCTTGACTGTACCGTACCTCCTGCACGGACAAATTAACCATCACACATTATTTCCATCCGGATAACTGCTGCATGCAGGTCCAGTTAGTGAAATTGTTACTCTAATCGGCATCCAAGGTATTTAAGGGCCGAGCTCCACTAAATCAGATTACATTAGTACCCATCTATTAGATCTTCATAATTTGGATTGCCATCAATCTATATTCAAACTGGATCTAAATATAATACTTCTATTTTATTTAAGGATAACAATTTAGGATTGCAATGCATAGTAGTGATATCGAAATTTTAATGTTTACATATTGAAAGGATTTATATTGCTGCTTGCTTACACCAAGGAGTAGCAGGGAGTTTAAACAGGAGTTTAATTATATATATGGTTGCTGACTTATTCTTTGTTTTTTCAGAAGGGTAGCTACAGAACTCTGAGTAATTGACATCCGCTAGCTATACTTGCATATGGTGCTTTAATCGATGTATATATTGATGAAACAAACTTGCATTGCTATACAGAATTCAAACATGAATTGAAGAGAGACTGATTCACCTCTATTTGCTGCAGGCGTGGCACCTCGGGTCTTGGGCTATGTGCTCTCGAGAATGCGATTAGCAGTGGAAAGCAAGGAGACAGGCAGCCAGGCAGGTATGAGCCAGCACTTATATGCTGTTGGTGGATCGGACCTGGAAAGAAGAGAAAGCTAGAAAATGATGATCCAATGCTTGTGCCTGCTACACACTCCTATGATCTAGTGCCAAACTTGGCGCCATGGAAGAAGTATATAGTTGTCCTTCTTCTACGTACAACCTTTGCTTCTTAGAAGTTCTGCTGGAACTAGAATATTTGTTTAATTACTAGCATCTCGGACCACACTCGAAACCCTTAATTTGCTCCATTGGCCCTTTTGCAGCTCTACATTTGTTCTTGGCGTGGTTTACCAAACGTTTTGGTTGCACGCTATCCCTTACCGCACGTCATGCCTTGCTTTATGATTAACGAATCCAATGTTATCCATGTTTGGAATGGAGGCTTTTCAAAGGAATTTTGAAGGAATTCCATTCCTGCGTTTTTGCTGACGTCATGGTGCGTTTGGAATGGAGGAATGCAACCTCCCGTACGTTCCTATGGAAAGTTTTGCTCGCCTGCACAGAACGTTTGGAATAGCATTCCGAGGCAATGTTTTCTGCTGAAGGTGAGTGAGAGGCAAGAGAGACACTGCAGCTGTCTCTGTAGTCCGGGATTGACGCCGAGAAAGTCCGACGCACGGCGAAGGCGAACTGCGGTGAAGGGACAGCCACCGTGTCCCATCTCACGTTGGAGAATGCTCGGCTGCCGACGGTGTTCTCCCCAAAAATGTCCGGCGTCGGAGCCCCGGCCGGTGTCTGCGGTTCAGAGATGCAAATTCAGACTACCCTTCTGTGGATAACAACGATGCAAATTCATCTGGCTTTGTGATCTTGACGGCTTCCGTTGTAGTGGCAGGACAGGACGGCTCTTGGTGTTCTCCTAATGTTCCTGGCATGTCTCAGCGATCAGTTGAATATGAGATTGCTAAAAGGTCCCTAGTACTGTACTGACTGATCGGTGTTCTCCTAATGTTCACCTTAAAGAGTTTCATTCGGTCTCAGCTCAGGTAAGTTCCTATTCTGACAATTTTTTGGTAGACTGAAGCTCAGTAATGGCAACTATGATAACCAACGGAAATTTTCAGTGTGCACGTTCTCATATATCATCTAGGCAGTCATATTCTGTCTACAGAAAAAAGGAAGTATTTATAAAACGTTAAACTCTGCCATGATCACAAACAGTTAGCAATGATGCAGGAATTTCAATGCAAAAAGCCATAGTTGTTCAGATTCTTGTAACCTACAACTATTATACTAGCATACCTTATCCAAATACTACTATTGTCAAAATTTAATTAAGCCATGAGAGCCTAGTTTGTGAATTGATTTCTAAAAATGTACTATAATCGGAGTGTAGTTTCGTAAAAATTACTCTAATCATACTATTCAAGGGTTCAAGATGCAGAAATTTATTGGTATAGACGACATTCAAGGGTTAATTATGCTGAAATCGGAGTGGATGGCAAGACGAGTGCTAAATCCAAGTTCTGAACTTGACAAAGTCCACTCTGTAACTGTAAATATGCGCCATCGCGCGATGACCCATCCTCCACTTCACCAATCCAATTACTCACTGTAGAATTACTCCTCCATTTCTGGTTTGCAGCAGCCCCACATCGCTTGGCCTGCTGAATCTGAGCATTTAATTGGAACAGAGGAACGTCTAGAGAGCGGGGAGAGATTGTTGTGGCACTGACATGTGAGCAGAGCCATATTTGAGTGCAAATTAAAATTGATTTTGCCTAAACACTTCACCCTAGTCCAATATAAATTTGGTAGCCCAACATATACACTATGATCTAGTTCTGTTGTGTAAGTGTGAGAAGCTTGTTTAAACATTCAAAAACGCAGTCAAAATCTGGTCAGAATCCATGTATTCAGCCTTAAACTGTAAATCGTCGAAGTCCGAAAAACAGCCCGAACCCACCCGTTAGACACTAGTTTTCTCCAAACTTCACTCACAAAATCTCAAACGCTTCTTTCTGGAACTTATATTCCTATGTTCCATCTTGACATTAAAATCAAGTTTGACCATAATATATAACATATTGACCCTCGAAATCCAGTCCAAACTTTGCAAAAAAAAAAGTCATCCATTTCACATCTCTGAATTTTCAGCAAAATGCATATTTTTGCCCAATATTGGAGCTCTATATCTTTCAGAACGCGTGTTTTTTATCCAAGTATCCCCAACGAAACATGTAGAGACTTCTTAGGGCTGCGACTTTTTTAAAGATTAGTTGGGTGTGTTATACACGGTTCCTGGGAGTTTTTGCACTATATTGTGGCACTGTACTGAGATGTAGCAATGTACCTGTCATATGATATCCAGTCTTCGTTTTTTTTTGGGAGCTACAACTCTGCTTGCCAAACAGGGAAACACCATTGTCAAAAAAAAAAGGGAAACACCTCGTGCATATACTATACGTGGCAGGAAAAAAAAAACGGATTCCTTACTTAGGCACCACGTCAATTAAGCATGTGATGCTAATTGTAAAGCACAAAGCAAGCTTCAGGCCGACAGGAGCTGCCACTTCACAATATTTACCTCCAAGATCCAGCTGGACGTTATCGATCCCATCCATCATCCAGCTCCGTTACCAGCTATTTGAGACTTGCAAGCAGCTCTAGTTGAGTCATACGAGAAGCTAAGATGGCTGGCGGTGCGGGAGAGAGGGGGGACGGCGGCGCATCATCAAGCCGGCCGAAAGAGCCTCCCGTGCGGCTGGAAGATGTGTCGCTCAACACGTATGTGCTCGCACAGACGTACCTCTTGAGGGCCGTGACGGGCTTAGGCTACCTGGCGCTCACGTGGTCAACGGTAGTTCTCCTCGGAGGCTTCGTCACGTCACTGCTAAAAACGGATTTCTGGTGCATCACCGTCATTAGCATGATACAGGCAGCCAGGTCAGTAATCTGTACTCCATATTTCCAGTTTTTTCCTATTCACAATGCCAGGATTTGTTCTTATTGCTCGTAGTGCAATCGTGTGAAACATCTTGGACAGTACGCTTCCTGAAAAATTGCCAAATCGCGTGAGCCCAAAGCATGCTTCAATTGTCGAAAGCATTTTAAAGCTCGTTGCAGAAAAGCCTTCTGTAAGGACCGTAATGTCCGGAGATGAATTAGACTTCTAAAAATCAAGCTCAAAACCACGTATAAAAATCCACACAAATCAATCTACCTAGGTGTATACTGCGGATTGTCCATCTGTTTGTATCTCGATGTACCAAAGTTTTATACCCTTGCTTGTCTTTTAATCCAAGCAACTTCATAAGGCAGTTCAAGAAAAGTTAAAATGTGCGGAGAGTGAAATGCAACAAGTAGACAGATGCAAACTCCAAAACATCGACCTTTTACAAGAAAAGCTCACATTTTTATACTAGTTGAAAGTGGATCGGGTGCTCTAGCCTAAGAGGGGGAGAGGGTGAATTAGGCAACTTAAAATCTTAACCTATGGCTCCAACTAGTTTGCACAAAACTTAAACTAAAACTTGCTATCTAAATGTGCAACTACGATTCTTCTAGTGTGAAACTCACATCCCAAAAAGGGTTTAGCAACCTATGACCAATTCTATCAAGATACTACTCTATGAAAGTAAAAGACACACAAAGATCGAGTATGAAATGCGGAAAAGTAAAGGCGGGATGAGAGGAAGCAAACTCTCGACAAGAAGATTTATCCCATGGTTCGGTTAGCCACAAAGGCACACCTACATCTATATTATTGAAGCACTCACGGAGAGTATCGCTTCACGGCAATCAAGTCTCTTCTGTGAACACAATCACGGTCACCTTGATCCTGTTTTCCACTAAGGAGCTTCACCAAGAAGGGTGGGGGTCTACACGTCCCCCGTACAAAGATGTCGACGCCGCTCCACACTAAGTCGGAGGGTCGTTGACGATGACGATGAGACAACAAGGCTCCAAGGGATCGGCACACCGAGTTCTTCTTTTGGTTCACTCAAGAACTAGCTCACAAGGCACAACACCTTGCTATCTCACTCACTAAAGAGCTAACCTAGCACTAACACTCTCAAAGATGTGCTAAGGACTAAGGATATGATCACAAAGCTCTGGGATGGCTTGGAGGTGTTTTTGGATGTGGGTGTGATGTCTCTGAACTCTAGCAACCTTCAAATCCGGTTACACCGGTGCCCTATCACCGGTGCAGAAAAGGCCCAACGGCTACAAACGGCTCTATGAACTTAGCGGCCTATATATATGGGTTCCCCCGCTCACGGCTTGCAACTATCCGTTGGCCTTCCTGACACACTGACGTAGTAGTCACCGGTTAGACCGGTGCATTGCACCGACGCCACGTCGGTTCAACCGGTGCTAAAGAGATCTTACCTGAGTTTCCTGCAGCGCTGACGTCATTGCACCGACACCTTACACCGGTGTACCGTCGGTTTAATCGGTGCTGAAGACTTGGTTCTTGGCCGCTTGACATGCTCTCTGGTCAATAGTACAGTGAATGCACCGACACCTCAATTCTTGACCATCGGTTCAACCGGTGCTACTGAGATTTCTTGACTTGGCCTTCATGCGCTCTGTCCAATGCACCGATGCCATTGCGTCGGTTTATCCGGTGACCTCAGGTTAGACCGGTGCTTGGTCATCGGTTAAACCGGTGCTGCTGTTTTTTGCATCCTTTGTCCATATCGTCGCTGCAGTTGTTTGGACACTTCAAATATATTATGTCTCAGCTTTTTCACCGCGACTTGTCATCTCAGCGGTGGATTGGACACATCTCTGCGGTGAATTGGACATATTGGATTTTATCCATGGGACCTAAAAATCCTACAAATGTGATCTCACAAACTTGTTAGTCTCATTGATTATGTTGTCACACAATCACCAAAATTACAAACAATGACCTAATGGGGCCATGTTCCTTACACTAGTCCTCGTTGTACTGAAGCCCTCACAATGGTCAGTTAACTCCGCACAACACGGGGTGGTTGTTGAATCCAAAGGGAAGTCGGGTATAGATCTGATCTATATATACCCGCCTAGGCCAGGCGGGAGTCCGAGTCAGAGATGGTGGTATAGTCTTGGAATCCGCTGAGATCCGATCCATCTCGGTGGAGAAGGAAGTGTGTCCGATTTGGATTGCTAGTGAAGTCGCCGGTGCCGAGCTGGAATCCGGCACCATGTTGATGATGAGATTCCCCGAGGCATCAATGGTAGACATGATCATCCCGAAGCGGAAGGTGGAGCCCTTCGGGAAGGCGACGTCGAGGTAACCGGGGAGGACGATTCCGGCGACAGATGCCATCGAGCTAACTTGTTGGATCTCGACAAAAGCCCCTACCTAGCACGCCAGGTATCGAATTCTGCTGTTTGGCAGCCTACTTAGGATATGCCCAAGTAGTAGATTTGTAGGTAGAAGACCGCTGGATCCTGTAGCAAGATGGTGAACACAGAGCACGCAAGGACACGAGATTTTTATAGAGATTCATGCCACTGGTGTGGTGTAAAACCCTACATCCTCTGTGGTGGGTTGTATTGCTAGTTTGCAATGAAGTTGGATCCGTTTGGGTCCCCACCTACCTCTCCTTATATACTCCGGAAGGTAGGGTTATAATCTGAGTAGGACTCTATCTCTAAGGTTATTTACAAGGGTACATGCTGGTTATGGTTACAACTGTCGCTAGTTTTCCAGATTCGAGTAGTCTTCATCCGCTACAATCTTGTTTCATGGAGCCTACGTCAAGTAATCCCGGTCCACCTTTCCCTGGCCATCATGGACTGCCAAGTCGACACGGGCTGGGCCTCCGTCTTGTAGCATGGGCTTCACGCCGATTTGGTTACCCTAGGAGTGTACCTCCGTTACATAGTTTCATACGGCATCTAGAACTTGTTCATATGGTGACTTGAGACAGCAAATACAATGTTGTGCTATCCATCCATCACCGTTTCATAATGTGTGTATAGTTCCACATTCATCGGCAACTTCAATCTTGATCTTCATCTTCACAACAATGTTATTCATTTCTTGCTGTCTAATGTGTCGTTCAGCTATTCAATGTTTTAGCTCAGCTCAACTTCAAAACATCGCCAATCAAACTCTAGAAAACAATGTGCTTGCCAGCGAGCCACAGTCATCATTGTCGCTTCACACCAAGTCGAAGGAAACAATGTGCTTGCCAGCGAGCCACCAAGGCTTCAAGGTGCCAATGTACAAAACTTATAAGGTTAGTTCACTCCAAGAACCAAGCAGAAGGCAGCAACACCGTGCTCTCTCTCAATCTACACCTAATCTAGCATTAAACACTCACTAATGATGTGTTTATCAAGGACTTTTATGGCACAAAAGTCTTATTAATGTGTATGAACTTCTCTTATTAGACTCCGGCAACTCTAAATGGATGAGTAGGGGTAGTATATAAAGCTCAACCACTCAAACTAGTCGTTGTTGCAACAACTCACTGAAACTATATGCTCCATATAAAACACCACATACAATGTGCCCATCGTCGTATAATATGCCATGTTCAATTCCTCCATATAGCCGTTGGCTTCCAACTCACTCTTCTCCGATGTAGCATCACCATATAATACGATGTGTATAAATCTTCTCCACCCTGGGCAAAATGCTCTCCATGTAACTTGTACAGCATAAACAACATCATTCCTTTGCTCCATCATCATCCCGCCCGTAAACTTTCATGGTTCGTTCATGACTTCAACTTGATCTCCATCATCAAAACAATGGTGTTCATATGAATAGTGATGTCGTACCATATGGCATGTAGAACTTGTTCATCTGGTGACTTAATATGGCGAATTCAGTGCTGCTATCCATCTATCTCCGTTTCATACGGCGTGTAAAGTTCCACTGTTCATCAGCAACTTCAATCTTCATATTCATTTTCAAAACAATGACTTTCATTTCTTCCATCGCCATCTAATATGGTGCTCAGCTTTTCACTATTTCAACTCAGCTAAACTTTAAAACAACGTCGATCAAACCATAGCAATGCCTTATCATAAGGCGTGTAGAAAAACTGAGGGACCGAAGCCGGCGACCAGAGGGGGGGTGAATGGGAGCCGATCAAAATTTCTTCCGAAATTCAAACCGTCGGCCTATATCCCGAAAATCACCCAAGCTCTCAAGCGTTCTGACCAGAGTTTGGAATAGCTATGGAAAAGCTAAACCAACACAAAAGGCCTCGAACGAGCGAGTGAAACCACGAAGCAAATTGGAAGCGAATTGGGAAAACTGCAGAACTGATCTGCCAGGACTAGTCTGACCGGTGCACTGGACCGGTCTGACCGGTGGCACCCAGAAAACCCCCAAGAACTTGGATTCAAATGATGAATCTCAACCAAACGACCACAAAAATCGATGAAACTTGGGGAATAGCTTCGCCCCAACCCCGTGAACATATCCCTAAGAGATCTCGTCCTAAAGATCAACAAATCTTGAGAATTCGAAGAGAGATCAAGAAGGATTGGGGTTTTCTCAAAAACTCAAGAACTCCAATTCTGAAGAGCTAGCAATTCCAGAAGGTTTGGCACGAGGCTAGAAGCAGAGGAACCACTACAAAGAGCTCATCGAACCGTCGCAATCGTGTGCACCAAAAACGAAACCAAAATCCATCACAAATGGGCACAAAAACGACAAGATTGGATCGATTCAAAAGCCCAGAGGGCACAAGGAGGATGGGGCCTCCTTTCCCAATCAAATCCAATACAAAGTCTCACAAAACCATAATCAAATTCTACTCTAAAGAGAAGAACAGAGAGAGGGAGACACAGGGGCGGCGGCCTGGAGAACAGAAGAGTTCACGAATAGATTACAAAAGCCGCTCTTAACCTAACACAAGTGAAGGGGTATTTATACCCGCGGGACCGGTCAGACCGGTACGCTGGACCGGTCAGACCGGTTGATTAGACCGGTCAGACCGGTGCCAGGGATCGGTCAGACCGGTTGGCCTGCAGCACCCCCTGTACACGATCTCATCCGACGGCTGAGGTTCTTTCTTCGAAACGAAGTCTTCTCCGCGATGCCGCCATCTTTATGAAGATTAGGTCCGCGGTTTTGGAGGGTCCGCGAAACCCGGGTAGGTGGCCGGTTTTGAGAAAACCGCCAAAACCTCACGCGCGGGAAGATTCCCGCCTCCACGCCGTGGCCCTATACGCCGTTCCCGCCTCATTCTTCTGATGGCTCTAGACGCCGCCCGACGCCCGTCACCTCCTCGCCCGAAGCGAGGCCCTAGACGCCGTCGACGCCCGTCGCCTCCGTCAGTCCCGAGACCGACGCCCGTGCCTCCACGACTTGGCGTCTTCAACCGCCGTCCGCCTCCTTGGTTTTGTGGCGCAAACCAAGAAACCCGCCTTCCGTCGCCGCTTGCGCCCTTGATCCAGGAGTGAACGCCACAGATGCCACCCGGTCCGAGCTCCGGTCCCGGCTGCCCTTCACCGCCGTCCACCGCACGGTCCATCGGTCACAGCACCTCCACGGCAGCTCCCCATCGACACTTGACGCCCGTGTACCTGCAATCCAAAGACCAAGGGCACGATCACACCGCACGGTTGACAATTCACTCATCACATGCAGGATAGAGTACTCATATTCCTCAATCTCCCCCTTGATGAGTGCATTGTCAACACACCACAAACGAACCAAGAGAAGTGAAACCAGAAAAGAACAAAGAAGCACAAGCAAGTGACGAAAGGCTCAGAAAGGAAAGAATAGTCACTTACTCAAGCAAAATCGATCCCCTAAGACAAGGGCAAAGACTCGACGCAATCGATCAAAAGCCAAAAACATGACTCCTCAAAGACGGAGGTAACGCTCGACGTAGTCATGCAAGAAGCAGTGGGAAAACGAGGAAAACCAGGAGCCAAGAGCAAAGCAGAAACTCCCCAAGCAAAGCTTTTCCCTCTCACAAGTGCAACTCTCCCAAAATGATGCACTCTCAAAGCCCTGTGCACAACAAGTTTTTCAAAAATCAAACAAGTCTCCCCCTTGTTCGATCACTTCTCCCAAAATTCTCCCCCTTGTTGGCACATGCACACATCAAGTCTAAAAAGACCTAGAGCTCCCCCTGAACAGATGCTATGCAATGAATGCAATGCTGGAGGTGTAAGTGAAAGCATTCAGGGATACAAGGATATGAGCAACATCTAGTCACAAGCATGTGTACATCCATAAACAAGACCTGCATATAGCTCAACAGGGTATATCAAATCAGTCTAGAGCTAGGCAAGTTCAGTTTAGGAGAAATAAAAGCATCACCCAAGATCTAGCACTAACAAGTAGGGAATGGAAAGCAGTGCTACTCAAACTCATACAGGTGAGCCAAACCAGCCAAAACAAGTTGCCAACATTCACTTTTCAATTAAATTTATAGCAATCAATTCTTAATGCTAGGAGTTGAAAGCTTGTCATGCTTTACTTAGCAACGAGGCCAAGCCTATGCCAAAAGACAATCAGAAGCTTAAAGCACTCATTTCAGTCATACACAGCCTTGCCCGGGTTCTCACAAGTGCAAAGTGAGCCGTCCCGAAAGCTCGATCAGTGCGACAAGCAATCCCACCTGGATCTTTTCAATCCATTTCAAGAACAGTTCAATCAATTTTATCAAATTTAGATCATTTCAAGTATGAATTGCTGAACGAAAGGCTACACTAGCATGAATAAGATAGCAAAGCATATCAACACGCCCTAACATGCTAGTAGCCAAAACAGGGTGATCATGTTTTCAGATTTTCAAAACAAAATAGCTTAACTCAGATGATGTCATATACATAGTGGAGCAAGCTATACATGATCAAATTTATCAACTCACACTAGCAGGCACCAGAAGATCATAACAATGTATACAAGAATGCTAGTGCAAGTGAGGCAATGCAAAATGCAAACATGAACAATGCATATGCACAATGCAACTACCAAACCTAGAAAACGAAGAGAAGGACAAATAAAACCTACAAAGCTAACCAAAGAAAAGTCAGCAATCAAAAGGGGTAACAGACCCCGAACTCCCTTCGCAAGCGAGCAAAAGTGTCCTGCTCAAGCGGTTTGGTTAGGATATCTGCGGTTTGCCTCTCTGAAGGGACATGGATCAGGTCTATGTGTCCTCTCTCATGATTGTCTCGTAGGAAATGGAATCGGATGTCTATGTGCTTGGTTCTGGAGTGTAAGACAGGGTTCTTTGTAATGCTAATGACTGACATGTTGTCTACAAAGATGGAAACCCTACCAAAACTCAATCCATAATCCTGCAAAGTTTGCTTCATCCAAAGGATCTGGGAGCAGCGGCGGCAACGTACTTAGCTTCTGTGGAAGAAAGCGCTACGCTAGCCTGCTTGTGAGAGGACCAAGACACCAAAGAAGTACCGAGAAATTGACAAGTGCCGGATGTCGACTTGCGATCCAACCGACACCCACCGAAATCGGCATCAGAAAAGCCCATCAAAACCAGAGAAGAATCCGCAGAATACCAAAGACCAAATTCAGGGGTGAATTTCAGATACCTGAAGATGCGTTTCACCACCTGCCTGTGGGAGGTGCGCGGCGAAGCCTGATACCGCGCGCAGAGGCAGACGCCGAACTGGATGTCCGGTCGCGTCGCCGTCAGGTACAGGAGAGAGCCGATCATGCTCCTGCACTCCTTCTGATCCACCGCCTCGCCGTCCAAGTCCTCATCAAGCAACGTAGATGTGCTGATCGGAGTCGGCTGAGGAGACAAGTCACTCATGTCGAACTTCCGCAGTAAGTCTCTAGTGTACTTGGCTTGATGGACAAAAGTGCCCTGAGGAGTTTGCTTGATCTGCAGCCCGAGGAAGAACTGCAACTCACCCATCATGCTCATTTCGAACTCCCTGGACATCTGCTCAGAAAACTTGGAGACAAGAGCGTGAGAAGAGCCACCAAAGATAATATCATCCACGTATATCTGAACTAATAGAAAGTCATTGCCAGACCGCATGAGGAACAACGTCTTATCCACACATCCCATTTTAAAGCCCTGAGCCAGCAAAAAGATTTTCAATCTATCATACCAAGCTCTAAGTGCCTGTTTCAAACCGTAAAGAGCTTTTTAAAGTTTATAAACACGGTTTGGAAACTTGGGATTTTCGAAACCAGGGGGTTGCTTCACATAAACCTCTTATTCGATAAAACCATTCAAGAAGACAGATTTAACATCCATTTGGAAAACTTTAAAACCCTTGGAAGCAGCAAATGCAAGAAAGATTCGAATAGCTTCCAAGCGAGCAACAGGGGCAAAAGTCTCCTCAAAATCAATACCCTCTTTTTGGCAAAACCCCTGGGCAACAAGATGAGCCTTGTTTCGAACAACCAACCCATCCTCACCCTACTTGTTTTTGAAAACCCACTTCGTTCCGATGGGATTACAAGCAGGTGGAGGCTCGACTAAAACCCAAACTTGGTTTCTTTCAAAATTTTCAAGTTCCTCATGCATGGCATTGACCCAATTAGAATCAGAAAGAGCGTGTCCAATATCTTTGGGCTCAAAAGAGGCAACAAATGCTGAATGAGCAAAGCCAGCGATACTTGTTACCTTGGACCTGGTGACTCACTCGTTGAGATCACCTAGCATCTGTTGAGGTGGATGGCGACGCTGAATGTGTCGCGGTGCTTCCCGTGTCGAAGTCGCCTCCTCCTCAACCAAAGCTGGTGTCTCCTCAGGTGCAGCAGGTGAAGCCCGAGTCACCTCCTCGATCAGCCCCCGGGAAGTCGACGTAGTCGGGTCGGGGCTGTCATCATCGTCCGAGCTCGTGGCCGAGATAGCTGGGTCCACAGCACGCGTGGTAGCCTCAGTGTCGCCCTCTGCAGCTTCTTCCTTCTCATCTTCAAAGATGGAGGTGCCGAGCTCATCATCTCCTGCAACTTCAAAGACAGAAGAATTGCACGGTGCAGTCTCGTCGAAAGTGACTTCACAAGTCTCTCTGACGATGTTAGTATCAATAATCAGCACACAGTACGCTCTAGAGTGAGAAGCATAACCGAGAAAAATACCGTCAGACGAGCGAGACTCAAACTTATCAAGATTTCCATCTTTCAGCACAAAACACCGGCAACCGAAAACTCTGAGATGGTCAACACGGGGCTGGCGTCCAAACCACAGCTCATAAGAAGTCCTGTGCATGAAAGCACGCAAGAAAATGCGGTTGGACATGTAACAAGCGGTGTTAACCGCCTCAGCCCAGTATTTGCGAGGAGTCCTATGCTCATCGAGCATCGTCCTCGCCATCTCAACCAGCATCTGATTCTTCCGCTCTACAACTCCATTCTGCTGTGGAGTATAGGGAAAAGAATACTGGTGTTCAAGCCCTTGATCACTGCAAAAGGCATCAAAACGAGCGTTTTTGAATTCTGTGTCATTGTCACCGCGGAAGCTCTCATGGCCTGGGGTAACTCGTTTTTCGACCTCAAGATCAAGCCTCGAACAAACTCGAAAGCCTTATCCTTGGTTCTCATGAAAAAGACCCAAGAATAGCAAGAAAAGTCGTCCACGATCACAAGAACGTACCACTTCCCACCAACAAACATCACCCTAGAAGGACCAACTGTGTCCATGTGTAGCAATTCTCCAGGGTGAGCGGTCATCACCTGATTAACAGGTGGATGTGAAGTAGCAATCATCTTCCCGTGGCGACACGGATGGCAAACAAGGTCCTTTTCAAACTTCAATTTGGGCAATCCTCGGATCAAGCCAAGTGAGCTTAGTCTCGACAACAAATCGAAGCTCAAATGTCCAAGTCTCCTATGCCACTTCCACAAATCAGAAGAAGGACCAGCCAACAAGCAACGAGAAGGGCCAAAAGGAGTTCCAGAGAAGTCAACCAAGAAAAGCCGATCGCGAGGTGTAATCCGACAAACCAAATCTCCTCTGAAATCAAGAACACGCGAACAGCCCTCCTTGAAGCGAACCTCAAACCCCTCATCAAGAAGTTGCGAAACAGAGAGCAAATTAAAGCCAAGATTCGAAACCAAAGCAACTTATCTCATGGTAAAGCGATCAGAAACTCAAACAGTGCCAAGTCCACCTACCTTTCCTCTTCCATTATCCCCGAACACAATGTACTCCTTTGAGCGCATCGGGGTGAGGCTGGAGAACCATTTGTCATTTCCGGTCATGTGGCGCGAACAACCGGAGTCCATGATCCACCTGTTCTCCAAACCTCCGACCTGCACATCAGTAGTGAGACAAAGGATGAGCAAATGTCTCAACACTGGGGTTAGCAAAGTTAGAAGCAAACCAGTGTCGAGCCATTTGCTCTACAGAAGGGTTAGCAAAACCAGACAAAGCGTATCCCCCGTCCCGTCTACCGCGTGACTGACGAACACCACCGCGAGGAAAGCGTGGAGCATCGAAACCTCCTCCAAAGCCTCGGTCCCGTGATCCATAGCCGTACTGAAAACGACCAGGAGCACGACCGGCAAAGCGACCACCCGCTGGAGCACGGTAACCACCACCGTCTCCCTGACCTCCACCTACACGGTGCGCCCTAGCATCTTGCCTACCACCACGCCGAGAAGGACCATGCACCCGAGCAGAGTACATGTCCGCGTTCCGTCTCTCCTGCTCTCTCCTCACAGCCCGCTTCCTCCTGAAGCAAAACTCCTCCAGGTGACCTTCCCTGTCACAGAACTCGCAGTGGTACCTCACCTCAAGCTTGGGAGCTGGAGGCCTAGCCTGCGGACGGGGAGGAGCAGCCCTTTTCTTCTGGGCAACCTGGGCTGTGGCAGCAGGGAGCGTGTCGAGGGAATTCCTCAGCTCATTAGGCTTTGGAACCCAAACCTGCTTCTACGGAGGTGCTTTCGGTGGTTCTTTAAGCACACCATCCGCGGGGTCAACAAGCGAAGGCTGTGTGCTCATGCTAGCAGTGTTTCCAGCAGCCTTGCTAATCTTACCATACAACCTGTCAAAGTCTGACTTCGTGTATGTGTAACAGACCCCAAACCCATCACCACGCTTGAACTGCTTAATCATCATGCCCAACTGCGGCTCACTGCTAGAAACCCAACTCAGAATCGCCCTAAAATAGGTATTCTCATTCTCCAGGTTGGCTTTCTCTACCGCAAGATTATCCAAATCAGAGATCAAACCAGGGCAAACAGAGCAGTCAATAGGTGGGCTAGACTCTACGACCTTAGTCTTTCCAGAAGACTTGATCAAAGCGTTCTTCTCCTCTAGCTCCGACCTAAGCGTGGGACAAAGCTTACAAGCGCCAAGCAAAGCAGGCCTAGATCTAAGCTCCTCTAGTTCACAAACAACAGTAGCAAACTTGGACTGCAAAGAAGCTAGATCAGACTTGAAGATAGGACACTCATCGCATTCAAGCACATCACTAACAATGGGAGCGTCCTTGACAAGTTCAAGCTCTTGTTTGGCCTTGGCTAGCTCGGGAGACAAGTCAGAAAGCGAAGTCTTAGCAACATCTAACTTCGCGATGTTCTCATCATGCTTGGCACGGAGAGCAACAAGATCATTCATGTGAGACATGCAGCCAGCGCACTCATCCTCACTAGATTTCTCCCTAGCACAAGCCAGCTCAGCCCTAAGCTTTCTACGCTCTCTAGCTGCTTCCTTAAGCAGCCTCTTCTGGTTTTCGAGAGCGGCGTACAACTCCCTAACCTCTGTATCAAGCAGGTCAATCGTGGAGTTTACCTCTGAATCGCTCTCGGATCCAGGAGAAGAGCCGGAGTGCGTTGGTGTAGCATGTCCACCCGAAGACGCACGAACACCATCGGCTTCGCCCGCCATGGTGTAGAAGCTCTTGCGCCGACCGGCCGCCAAGCAAAGGCCGATGAAGCTGGTGGCTTCCTTGTCTCGCTTCTTCTTCTTCTTGTCGTCGTCGTCGGAGGTCGGTGAAGAAGAGCGGTCGGTGTCGGAGCTCTTGTCGAGGTCGCTGAGCTGCGCCAGGAAGGCCTTCTCCCGCTTTTTGGCCTTGTGCTAGAAGCGCTTCTTGAGCGACTACTTGTCGAAGCGTCCTCCCCGGTCACGACTGCGGTGCTTGTGGCGCCGACGCTCCTTGTTGGAGCCTCCCTCGTCGCGGTGGCGGTAGTAGTCGAAGGAGTTGTTCTGGCCACCGCCGGACTTCTTGGGGCAATCGGCGATGAAGTGGTTCAGATCGTCGCAGTTGTAGCACCCGGGGTTCTTCTTCCTCTGCCTGTTGTGGTAGACGCGCTAGAACTTGCTGATGAGGAGGCACAAATCGTCGTCGCCCAGCGTCTCCAGCTGCTCATCTGAAACAAAAGGCAAAAAGGCAAGAGAAAAGCCAAGAGCAGAGTTAGCGTTAGAGCTCGATCCACCTGGGCCAGTCACAAGAGCGACGCTCTTGGAAGGAGGGGCACCATTGAGCTTGGCTCGTATCTGGTTATCCACCTCCGTGGCCTTGAGCTTGCTGAAAAGCTCGTTCACGGTCAGAGTCTCATAGCCTGCAGACTCAATGATCGTGTTCACCTTAAGATCCCACACAGAGCGGTCAAGTGCGTAGAGCAACTTGAGAGCCTTCTCGTGCTCTGTGTACTCAAGGGCACCAGCAGATCTGTTCGCATTGACTTTGTTCACAATCGACTGAAAACGACTGAACATCAAGTCAATGCTCTCACCCGGCTCCTGTGTGAAGTTCTCGTACTCACGCCGGTGAGTCTCGAACAGTCTGGCCTTCACCTGAGGTGTACCCTCGTGGTAGTTCTCAAGGCACGTCCAAATTTTGTGGGCTTCTTAAAAACCGTGGACGCGTGAGAACTCCGCACGAGAAATGCCAGCGAACAAGGCATTGACGGCCTTGGCGTTAGCCTCGTGCTGGGTCACCTCGAGAGGTGTGGTCCGAACAGCAAGCACCTCGTAAAGCTGGTTCGCGGTAATTTCCCAGACATCGGCTCCCATGCTCTGCAGGAAGGCTCTCATGCGAACCTTTCAGTAGGCATAGTCCTCGCCGGAAAACACCGGGATCTTACCAAGACTCGACATGGTCGCCGAGTGATTTTGGAACCGGTTAAGGTACTGAAAACCTCAACCGAGCTCTGATACCAATTGAGGGACCGAAGCCGGCGACCAGAGGGGGGGTGAATGGGAGCCGATCAAAATTTCTTCCGAAATTCAAACCGTCGGCCTATATCCCGAAAATCACCCAAGCCCTCAAGCGTTCTGACCAGAGTTTGGAATATCTATGGAAAAGCTAAACCAACACAAAAGGCTTCGAACGAGCGAGCGAAACCACGAAGCAAATCGGAAGCGAATTGGGAAAACTGCAGAACTGATCTGCCAGGACTGGTCTGACCAGTGCACTGGACCGGTCTGACCGGTCGCGACTGTTCAAAAACTAGCAGACCGGTCTGACCGGTCTTGCCTACCGGTCTGACCGGTGGCACCCAGAAAACCCCCAAGAACTTGGATTCAAACGATGAATCTCAACCAAACAACCACGAAAATCGATGAAACTTGGGGGATAGCTTCGCCCTACCCCGTGAACATATCCCTAAGAGATCTCGTCCTAAAGATCAACAAATCTTGAGAATTCGAAGAGAGATCAAGAAGGATTGGGGTTTTCTCAAAAACTCAAGAACTCCAATTTTGAAGAGCTAGCGATTCCAGAAGGTTTGGCACGAGGCTAGAAGCAGAGGAACCACTACAAAGAGCTCATCGAACCGTCGCAATCGTGTGCACCAAAAACGAAACCAAAATCCATCACAAATGGGCACAAAAACGACGAGATTGGATCGATTCAAAAGCCCAGAGGGCACAAGGAGGATGGGGCCTCCTTTCCCAATCAAATCCAATACAAAGTCTCACAAAACCATAATCAAATTCTACTCTAAAGAGAAGAACAAAGGGAGGGAGACACAGGGGCGGCGGCCTGGAGAACAGAAGAGTTCACGAACAGATTACAAAAGCCACTCTTA
Organism: Panicum virgatum; assembly: GCF_016808335.1. Lineage (NCBI taxonomy): Eukaryota > Viridiplantae > Streptophyta > Magnoliopsida > Poales > Poaceae > Panicum > Panicum virgatum. The sequence continues at coordinate 51,184,379 of NC_053143.1, read as the reverse complement.
ACCTAACACAAGTGAAGGGGTATTTATACCCGCGGGACCAGTCAGACCGGTACGCTGGACCGGTCAGACCGGTTGATTAGACCGGTCAGACCGGTGCCAGGGATCGGTCAGACCGGTTGGCCTGCAGCACCCCCTGTACACGATCTCATCCGACGGCCGAGGTACTTTCTTCGAAACGAAGTCTTCTCCGCGATGCCGCCATCTTGATGAAGATCAGGTCCGCGGTTTTGGAGGGTCCGCGAAACCCGGGTAGGTGGCCGGTTTTAAGAAAACCGCCAAAACCTCACGCACGGGAAGTTTCCCGCCTCCACGCGTTGGCCCTAGACGCCGTTCCCGCCTCGGCCTTCTGACGGCCCTAGACGCCGCCCGACGCCTGTCACCTCCTCGCCCGCAGCGAGGCCCTAGACGCCGTCGACGCCCGTCGCCTCCTTCAGTCCCGAGACCGACGCCCGTGCCTCCACGACTTGGCGTCTTCAGCCGCCGTGCGCCTCCTTGGTTTTGTGGCGCAAACCAAGAAACTCGCCTTCCGTCGCCGCTTGCGCCCTCGATCCAGGAGTGGACGCCACAGCCGCCGCCGGGAACGAGCTCCGGTCCCGGCTGCCCTTCATCGCCGTCCACCGCACGGTCCATCGGTCACAGCACCTCCACGGCAGCTCCCCGTCGACTCTTGACGCCCGTGTACCTGCAATCCAAAGACCAAGCGCACGATCACACCGCATGGTTGACAATTCACTCATCACAAGCAGGATAGAGTACTCACATTCCTCAAAAACATAATTCGTCGTGCTGTTTTTCTCATTTCTTTGCTCTGTATTTTTTTTATGCTACTTAAAATTTATCCCTATGACATATAGAATTCCACAAAGAAACATCTTGACAAACATGCATGTTTGGTGCGGTTCAGAATTTATATCCCAAATGTCAACGTAAAGGGATTACAGGCGCAGTGGTTACAGTGTAAACGGTTAATCAAATGCCACGCGGACTTGCATTCTCCTATGAGCTAGTTCTCACCCCCTCTCTCTGCTCTGTCCAGACTCCCTCCTTTGCTCTCTCTCTCTCTCTCTCTCTCTCTCTCTCTCTCTCTCTCTCTCTCTCTCTACCTTTGTCGTCGCTTAGGCTCAGCACCATCTATCAGAGACGACGCTCACGGTGGAGGCAATGCTGGAGCAGGCCATCGACGAGGAGGCTCGCCGGCACCATGGCCAGACCACACCACCTGTCGCCAAGCATCACAATCCTTGCCCTTTTGGCTGGATTGCTAGTTTGCTACGCGCGCCAGGGTCACCACCGGTGCTAGCCCTGGCATAGGTAGTGGTGGTGCCGACTACACTACCTGCCCCAGCGCCGTGCGCTCGACAGACCAGCTGCAGGTTGCGGCTTGGGTCTTCCGTGTGGCGTGTCCGGTGGTGTCCAACACGCCCGTGCTCCAGTCCATTCTCAACAACCCCTAAATCAGCCATGGCCTCCGACGACGAGTCTGGCTCTGGCCACCATCACGAGAATGAACAATGCCCAGACGAAATGCCCAGATGAACAATGGTCGTGTGCTATAGCACCGTTATCTGATCCCGTGGAGGCGGAGCACTCAAACCAAACAGCTAGCAACTAACGTAATCGGATCACACCCTGAAAGAACCGAACCAAACGCCACCTAATTCATTCATGACTATATTGTCACTCAATCACCAAAATCATAAACAATGCATTAGCAGCTGGTCATTTTAATTTCCGTCCTTTTTTTGTTTCATGTACAAGGCCGTTGTACTTTGGCAGGGAGTCCTGGGTGCGGTAAAATAGGCCGCGTTATAATTCTTGCTTTTAGAAAAACATACGCTGCCCGAATCCATAAGACGTACTTACTCGATCGTTTGATCCGTAAGGTGTAACTTTTTGTTGAGAGATGACGGCAACACTTACTATCCATGCATTATATTATGATCATTTGATCTGCAGGATCTTCGACGACTTGGCCGAGAAACGGTATGTCAAATCTGTGTTGGACGCAATGGAACCGCTTTTCCGCAAGATAAGTGCTCAAGTGAATAATGCGGCCACCAAGGACCATGCCTCGGAGCGTCGCGAGAAGAGTATCACCATCTTGTACTGCGCCCGTGCCATCGTCTTCGTTCTGCTGGGAGTCACAATTTTCTTTCCATGCTGGGTGGCAGTAGGGCTGCCTTTCATTGCCGCCGGGCTCGTCTACGACCTGGGGCCCCTCGCCTGCACAGGGATCCCACTATGGCGCCTACTGAAGCGCGACTACCTCAGCGCATCAGGTGGAGACGACGACGGAAACTTGGTGCCGGCACTGGTCATCTTCTACTCTCTGGTTCTCTGCCAGGGTGTGTTCTACTGTGTGTGGTTTCTCTGTACCTCCGGCCGTATCAAGGAATGGCAAGTCGATTCACTCAATCGACGGTGCAAGCTGACGGACAAGTTGTGGGGCAAAGCGTCCACCGAGGCCTACTTCTCCGACACCAAAGCGAAATGCTGGAAGGACCCAGGGTCCATAAACGGCGGCGGGAAGCTCATCCACTACGCCGTCGACCAACTGGGCGCCGAGTCATGGCGGGAGAACCGGTCGGGGGCCAGGATACTCGACGCGTTCGCCAGGCAGGGTGTTGACCTCAGGTCGCTGCTGCTCCCCTCCAGGCCCAAGATCCAGAAGCTCATCGACATGCTGGGATGGAGGCGTGGCCCGCCTGAGATCAGGGAGCTGGCCGCGCGCATCGTCGCGGACGTCGCCGGCGACATCCATCTCGCCCAGTTCCCCGGGGCGATCCGCTGCATATCCTCCCTGCTCCAAAACGAAACAACAACCCAGCCCATACATTGGCGCGACACCAACCGTCCTCAACGCAGCAAGGTGCCAAACCAAATCCAAGTCTACATGAGAGTAGTGGAGAAGCGGCTGACACAACTAGGCCAGCAGGTCGGTAAGGTGGCCGAACAGAAGGAACCTGATGGCTCTGATCGCAATGACAGCGGCTGCAGTGCTGAGATGATCCTGCAAGGCCTGACGATCCTCGAGAGGCTTGCCTCCAACCACCACAACTGCAGCGACATCTGCAACGCCCCAGGCCTTCTCTCGAAGATCACCGCGCCACTTTACTCTGGCACCTTGATCCAAGATATGGATATCAGTGGTACGTGGCCCGGCTTGGTCAGCAGATCATTCAGAGTCCTGCACTGAGGATAAGAACACTGCTGCACGTACCACTAAGGTAATTACTGAGGATAAGAAGAACACTGCTGCTCATGTCACTGAAATAGCCGAGGATAACAAGACCACTGTTTGCCAGCTCGCTGAGGTAACTGCGGATGACAACAGTGTTTCTCATCCCACTGAGTTGACTAGGGACAACAAGAACACTGTTGCTCATCTCGCTGAATTGCTTGATGCCAAAAACAACATCGCATACAGAACAATAGCTGCTGAGATCTTGGACAATTTGTGTACTCACTGTGATTGGAACGAAAACAAACAAATCGTGATGGAATCATTGCTGCTAAAGGTGAGTGTACAGATCTGTATATAATCTATCTATTCCAAACATCTAACGGCACAACAGAGATTGAAATTGATCTCTTAAGAGTACCCACACCACACGGGTCACACATACAAGCATGTCAACTGAAGGTTCCGGTTTTTTCTCCCTCATACCATTAGCTATTCCTGAAAACTAAACCAGGTTGTTTAATTGTTACAGGTGCTCACAGAAATACTTTCCATTAAAAGTGACCAACCTGAAAGCAAAATTTCTGAAGAAAAAGAAAACAAGCCAAAGGACAGCATGTGGACACTTTTCAAAAGGAAAAACAATAGAGGAAACCAGAGGAACTTTGTGCCTGGAAACAAAGAAAACCAGAAAAACTCTGCACCGGCAATTGATGAAGAAAACCAAGAACAATTTCCACCGAGAACTGTTGGACAAAGTCAGAGGATCTGTACACTAGGAGACAAAAACATAGTCCAGGATATTTCTTCATCTGATGACCAAAAGAAGTCATCTGATCAACAAAATGAGGAAGAAACTGCTACAAAGAAACTGCAAGAAGCATTATTGTCACTTGCTCTGGTGATATGTGGCAAACTAATCAGTCCAGGTGATGTTGTTCAAGAGAAAGCCCAAGCATTTGTGGTGAAGCTCAAGACCATAATTGATGACAACTGTCAACCAACAGCTGACAGTCTGAGAATTGTAAAACTGTGTGGTCAAATTGCAGAATCAATGATGCCATCCCAATCATATGCTAAACACTTCAGAGACAAGGAATTTTTACAGTCACTGTCTAAGGCTTCAAAAATCATGTCTAGCCTTGAAAGCTGCATGCTTTTTGCTGGCACTGATTTTGGACCGAAGCAGACTGTCAGGCCTCTCCTCTCCGAAGTTGAGAAGAAAGTATCTGAGCTTGAGAAGAAAGCACTGCAGTAGGTTTTAGAACATAAACTTTGATCACTACTCATGGGCATGGGCTCTTCAATTTCTCTAGCACAAATAACTACATCAGTCTTGAGTTCTCGATCATGTGCCTTACTTTATTTCATTTTTTGCTTTTGTTCAGACCAGTGGTGTGTTGTTATCAAATATAATGTACCCTTCTTACGAACATGTTAGGCTACACTTGTGCTGTATGTGCTTGGAATAACATTTCTATTGAGGGTTTGCATATTTTGAACACTGGTTTCCCGAATCTGTGGGTGTGACCATCCAGGAATATAAGAATAACAATCGATCATATCGGTTCCAACGATTGTAAGTTTCCTACTCATGATTCGTTACAATGTCTATGATTCGTTACAGTCTACAAGGTGTGAAATTCTATAAATTCGGAAATTTTACTGTAGAAAACCCGCCTTTGGCTGAGCCAGAGTTGTTTTTCAAACGGTTTCGTTAGTTGGAGGTGTAGGATGTCCGGTTTCGTAGTTCAAGGGCCAAAATCGGACTATCATTTGAAAAACGGACTTTACCCTTTTTCAAATAACCTGATACGGGGATATGTTTTATGAATTTTTAAATAAAATAAATAATAGTGCACATTAATCAGGAGAATTTGAAAGGCAATAACAAATACTCAAATAAAAGTTTAAGTGTACAGATAGGCAAATAACAACATAGAATTCTATTACATAGCAAACATAGCATAGCAGTATGAAATTTGGGAAATATAAAAGGCATGATAGTTGATGCAATTCAGGCTTCAAAATTCTTCATCTTGGTCAATCTTATTCTCATCCACAGTAACTTGCTCATCATCAGTTCCACTGGATAAAGACCTCTTGCAACTCAGGTTCATCAAGTGAGAGATCAGCAACCTCGAAAATATCTATACCAGCCAGCGAATTAAACTGATCACCTCCCAGGCTCCCACATCCCACATCCTTGTCTCTCCTGTCTTGTATGCGCATGCATCAGTTTTTCTTGACATATGCCTTGGATTTGAGTGAACAAAGACTCAACTCTTCAGCATGCTAGCACTAGCAGTAGCACTTGCGCTACACATATTTGGAGATGCCATCTGCTGGAAATAAAAGCATGTATTGAAAATCAAGCAAGGACCAACGGGAACTGAAAAAATATATCAGATCGAGAATGGGGGAAGGAGCATGAAGCCAATAAGTCTCAGGTACTTGGAACTCCGCACGGCGCAGCAATCTGGCAGAGGACACACTTGGTCCCAAGTAAAAGAGCTCGTCGCCGGGTGGCCGGCGACCGTCGGCGCTTCTCCCTCCTGCGCCCGTGTGTGCGGCACAAACGTGCCGAGCAGAAAGCAAAGCCGGGAACACTAGGGCATCGGTGCCAGGGATAAGGTTGTGCGACTGCTGGGCTGGGCCGTATACAGAGGATAAATATGTATCGGGATACCATATCGGATATTCCAAAAAATTAAAAAAATCGGACACTTATCTGATATGGGATACGCCACAACCTGCCGTGTCCGTGTTTCATAGCCTTGAACTATCGTTGGGGTCCAGGTTTGCCCCCTTATCTCGAAAACCAGACACCGGGCGCCCCAGAACTTTTAAAACCGGACCTCGGGCGCTTAAAAGTGGTTTTGATAAGCAGTTTCATATTTTTTAGTTCAAAAATAAATTTAATAAATATCTAATAAAGTTTTAAATCACAAAAAATATCTCTAAGCTTCTAAAAATTCAGAGAAAAATTCTAGAGATGTATTAGAGCTTGAGAAATCAAAATAAAATATTTATATCTCATAAAAAAATCTCTAGAATGTTTCAAAAGATTAGATTTTGCTCTAGTAAAATGAGAAAAATATCCCAAAAAATCTAAAAAATAAGCCAATTTTCTAAATCATATCTAAACCCATTCTAGGAACCTTTCACAATATAAATATGTGATACATTCAGCATAAATGCAATATATATTAATGTTAAATGCATTCAAGCCGACTTCATCTCATGTTTTAACCGTGAAAATATCCAAGATGCAATGAGATATTGATTAGGATATTTTAGTAAGTTTGTATATATTTTTAATATTTTTCCATTTTGTTAGAGGTAAATCTAATTTTTATAAGATTCTATAGATATTTTCACGAGATATAAATATTTTATTTTAATTTCTTATGCTCCACTACATCTCTAGAATTTTTCTCTGAATTTTTAGAAGCTTAGACATATTTTTTGTGATTTAAAAACATTATCAGATATTTACTAGAATTGTTTTTGAACTAAAAACTACGAAACCACTTATCGAAACCACCCGAGGGAGGAAACATACCCGGTTTTCAAAGTTCAGGGACACCCAGTGTCTGGTTTTCGAGTTCAGGGGAACCTGGACTCCGGCGATAGTTCAAGGGGCGCCAACGGACTTTTTTCCTTTCTGGGTACTTCCATGGGCCCAAGTGAAACACTGTCACACGAAACTAAGATGCTCCAAAATTCTCAGCAAAAATATGTGTTTATGTTTGTGCTGGTGCAATCTTCGGTACTTCAAATTAAATGTTCAACAGATATTCATTTACACAAATCCATGAAATTCAGTTACACGAAAGAATATAAAAGTGAAGAAAGAAATGCAACAAGCCAAAGCAACCATAACACGAAAGAAGGCACCACTCAGATCAGTCAATCCAAACATAAACATAATATCATGTATATACAAATCAAAGATTAAGTACAGAAATCATGTAGATACCAAAAAAGTATTTATTAATAAATATTTAAATAATTATATTTAGCAAGAAATAATTTTTAAACTTGTATTGCAATAAATAAAATGATTAAATTATATAAAAATATAATTCACATCAATAAATAAACTAAAATTTATGTAATTAGCTATATTGAAATAAAAATTGTGATTTATAATTTATTAAACTTAACTTTATGTACTGTTATTAATATTATGACTACTATAGTTGACCATTAGTCATAATAATTTTAAGATAGTTTTAAATTTTTAGTGAATACATTATCAATAATATTAAATTGTTATAATAAGTTATTAGTTATAGAGATAACTTTTTTGTAGTTTCAATAAAGTATAACCACTACTAGTATGCAAATTAATGTTGTTGTTAGTAATTAGTTACAGAGATAACTTTTGAATATTTGCAATGGTATATTATACTTAAATAGCAATATCAAAACAAATATCATTAGTTATTAGTTTTAAAAGGCACTTTCTTCTTCACGGATACAGATCTTGCCGGTTATCGTCGAATACGAATGTGGTATCGGATAGAGAAAAGTCTTGAAAAACCAATTCAAATGTATCCATTTTAGTACCATATTAAAATTGGATACGAATATAGATATCCACGTTCCTAATCTGAATGGATACGAATACGGATAATTTGGATATCCATATCCATATTTCCATCAGAAGCCGCGGAGGGCAAGAAGATTTTGGGGAGGAGGATGGCGGCGTAACTGAGGAGACTGCGAGGCACGAGGTGGAGTAGCCAGGGTTACCATCGTTGGTCGGTACAGAGGGGTCGACCGAGGCCATTTTAGCATAAAGCAGCCCATGTCAAGTTTTTGCCCCGTTTAACCAATTCCGGTTAACTTTTTATTGTATGAATAGAGAAATACAATTAAATTCAACAAATTATTGAGTAACATGTAAATCAAATTATATCATATACAAAAATATTTTTACATGTATTTAACTGTTTTTGGCCCATGTCAGGTTTTTGGCCTGTTTAACCAAATCCGATTAATTGTTTTATTGTTTCAATAATTTTTTTTGCAGATTTGGTATTTTATATTATTTACATGAATTTATGTCTGCTTATCGGAAAGAATTCTTAACATGAATCAAAATTGTCATGAATCAAAGTTTACGATGAAACAAAAATTGTCACAAGTCGTAGATGTGGTTTGTGACGATTTTTTATTTGTCTTTATGACCAATATTTTATTTTCATTACTAATGTACCTTACAAAACATCATAAAACGAATAAACTAATGATGATTATGACTTTCGTCATGAGGTTTTTGTCACATAAGGCCACATGTGTTGTAGTATTGGCAAACGAGCTCTTTGCCGAGTGTTTTTTTTTCTGGGAAAACCGATGTGTAATAATTGAAATTGAATTTTTTGAGTTTTTCAAACGATCTTGGATGAAGAAACATACAAAATAAAACTTTTTAGTTTCCAACTTTTTCATTTGAAATCATTTAGGGTCTCAAAATTGTGTTTAAACTTTTCAAATTTGAAATTTAAATTTTGCAAATGACCTCGAATGAAGAAACTTATTGACGGTGGTACATATACAGGTACCCTAACTTGGCCAAAGCCCATGCATCATTTGGAGGCCTGTTGAAGCCCAAACTCGGCGTGACGGGCCAAAACTACTTGGAGGCCCGTGACTTCGCGTCTACTCCAAGGAATACAGCCGTATTTATAACATATACTTGTAACCGACATAGATTAGATAGTTGTAATCACAACCGATCTATCCTTTCCTATTAGAGATAGAGTCCAACTTGGATTGTAACCCTACCTCGTCAGCCTATATAAGGCGAGGTAGAGGGCACCCTAGCACATCAGATCTCCCAACCATTGTTCATCATAATACAAGCCAGCAGTCGAGGAGTAGAGTTATTACGCATCTCGCAGGCCCGAATCTCGTTAAATCTTGCATCCCTTGTGTTTTGCACCATCTAGTTGCAATCTCGATGATCATCCCTCCACGAATCTGCTACTTGAGCCACCCCCAAGTAGGCTGTCGAACATCACAATTCGACAGCTGGCGCGCTAGGTAGGGGTTCTCGTCGAGATTTTCAACTTTTTCATTTGAAATCATTCAAGGTCTCAAAATTGTGTTTGAATTTCTCAAATTTGAAATTCAAATTTTTCAAATGACCTTGGATGAAGAGACTTACAAAATGAAAGTTGTAGATCTCAAAAAGTTATAAAACTTTGTAGTTTCCAACTGTTTCATTTGAAATCATTTAGGGTCCCAAAATTGTATTTCAATTTCTCAAATTTAAAATTCAAATTTTGCAAATGACCTCGGATGAAGAAACTTGCGACATCAAAATTGTAGATCTCAAAAAAGTTATGAAACTTTGTAGTTTTGAAATTTTTTATTTTAATTCATATAGGGTCTCAAATAATCATTTTAATACCAGATCAGTATCGAATAACACGAAGTAGTATCGAAATAAGACACAAGTTAGTGTGTAGTGTTGTTGATAATGGAGGAATCATGTTGTGGGTTCGAATCCCCCCGGCTATGTAGCGCGCAAATTATGCGTGAAAAAAATAAAAATCCCTGAATTAAATATTTTGTGATTTTTTAGAAAATTCTTTGCCGAGTGCATGACAAAAAACACTCGGAAAACAGTTGTTTGCCATCTAAATCGATGTCGAGTGATATTTGTCGTGGTTGGCACTCAGCAAAGTCTTTGCTGAATGTTTTCCGAGCTTTGCCGAGTGCCGTGGGCACTTGGCAAATAAGTTAAGTTCAGTAGTGATAGATACCTAAAAATATTTATTAATACATATTTCAATAATTAAATATAGAAATAAATAATTTTTAAAAAGTTTTCTAATAAATAAATAATAAATTAAATTAAAAGAAAATAGTTAAATTATATTTAAAAAATTATTTATATCAATAAATAAACTAGACTAAACTATTTGAAAATAATTATCATCAGTAAATATATTAGTTTCACATTAGGTTGGATAATTTATTCATATTATGGCTTAGAGAGGTGTTTGTTCTATTCGAATACGAATACCATCGGATATTTGCGGATGCCTATAGGAATTCGGATCATTAGAAAAAGATGAAACTGAATACGGATATATCCAATTTGGTACCATTTCAAAATCGAACAGGATACGTATATCAATATTAGCTTGGAAATGAATACAGATGTCGGATAATTCGGATATCCATATACACATTTCTACCCCTACCTCTGCTTGCCGCGCGGGAACGCCTGCGCACTCACACTGCCCCTGAATTTGGCAACTCCAATCACGCCGAAGTCCGTCGTTGACATGCGGATCAGCCTGGTGCATGGGTCCACAAGTCAAAAGATCTTGTTCCGAATTTGGGGCCTGCGGCCCTTGCGTTGGGCCTATTTGCTTTCCACCCTGGAAAAGACGCCTGGCGCAGGCAGCGCTCCCAGGCGTCCAATTTCGGTCGCCTGGGGCTGCGATGCATGCCTGGCGACGGTGTTGCATTGCCTGGCAGGGCACGAAGAAAACAGCCCCATATATGCCCCGTTCTCAAATCAAATGGCCACGTACGGTGGAAGCTGTTCTTCGTTCACCTTGAGATTCACGGCAGGACTTGAGCTAGTCCAAGTCTACAGAAAAATTATTGATGGATAACGTTAACACCTCGAAGACCCAGCCACCACCCTTTTCGTCCCGCGAGTCTTCCAGTAAAATATCTAAATTTGTTAGCTGTTCCTTGACCTTGTGGATGATGCACTTGTTAGATCTAAAACTAACGATCAATAATTTAATTTCGTGATCAACTTAGCCAATTCATGATCACAAGTGCTAACTACATGTTTAGATGCATACGAGAGATGCAGTCAGCCATAAATGCCTCTGTGCTAGACGTAGATGAGACACCCTACATGCATGCCGCTAGTCATCCGATCCTTTTTACTTCCAATAATAACTATTGTCATAAGAATGTCCGCCGCTGATGAAGCAAGCGCGAGCATTGGAATATGGGTGAGGGGCCTAATGAGGTCATCCACAAAGTGTTCGACGTACACTAGTGGCGTTCAGGTGCTTAAAGTGAGGCGACTAAGGGCATGTACAACGCGGGTCTGTATGCCGTCTGCAAGAGGGAAATCCATCCTTGGCGGCAATATTCCCTCTCGCGCGTCCTTCTCTCCCCTCTTTCCATTCCCTCCCCACCACCAAATCCCACATTGCAGCGGCGGCGGAGCAGAATCGATGGGATGGGGACGGAGCAGCAGTCGGCGGCAGCAGCGCGGGAGCTCCTTGCTGCGTCGGCGACGTGGGAGCGGAAAATGCGGCTGCGCGGGCGCGGAAGCCCGCAACGGCGACCACGACGACGGCGCGGGGTGGGAAGGCAGCGACGGCGCAGGAGACTGGAGACCTCCCCATCAGCGCCACGCTTTACTTCACCAACCACCAAGCTTATCCGCGGCCCTAGCTTCGCTGCCGCCCCAAGGTCCACCGGCGGTCCAAACTTCTCGGCCACCACCACCCCAAGGTCCACCTGTGGCATGAACTTCTCCAGCGGCCCAATCTCGATGCCATCCTTCAACATGGTAAGTGCCCAAGCTTTACTGATTTGATTGGTGCATAGGTGGTTATATGTTTTTCGAATATTTAGGTACTCCGCAGTGCATAGGCTACGGAAGGGAAGACTTTGGGCAAGGATCTGAAGATTCAGGTACTTCTCTTTACTGAATTGATTGATGCAGTATTGAAGGATCTGAAGGCCCTCTGCATATTGATCTGGTTGTGCATGTATATAATTTGATCTGAAGTTTGCAGTAGCATTGGCCTCTTGTCATATGACTGCAAGAATCTGTTCATTGCAATGGACGGGTAGCTTCAGAGCATATTGATCTGGTTATGCATGTATATAGTTTGGTCTGCCTTCTGCCATTTTCAGAGCTCCATGTGTATGCTACCTAGATGCCATGCATGCTGCTGGATGGATCCATATGTATTTCTTCTTTCGTGAGAATAATGATATGCCTTCTGACTGCCAATTTAATTTTGCCATGGAGGTAGCGAACTAGTGCTATGTTACTTACAGCTGATTTCTTAGCTGATGTGAATTGGAGCCTTAGTTGATGTAATTTAAAACAAAATCTTCATTTTGTATAGGTTGGAGCCTTAGTTGATGTAAATTATGAAAGCGATTGGGTGCTCTACCCTAAGAGGGGGAGGGTGTGAATTAGGCACTATTAAAACCTTAACCTATGGCTCCAACTAGTTTGCACAAAACTTAAACTAATTCAAGCTATCTAAATGTGCAACTACGGTTCACCTTAGTGTGAAACCCTTATCCCTAAAGAGTTTTGCAACCTATAGCCAATCATAGCAAGATACTACACTAAGAAAGTAAAGGCACACAAGTTGCAATATGAAATGTGGAAGCTTAAAGAGAGGAATGAGAGGAAGCGAACTCTCGACACGATGATTTATCCCGTGGTTCGGTTTGCCACAAAGGCGCCCCGACGTCCACGTTGTTGAAGCAATCACTAAGAGTATCGCTTCCCAGCAATCAAGTCTCTTCCGTGAACACAATCACGGTCACCTTGATCCCGATCTTCACTAAGGGAGATTGCCCACGAAGGAGGGGTCTCCGTCCCCCGCACAATGTAGTCGACGCCGCTTCACACCAAGCCGGAGGGTCGTAGACTTGCCGGCGAGCCACCAAGACTCCAAGGATGCCGGCGCACTGAGATACAATGATGGTTCACTCTAGAACCACAGCACAAGGATCTACATCTTGCTTGATCACTCACTTAAGAGCTAACCTAGCACTAACACTCACAAAGCTTGTGCTAAGAACTAAGAATATGATCTTCATGCTCTTGGATGGCTTGGAGGTGTTCTTGGGTGTGTGTATGACTTCTAGCAACTCCAGCAAGCTCCAAATGGCCGGGGGAGCTCATATATATAGGCCTCCAAGTCGAACTAGTCGTTTGTAGCCGTTGGCAGAATTCTGTGTAGGCATCGGAACTTCCGGTGAAGAGGCGTCGGAACTTCCGGTCACTCTGCGCTCTGAACTAGCCGTTGGCTTTTCTGACACGGCCGCAGCACCTTCAGGAACCATCGGTTGAACCGATGCTTAGGCATCGGTTCTTCCGGTGATACTTGATCCGCAGATAGCCGTTGCACCAACGCTTGCTCCGGTGGGGCGTTGGTTCTTCCGGTGCTGAAGGCTTGGCTGCTGCACACTTGACATTGTCTCTGAACAATAGTATGTTGATTACACCGATGCTTGACTTGGCCTTGTCGGTTCAACCGGTGCTACTGAGATTTCCTCACTTGGCTCAGTTGGCACACCAAATTGCGCCAATGCATAGGGCGTCGGATCTTCCGACTACCATCGGATGCACCGATGCTTAGGCATCGGTTCTTCCGGTGCCTCTGTTTTCTGCAGAACTCGTCCAATTCAGCGTTTCTTTGAGTTCTTTCTTCGTATTTTGCTTTGTATGGCCTTTTTACTTTATCCCTGGGATCTAGAAATATTCACTTAACAAAACCATTAGTCCAATTGATTGCGTTGTCATTCGATCACCAAAATCACTCAAAATGGCATAAATGGTGCCATGTTCATTACAATCTTCCTCTTTTTGGTGATTGATGACAACACAATCAAAGCAAGCATAAAATTTGCAAGAATTGATAAATTTAACCACTTACACTTGCTTGGATGCTTACCATCATCCAATGACGGCTTGGCCTCCCCCTAAAGCCATGATTTCCCCCTTTGTTCCTCCCTCTATTTGCTACTCCTCTTGCATATGTTGACATGATCCACTCGACATGTTTCCTCCTTTGGAATTTTTTCTTCTTGGGAACATCTCTCCCTCTTTGTTGGGAACATGCCTTGCTTTGATCCATATTTCTCCCCCTTTGAAATCAAATCACATAAAAGGTCTTGCACCTAAAAGGTCTTGCAAAACAATATAGCTCAAGAGAAAAATTAGTAGCCTAGGGAGTTTGTTTCATGACTCATGATCCAATTGAATATTGACTATGGAGGATCACAAAATCACAAAACTAGCATGACATGAGCTAAGCTTTCCACAAGTGTGTGCACAACATGATAATGTGAAAATCAAGTGTACAACTAAAAGATGTTATAACTAGAAAGATTAGATCATAACAAGCACAGAGGTAGCTCTAAAAAAGATAAGAAATTGACAATTATAAAAATTGAATAAGTTTAGAACGTTGCATACCTCCGGGGGTCTCTTTGTTTACCTTGCATGTACCAAATTGACAGTGACATGCAATCAATAACAATTGAAAGTCTTTTGAAGATGAGCTCTTAGTACACCAAGGTTAAGCAAATATATGAGCACATAGCTTATAAACTTAGATATGAGCATTTAAGTTCAATAGAGCATGGCTCAATATGCATGAAAGCACAATATATCTAATCACTCTTATAGAGTTGTTTGTTCACATTGATCGTGAGAAACATTCTCTTAGAGTGTTAACTCCACGTGAGACTACAAAAAATAAATTTGCAAACATGTTAGTCTCAAAATCACAACCTATAGGATGAACTCCCCCCTAAATGTGTGCATTTAGTGTTTGAATCACCAAGCAAATGTATGCACATTGATTTTGACACAATTGGGAAGTTTACCCTATAGCTTGTGTTCATGGTACACATATGAAATACATACCTTATGAAGTCCATTTACCATAAAGGGTAACCTTGTGTAGCTTTCTACACACTTATCAAACCATGTAGGTTGCTCATGGGTTAGAATTATGACACAAGCAACCTACCATTTATAACACTAGGAGATGCAATGTATGCAAACAACCTAGCAAAAGCAATGGAGCTACATGATGCTTGAATTGAAATCTAGCTACCATTACCTTATGGGGGACTTGGGCAACGAATGTCTAAGTTGTGAGCTTAGCTTGTTTTGGCTTGAACCTTCACTTCAACTTGTAAGCTAAGCCTCCAAATCCTCTGAAGCCGTCATTGGCTTTAAGTCTCCTTTGGAACCCACACCATTTGAGGCCCCTTTATATTGGTGATGATATCCTTGGGCACCCAAATGGAGTGGTTCCAACTCCTTTCCTTCTTCCCAACCTTGTGAGCAACCACCTTGCCATTGGTCTTCTTTTTGATCACATAGGAGGTGCTACTGCTTTTGTTCCTCCAGTTGAGTTTGGTGTAGATGAGAGAACTCTTGATTGTGAGCTTTTTCTTGTTCTTCTCATCTGGAAGCTTCTTCCTTGGTTGAGGACACTTGTTGGACTTTTAGCCTTCTTTGTGGCACTTTGAGCAAGTCACGGTGGACCCCTTCTCAAGCTTCTTCACCATGTCTTCACAGTTATCTTGAGAAGGTTGGACATTGCTCTCTATGCTCTTGCCCTTCAATCTATACAAGTCCTTCATGATCCTTTCCACTTTTTGCTTGAACTCATCATTCTCCTTGGCAATGAGATCATCACATGATTCTACAACAACATTCTCATTGCATTTCTCATTGCAAGGGTTAGAGCAAGATTCATCAATTAAATAAATGCAAGAAGTTGAAGCATCTACCCTAGAGATAGGAATTGCACAATGGATGGTTTGCTTCATTTCCAAAAAGTTATTTGTATCATTAATGTTCTCAAATTTTAATTTAAGCTCTTCATGCTCATTGCTAAGCAATTTGAATTTGCACATCAAATCTTCAAAATTTGTAGCAAGAGAAGCATTTAGATTATTGAGAGAATTAAGGTTTTTAATTTCTTTTGATTGCTTCTTAATGACTTTTTGGTGCTGATGAACAAGATCAAGAAGTTCATCAATTGAAGGAGAGTCGGAGTCATCATCACTTACATCGCTATCCATACCTTTGGCCATAAAGCAAGTGTTGGATGATGATCCCATGCGGATGGTGAATTTCTTATTTGATTCATCACTTGAACTTGCACTTGATTCTTCACCATCGCTAACCCATTCACCAAATATGGCAAATGATTCATGCTTGGGCTTTTTCTCCTTCTTTTGCTTGTTCTTGAACTTCTTCTCAACCTTCATGAGTTGATGGTGAGGCCCATCTTTGAGGAAGACCATGTACCCCATTGAATTGATTTGCTTCAAGCATTTGTTCATCTTCTTTACTTGCTTGTAGAGGTTGGGGTTCATTGGCTCTTTTTTCATCATTTGAGGAGCTTCTTGCATCCTCTTCTTCCTCATCACTTGAGCTACCTTTGATGGCCATCTTCTTCAACTTCTTGAGTTGTTTGCATGCAAGTGCGCTATGCATTGGTGAAGAAGATGGCGCCTTTGTCATGATGTCATTGTGTAGCTCATGGGCAATCACCTTGTTGAGGATTTGATTTGGTGTCATTGTGTTGAGATCTTTCTCATATAGAATTGTCGTCACCAAATTATAGTCCGGCCTTCGGAGTGAGCGAAAGATCTTGCGAATGAGTTCTAAATCTTCAATTTGCTTCACACCTAAGGAATTGATCTCATTCACAAGAGTGTTCAAACATGAGTACATAGATTCGGCATTCTCATCATCAAGTTGCTTAAAGCTATTAAGCTTATCAATGAGAACATGATATCTTTCGTTGGCAACATCCTCCGTGCCCTCATGGTTCTCAATGATAGTCTTCCAGAGCTTTAGAGCATTTTCACAAGAATAAACACGATTGAACACATTGTCACGAAGAAAAGACAAGATTATGCATTTGGTGGTGACATCATTTTGCTTCTCTTGTTGACCATTATTTTTTACCCCTTCACTCACTACTCTCCAAACGTTTAGCCCCGTCGCTTGGAGATGGGCTTGCATCAAAACCTTCCATTGTTGAAAGCCCGTGCTGTTGAACCGGGGAGCGGGTCTAAAAGGATCCATCCTTTCCCCCTAAGAGCTAACTCACTAGGCGGTGAAGCCTACCGATCTAATGAGTCGGTAAACACAAATTTGCCAAGGGAATTGGCTTTCTTTGTGAGAGAAGTGAGTCCCAGCTCTGATACCAATTAAAAGCGATCGGTTGCTCTAGCCTAAGAGGATGAGGGGGTGAATTAGGCACTATTAAAACCTTAACCTATGGCTCCAACTAGTTTGCACAAAACTTAAACTAATTCAAGCTATCTAGATGTGCAACTACGGTTCACCTTAGTGTGAAACCCTCATCCCAAAAGAGTTTTGCAACCTATAGCCAATCCTAGCAAGATACTACACTAAGAAAGTAAAGGCACACAAGTTGCAATATAAAATGCGGAAGCTTAAAGAGAGGGATGAGAGAAAGCGAACTCTCGACACGATGATTTATCCCGTGGTTTGATTTGCCACAAAGGCGCCCCTACGTCCACGTTGTTGAAGCACTCACTAAGAGTAACGCTTCCCGGCAATCAAGTCTCTTCCGTGAACACAATCACGGTCACCTTGATCCCGATCTTCACTAAGGGAGATTGCCCACGAAGGAGGGGTCTCCGTCCCCCGCACAATGTAGTCGACGCCGCTCCACACCAAGCCGGAGGGTTGTAGACTTGCCGGCGAGCCACCAAGGCTCCAAGGATGCCGGCGCACCAAGATACAATGATGGTTCACTCTAGAACCACAGCACAAGGATCTAAACCTTGCTTGATCACTCACTCAAGAGCTAACCTAGCACTAACACTCACAAAGCTTGTGCTAAGGACTAAGGATATGATCTTTATGCTCTTGGATGGCTTGGAGGAGTTCTTGGGTGTGTGTATGACTTCTAGCAACTCCAGCAAGCTCCAAATGGCCGGGGGAGCTCATATATATAGGCCTCCAAGTCGAACTAGCCTTTTGTAGCCGTTGGCAGAATTCTGCATAGGCATCGGTACTTCCGGTGAAGAGGCGTCCGAACTTCCGGTCACTCTGCACTCTGAACTAGCCGTTGGCTTTTCTGACACGGCCGCAGCACCTTCAGGAACCATCGGTTGAACCGATGCTTAGGCGTCGGTTCTTCCGGTGATACTTGATCCGCAGATAGCCGTTGCACCTTGCTGACGTCATTGCACCGACGCTTGCTCCGGTGGGGCGTTGGTTCTTCCGGTGCTGAAGGCTTGACTGCTGCACGCTTGACATCGTCTCTGGACAATAGTATGTTGATTACACTGATGCTTGACTTGGCCTTGTCGGTTCAACCGGTGCTACTGAGATTTCCTCAGTTGGCACACCAAATTGCGCCGATGCATAGGGCGTCGGATCTTCCGACTACCATCGGATGCACCGATGCTTAGGCATCGGTTCTTCTGGTGCCTCTGTTTTCTGCAGAACTCGTCCAATTCAGCGTTTCTTTGAGTTCTTTCTTCGTGTTTTGTTTTGCATGGCCTTTTTACTTCATCCCTGGGATCTTGAAATGTTCACTTAACAAAATCATTAGTCCCATTGATTGCGTTGTCATTCGATCACCAAAATCACTCGAAATGG
Source organism: Panicum virgatum (assembly GCF_016808335.1). Taxonomy (NCBI): domain Eukaryota; kingdom Viridiplantae; phylum Streptophyta; class Magnoliopsida; order Poales; family Poaceae; genus Panicum; species Panicum virgatum. The sequence continues at coordinate 51,165,783 of NC_053143.1, read as the reverse complement.
CATAAATGGTGCCATGTTCGTTACAAATTAAAACAAAATCTTCATTTTGTATAGGCTACTGTGGAATTCTAAAGCCACCTCATTTTGTTGAGTATGTGATTTATAACATACCAACAGTTTTGATTTTCAGGCCAATACCACCAAGAAGGTCGTGCTGAAGCTGCTGCTTGTATGAACCTGTAGTATACTGATTTTGTCCACAGCAACATGTATAAACCTACATGCATGCAATTTGCTGGTCGTGACTCACCCAGTCGATCTGTTGATCCAAAGTGCTCCAAAACAAAATACTGTTCAGTGCTCAGTGCTGCAGTCATGGACGGATGCAGCAAGTACGTACCAACCCAAGAAATGCATAGCTCACAATGATTTCTGATGCTTGCGGTAAGCCCCATGCCTTTCCGGTTGGGGACTGCCCCTGCATTGCCATCCCAACAACACATGCCTGGATCACTGCAGGCTACTCATATACATGTACAAAAAGGCTTGATCACCTTGTGTTTTATACATGCAACAAAAAGACATACAAAGATCCAATTTAGGCTTGATCACTTTGTGTTATGTGTCCATGCTTATATTAAATAACATATAGACAGACTCACAGACACTCCACTGTACAAGCCATCTTTCTTGTTGTCTGTATACGGTGTTCTAGGCTCTAACAGACGGCAGCCGTCTACAGGGTTGTACATGCCCTAAGCAAGAAAGTGTCATAGTGGTGCATCGGCCGCTGGGTAGAGACAGCTTGAAGAGGGTGGAGATATGAAAGTGTTGTCTTGCTGTCATTCGTTTTCTATTTTTATTTAAAATAGTATCAGAAAAATATTTTAATATATTTTAATTTCCAAAATAATATTTGGATAGCTATTTGTGGAAAATAATCCCATTTGACCTCCCTAAACTAGTGACATGATTTGATTTTACCACCCTGCAGTTGGCATGGCGCCGCATATGGTGAGCTGTCGGGGTACATGCCAAGTAGGCTGAAATACAGGAGAAGCTACCCAGGGTGGAAAATCGGACTGTTTCAATTGTTCGAGAGGAACCCAATGTCTGGTATTGTAGTTACTCGAACTCTTGCTGAGGGAGGGAAATGGACCTTTTCCATTATAAACTAGCTTTCTACCAAATTCTATGGAAGACAAGTAAAACTTGCCTCAAGCAAATACCTGCCCCAATAAAAGGGGACATATCTAGTGCAAACCACAATTTCATAAAAATCCGTACAAACCACGGCAAAAAAATCATCTAAATTGACAAAAAAATCACACATATAGACGATATGATGATACACAACCTTGTAAAATATCTTGTCCAAATTCGACTTCGTTTGTGAGATATAAAAATAACAAATTTCTAATAAATCATCTGGACAGCTTCCTGACTTGAAATTTGTAGAAATTTGTTTTTTTATATCTCACAAACAAAGTCGAGTTTGGACAAGATATTTTACAAAGTTGTGTATCATCATATCATCTACATGTGTGATCTTTTTGGTGAATTTAGACGACATTTTTGTCATGGTTTGCATGGGTTTTCACGAAATTGTGGTTTGCACTAGATATGTCCCCATAAACTGAAAGGTTAATTCCTTAATTTTGCTCTCATCGGGTCGTGCATATACTGTTTGATTAAAAAGATTGGATGTGAAGTCATATAATATTCTACATTGACGTTGCTTCAAAAGCAAACTATACTTAACGTTGACAAAATTGTATATTTGGGACTCGAAACAATGAGCTTTGCAGTTTTACCATCTCTAACATTGGTTTCGCAAAAATAGGCTCCCAAACGTTGGCCATTTGATTTCATTCCATTTAATGTATTTCTCCTCTTTTCTAATATTCTTCCATGTATTTGCAACATGAGTAGACTATTTTGCCCTTCTACTTTTGATACGAATCGAACTAGTGTCGAGACAGCTTGGAGGGTTCCCTGCCGGAATAGGGCCCAGGCGGCGCTTGGCCGCGCCGGAGGTGGCCGGCCCTCGGACCGGAGGCGCGCCGGGGTAGGGGAGCGGGCCGTGAAGCGGGTAGGGGTGGCGCGGCAGCCGGACGGCGAGGGAGGCGGTAACAGGCGGCGGCTGGACTTTGGTAGCTCCGGTGAGCAATTGGGCATTTCTCTGTGTATTGATTTCGCGTGAATTTGGAGGTTTGAGGAGCTTCATTGGGTTGCGGGGGTTCCATTTTGAGGGTTGGCTCGGCTGGTATGGGTCTCATGGCGGCCGGCGACGGCATGCAAGACCGGCGGGCGACGGTGCTCAGGGCTGGCCCAAGGAGCGGCGCAGGAGGCTCGGGGCGGGGGGGGTGGGGGGGTGATGGTAGCTATGGCCCTCCATGGACGCCGGAAGACGAAGCGACTCGCGTACGGGAGACTGGGGATGCTAGCCATGGCCCTCCATGGCCGCCGGAAAACTAAGTGACTCCGGTGGCTGCCTAGACGGCAAGCATTCCTTGATCTACGGAGAGGTGTCCCTTGGCTTGCAGGATGCCTGGGGCTAGAGACCGGGCACGAGGGGTGGTAGTGGTTAGCACTTAGCAGCATGGTGGTGGCTAAAGGGCCGCCAAAGTCATCACGAGCTACTCTCATATGTATCTCATGCACGTTCTCGAGAGAACGACGATAGTTGCAAGCGGCCAGGATAGGTACAAGTTTCAATAGGGGAGGAAGATCATTGGACTAGCAAGAGAGCAATAAATAGAGGTGAAGACGAGCCTTGGCCATCGCCCATCTATCGGACCACCCAAGTGATTTAGATTTTTTTTTTTGCCACTATATAAAAGAAGCTACCATGTTCAACTGATCAAGCATGCCACAAGCTGTATGTAGCTACTACCTGCAACACGACCTAAGCATCGGGAGTAATCTTTTATGCTCTAGAATTCGCATTGGATGAGACTGTTAGACAGACGCCTCGGTCACGCTGTAAAAAATGCAATTAACTTCTGGCTTGCATGGGCGATGATTGACGACATCTTCGGTGGAGTGAGGAGGTGAGGACAAGAACGTTGGCCACATACAGCCTGAGCTTGGTGGTGACCAATAAAAAGCTGCATGTCAGGCAGTGCAAAATATAACAGATCAATTGTTGGATGAGTCTGAAAGAAACAATGGTTGCTTTCTTAGGAGAGGAGCTAACCACAGCATAGAGAAAGCTAATAAGATTGAGGTCGAATCCATCTGCATCTTTAACCCAAGAAACTAACATGCCGTTACATGATGATGGATAATTGCATGGAATAGAGTCAGAGGTAGCGACACGGCTTGCTTTTTGCATTTTTTGCAGGGTTAGCAAAAGAAGGAGAAGGGATGAGGGTGCTAGCAGTAGAGAAGGGATGAATTAGCAAGTTTGGCAACATGAGAGCGGGAAGGACACAAAATCGAGTCGCAATATGATGTATTAGTTATTATAAAGCAAACTTCTGGCAAGGCGCAGTTGATAGTCACAATGAAGCTGTGCAGTTAAGGATCGGTACACACAATGTAGGAGCTGATTAAGTGTGGCAATCTATTCTTCAAAGTAGCATATTTGCGATGAGATATTGATCTATATATGTTGAATAAAAACTTCATCAAGAAAATTAAAGATTAGACAACACTTAATTATTGCAAAGCATAATTGGGTGACAGGAGAAGCATAAACTGTGGACATCAGATGTGTCTGGCTGGACCGACTGCACCATACAAATTAGGCCTAAACAACTAGACACACGCGAACACCTCCACTCACAGTAGAAGCGAGAGCCTAAAGGAATTCACGAGCGAGCTACAAAACACAATCGTCACCTCCATGAAGCTCAGCAACGAAAGCCACCAGAGGCACCAGAGTTCGAAGGAACTCATAATGATGCTTGGAGCTATAGGGCGGAGAAGCCTACCTAGAAGTTTGAAGAGGAAGAATACTTCGTTGATGAAGACCAACACCGGTGACCCAAGGACGCAGAGGAAAGCGATGCCAACATGTAGAAAGCAGAATCCTCAAATCAAGGGAAGTTTTGCAATGCAACAAACAACAGAGGTCCACAGGAACCCGGATAGAAAAAAAGCTCAAAGCTGCTTCAATAAAAAAGATAGCGGGGTGAGATGAGAAGCAAACTGGAGCTAAAAAAAATTAGCAAACAAAGACCACTTAGATTTACTCTAAGAACAAAAGCAAATCCACAGCACATGCAAGCAAATCTATCGTGACTAACCAAAACAAAAACTAAAGTAATCAGATCGATAGAAACCTGGAAGCAAGAGAAAGTAGGGGAAAAAGAGGAAGAAGGAGGAAGATGAAGAGCTGAACCAGGGAGCGAGGAAACGAAGGAAGAGGGAAGAGATTCGGTTAGGCAGAGCGAGATGAAGAAGAGGGAGGGAAGGAACCTTTATTCGAGCTCACCCTGCAGCCATCGTAACAAGCCACAACAACGAGGGCACCAGCGGCACCAGCAATAGCCACAACTGGGTGTGTGTGGGGGGGGGGGGCAAGTGCCCATTTGAGCATAACAAAGTATAGATAGTATACACTAAGAGAAAGGAGGCTAGCCCACCTCCCTCTCATCATCAGGCTGGGAGCGATGTGATCTCTATGAGCTATAGGAGAACGGGATGGGAGATGATAAGATTAATGGAAGCTTCGCAAGCTCGCTTGATATTCAGATGGGCATCGGGTAAGGCATTGCTTACAAAACGATGGTGGTTTAGTGATGATAAAAAATTAAGATCCTACAATATCTATATCTTTTTACCAAATACTCATAAACACTTCAATCAATATGAATAAATCAATTGATCTATAAGGTGAATCCCAGTGGAGGGTTTCATATTAATGTTTTCTAGATAGCCACATAAGCAAAAAAGACTATGAAACAATGGTTGAAACTACCTCTCCCAATGCATAATTTCATGTTGTGGTTTTCTAGAGTCTATGTTGCATTTAATTTTAAGACTCATAGAGTGTTGGTATTTGTGTAGAGAGAGTTTCATTTAGATGAAACTGGTTTCTTCTCTTTCTTCTTAAATTCTATGCCATGTCATCATATCCTACATGGCATGCTAATTAATGTGCATGAAACCCCTATGAAACTCCCATTGGGAGTGGCCTAAGAAAATATTTAAGTTCATTAGATCTTGAAATTAGAAATATATGAACTACAAATAGATCCATTGGTCGTACAAATTTAGACTATACAAAATAGAGCATGCGGAAGAGTACAACAAATAAATATAAACATGTTTTAAATGTTAAGAGAGTTTAGGAATTACCAAGTTAGTTGAAAAGTAAAAGAACATATAGCACTAAGTTTTATGATGATTTAGTGGTTTTATTAACCTGTGACATTACCTTGGCATTGATTTACGTTGGTATTATCACTTTGATGGTCTCGGAATTTACTTGATCAGGAAACAACAAAAAAATCATTTGAGTTAATAAATTTTAAAATTTTAAAAATAAATAAATATTAGTACGAAAATTCTAGATACCCGCGCTATTTGTGCGGGCCACCTAGCTTGCTAGTTATTACAATACTGAAGCGGGATTCTTTATAATAGAGTAGAAGGATGCTAGCTATTTCCTAGCTTTATAATTGTTTCTCAAACAAACTTCTAAAGAAATGCACAATGGTGGTTTTTTTTCTTTCGTCCACTGTAAGGCACCATGCCATTGGATTTTGCTTTCCTCCAATATTCCACACCGGATGTTGCTTCTGAAAACAAGAAGCAAACATATAAAGTATGTCCAAGGTTGCATAGTTTATCTTCCATGCATGTAACTGATATAAAGTAATGTTTATATGTTTGCTTCTTGTTTCCTGATCTAGCTAGAGTTTGTGGTATATATAGGAGGACCCAGCTACACCAAAAGAGTGTTTCCACAGTCATTCAGGATTGATGAATCCAACTAACTGATGTTATATTGACATTGCAAGGAACGGGTGACCGCAGATTCATGGAAACCCTATCATCATATATGTATGCGTGGGTACCAGAATGAATATAATCTGCCAATGTGTTTTCTTTGAGTAGCGCTTCTTCAACCGCTCAAGGGAAAATTAGACACGCATTCTGTTCCAAGCCACTTCCTTGCATCCTTTCTTCATTCTAAGCGCCACCAGCAGCGGTCTCTCTTCCCTGCAGCAGCCACACGGCGCTGGGGCTCCCAGACCAGGACATGACTCTTTATTAGGGTGATTCCTGCTGGCGATCATCAGGGCCTGCCTGCGAGAGGCAACACACGTGCGTGATCCACCGTTTTCGGCGCCCTTGCCACAGCCACAGACAGCCGTCCGGTTGAGACCGGCGAGCTAGAGACGGATTGATCGATGGATCACCAAGCTGGTCGTCCACAGCTTCCCCCGAATAAGCAGCTATCTCATTCTCTGTGTTGCGTCTTTGTTCTGAAAAATATGAGTGAGCTGCCACAGCTAGAGAAATGGACATTAGTACCGAGCCGGAACCCCAGTTAGTACCGGTCGGGCACCCGGTACCGCTTGGTCGGTACTAAATGCGTTTGTATTTAGTACCGGCCAAAACGCCCAGTACTAAATGGGTCATTTAGTGCCAGTCGATAACATCGACCGGTACTAAATGGCTTTGCGCCCAAAAAATAAAGAAAAAATTGAGAATTGATGAACACGCGCATCGTCGCAAGTCACGCGAATTTCACGCATAATATGCGCGTGCGCGGTCCGAGGGAATCGAACTCGTGACCTCCGGCCTCGCGCGATCCTTCCTTACCATCTCACTTACACAACACTTGTGATTGGGTGGGAGATGTATTCCTTTTGAAGTAAACCCTGGAGGACCATTTAGTACCGGGCCAAGCCATCGGCCGGTACTAAATGTCGCATTTTAGTACCGGTCGGTGTTACCAGCCGGTACTAAATGGACGCGCCATTTTAGTACCAGTCGGTGCCATTTTAGTACCGGTACTAAAATACGACATTTAGTGCCGGCCAGTGGCTTGGCCCGGTACTAAAATGGCTTTGGGGGCTTTCAAATTTGGACCCGATACTAAAATGGCGTCGGGGCAACTTTAGTACCGGACCAAAGCGTGACCGATACAAACAGCTGGGGACGAATGAGCCATTTTCTGGTAGTGTGCTAAAGTGAAATTCTCCTGACACTGAGAGGACATGGAATTGGACAATGTATAGGAAGTTTTTGGATCAACGAAATAGCATAACATATTTTGTGCATAAGTTCTACATGAGGACCAAACAATGTGAAATAAGTTCATCTAGAAAATTTATAATCAATACAAGACTTCAAGAGTGGAGTTTTCTTTACTACTGTTTTAGTTTAAATGGTGAGTGCATGTGTTTGTAGGGGCACTGTGCATTCATTTGTAAATGTTGAGTCTGTACCGGTGTCTCGAAAAAAAAGAGATATATGGAATTCTCCAGCTTACGTCTAGTTGAATCAATGATATTTTCTCCGCCCGATTTTACTAAGGACCAGCCCGTTTGGATCCCATGAGTTGCCTCAAATTGTAATCATTTTCCAGCCCAGCTCCTTGGTGGAACATGAAAATAGCTTTCCAACCTATTCTATGGGAGCCCAATAATAACACTTGCCGACAGTACGAAAGGCTATTGGGATTCCATAACATATTATATCCTACTAACTCCCACACCTCGTCCCAATCGCAGCTGGCAATCCAAAACTGTATCATACTCGTGCCACGAATAACACCACTGCCTTCGATATCTCCACGTTCTGAGCACCAATCAAACCTGCCCTCTTGGATACGATTGATTCAATTGCAGATCTATACATCCAAATAACACTCGTAATCTTATCCTGGAGGAAGATTTTACCTAATTTCAAACAAGAATTTGATTTGAATCTATTTCCACCAAATTCAGTTCCAAATTTGAGTTGGAATCTATCTACAAGAATATATAGAGTCATCATTTCCTATGATGCAAACAGTCCCAAACAAAAGCTCTGACAAGTTGTAATTGTGGACAGTCAAATAAGCTATGCACAAAGCACAATACACAATTTATTTAGTGGTGACTAGCAATATACATCCATAAATATAAACTTACGGCACGCGCATAGTTTCAAATAGTTATTATGGTTATTATCGAAGGAGAGATTAGGAACATCAAATACATAAAAGTACATGTGCTTCGGACAAACCATAGACAAGCCATTCAGCCAGGTTTTCCGTGGAGAGAGCTATCTAGCTGCCCCAGATGATAATTCTTGAGCCATTTGCAGGAGTTATGTGCTTCTTCCACAAGAGAAGCCAAAGACCTTAGCATCTCTTTTGCACCACCGTCCAGCTTGATTCCTGAAACACTTCTCACTGATTCGATCAATCTTCCCAGCTCTTGGTGTATATGATGGCTGCCTCCCTGTTTCAACATCGTTATGACCATCACATGTATATTTACTATCCTCAAGCAGTCGGCTTTGGGGCGATTGTATATTTTTACCAGCTGTATAAGCTTTCCAATAAACATAAGTTGACCATCTCTAGTGCCAGCTCCATAAAACAGATGAGCCAAATCTTACTCTTCAAAATAGTTTCACACAAAGAGGCAAAGCTATCTGCTGCAGTTTCTTGTCCTCATTCATCCCTGCATGGGTGGGTGGGGGGTGGGGGGGTCTTGAGCCCCCTACATTCCTCAGATCAACACTAATAGAAAAAATCAATACTACTAGAAAAAATTAACACTACTAGAAAAACCATTTGCCGAGGTGCTTGGCTGTTTAGATAGGCGGTTGGAAATTTAGATTACGGTATGGATGTTAGAATAATCTAAACTTATCCAGAGTAAATTTAATGCTCACTCTGTACCGTAATAATTAATAGAAGTTGCTAGTAGGAAGTAGTTGGGAGTCTGGACTAGTAGTAAATATAGGCTCTCAGTGTAAAAGGAAGAAAGGGGGATCTGCAAACAGCTAGCTCATCTCGAGTCTTCCTTTGCTCCTGTTCTTCTTCCTCATCAAGCGTGTGTACACAGAGTGTGTGCATGTGTGATCTTGGGCTACTGCCTTCATGTGGTATCAGAGCCAAGGGTATACCAAAGCTTCAGCTCAATGGCGCTTGTTCCTCAGCTAGGGGAAAAGGATACCGGGGGCGTGCCATATCCGTACCCTATGCTGACAGTCTCCAATTACACAACATGGGCGATTAAGATGGAGGCTATCATGGATGCCCAAGGCGAGTCTGGGATGTTGTTGAGCCGGCGGCTGGCGTGGCCGTGGATGTGAAGAAGGACAAGAAGGCGGAGGCGTTCATATTCCAGTGCATCCCCGAGGATGTTCCATTGCAGATATCCAAGAAGAAATCTGCACAGGAGGTGTGAGACACGCTGAAGACTCGGCATCTTTGTGTGGAACGTGTGCAGAAGGCACGTTTGCGGACCTTGAAGAGTGAATTTGAGATGTTGTGCATGAAGAAAGGAGAGGCGATTGATGAGTTTGCTGGAAAATTGAGTGGCATGGCAGCCAAGTTCAGTACTCTTGGTGCTACTCTAGATGATGCTGCACTCATGAAGAAGCCGTTTGATTCTGTTCCTAAGAAGTTCCTTCCCCTTGTGGCATCAATTGAGCAGTTCTCCGACCTTGACAAGTGCCATTTGAAGAAGCTATTGGCCGGTTGAAGGCTTATGAGGAGCGAGTTCATCTCCGTAGCAACAATAACACTGAAGGTCAGCTATTGTTCACCCATGGTGAGTCGCAGGCATGACACAGAAGCAACAGTGGCAACTTTTCATCCTCCTCAAAGGGGCGTGGTAGTTGGACTGGTGAAGGCGAAGGACGTGGTCGCGGAAGAGGCCGTGGGCATGGAAATAGCCGTGGCAGAGGTGGCCGTGGCCAGTCATTTGCAATGCGCCAGGATGTTGCCAGGATGTTGCAGTCAGTCGTGGATCCAGAACAGGCCGCGACAAATCTCACATAAAGTGCTTTAATTGTGAGGATTTTGGCCACTATGCTTCTTGAGTGCAAGAATAAGCGCCCTGAGGATGAAGCTCATCTTGTGCAAGCACAGGAAGAAGAATTAGCACTGCTACTATCAGTGAGAGAGGAATCACCCGAGTTGGTGCTGTTGAATGAAGCAAAGGTGCAGCCGCAGCTACGAGCTCAAGAAGAGGCGCACGTCAGCTCCAACATGTGGTACTTTGATAATGGAGCAAGCAATCATATGTCAGGTGAGCGGAACAAGTTCCATGACCTGGATGACTCTATTCGAGGGCACGTCACATTCGGTGATGATTCAACTGTAGAAATCACAGGAAAAGGAACGGTGCTGTTCCAATTCAAAGGTGGAGAGCAGCGGCTTCTCACAGAGGTACATTACATACCATCTTTGTCCAGCAATATTTTTAGTATTGGTCAGCTAACTGAAGGAGGAAGCAAAGTTGTTATGTACGATGCCTTCTTGTGGTTATATGATTCAAGTGGTAGGCTGTAACATCCCAGGTTTTCGCAGAATTTCGAGTTGGCGAAAAACACAAATTTTTAAAACTTTTTTTAATTACTTATCGGCCGTTAACCTTGTTACTTAAATTCCAACAGTAGGTGTGAATATATTTTTCAATTAAAATGTGATATTTAAAATTTCGTAGCCGCGTTTAGTTTTGTCACGGGTTTTTCTTGGGTCTGACCGATGTCTCGGATTTTAATTGTGTGCCGATTTAATTTCGAACCTCCGTTCGAGAATTAAATCATTAAATTATGTAAATCTCCTCGATGTAATTCCTACCAGAATCGACCATCGAGTCTCTCTCTCTGGCCATCTCTTAATGCCTGAGTCATTTCTTTCGAGCTGTCACATAATTCGTGCCAGTTCCTTAAATCGAGTCCCGAACCGAGCTCTCTCGCTCAACTTCTTTAATAGCCAGACTGTTCGGACCTTCAGTTTGGAACCTCTGCTTAACTGGAGAAATACCATCTTTGTCCCATCGGCTCATTTCTCGGAACTTGAATCGGTGCCTTCGCATTCGAAACATCGTTCCGGAGAAAAAGCCTAAATCTCAGAAAAATTTGGTGGAATAAAATCCTCGAAATAAATTCCTGTCGAATTTATTTCGCAGTCTGTCAACCTGACCCAGTTTCTCGATCCGATATTTCATTCCAGGAAAATATCCTAACTTCCGGAGAAACTACAGTGTACCTAAACTCCCAGATTTTATTTAATATTTTGTAAGAGTTAATCTGGATTAATTGGTCACGAAGTAAATTCTAGAAATAATCTCGATTTAATTGGCCCAATTTCCTGCCGAAATCAGGCCCGAATCCAACCACAAACTCTAGGCTCATCTAAAGGCCCATTAACTAAACCCTAATCCCCATTCCCTATAAATCTCACCCCTCTCCCTCACCTCTCTCTCCCTCAGCTCTCCCTCATCCCTTCCTGGCGGCCACCGCCACCATCTCCTTCTTCCCCTCCTGCCTCTTCTCCACCAGCAAACCAGTAGCGGCAGCCATCTCTCCCCTTCTACTCTTCTCCTCCGAGCAGCAGCTTGCTCTCCCTCTCCCGTGGAGCAGCAGCCCCATCTCCATCCCCTTCCTTCCCTCGTGCAGCAGCAGCAGCTCATCCCCACCGTGAGCAGTAGCTCCACCTCCACCTCCCATGGCGCCACCTCCCTCGACACCTCCTTGCGCCCCCCCCCCCCAACCGGGGCGTCGGCGGGCACGTCCGGCGGCCGAGGCCCCGAGCGCGGGCCCCAAGGCAGCACTGGCACATGGCGGCCACGGCCGCGGGACCAGGCTGGGCGGTGTGGCTGCACGCACCGGCGGAGGCGGGCCCCTGCACTTGGCTACCCGCGCAAGCGTGGCCCGGGAACCGGGCAGCCACCTGGGCGGCGCGCAGCCATCGAACCCAGCATGGCTGGGCACGACCAGCAGGCCCAGGCGGGGATCTGCTCTGGCGGGGGCAAGGCCATGCGCGGCTAGCGGTGCGGGCATGGCAACCGACGCAGCTGCGGAGCTAGCCTTGCGCGGCCGGCTAGCTACAGCCACCGGCAGGAGGCCAGGGAGACACGGCCAGGCCAGGCCCCCGTAGCCCAGGCGGGGTCGCAAGTGGGGCCAGCGGCTGGCAGACGACCAGCAGGCCGGCCAGCAGCAGCAGCGAACCCTGTCCAAGCCAAGCTAAAGGTGCCGCCTTTTGAGGTTCCACTATGCCATCTCCAAGCAAGCTCCCATCCTTGGGGTATCCTTCGTGTTCCCTGCCTTGAGCTACCTATTTCTTGTTCTGGATGCGTGTTTAGTGGTGTACCACTGTGGTGTTGTATATGAATAGGGCATTAAGTTTACAATAGCCCCACCATCAACAAGCATACGGAAAATCGGCTTTCCATTGATGTGATCTCTCATGTAAAAAGCCTTCCTTTGGCTTCTGAAACACAGCTTCACATGGCCCGAAGTCCAAATGAGCTGCAGCCTCCTTCGGAATTACAAAATAATCCTCGGAGAAACGCACAACATTGATCTCCATACTGCTGTGTTCAAGAGATGCCTCATAGTCCACCAATTCCTCATCTTCTTGCACTGAAGGAGCTGCTGACATCTCTTCACGCAAAGCCAAAATAGATGCTTCGGCTGTCTGCTCAACTACAGGTTCGACCGGTCTGACCGGTTGCTCCTGGCGGTCATACCGGTCACCAACACCGGTCAGACCGGTCGGCTGAAGCGGTTCGACCGGTCCTGCTGGTTACTCAGCTGTCTTGTCTCGCCACTCTTTGCCCTAAGAAACCACTGGCCTGTACTTATTTAATTGCTCATCCCTGAGCTTCTCGGCCTCCTATTCCTTTTGATCTTGATGCCACAACCGCTGCAATCTCCTCTTTTGCGAATGACTCAAACCTGGTGGGCACCACCTAGGTTGATGATACTTGCTTGCGGAGCAGCTGCTGCTGCTGGCCTCGTGATCATTAGCCATAACAGGTTTTTGAGCAATAATTTGACCGATTTACCAAACACCATCGGTCTCTTGCTAGCCTCTTTAATGACCACATTCACATCGCCGATCTGAACAACATTATCGGTTGTGGCCTTCCCAGAATCCACCTGCATAGGCTGCACTTCATCATTCTTCTCCTTGGCACGATACTCCTACCTTGGAGGACAAAACTGGGCCAGTCTCTGATGGGACCAGTCTGACCGGTGCAGCATGCTCCTCCTGACCTGATTGGCATGGCCCCAATCGGTCATGCACCAGCGTTCTGGAACCTTCCCCTTGGGAATATGGGGGGTACGGCATCGGGAAGCACTACATCCAAACCCCTTCATGCTCCCATGTTGGATTTGAAGAATTAGACGCTGGAGACGCCCACGGCATGGTAGCATATGCCCTTTGAGGCAGGAACACAGTGACTACGCCACCTCTGTGCTTGCTGGGCCCTACCGTCAGAGAAGGAGAACCACTTCGACGCAAGGGTGATCTTGATCTCTTTTTTAGCAGCCGATCTCGTTGCACGGCCTTTGAATACTTGTTAAGCAACTAACCAAAGGTAGGTTTTTGATTTGCAAACCTTCCCTACATCTTTGGTACATTTTTCTTACAAGTACCCACTTCCGGGCGCTTAGGCTTGAAGGTCCCCGGTTGGCCCTAGGGTCGACCGGTCTGACTGGTCGGCGAAACCGGTCTGACCGGTCGGTCCTGGACAGCAGGCCGACTCGCAGAAGAAGAAGAAGAACCTTCTTTCCCCCTGGGCACATGAGCTGTGACAGTAATCTTTATTGACTCCTTGCCATTAGGAGCCCTTTCCAGCACCACTTCCCTACCCAAAATCTTGTCAACGGCGTTCTTGGGTCTTGCTTCACCGATAACCACATTCTTCCCTTTCGCTCCTTTGGCTTGTTCAGGTCGAATAAGCACCTTGGCATTGTTCAGATCAAGAGTATGCACAGGGAATGGTGCCTTATCAATTTTCATCTCAGGAAAAATTAATCATCCTTCATTCATGGCCGATTGTACCTGGCGATGGAAGACATTACAATCACTAGTCGCATGAGAATAAGAATTATGAAATTTACAATATGCTCGCCGCTTTAACTCCTCAAGCGGCGGTATGATATGAGAAATCTTGATATGTTCCAAATGCAATAATTTATCAAAAATACGATCACATTTGGAGAGATTAAAAGTAAATTTCATTTCTTCTTTATGACTCTTTTGAGTCAGCTTGAGTGATGCACAAGAACAAGGTTTGGCCGCGGATGGCCAAACAAACTCAGTGGTGTATACCTTTTTATCCTCATCGTCTGATGAATCAGAATCATATTCAACAACATGAGTATTAGAACGATGGGTTTTATAGGTATCTTTAGCAGCTCTGAATCTATACTTTTGGTTTAATGCTCTAAGCTGCAACTTATTAAGCAAATAATACTCAAAGTTTTCAAACTTCTCTTTAAAATGCGAGCACAAACCATTAAGAGCAACATCCACCAAATCTTTATCAGAAATCAACAAATTAAAGCACCGGTTCTTAATTTCTTTGAATCTTTTAAAATAATCAGAAATAGATTCATCTTTCCCTTGTCTAACCGATGTCAAATCTGTCAATTTAGCTTCGTTACCCCCACTATAAAAGTGATCATAAATTTTTTGCTCTAATTCATTCCAGGAATGGACCAAATTTGGGGACAACAAAGAAAACCAAGAAAAAGCAGTTCTAGTTAAAGATAAAGAAAACAACCGAATGCGCAAAGCATTACTGGAAATAGCTTCACCAAGTTGAGCAACATATTGACTAATATGTTCCCAAGTTGATTTATTATCATCACCACTAGACTTAATAAAATCGGGAACACGCCAACCAGCAGGATAAGGAACCAAATCAAAAGCATCAGAATATGGTCGTTGATACAAACGGTTCCTACTAGGACGTAAACCAAGTTGCCCAAGTTGGGTTTTAAGTAAAGTGGCCAGATCTGCTTTCATCCTAGCAAGACCGGCCTCATAGTTACCACTAGTTGACGTTTGGGCATTAGTAGTTAGACGATGTGCTGTCGGATTAGTGGTAGTCATCGTCTGTGTGGCATTATGAGGATTGCTCTTAATTAAATCATTCCAAACATCTTGTGGTAATGGTGGTAGAAAAGGCGGTTCGCCGTATGATTTAGTGGTATATGGCGGCACAAAATTTGCCAATTCATTTGTTCGGCTAGCGGCAGCCAAACCTGGAATTGATGCAAGCGGTGGTGGTGTCGCCGAGGCTAGCACCATGGCACCGGTCTGACCGGTCTGTTGGACCGATCTGACCGCTCCAGCCGCCACAGCACCGGTTTGACCGGCCGATGCGGCTGGTTGGACCGGTTCGGCCCTGGGTGGCCGAACTATGCCTCGCGGTGGTGATTGCCCAGCGGAATAATTCGGTAGCATACCATATACTACTTCATTTGTAGATGCAGGTGCTACCGAAGGATCAGGGGTAAGGTCTTCAGTGGAATAAGTATGATCTACACCTTTACCCTTATCGAGTTTATCAACTCAATCAGAGAGACTAAGAAGCATATCTTGCGTAAACTTCTGTGAATCATCAATCTTCTTCCCAAGTTCAGACATGAGCAAATCAAAAAGATCTTAGGGAGAAGCGCTTACAGTGGTCGTAGAGGAAGTAGATTGGAACGATGGCATGACGAATTCAGCCTTCTTGACTACCTCATTCCGAGTTCTCCCGTAGCACGAGAGCAAGTTCTTCCTGGCTTTCTCCTCTTGCTTCTTCAGTTGAGCCTCAAAAGTGTGCGGTGCTCCTTGGGTAACTCATCGTACTTGACATCGACGACGTTCTTCGGATCAACCTTGGAAGGATCTCCACCGGTCATTGTAACCGATGTTGTCTTCTTCTTCCCTAGCGAAGTCGCCAAAAAGTATGTTGACGCAAATTTGGTCAACACACAAGTGCTAGGACACGCGGATCGCAACGATCAAATCACTAACGCCTTCCCACATAGACCGGTCAGACCGGCCTCACCAACCGGTCAGACCGGTTGAGGTAGAGAACACGCGAAGACCTAGAACTTCAAGCTCGGGAGGGACCCCGTCGGTGCTCGAAGATCTATGGTTGTTCTGGAGTCGGCAGACCACCCAGAATGCCCTCAGACGCCGTAGAGACGCAAGAACAGAATTAGGGTTGGAAAAGCTAAGGTTTGAGGAAAAGGTAAATGTAGATTGCATTGATTCGATTGTGGTTAAAAAACCCTCAATCGGCCGTAGCCTTTATATTTATAGGCCGGGGAAGTTGTACCCCTTCCAAATCGGGTTACAAAAGGACTCTAAATTACAAAGCTTACTCGACTCGGACTAAACAGGCCTAGACCAGTCTGACCGGTCAACCTCGGTGTTTGTCAATTTTGGCTGTCAACACAACGAAAGCTCTGTTTTGTCTCATTTGAACAGTGACAAAATTGCAGTAGCTAGCAGCTTGGCTGTTTTGTTCTCTCTAGCTACAGTTCAGTAATCTTTGCAATATCAGAAGCCAAGTTTTGCATAAACAGTATTGTTTGATCTAATAGCATTAGATTGCTTGCCTTGCCACCATGAAGTGATTAGCGTCACATACTTAGTTTAATCTTTCCTTGCATGTAAATGTCAGCAGTGGCTTTGTTTGTCATCTGCTTTTCTTGATAAATAGAATCTGTACTCGTCAGTTTCTTATGTGCTGATTAACTTCTTTACAAGTAATTGAATTGGATCAGTTTTGCAAAGGTTAATCTTTTCGCCAGTGATTAGTGAGTAGCTCTTTCCATTTACTTCAGCTTTGTATCAAGCTTTTAGAACCGTTCCTAGGATGAATTTGTCACTAGTTGAGCTGCGTCATCTTGGTGATGTGGTGTTGAGGTGGCAATTGGGATATAGACCTTCTCTTGGATCGGAGAGATTTTTTAAGGCTTCCATTCAACCCCCCCCCCCCCCCCCTCCCCTGCCTTTTCAGTCCTTCAACATGTTTGAGATCAGACCTTTAGGGGGGAAAGTTTGTTCAGCATTTAGTTGGAGAGTACTATGTTAAATAACCACAATTGTAGTATTACTAGCCTATCAATCCGTGCTCCCATGCGAGCTAATTAAAATTAATATAAAAATAAGGGCTAATAATTATAATTATCTATCTCACGCCCTCTTGCATCTATAAAATATTATAATACATACTCTAAAATACATATTTATTATTATCTAGTTGCAATAAATTTTATTTTACATCACAACTCCTTGTGTGTTCGATATATATTAAACTGAACTATTTACTTGTGAATTGGTATTTTTATCTCTTCCATCATACATGAATATATAGTGACACATATCGTGGATAATATCTTTATATAAATAATAATATAAAATAATCTATCAATAATGATAGAAATAGTAATTTAGAATTTTATATTGGTTACTTTTACTTCTAATAATGACATAATCAAATAATTTAGTTATATGCAAATTTAGGGGGTTATTTGTATTATTTGCATATGGCATAGCTGGGTAATTTACACGAAGATTAGGCTGTTATTTTAGATTTATTTTATAACGGCAGAGGTGGGTAATTTAGATACATATTTAGAGGGTTACTTTAATATATTTTCATAATGACAGAGCTGAGTAATTTATAAGGAAAGATAACAGATCTGATGACGGATATGATTAGAGTTGTCGGATTGATGACTGGATGTTTCTGATTTTTGTGAGAATTTTTAGGACTTCTCTATTTTTTTAGACACTACCAGAAAAAGGCTCATTCGCCCCTGGTTATTTGTACCGGTTATACATTGGGCCGGTACTAAACTTGCCCCGATGCCATTTTAATGCCGGGTCCAAATTTGAAAATCCTCAGAACCAATTTAGTACCGGGCCAATCCACCGGCCGGTACTAAAATGCGACATTTAGTACAGGGCTTTGGTATGCCTAAATTTCTCGCAGTTATCTACAGGGCTTTGGTTAGTACCAGTTTGCAATTTTGGCTAAATGTCGGTAATTTGGGGGTTTCATCTTTTTCTCGCTCTAATTCAAATTTCCAACATGAAATTTTGCCACAGGTGCAAGGATATGGCGTGCTAGGATTTGCCATCATACGGTAAGCGGCCAGCGGCCCACCTGGCGTCCCGCGTCTCCCCGGTCCTTACTCCCCACCGATCCAACTTTCCAGGTGCCCTGCGAGCCAGCGAGCCGAGCGCATCCGTCAGTCATTTATGGCTTGGTCGTAATCAGCGTCCACCCTAAATACAGCATGCAAGCCCACGTGTAGGCCGCCGAGCTAAAAGGTGAAAGGCTGTCTCCTCGGAGGCTCGGACGCACCCGGCCGCTGCTGGATGTCGCCTTGTCGTGCCCCTAAGCGGCTTTGCGCCCGCGAGCAGGCTGCCTTCCTGGGCCGTGGCGCCTTGGTCTTGCCGCGCTCCTCTCCGCCTTCGCCTAGAGTGATTTTGATGATCGTATGACAATGTAATTAATGAAACTAATATTTTTATTGAGTGAATATTTTTAGATCCCAAGGATGAAATAAAAAGGTCATACAAAATAAATCACGAAGAAAAAACTCAAAGAAACGCTGAATTGGACGAATTCTACTGAAATCAGCAGCACCAGAAGGCATCGGTACATCCGATGGTTGTCGGAAGATACGATACCCTGGCACCTATGCAAGTTTGAACGACCTCTGGAGATCAATGGAAGATCAAATGAAGCATCGGTTGAACCGACAAGGCCAAGTTAAACATCGGTACATTCAACGTATTATGTTCCAGAGACGATGTCAAGCGTGAAGCATCCAGGTCTTCAGCACCGGTTGAACCGGTGGTGCACCGGAGCATGCCATCGGTGCAATGATGTCAGCAGAAGAGAGAAGTCCAACGGCTAGTCTTGGCGCTGTGTGTGACCGGTTTAACCGACGTCCTAAGCATCGGTTTAACCGATGGTCCCTGGAGTCACTGCAACTGTGTCAGGAAGCCAACGGCTACTTCAGTTGTTGTGAGTGACCAGAAGAACCGACGCCCCAGCACCGGAAGTTCCGATGCCTACGCAGAAATGTGCCCAACGGCTCCTAACGGCTAGTTCAAGTGTGTGGCCTATATATATATGTGTGATCTCCCGGCCATTTTGAGTTTGCTAGAGTTGTTGGACATCCCACACACACCCAAGAATACATCCAAACCATCCAAGAGCTTAGTGATCAAATCTTTAGTCCTTAGCACAAGTTTTGTAAGTGTTAGTGCTAGGTTAGCTCTTTAGTGAGTGGACAAACAAGGTTGAGATCCTTGTGGCTAGTTTTTTTTTTTGCGGGAGGAAAGCATATGTAGTATTGAGTAAGGAATATGTACAGAATGCCGTACACATACAGACGCGTACATAGAGCAAATAGAGAATACATCAGCTTCAGCCTACCTAGACAAAGGTCCCTGACAAAGATAGAAATTACAAACAGGTCCCTAGAAACCTCTGAGCATGCCCGAGACACCTCGTCCTCCTGGGCGCTGTCGCCGGAGTCACCGCCGGAGCCAGAAGCCAGAAGAAAATAAGGCATCGCACCTAGGATCGAAGGAGCTCCAATCGCACAAAGACTTTTGAAGAAGCGGAACCAAACATGTATTTCGGTGCGCCGGCCTCCTTAGAGCATTGGTGGCTCGCCTACACATCAAAGACCCTCCGACTTCGTGTGGAGCAGCGTCGACAACATTGTGCGGGGGACGGAGACCCCTCCTTCGCGGGCAATCTCCCTTAGTGGAAATCGGGATCAAGGTGACCATGATTGTATTCACGGAAGAGACTTGATTCTTGGGAAGCGATACTCTTCGTGAGTGCTTCAACAACGTGGATATGCAGGCGCCTTGGTGGCAATCTGAACCACGGAATAAATCCTCGTGTCAAGAGTTTGCTTCCTCTCATCCCTCCTTTAAGTTTCCGTATTTCATATTGCAATCTTTGTGTCTTTACTTTCATAGAGTAATATCTTGATAGGATTGGCTATAGATTGCTAAACTCTTTTGGGTGAAGGTTTCACACTAAAGTGAATCATAGTTGAACATCTAGATAGCTTGTTTTAGTTTAAATTTTTTGCAAACTAGTTGGAGCCATAAGTTGAAGTTTTTAAGTTGCCTAATTCACCTCCTCCTCCTCTTAGGCTAGAGCACCCGATCACTTTCAATTGGTATCAGAGCTGGGACTCACTTCTCTCACAAAGAAAGCCAATTTCATTGGCAAATTTGTGTTACCGGCTCATTAGATCGGTAGGCTTCACCGTCTAGTGAGTTAGCTCTTAGAGGGAAATGATGGATCATTTTAGACCCACTCCACGGTTCGACGACACGGGCTTCCAACGATGGAAGGTGTTAATGCAAGCCCATCTCCAAAGCGACGTGACTAAACGTTTGGAGAGTTGTGAGTGAGGGCATAACAAATAATGGTCAACAAGAGAAGCAATATGATTCACCGCAAAATGCATAATTTTGTCTTCTTTTAGTGATAATGTGTTCAATCGTGTTTATTCTTGTGAAAATACTAAAGAGCTATGGAAGACTATCATTAAGAACCATGAGAGCACGGAGGATATTGCCAATGAAAGATATCATGTTCTCATTGATAAGCTTAATAGCTTTAAGCAACTTGATGATGAGAATGCCGAATCTATGTACTAACGATTGAATACTCTTGTGAATGAGATTAATTCGCAAGGTGTGAAACAAATTGAAGATACAGAACTCATTCGCAAGATTTTTCACTCACTCCGAAGGCTGGACTATGATTTGGTGACCACAATTCTATATGAGAAACAGCTCAACACTTTGACACCAAATCAAGTCCTCAACAAAGTGATCGCCCATGAGCTACGCAATGACATCAAGACAAAAGCGCCATCCTCTTCACCAACGCATAGCTCACTTGCATGCAAACAACACAAGAAGTTGAAGAAGATGGCTATCAAAGGTAGCTCAAGTGATGAGAAAGAAGAGGATGCAAGAAGTTCCTCAAATGATGAAAAAGAGCCAATGAACCCCAACCTCTACAAGCAAGTGAAGAACATGAACAAATGCTTGAAGAAAATCAACTCATGAAGGTTGAGAAGAGGCTCAAGCATGAATCATTTGCCACATTTGGTGAATGGGTAAGCGGTGGTGAAGAATCAAGCGAGAGTTCAAGTGATGAATCAAACAAGCAATTCACCACCCGCATGGGATCATCATCCAACATTTGATTTATAACCAAAGGTATGAATAGCGATGTAAGTGATGATGACTCCGAATCTCCTTCAATTGATGAACTTCTAGACTTAATTTATGAGCACCAAAGAGTCATTTAGAAGCAATCAAAGAAAATCAAAAATATTAATGCTCTCAATGATCTAAATGCTTCTCTTGCTATAAATTTTGTAGATTTGATGTGCAAATTCAAATTACTTAGCAAGGAGCATGAAGAGCTCAAATTAAAAATTGAGAGTATTAATGATACTAATGACTATTTGGAAATGAAGCAAACTATCCCTTGTGCAATTTCAATCTCTAGGGTAGATGCTTCAACTTCTTGCATTGATTTAATTGATGAATTTTGCTCTAACCCTTGCAATGAGAAATGCTATGAGAATGTTGTTGTAGAATCATGTGATGATCTCATTGCCAAGGAGAATGATGAACTCAAGCAAGAAGTTGAGAGGCTCCTATGGGACTTGTATAGATTGAAGGGCAAAGGCATAGAAAGCAATGTCCAACTTTCTCATGATAACCGTAAAGACATGGTGAAGAAGCTTGAGAAGGGGTCCACCGTGACTTGCTTAAAGTGCCACAAATAAGGCCACAAGTCCAACAAATATCATCAATCAAGAAAGAAGCTTCCGGATAAGAAGAATAAGAAGAAACTCACAATCAAGAGTTCTCTCATCTACACCAAGCCCAACCGGAGGAACAAAAGCAATAGCACCTCCTATGTGATCAAAAAGAAGACAAATAGAAATGTGGTTGCTCACAAGATTGGGAAGAAGGAAAGGAGTTGGAACCGCTTCATTTAGGTGCCCAAAAATATAATCACCAACATAGAGGGGCCTCAAATGGTGCGGGTTCCAAAGAAGACTTGAAGCCCAAGAATGGCTTCGGGGGATTTGAAGGCTTAACTTACAAGTTTAAGTGAAGATTCGAGCCAAAACAAACTAAGCTCATAACTTGGAAATTTGTTGCCCAAGTCCCCCAAAATAAGGTAATGGTAGCTAGATCTCAATTCAAGCATCATGTAGCTCCATTGCTTTTGTTAGGATGTTTGCATGTTTTGCATCTCCTAGTGTTGTATATGGTGGGTTGCTTGTGTAATGATTCTAATCCATGAGCAACCTATATGGTTTGATAAGTGTGTAGAAAGCTATACAATGTTACCCTTCATGGTACATGGACTTCATGAGGTATGTGTTTCATTTGTGTACCATAAACACAAAGTATAGGATAAACTTCCTAATTGTGTCAAAATCAATGTGCATACATTTGCTTGGTGATTAAAACACTAAATGCACACATTCAGGGGGAGTTCATCCTATGGTTTGTGATTTTGAGACTAACATGTTTGCAAGTTTATCTTTTGTAGTCTCACGATGGAGTTAACACTCTAAGATAATGTTATTCACGCTCAATGTGAACTAACAACTCTACAAGAGTGATTAGATAAAACTTTGTGCTTTCATGCATATTGAGTCATACTCTATTGAATTTAAATGCTCATATCTAAGTTCATAGGCCATGTGCTCATACATTTGTTTAACCTTGGTGTACCAAATACTCATCTTTTAATGACTTTCAATTGGTTGCAAGTCACTTTCAAATTGGTACATGCAAGGTAAATAAATGACCCCTGTAGGTATGCAAGGTTCTAAACTCATTCATTTAGTATAATTGTCATTTCCTTTTATTTTAAAGCTACCTCCGTGCAATGATATGATCTAAGCTTTCTTGTTGAATCATCTAGTTGTGCACTTGATTTTCACATTATCATGTTGTGTACACACTTGTGGAAAGCTTAGCTCATGTCATCCTAGTTTTTGTGATTTTGTGATCCACCTTAATAATTTTTCAATTGGTATCTTCATTGATATCATACAATTGGATCATGAGTCATGGAACTAACTCCCTAGGATACTAATCTTCTCTTGAGCTATATTGCTTTGCAAGAGTCTTTTTAGGTGATTTAATTCCAAAGGGGGAGAAATGTTGATCAAAGCAAGGCATGCTCCTAACAAAGGGGGAGAGATATTCCCAAAAATGAAATGTATATTTCAAAGGGGAAAAAATGTCAAGTGGATCAAGTCAACATATGAGGGAGGAGTAGCAAATATGGGGAGGAACAAATGGGGAATTATGGCTTTATGAGGAGGCCAAGTTGACATTGGATGGTGGTAAGAATCTAAACAAGTATAAGTGGTTCAATTTATCTATTTTTGTAAATTTTATGCTTGCTTTGATTGTGTTGTCATCAATCACCAAAAAAGTAAGATTGTAACGAACATGACACCATTTATACCATTTCGAGTGATTTTGGTGATCGTATGACAACGCAATCAATGGGACTAATGTTTTTGTTGAGTGAACATTTCTAGATCTCAGGGAAGAAGTAAAAAGGCCACACAAAGCAAAACACGAAGAAATAACTCAAAGAAACGCTGAATTGGACGAGTTCTACTGAAATCAACAGCACCGGAAGTTCCGATGCCTATAGCATCGGTGCATCCGATGGTTGTCGGAAGATCTGATGCCCTGGCATCTATGCAAGTCTGAGCGGCCTCTGGAGATCAAGGGAAGATCAAATGAAGCATCGGTTGAACCGACAAGGCCAAGTTAAGCATCAGTGCATTCAACATAAAATGTTCCAGAGACGATGTCAAGCGCGAAGCAGCCAGGTCTTCGGCACTAGTTGAACCGGTGGTGCACCGGAGCATGCCCTCAGTGCAATGATGTCAGCAGAAGAGAGAAGTCCAACAGCTAATCCTGGCGCTGTGTGTGACCGATTTAACCGACGTCCTAAGCATCAATTTAACCAATGGTCCCTGGAGTCATTGCAACTGTGTCAAGAAGCCAACGGCTACTTCAGTTGCTGTGAGTGACCAGAAGAACCGATGCCCCAGCACCGGAAGTTCCGATGCCTACGCAGAAATGTGCCCAACGGCTCCTAACGGCTAGTTCAAGTGTGTGGCCTATATATATGTGATCCCCCGACCATTTTGAGTTTGCTGGAGTTGCTGGACATCCCACACACACCCAAGAACACCTCCAAGCCATCCAAGAGCTTAGTGATCAAATCTTTAGTCCTTAGTACAAGCTTTGTAAGTATTAATGTTAGGTTAGCTCTTTAGAGAGTGGACAAGCAAGGTTGAGATCCTTGTGGCTGGTTCTAGAGTGAACCAAACTTGTATTTCGGTGTGCTGGCCTCCTTGGAGCATTGGTGGCTCGCCGGCACGTCAACGACCCTTCGGCTTGGTGTGGAGCAGCGTTGACAACATTGTGCGGGGGACGGAGACCACTCCTTCGTGAGCAATCTCCCTTAGTAGAAATCGGGATCAAGATGACCGTGATTGTGTTCACGGAAGAGACTTGATTCCCGGGAAGCGATACTCTTCGTGAGTGCTTCAACAATGTGGATGTAGGGGCGCCTTGATAGCAATCTGAACCACGGGATAAATCCTCGCGTCGAGAGTTTGCTTTCTCTCATCCCTCCTTTAAGCTTCCGCATTTCATATTGCAATCTTTGTGCCTTTACTTTTATAGAGTAGTATTTTGATAGGATTGGCTATAGGTTGCTAAACTCTTTTGGGATGAGGATTTCACATTAAAGTGAACCGTAGTTGCACATCTATATAGCTTGTTTTAATTTAAATTTTGTACAAATTAGTTGGAGCCATAGGTTAAAATTTTTAAATTGCCTAATTCACCCCTTCTCCCTTTTTAGACTAGAGCACCCGATCATTTTCACCACCCACAGATTGCGCGATGCCGCCGCCATGAGCTTGTGCGGGCGGCCGGCGGCGGCCGGCTTTGTGTCCGCCGCCGCGGGGACGCTGCGCTTGAGGGTGGCCGGCTGAAGGGAGGGCGGCGGCTCTAGTCTAGACTCTGGAGTCGACCGGCCGACAGGGAAGAATGGAAGCAGAAGCCGATGCACTGGCGGGAGGGGCGACTGGCCTCCACGGACGCGCCGGCCGCCGAGCTGATGTGCCGCGTACCACCAGGTGAGCGGTACTTGTTCCGCCTGCATCCTGAACGAAGATCCATGCTCCGTTCCTCACGCGTTCCAGCCAGCGTTCCACGTCATCCCCGTTCCTCGTTTGGGAACGAAGTTCCCGGAACATGAAACGCCGTGTCATTCCGCGTTCCGTGTGACTAAGGTCCCCAGCGACCTCGGCGGCGTGCGTCGCGTTGGCCTCCGTGGTGGCGCTCTCGGTGAGGTTTGGGTTGAGCGGACAATGTGGAGCATCTCATGGCGGGCGGCGGCGGGACGGAAGCCAGCACCACCTCGCAGGCACCGCAATCAGAGTGGCCCACCCTCAACATGCTTTACAAATTGGCCCGTCGAATGGATCCAATATTTCAGAAAATAACACCTGTATTTACGTATACCCCCCTAATTCAGATCGCGTAGAGTAAACATTCGGATCTATATTTACATATACACTCCTGAATTTTTACATTAAGGTCCATCATTTGGGTCGCAGTGTTTGCCCAGCGCGCAGCGGTGGTGGGTTCAAGTAGACGAGGCTCAGCGCGCCGCGGCGCCGGTGCAAAATGAAGCCGCGGTGGGCGTTGGCTGTGCTGTGGCCTCCCCTCTCCCGTGCAGAACCACGCCGGCGTACAGACCCTGCGCGCGCACGAGACGTCAGACCAGGCCAGCAGATAAGCCGCTAGAGCTCCGCCCCGCCGAACTCAGCCAGGCGTCGGATTGACACCGAGAGAGTCCGACGCACGGCGAAGGTGGGTGAACTGCGGCGAAGGGACGGCCACCATGTCCCATCTCACGCCACGTTGGAGAATGCTCCGAGCTGCGGACGGTTTTCTCCCCAAAAATGTCCGGCGTCGGACTGTCGGAGCCCCGGCCGGTGGCTGTGGTTGGCCGGTGGCATCTGGTGCTTGGACATGACCGCAAGAGGAAGCCTGAAACGAGGCTGTCGCCTTCCGGGTGAAACGGCGAGAGAAAGACCAGGCGGAAAGTGGTGTGGTCAGCGAGGCCGCGCCTTGGAGCCATATGCCCACGCCATGGAGCCACCTCTGAATCCTAGAAAACTTGCAGCATATTCAGAGATGCAAATTCAGACTACCCTTAGCTTCTGTGGATGACAACGATGCAAATTCTGACATTGCTAAAAGGTCCCTAGTGCTGACTGATCGGTGTTCTCCTAATGTTCACCTTAAAGAGTTTCATTCAGTCTGAGCTCAGGTAAGTTCCTATTCTGACAATTTCCGGGTGGACTGAAGCTCACCTACAATTTCAGTAATGGCAACTATGATAACCAACTGAAATTTTCAGTGTGCACGTTCTCATATATCATCTAGGCAGTCATGTTCTGTCTACAGAAAAGAAAGTATTTAAAAAAACGTTAAACTCTGCCATGATCACAAACAGTTAGCAATGATGCAGGAATTTCAATGCAAAAAGCCATACTTGTTCAGATTCTTGTAGCCTACAACTATTATACCATCATACATCCAAATACTACTAAACTTTTATTAAGC
The DNA here is from genome assembly GCF_016808335.1 of Panicum virgatum. NCBI lineage: Eukaryota > Viridiplantae > Streptophyta > Magnoliopsida > Poales > Poaceae > Panicum > Panicum virgatum. The sequence goes on along the minus strand of NC_053143.1, from coordinate 51,139,160 downwards.
CATGACAGCCTAGTTTGTGAATTGATTTCTAAAAATGTACTATAATCGGAGTGTAGTTTTGTAAAATTTACTCTAATTATACTATTCAAGGGTTAAAGATTCTGAACTTGACAAAAATCCTCTCTGTAACTGTAAATATGCGCCATCGCGCGATGACCCATCCCTCCACTTCACCAATCCAATTGCTCACTGTAGAATTATTCCTCCATTTCTGGTTTGCAGCAGCCCCACATCGCTTGGCCTGCTGAATCTGAGCACTTAATTCGAACAGAGGAACGTCTGCTCATCTGAATGTGCTGCAGCAGCTGGCCAGCGCACCACTTCTGAATCCTGAAGAATCTGCACCGGGAATGTGTCGTGCATCCACGTTCAAACTGATGTAGGATATTTAGAACCAACTGCGAGGTAATTTACAGCCACATCCTAGGTGAATCACATCTTCATTGCGATGCTGAACTTACTCTACGAGGGAAACTGTTTTGTCAGAAAAAGCCTCACCTCGACAGGCTAGAGATACTGGTTGCAGGTCGGTCAAGCGTGCCCGTGCCCGTGCAGGTAGCCTTTATCTCTCTTGTCTTGTCCCCTTCCTGACAGAACAGTCTGGACATAATGCCTGACTAAATTCCTGACAGCAGCTGAAAAATATGCAGACTGAGTAGTGAGTCTGAATATTCAGACTACTCTTCTGTGGACAACACTGAAGCAAATTCAGCTGGAGTTTGTGATCAACTGATCATAATTTAACTACCTGAAATCCGATTGTGGCTGCTGCGCTCCTGCCTGATCTCAGACGCTGTGGCCGGCGGTGAAGGGTGGCCGGCTAGGTAGCATAGAAGAAGAGAAAAACTGAAAGGGAATACCAATCTCTGAAGCTAATTGTGTCCTATATATCATGTACTCGTAAAGAAAGGCAATTGGGCTGAGCACGATATCTTTTGTGGTCCACAAAAAAAATTAGACTTGGAATAGGGCGGCGGCAATTGTTTGTTTTTGCATCGACTGATGGGACGACGATTTTCACAGGAGGGAAATGTAGGGGAGGAAGATTCTTAGGGGGGAAAATTAAGAAGCTGCGACTGAATGGCTGAATTTTATTTACAACTCTCCAAACAGATCATCATCTTGATGATAACTCTATGGAGGGATACAAACAACAATCTTGAATAAAATACGTCGTGAAATTAATATGCACCGGGAAGATGCATTCCTTCGATTTGTGTTTCTAACCATTTTTGTCCCAGAGAAGCTTTCAAACTAGTATTGCCAAGCTTGCACAATGTTCAAAATGCTCACATAAATATTACTCCTCTTTCCTTGTTTACAGTTCCCTGTTTGTATCATATATTCATGCCAATACACAGCTCACATATAATCATGCCAAGTCATGATTTATGTAAATAATAGTTTTTCAAAGGTTCACCATCTCATCCAACACCGTTAGACACACAAGCTAGTATCCACACTATTCATCGTCCTTTAGCAGAATTTGCCAAATTTGACAGCAACTGTGTACCCATTCGGTCAAATGCAATGAACGCGTCAAAGTAAGACATATATACTCTTTCCCTTCAGCACAGTTTCCACAATCCATCAAACAAACAAGAAGAACAATTATTCTCGAAGGCCTACCATCACATCACACCCCATAGCTTCAATAGTTCTCTTATTCCCAATGGAGGAACATACTATAGTCCTCAATGTTGGGGCAGGACCTGCAGGCCTTGCAATGCAGCATGCCTCACCCAACTCTCTATCCCTTATGTAATCGTTGAGCGTGAGGATTGCAGTGCATCCCTATGGCGCAACCGTGCCTATGACCGCCTCAAGCTACACCTGGCAAAGGAGTTTTGTGAGCTACCCCACATGTCATACCCGGTAGATGCTCCAACATACATCCCAAAGGATCAGTTTGTGAAGTACCTCGATGATTACATTGAGTGTTTCGACATCCAACCAAAGTACAATACTGCCATCGAGTCATGCACATATGATGAAGGTAGAAGGTGTTGGTTCAGTATGGCTCGTGACATGAAAACGTCCATGGTGGTTAGGTACGTGGCTAGGTTCCTTGTCGTAGCAAGTGGTGAAAATAGTGCAGAGAACATTCCAGTGATCCCTGGACTGCATGGGTTTGCTTGAGAGATTATCCACTCATCAAGATACAAATCAGGTGCCACCTACTCAGGGAAGAATGTACTAGTGGTTGAATGTGGCAACTCTGGAATGGAGATTGCCTATGATTTGGCATCTCATGGTGCCAATACATCAATTGTTGTTCGAAGCCCGGTAAGTTTATTGTTCCTATGTGCATTTAAAAGCACATATGAGATGGGCTTTTTTGTTAAATTGTCTATTTTTTTAAAAAAATGATGCAAAGGAGAATTCATAATATAATAGCTTGATTTTACATAAATTTTAATTTCTAAAGCAAAATAACATACATAGTCCTAAACATGAGGAAATGTGGGGTGATACTTCTAGAAAGACAAAAGCTCTATGCATATCTATGTTGTTATGCTCCTACAAGATATATGTGTGTGACATATTGTCTTCTTATAGGTACATGTAGTGACAAAAGAAATAATCCGGTTGGGCATGTCATTGGTCCAACATACACCTGTGAATGCTGTGGATGATCTTCTCGTGAGGTTGTCAAAATTTGTATTTGGAGACCTTTCAAGGCATGGAATTGTGAGACCAAAAATAGGTCCTCTCCTTTGTAGCGAAAATGGCCTCTCATGCCATATTTCAATATAATGTTTTGGCGATTGATGACACACGCAACACTTGAACTAATGTGTTTGCTTAGATGATATACTCAGGCTTTTAGGTTCAAGTGATGACAAAGAGAAGAGAGGCAAAGCTAGGCCCGAAGGGCCGCCCCTACACACGTCGGTGCATTGACTTGAGCACGTCTGGGAGTTTTAGTATCACCGGTTAAACCGACGTAAGGCAAAATGTACTCATCGGTGCAATGACAGAGATGGCCTGCGGGCTAGGGTTTGGCACCGGATGAACCGACGATAGGAAGTTTGAATACGTCGGTGCAATGGCAGAAGCAGACCAAGAAAAATGCATACATCGGATGAACCGATGATGCACCGGTTAATGGCGTCGGTGCAGTTGTCCAGAGAGTTTGTTTTTCAAGGATCAGAGGACAGTTGCACTCACCGGTTAAACCGATGCTAATATTACATACACCGGTCGATTGCGTCGGTTGATTGCCCGTACACGTAACGGCTAGTTTTCAGTGGGCAGTTTAGTATCACCGGTTAAACCGACGATGGCAATTTGGGGAGCATCGGATTAACCGGTGTTAAGCACATTTCTGGCAGCTTTTCTCCAACGGCTATATTTGCTTGTGCTGCCTATATATACCCCCAAGGCCGCACCATTTGAGTGCGCTGGAGTTCAAAGAAGTATACTAGAGCTAAAGATCATCTCCAACCACCATAGAGCTTCATTGTACATCATATAGGCTTAAGCACACTTGTTAGAGTGCTTAGTGCTTGATTAGGGATTAGTTCTTGCGAGAGCTCCCTTGAGAGAAGTCTTGCTACGGCAAGCAAACACTTGTACTCGTCATGTGACCCTCCGACTTGGTGTGGAGTGGCAACGACACTTTGTGCGGGGAAGGAGGCCCCTACTTGGTGTTAAAGCTCCAAGATAGTGAAGACGGTGCCGTGGTGACGCTTCGAGATAGACGGTGGCGGTGACCTCGTCTTTGTGACTTGGTGTCACTTAGCCTTTGCTTGTCGGGAGCCTTGGAGGCGTGGCAAGACGGTGATCAAGCGAAGAGACTCGGCATCACACTTGTTCTTTGTGAGCAAGTGGTCGTGGACGTAGGGAGGGACTTTGGTGTCCTAACCGAACCACGTTAAATCGTGTGTCTTGGTGTCTTCACGGGAGTTTGCATATCCTCTCCCTTACCGCTTTACTTACCGCATTACATTTCCGCATTTACTCTTTCTTGCTTACCTTTACTTTCCTAGTTAGTTTGATTAGGATTGGCTATAGGTTGCAAGTCTTTTGGGGTAAGTAGAGGGTAGCATAGATAAACCTTAGTCATAACTAGCATGTGTATGACGTGTTAGGTTTATCTTATGCAATTAGATTGAGCCCTAAGATAGAAAAGCGATTAGCGACCCTATTCACCCCCTCCCCCTCTAGGGTCGGACACCCCGGTGATCCTTACATCCTTCTCAAGGCAAAAACCGGTCGATCCGCTGTGATTGATGTTGGGACAGTTGGTTTAATTAAGAAAGGGGTGATCAAATGAGTATATTTCCTCGTACAACAAAAGATTATAGAATAAAGTTTCTTCAATGACTTATTTGAGTTCGTTTATCCTTGTAGGTGCTTGGCAACATTTCCAATATCAAGGGCGGCATAGTTGAATTTGAAAACATGAATGAAAGAACTTTCGATGCCATTGTGTTTGCAACTGGATATAAAAGCACAGTAAATATGTGGCTCAAGGTACATAGCAACGTCAACGTTTGGTCTTTTCTTACAAAAATAATCATGGTTTTAAATAGCGGGCTATAGGCCCGCTATAGCTTTTTTAGAGGGTCCCCGCTATGCTATTTGTATTTGTGCCGCTATGGCAGCTATGTCCGCTAAATTTGGCTATAGCTGCGCTAAATGGCATAGCTTTAGCACCACTATAGCCTTATCCTTAGCTTAGTGCTACTATTTTGGTCTTTTGGACAATTGAATATTTGATTGTATGAAATTTATAGTATTGTCAACTTAAGTAATGCTCCCGTAGCCCTAGAAACATGTTTATGTTTATAAAATTCGCTAATTACTATATTTTTATGCATCTATTACTTGTATTTTTCATGGTTTAGTAGTAAACCGCTATATGCCATAGCCCGCTATAGCTTCCGCTATAACCTCTTAGCCTCGAAAAAAATTATGCCGCTATTTGCAATAGCCCGCTATTTAAAACTATGAAAATAATGCAATAGGTGTGGCATTTGTGTTCCAATAAATTTGTTAATAATATATCATTGTAACTTGTGGTTGCAGAATGGTCAAAGCGTGCTGAATAATGATGGATTGCCTAAGAAAGAGTTCCCGAATCATTGGAAGGGTCAAAATGGGCTATATTGTGCTGGTTTGGCAAAGTGGGGCCTGGCTGGCCTTGCCATGGACGCGAAGAAAATCGCCAATGACATATTATCTTGTCTAGCTTCCATGCATGATATCTAGCTAGATTAATTAGCACTACGCAACCTTTAATACACATTTGTGGGTGGTGTGAGGAATGTTGAGTACTCTATCCTGCTTGTGATGAGTGAATTATCAACCGTGCGGTGTGATCGTGCGCTTGGTCTTTGGTTTGCAGGTACACGGGCGTCGAGTGTTGACGGAGAGCTGCCGTGGAGGTGCTGTGGCCGATGGACCGTGCGGTGGACGGCGGTGAGGGCAGCCGGGACCGGAGCTCGGACCGGGCGGCAGCTGTGGCGTCCACTCCTGGATCGAGGGCGCAAGCGGCGACGGAAGGCGGGTTTCTTGGTTTGCGCCACAAAACCAAGGAGGCGGACGGCGGTAGAAGACGCCAAGTCGTGGAGGCACGGGCGTCGGTTTCGGGACTGACGGAGGCGACGGGCGTCGACGGCGTCTAGGGCCTTGCTGCGGGCGAGGAGGTGACGGGCGTCGGGCGGCATCTAGGGCCGTCAGAAGGCCGAGGCGGGAACGGCGTCTAGGGCCACGGCGTGGAGGCGGGGATCTTCCCGCGCGTGAGGTTTTGGCGGTTTTCTCAAAACCGGCCACCTACCCGGGTTTCGCGGACCCTCCAAAACCGCGGACCTGATCTTCATCAAGATGGCGGCATCGCAGAGAAGACTTCGTTTCGAAGAAAGAACCTCGGCCGTCGGATGAGATCGTGTACAGAGGGTGCTGCAGGCCAACCGGTCTGACCAGTCCCTGGCACCGGTCTGACCGGTCTAACCAATCGGTCTGACCGGTCCCGCGGGTATAAATACCTCTTCACTTGTGTTAAGTTAATTGCGGCTTTTGTAATCAGTTCGTGAACTCTTCTGTTCTCCAGGCCGCCGCCCCTGCGTCTCCCTCTCTCTGTTCTTCTCTTTAGAGTAGATTTTGTCCATGGATTGTTGAGACCTTGTGTGGGATTTGATTGGGAAAGGAGGCCCCATCCTCTTTGTGCCCTCTGGGCTTTTTGAATCAATCTCATCTCCTCGTTTTGTGCCTTGTGCGATGGATTTCGATCTTGTTTTTGGTGCACATGATTGCGAGGATTCTACGAGCTCTTTGTTGTGATTCTCGTGCTTCTAATCCTGTCCCAAACCCTCTGGAATCACGAGCTCTTTTGAATTGGATTTCTTGAGTTTTTGAGTAAACCCCAATCCTTCTTGATCTCCCCTCAAATTCTCAAGATTTGTTGATCTTTAGGACGAGATCTCTTAGGGATATGTTCATGGAGTAGGGGCGAAGCTATCCCCCAAGTTTCATCGATTTTCGTGGTCGTTTGGCTGAGATTCATCATTTGAATCCAAGTTTTCGGGGGTTTTCTGGGTGCCACCGGTCAGACCGGTAGGCAAGACCGGTCAGACCGGTCTGCTAGTTTTTGAACAGCCGAGACCGGTCAGACCGGTACAGTGCACCGGTCAGACCGGTCCAGGCAGATCAGTTCTGCAGTTTTCCCGATTCGCTTTCGATTTGCTTCGTGGTTTCGCTCGCTCGTTCGAGGCCTTTTATGTTGGTTTAGCTTTTCCATTGCTATTCCAAACTCTGGTCAGAACGCTTGAGGGCTTGGGTGATTTTCGGGATATAGGCCGACGGTTTGAATTTCGGAAGAAATTTTGATCGGCTCCCATTCACCCCCCCTCTGGTCGCCGGCTTCGGTCCCTCATGGTGTATGTTATCAACCTTCATGTTGTAACAAAATTTCATGTAATAGTTTGTAAAAATAATTACCTTACCATTTTCCTTTAGATTTATCAGGAAATATCTAGATTCCCATCTATCCATGTCTCTTACAATTTTCTTACTTACTACAACTTGGGTATCTGGTTATTTATTTAGTGTTGTCTGACGTGGATCACATGCTGACTCAGCATGGTAAATGATTAGCGTGACCATTATCTTATTAGACATTAGGAGGATGGTAGATCATCATTGTAGTTTCCATATTGTTGTAACTTTTAGGCTAATCATTATCTCTCAAGAAATTCTTCCTTTAATTTGACAAAAAGATAAAACCTAGCGTACCGCAGCAGCTCCTCTGAAGAAAACCTCAAGTTAGTTTGAGAAAAAGAAAAACAGAACCATCTATTTATCATGAACCGAGTTAATTATAATACTGCAGATTAAAAGATAGGACGTGCCTAACTTACGGCCGGCCGTAAGTTGGACCGGTGGTACGGCCGCCCCCTCAAATATGTGTGCATGCACATGAAGGACAAGAAGAGAGAGAAAAAACACATGCATGAACGTAATTTCAAAATAAAAAAGATCATAGTTTCAAAACCTAGCATCAAAATCAAAATCCGATTGCACAGATTTGTTTGTTTCAATAAAAGCTTCAAAAAAAGATCTCACACCACTATGTTTTGATGATATAATTTTTTTAGAGAAAAATATTTTTTCGCATATTCTAATTTGCTTATGACGTTTGCAAAAATTGCTTATAGGTTTACATAATGTTGCTTTTTCATGCCCGAGTTCGGTTAAGTGGATATTGATGTTCATATTAAGATAGACTGTTTAGTGTCCATAGTGGATAAGTGTAAACAATTTTATTAGGTAGCTGAATGTTGATTGCATGATCAATAATAGGCAACTTTAGCAGCTCAGTTGAGCATTTTAACTAATTTATTTTGGTATTTTCTCATTGTACATAAAGCAATTTATGGGTTTTAAAAAATATTGTCGAAATATATTCAAGTGGGATCTTGTTTTGAAGGTCTTCTCGAAAGAGATACAATTGTGCAATCGGAATTTGAATTTGACGGATGGTTTAAGAACTACAACTTTTTTAGTTTTGAAATTACTTGCATGTACTACTATTCCGTGGTAGTGGAGGGTGAGTTTAGTCTGCCGTACAATACCGCGAGCGTACGACCGGCCGTAATAAAGTCATTACCTAAAAGATATGCCCACTGCTAAATAAATCTGCGAAGCAACTACATAACACATACTTACTCCGTATAAATTTATTCGGACACGTAGCAGATTCATACATAATTACACACACACACCCCGTCGGCGAGCGTGCGCCGGATCCTCATCTGCGTCGTCGGGTGCACTTCTTCCAGCAGGTGTCCAGCATCAACGCCATCGTGCTCTACAGCCCGCTGGTGTTCCGGAAGGCCGGTATGTCGTCGAACAACGCCGTGCTCGGCGCCACCGTCGGCGTTGGGGTCGTCAAGATGTGCTTCATCCTGGTGGCTGTGCTCTTCTCCGACCGCCTCGGCCAGCGGCCGCTCCTCCTCGATAGCGCGGCGGGGGTGGCCGCGTCGATGGCATCGCTGGGGGCGGCGCTCATCATCAGCACCCCCGGCGCGGCGGCGGCGGCCACCGTCACGTCGGTGCTGGCCTTCATGGCGGCATTCTCCATTTCTCCGTCGGGCTCGGGCCGCTACTGGCGGGCACGTACAGCGCCGAGGTCATGCCGCTGCAGCTGCGGGCCCAGGGCGCGAGCCTGGGCATGGCGGTGAACCGGTTGACGTGGGCGCTGGTGAGCATGACGTGGGCGCGAGCGATCACCATGCCCGGGTGCTTCTTCCTCTACGCCGGGGTGGCCGCGGCCGCCTGCGTGTTCGTGTAACGCCCGGATGCCGGAGACGAGGGACCGGAGCCTCGAGGACATGGACGAGCTCTTTGCTAAGTGATCCATGGTTGATGGCTTCGATCACCACTAGTGAACGAGGCAGTAGTCCAGAGTTAGTATCAGGATGTTTTGTTGTTACCCGGCAGTTATGCTACAAATTGTGTGCGCCATTTTTGTTTTCACATTGGAACCTGAAATTGTCGATTTACTTTAGCCGTACACGGCTATTGGTGAATTTGTCGCCTCTATCACATTTTGTACTCTCCTATTAATTCAGAATTTACATACGTAAGGTGTGGGAAGGTCATGATGACGTACGCTATGTACAGAAATAGTTTTTGAGGAAAGATATAGTAAGGACTTGAGTACACTTGAAAATAATTTTCATATAGCGTGTTTATAGCCATTTCTGTACTAGGTGAAGCTTTCAAATTGATGTTGTGAATCATGCCAGAATGCCGCCATACTACCGTTACTCTTCTTTACTAGTATACATTTTTGTATTCGTATTATGTTCATACTAACACATTAAGATACCTCACATCGAGTCATGATATATATAAAGTAGGGTTAATTGGATGTGTGCCATTACAACTTTCCCGTATTTGAAGCGCGCCACTACTTCTCGCGAAACTGTGCCACTGCCATTACAATTCAGCTGGTATTGGAAATACGTCATTATGTACGCCTGACACCGCCTTGGGCCCATCTGTAGGCGTACCGATACCCCACCCGCCTGTCCGTATTTGCGTATGGACGTATTTGCCCCCGTCCCCAACCGCGAGTGGATAAGGCACCCCCACCCCCGCGCTCCTCTTGGCTCCTCCATTCTCCTGCTTCTCCTCCGCGCCCCCGAAACCGAAACCCTAGACCCGGCCGCTATTTGTCCGGCGACGGCGAGGCGGGTGGCGGCGATGCTCGAGCTCATCCGCGGATCTCCCATGGTCGAAGCATGACGAACCACGACACCCCCGCTGCTGTGGCGGCGGTTCCGCCGCCCGACGGCGACGGCTCGAGGTAGGCTCTATCGATGGCGCTCGCTTTTTCGGGGTTTGTATGTGGGGTATATCTTTGGCACGGGACGTTGATGTGCTGCATGTGCTGCCTGAAATTAGGTGTAATTAGGAAGAAATTTGGGTTGTAATTAGGAAGAGAATATGTAGTGTTAGGGTAGCCATAGTGTTCTCGCGATGCGCATGTGTTTTAATTGAGCTTCACTGTTTTGGTTTTTCATATCTTCTTTGTGCTAGGATTCCTTTGTTTTGGTTAGAGATCAAAATTGAAGGCTTTGTGACCACAGACAATGCTGGGAAAAAAATCGTATGTTAAGAGCAAGATTCTTAAAGGGTCTGTGCAGGTAGGCACGCTTACAGTGGATATGGTTCTTTCGAGTCTGTCCAGTGCTGTCAGTTGGAGCTCTAACCAGACAGCCACATTGTGGTTTTTTTACAAGACTGTGGGTGAGGATGTAATGATTGAACATGATAAACAATTCCAAAACTTGTTTGAAATGTATAAGCAAGAGATGCATTGCAGATTCCACTTAATTGTGGTGGAGAAAACTGTTTTCCAGCAACCATGCCTCCCACAACTTGATACTGCAGCATTGCAGCCTTACACAGAATTGCAGCCTGAACCCCTAGTTGTGCTTCCACCTGACATAGATGCAAAAATCCCTGCTGATCCACTTGTACCCACTGTGCCAGAGGCTAAATTATCTGATGCAGAGCTTAACCCATCTGAGCCTAAATCATCTAAGCCAGAGCCAGAGTCTGACCCAACACAACCCACAGAGTCAGAGGCTAAATCATCTGATGTAGAGCCACAACCTAATCCTACAGAGCACACTGATCCACAACAAACAGACCCAACTGCTGACATCTTTGATAATCCTGAAGAGTATGTTGGTGTCAATGATGAGCATATGTACATTCCAATTCCACCTGAAAAGCCATATGTGCCTACTAATGATGATCATGAATGTGCTGCTGCTAAAGGAGTTCCTTCTGAGGCAGAGGTTACTGATGCAGATCCTGATGAGATAAGAGTCCTACATGATCTAGAGAATCCAATAATGGAGAAGGGTGCCCTATTTCCTGACATTGCCGTATTCAGGAAAGCTATTCGGCACTATGCATTGAAGACAGGATTTGAGTTTGCTCCTGGTATCAAGACTGATCCCACCAGATTCATTGCAAAGTGTAAACACCCTCGTTGTCCTTGGCGTATTCATGCTTCTCGAATTTATGATAAGAAAACAATACATGTACTTATTTGTTTGTTCATTTTTGTTAATTAATTAATTATTAATTCAGTTTGCTTGTCATTTAATTATTGCTATCTGTTATTGTCAGATTAAGGTTCTACCAGCACAACATAATTGTCCATCCACTAAGCTAGTTGAAGGCAAAATGGCTTCTCAGATCTTGGTGGCAGACAGATTGACAGACTGGTTGAAAAAGAACCCTAGCAAGGGGCCAAAGGCAGCAAAGGAGAAGGTTGAGGAAGATTATGGAATATAGCTGAAGTACTCAAAGGCATATTCAGGAATGCAGTTGGCACTACAACAAATCCATGGTAAATATGAGGATTCATTCAATTTACTGTTTAATTGGAAAGCTCAAATGGAGATCACTTCTTCTTGTAGCATTGTAGAGATTGATGTGCAGAAGTGTGGCAAGAAAAGAAGGTTTAGGAGGATATTTGTAGCTCGCAAACCATGTGTGGATGGGTTTCTTGCTGGTTGTAGGCCTTTCATTGGTGTAGATGCTTCTGTTCTAAATGGCAAGTACACAGGCCAGTTGGCAGCTACTACTGGAGTGGATGGGCACAATTGGTTGTACCACATTGCCTATGCAATTTTTGACATTGAGAATGAGGACAATTGGAAGTGGTTTATGTAGCACTTGAGAAGGGCTGTTGGAAGTCCTTCTGGATTAGTAATCTGCACGGATGCCTGCAAAGGGTTTGGAGAAGGCAGTTGGGGCTGTTTTTTCTTAGGCTGAGTATAGAGAGTGTTACCACCTATACAAAAGAGAGGAGCAGGCAGACCTAGAGTGGTAAGGATCAGAGGAACAATGGAAGAAAGGGCAAATAGAAGGAAGGTGAAGTGTAGCCGTTGCAAAGGATTTGGACATTTTGCCAAGACCTGCAAGCTTGCTGAACCAACAGAAGATGATGATGGTGTTGATGAGGCTGCTACAGAAACCTCGCTTAAAATGTACTTCTCTTAAGTCCTATCTACTTGGTGACTATACATGTTACTCTTCTGTACTGATGTACCTACCTGTGGCAGGATGAGACAAGAACTACTAGAAACCTAACTTTATCCGAGAGTTAGTATAAGTTACCGACCGCCCGTTGGTAAACCTAAGAATGGCTGACTGTTTTTATATTGCCGACAGGACAACTAACCACTCTCGGATATTATGAAAATGGCCTACAGTAGTTTTAATGCCTGTTAGTTTTGTTAGTACAGTCGGGAACCTATGAATGTGCCTGATAGTTTTCTCGCCACAGTCAGCAATATAAGAAGTGGCCGACCGGTCTAATGCATCACCATCAGCTCAACGTGTACAGTCAGAGGAATTATGGGAATGAAACACTGCTGTTTTCTCGCGATATATATTACTTAGTTATCTTTATTTTCTATCCCACGTTTTTTGGAATCGGTCCCACGTTCGTGATAAAGTCATAGAACCATAAGATCAGGTAACTGACCATATCACAACCATCCAAGATCAGAAACGAGTAGTATATATCTATTAACCTGCAGAAAACACCTAGCCGTCAAGGCCTTCTCTCCCTCCGTCCCTATCCAGTTCAGAACTCAGATCTTGGGGGAAGGTTCATGAAGATCTTGGGGCCGGCGTTGCGAGCTGCGAACCTTTCCGGAGTCAGTCGTCATCGCCGCCTGCAACCATTGGAGGCTGAGCTGTGGCCGTCCCACGGCAAGAAGCAGGTATATCTATAAACTGTAATCTGTTGCTAGCTGTGCCGCGATTTGCCATGAGAGGCCGTGAAAGGTTTGTAGATCGAGACTTACCATGCATCACCATTTACACCGCCGTACTCTTGCCCGCTGATAGCATCCATCGCTTTACAGGTACCTGAATACCCTTAAGTTTATTTTGAGCAACTTGCACACCCTAAAGTTTGGCCTGAATAATCGGTTCAGGACTAATCCACATTATGCTTCTTCTCAGGTTTCGTCATTCCCGGGATGATCACTACGCAGATTGAATTCTCGATTTGAAAGCCTTTATCTTATTCTATATTCTACAAACAGATTTGATGCGTCAAATGGGATAAAGCTTTGGATTCTAGGACTTCTGACAATGCGTAAAGGGTGGAGACAAGAAGACAAAAGACAATCTACTCATTGTTTTTACCTTTTATATGCGAGACAAATAAGTGGCCTGTAAATAGGTTATCGTCTATGTAATTTTTGTCATTTGTTCCCGATCAATGTATACAGCCATCCAGTGATTTGCAATCGAATGAATGCCTTTTTTTGCGGGTAATGAAATGAATGCCCACATTCTTTATTTATTTTATTTATTTCAAACTTTGGGCCAATATAAAACAATTTAAAAAATATAATTGAATGCAATTGGTTTGTATCAGTGTCAGACCAAACAATGACGTAACAGAACCAAATATTATTTTAAATTTAAAATAATGAGGAAAGTGAAAATTGATTTATAATTAAGAAAATAGCCATCGGTAGGAGTAACCAATCACCAGTCGGCATTCGTATGAGCGACCATCTCCTTGAATAGCGTACTCAACATGTGGCCGATGGTAAACCGTCGGGCATTCACCGTCACTAACAACACTGGCCAACGGACCCTTGGCCATTGGTCGAATGCCCGACCAAGAGTGGCCGAGGGGAAGTCACCGACAGTTAACAGTCAGCAACTATTATTTCCGACTGTCTTAAGTAATGGCCGACCGCATAAAAACGCTCGGGGATTCTTAGGATTCTAGTAGGACCAAGCACGCCAGCAAAAAAGAAAAAGCAGAAGATAGGTGCAAAGAAGAAGAAGACTCCTGCAAAGAAGAAGCTCAAGAAGGCTGCTAGTGCACCTGATGCAAGAGTAGTCAGAAGCCTCAAGAGCTGGTTGGGCATAGAGGAGTAGACAGACATGCTTTGCGTTGGCTTTTGTACATGAACTATGCACTACCTAGTGATGTCTGTGAACCATGTCAGTGAACTATGTCAGTTTCTGTTGTGTGTGACCCATGTCAGTGAACAATGTGACCTTGTGTTGTCTGGTTATCAATTTAGCAAGTTGTATGTAATCCGTCTTATCTGGTAACAATGTGCGCAGCAATTTAGCAAGTTTTATGTTGCAAATGTTGCAATGCTCTGAAACTGAGCATAATTACTGAAAATGAACTGCACATTCAGTTCCAGGCCCGTGCATAACCCAATTCATAGTACCATTACTAACATAACATAAGACGCAAAATACAGGCAAATTACATCCTTGCACATTCAGTTCAAGTACCACTAAACTACTACCTAAACATCCAACATACATCAATTCTTCCCCTTAGCAATCTCTGCCTTGATCTCTTCCTTTGCTTGCATGATCTTCAGCGCCACTTCACCAAGCTGGACCTTCAACTCGCACATCTGGAGCTTCACCTCACACATCTGCAGCTTCAACTCACTCATCTGGAGTTTCAGATCGCCATTAGCCTCTTGTGGACTGCTTTCTGCTCCTACTCCTGCTTTCTGTTCTTCCGAAGTCCCCTCGATCAGCAGCTCAGGGTGATTGCTGCGCAAATACTCCACATAGGCTTGTTCAAACCAGTAGTATAGACACGTCTTGTTGTCCTGCAAAAGCGCATTCGAACCTTGCTCAATTCATCAACAAACCGAATCAACGGAAATTAAGCTACGGTGAACTGAAGTAAACAACAGACAGGGAAATGGTTTGGGCACTTATAGTACACATCATTGTTCTTGCTCCTGCACCGTATCACCTTGATGTTGCACTTGGGGCAGTCGATCCTAGCGAGTTCAGCCATCTGGGTTGAGCTTGAGGAGCCGCCGGTCATCATCTCTCCACCGAAAGAAGGCGCGCCCGCCGCAGTACAACTGAAGAGGGGGATCCGCGGATGATCTCAAGCACCGCTGCCACACGCCTCGCCATCGCCGGACAAGTAGCCGCCGGATCTAGGGTTTCGGTTTGGGGGTGCGGAGGAGAAGCAGGGGAATGGAGGTGCCGAGCGAGGGGTGGGGGACGGGGGGGTCCTTATCCACTCACGGTCGGGGGCGGGGGCTAATATGTCCATACGCAAATACGGACAGGCGGGTAGGGTATCGGTACGCCTGCAGATGGGCCCAAGGCGGTGTCAGGCGTACATAATGGCGTATTTCCAATACCAGCTGAATTGTAATGGCAGTGGCACAGTTTTGCGAGAAGTAGTGGCACGCTTCAAATACGGGAAAGCTGTAATGGCACACATCCAATTAACCCTATAAAGTAAATTTTCTCGAAGGGTCACCGTGTCATCCAACACCATTGCACACACAACCATCCATACTTTGCATTGTCCTTTAACATTAGTTTGCCAAATTTGACGGCAACCACATTCCCACGCAGTCAAAAGCAATGTACGCATCCAAGAAAGATATATATACTTCTCCTCTATTAAGCAGACCTTCGCAGTCCATCAAGCAAACAACAATCAACATATACCCAAAGGCCTAGCATCACATCGCTTCTTCACCATAGTTTCAACTTTCTTCTTCTCAATGGAGGAGCAAAGTGTAGTCCTCATCGTGGGTGCAGGCCCAGCTGGCCTTGCAGCAGCGGCATGCCTTAGCAAGCTCTCTATCACTCATGTCATCGTTGAGCGTGAGGATTGCAGTGCCTCCTTGCGGCGAAACCGTGCCTACGACCGTCTCAAGCTACACCTTGCAAAGGAGTTATGCGAGCTACCCCACATGTCTTATCCAGCAAACACCCCAACCTACATTCCAAAGGATCAGTTCGTGAAGTACCTGAACAATTACATTGAGCATTTTGATATCCAACCAAAGTACCATACTATCGTTGAGTCATGCACATATGACGAAGGTAAAAAGTGCTGGTTCAGCGTGGCACGTGATGTGGCAACATCCGTGGTTGTTAGGTACATAACTAGGTTCCTTATTGTTGCAAGTGGTGAGAATAGTGCGACAAATATTCCGGTGATCCCTGGGCTACCTGACTTTGCTGGAGAGGCTATCCACTCATCCAGGTTCAAATCTGGTGCCACCTACTCAGGGAAGAATGTACTCGTGGTTGGATGTGGCAACTCTGGAATGGAGATCGCCTACGAACTTGCATCCCATGGTGCCAATACATCTATTATTGTTCGTAGCCCGGTATGTGTGCTATTCCTTTTGCATTTGAGAGCACAAATGCAACTTGAGTTTAATTATGTGACAAAGTTCTTAATTTGAGTTAAAGCAGCATTCATAATGTATGAGCTTTAATTCATCATAAGCTTTCCAAGAAAAAAGTATATATATATACTACTAGACACGTGAAAAACAGCGCTACAACACTTCCAAAAGGATCAATATAATGATCTTTACACATCTATGTTGTTGTGCCACAAATATATTTATGTGATACGTTATGTGCTGGCAGGTACACATAATGACAAAAGAAATAATATGGTTGGGCATGACATTAGTCCAGCATATCTCGGTGAATATCATGGATGACCTTCTTGTGAGGTTGGCAAATTTTGTGTTTGGTGACCTGTCAAGGCATGGAATCAAAAACAGATCCTCTCCAACTCAAGGCAGAAACTGGCTGATCTGCTGTGATTGATGTTGGGACCGTGGGTTTAATCAAGAAAGGGATTATCAAAGTGAGCATATTTTCTCATGTGACAAACTCTTTTATAATAAAGTTTCTTAATCAATTTATTCATGCTTATTTACCATTTCAGGTGCTTGGAAATATTTCCAAAATCAAGGGCAACATAGTTCAATTTGAAAGTGGGAAAGAAAGCACTTTCGATGTCATTGTGTTTGTTACTAGATATGAAAGCACAACAAATACATGGCTCAAGGTAATAATGCTAATGTTTGGTTTTTTTCACGCAATTAAACTATTTTACACTACACTTGTGTCATTTGTCTTTTTACCGATTTACAATTTATTTTGTAATTGGTGATTTCAGAATGGTGAAAACATGTTAAATAATGCTGGATTGCCAAAGAAAGAATTTCCGAATCATTGGAAGGGTGCCAATGGGCTCTATTGTGCTGGTTTGGCGAGGAGAGGCCTGGCTAGTATTGCCATCGATGCAAAGAATATTACCAATGACATTTTGTCTAGCTACCATGCATAAAAATGTGATAATTAGATGAACTATCTAGACATTAACTGCATTTTCATTGGTGGTTGTTCTATCATTTAGCCACATCATGTGGCGTATATATGCTATCTACTGATCTTCATGTTGCGAGAAATAGTTTGTAACTTTGTATTGAAATAATATTGCACGACCACAATTCATTCTGACATATTATGCGACCTAGTGGAATGATGAAGCTAATAAAACGTGTATTACATATTTTGTACACGTCAATAGTCACACAATGACAAGGATTCTTTCAGAATGATATTTCATAGAAAAAATTTTCACCCAATGCAAACAGAACCAAAGTATAATTGTATTCGCATCATATCTTTGATGTCACGTTAAACGCATTCCAAACAGCCCCTAAGTGTATCCACATCTTTGATGTCACATTTGTAAAGTTTTGGCAAAGTGAGTGTCAGGTCACTTATGCTTCTCTATTCTAATGATTACGTTGCAATCTCAAGGCTAGTTGCAAATGGTCGAAGTCTAAGAAGAAATACAGCAATATAATGAGCCTTTTGAGGTAGAGTTAATTGATCGGGGTTCAAATTTGAACTGAAGATGAATCCTAAAAACACCTGAAACATACAATCCTGCACTTATTGTGCAAAAACTAGCTAGTAAAGACCACATAATATTACATTTACCACACCCCCTGAAATTAGTCAACAAGTACCTGCCTCCTCTCGCCGAACACAAAGAAAACAACTTTAACATTTGGATGACACATGCTACGGACAAAACACGTCCTTCCTTGGGCCTAGGACAAAATTCGTCATTGATGAGCAACCTTTTAAGAACTCCTGCATTGCTGGATAGGAACTCCACAAGTTCCATTTGTTCATGAGAACCTGAAAATAAACCATTGATTTCTACCACTTCAAGTGAACAGAGATCGATGCCATCAATTTTGCGACTCTCTTCCGAACGACAAAGGCAAGACGGCAGGCAAGAATGCATCTGGAATAAAAAGAGAATGCAACAAAATTGCAGTAGTGGATAATATTGATAATATTCATAAATCAACATAGCTTGCTTTTGATGGTGCGAGGTTCAGCTAGCTGTAATAAATCAAACATTATCTAAAGAACACTGCAGCACTACATAGTGAGGACTGAGGAGCCCCACACCTGCCAATACTGCTACCTGTGCAGTAACAACCCTTCATTTACAGCTGGGTTAACTGGTTAAGATAACACAAATTCAAACAAGCTAAGCAACCGAAAAACTCTCAACAAGTCAAAGTTTGCAATCAACAATTTTATGGCATGTTATAAACTCTTACACTTGGGCAGCTTATTTGTTTCATTCACGAAACTTCCATACACAGCTTCATCTGTCATGACTCATGAGTAGACAAAAACTAATCAATTAGAGGGTCTGAAATTTTTGTTAAAAAAAAACTTGTGATGAAATTTGTTAACACCAACACACCATAGAAATCTAGATCGACGATCAGATTCAACTCATCGACTTGATCGAACTGCATAGCCAGGGACAACGCCTGTCTAGAAGTTCGCAGAAGCTGGAGCCTACGGCCAACATCAACAAACCGATTGAGATGAGGATCATAGGCATCATCCCAAACTACCTTGACAAGCTTCGGAGCGGAGATCTGAGCCTCCATTGGCCGATTAGATATTACGAGCTCTTCAAGACTTGGGGCCAAAATCTCTAGATGCCTTATCTCTAAGACTTTGAGCTCCAGTGTGCGCAACGAGTTGGAGTGAGTGGAGACATCAAAGATGGCAATCAGCGTAATGAAAAGATCCAGGTCCCTCAAGCACGGGCACTGCGTGCTCACAAGGGCTGTGAGATCGCTGCCTTGCATGTGGACATAGCCATCTATCTTCAGGGACGTGAGCGCCGCGAACAGGCCGCCGGATGCCTGGGGGCGGAGCCACGTTGTATAGGCATATTGAAGATGGAGCTCGATTCGCTTCGCTCGCTGACACACCGGAAGCTCGAGCACCGCCTCCTCCCCGAGGACTTCCGGTGTGAAATCGTAGAACGTCTGAGGCACACAGAGATAGAGATAGAGCTCGCCCACCACGCGCTCCGCCGCGAAGCGGAGCCACGGCGCAATGCGCCCGGCCGGGATGCGGAGGTCGCGGCCTTGTTGAACGGTGCGGTGGGAGACGCCGAGGCGCTCGAGGGTAGGGGCTAGGTACCCACCGAGGGCGGCGTCGACGGTGGCCGGGAACGAGGCCGGCGCCGCCGCTGGCGGCGCGACGAGGTGGAGCTCGGGCAGGTGCGCCCAGACGCGGCGCCAGCGGCGAGACAGCACGCTGGTGCGCGCGGCGGCGGCGGCGGAGCGGAGGCGGACCAGGATCTCGTGCAGCAGCGCGTCGGGGAGGCCGCTGATGCGGTCCTCGCCGGAGCCGCCGCCGCCGCCGCCGCGGCGTTGAGGCTCACCCATGGGATTCTAAGTCGAATCGATTGGAAATCTGGGGGATTTGGGTATGCGATGGGGTGGTTTCCGTGGGCCGTGGACGCAACACACAAGGGCCGGCCGCTTTGGCATGCAGATGGGCTTCCAGTCTTCCACGTCCAGCGCTTTTGAGAAAATTACTTGTTTGGCTTAAAAAAAGTTGAGAAAAATTTTTATTTAGCATCTCGGAAAATATATTGCCCCGCATGCATGACATCCAACTCATCAACTTGGTCAAACTGCTTAGAGCAAGTCTAATGGTTTAGTCCATTGCTAACTGAAAAAATTTATGTAGTTTATTTCTTAGTCCATTAGTATAATGATTTAGCTCTTCACTGTTAATACGTGGCCCACTTATCTGTCTCACAATCTTTCTTAGTTCTTATGTCGAAGTTGTGTGTAAGCTTGCAGCCCACTTCTTCTTTCTCCACTTCTCTCTCCTCCACCTCAGTATTTAGTCTGCTTACAGCCTATTATAATACTTACTCTTAGTGAGGAGTGTTGGCGCAAATATTCTATGGTCGGACAGATAAGTCCTTTGCTTCTTTTGAAGCATATAGTCTTAACCTTCATATACGCCCGAACAGGCCTGAGGGTCAATTTGTGGTGTTCGGCTTCTTGGTATCTCTTAGGAATCTCAAGTATTTTAGGTCCCGTTTGGCATAGCTTCAGTTTCTTTTAAAACAGTTAGTGAAGCATCTTCTCTGGTAAAGCAGCTTATCTGGTGAAGCTAAAACTGTTTTGAAAAATGTTCGACGAAATAGCTTCTTCCTAGTAAAGCTTGATGAAGCCATATTTTTTAGCTTCACCCTGCTAGTGAAAGCACGTGGATGGTTTCACGGGTTGCTTCAAGAAAGAAGCTGCTGTAATTTTATCTCTTTAGCATAGGTTTACAAGAAGCTAGTTTTAAAGCTCTTCTCGAAGCTATGCCAAAAAGACCCTTAACCTCTCTGGCATACAATTTTTTGGCAGCGTGCCACCCCTGCCTTCTAACTTATGTACTCAACGTATGTGTCCTGCTTAACACATCTGCCATTCGGCATCTTGACCTCAACCGAAGCAGGAGTGGTGAAGAGCTTTAAAAACGTACGAGCAATTAGATTAACAATAAATTATGTAAAATTAATGTAACAAAAATACATTATTAAGAAACCTTAGTTAAAAACAAATTTTTGTTGCACCAAGTAATTTCATATATGGGAGCTATGTGCATGTCTACAAGATGAAAAAGGAATCCTGTAAGTTCCACAAATAACCAAGATTTTACTTTATTTTCTTCAACTAACTTCAACCTGAGTGCAAATCACAATTATATACGGAACATTAGATCGAAAATCTATTCTACTCTAACTTGTATAGGAATGAATCCACATGCTGTCTAGGTCATAAGACATAAAAAATTAAGAGGCCCTGTTTATTTAAACAGGATCCCAAACATAAGAGGCCCTGTATAAACAGAATTGCCAGTTCACATATCGATGTCTGTCGCCTGCACAGACAGAATCCCAAACTCTTCACTCCTTGAGGATTATACTTTGTAATTGCATATATCTTATTCATATAGATATATGATTGAAACGAATTCTATTTAGCAACCAACTCTAAAGATGACCCGTATATCTCAGATGCTGATTAATTTTTTTGTGGATAATAAAATCATTAATCAACTTAAAACAAAAGAGGTCTGCATCAGCTAATTTACTAAATAAAAACAAATTATCTTGGCAGCATACATATTTTATTGATTAATTTCACAGCAAATATATTCCAACAAATCAAATGGTAATAATTAAAAACCTTAAACAATGTGAAGGAAAACAAAGTCATTGTACCCTGTATTATATCATATAAAAAAAACAAAATATTTCCACCCATATCAAAACAAGCCAGAATACAATGAGCCACACTCAAACAACTTTGAAGCTATAGTCCAAAAATTAGAACATGAATTCTATAATCCAAAATATTAATAATATTATTAATATAATGGAGTATAAAACGGAATACCATGAGCCAAGCGTTCATTTTGCCGGCATAACCATGGCTGGTGATTCACTGCCTCTCATATCAAATATCATGAGCTCAAGAAAAAATGAAAGCAAATATTTAGTAACCTAACAAGTAATATTGCTTATCACAGCAATGTGCCTAACCAAGCATACGTGTTTTATTGTTAAAACATCAGTTTAGCCAGACAACTAACCAACATTAATATTAGCCTTAAGAAATTATTAGGTACCACTAATGTGCAAAATGAAAGCCATACATTTCATTGGAATTTTTATGTATGTTGATGTTGATCTTTATTTATCTCCTAAATCACAGATCAATCTATATTAAAATCTTGGAGATCACTCAGATTAGACCAACCTGACTGTCCAAAAGAAATATAAGCCATGCACAATAGGAGAACGAACTCGCCATCTGCTGTGCTTACCAGGAGCCATTGTTGTTCCATGTCGAAGTGAAATTGAGAAGAACAAAAATGAGAGAAATATGGGCAAGAACCTGCTTCGTCCTCAAGTACAGAACAACCATCTCACCACTGCTAGCGGCGGTAGAAGTCAGCAAGGTGTGGGTATCTTGAAGGAAGCAAAACCATACTGGTCGCAGAACAGGTCCCCTGTAGTAGACTACAAAGAATAAATTATCTGTATACTAAATCTGAAGTTCCAATTAAATTGAATAAATACAAGTCAGCTTTGGCATAAAAGCCTGGATTGGAAAGCTACTCCCAGCCTCGCGGACCTAATTCTTAATGGCACAAACTCTTTGGATCCAACTATATATCTATGTAGCATCAAGCGCATATACAACTTGCAAAGAAACAGTGAAATTGCAAGAACCTAAAACCTCAAGAAAGAATAAAGCAACCAGTATGCATCGATCTGTGGTCAAAATACTTTGGCATAGTAGAAATTGGCAAAGGTGATGGCCGGCCAGCCGACGTTGCTGCGTTGCCACCAGCCAAGCCCCACGGTTTGGACAACTCGATCCGAGAGGGCAGCGGCCGTGCAATCAGATAAATATCATCAATTCCTTTATCTAAAAAAATAACTTTGTACTGTAATCAATCAGATAAACCTCTAGGAGCCAGAAAAATATGGCCATCGGATAATGCTATTGTCCACATCCTCCGATCCTTAGCATGGTTGTTGGCTGCCGCTGCTACCTGGC
Organism: Panicum virgatum; assembly: GCF_016808335.1. Lineage (NCBI taxonomy): Eukaryota > Viridiplantae > Streptophyta > Magnoliopsida > Poales > Poaceae > Panicum > Panicum virgatum. The sequence goes on along the minus strand of NC_053143.1, from coordinate 51,116,373 downwards.
TTTCGAACGGATTGCCGATCTGTTATTTTGATATAGATGATAAGATCTGCTGCGATCAACCGAGGCCAATAACATGATTCGTGAAACAAAGGAACCAACCTACAAAGCCTTGTCGTTTCTCCTCAGCGTGGCCTCCAGGTAGGCAGATCGCCTGATCGACGGCGCGTCGTGCATCGGCAATAGTGGATACTTTGCGTCGCCGTTTGTCGTCGTGAGTCGGCAATAGGCTGATCGGCGGCGTCGTGCATCAGCGTCGACGTTGGCAACAAGAGCAGGTCGGTGACACTCCAACTGGGAGGAGCGGGACCGGCGAGCTCAGCTCCTTCTACCTCCTCGAGCAACTCGATGTGTCGAGGAACCGGTTCGTCGTCGGCCTGTTCTCGCTGACGCTGCTGTCCATTGTCGAGTGCCTTAGCATCGCCGGGAACCGCTTTCACCGGGCTGATCGCCGACGAAAGCAGCGGAGGAACAGGACTCTCACAGAGGCAGGCAGGCAGGATCGGAGGCGGCGGCAGGCAGCAACGCTTTTTTCCTTCCAAAAAGACCCAACGTCAGCCAGTCGTGAAACAAATTGACGGGTCTGCGTTCCTTTGTGCGTGTTCATAATAAGGAAACAAAATAAATCCTTGTCCGTGTGCAAATAATATGGAAACAAAACAAATCAAGCCCCGTCATTAACGCCATACATATTCCAGTTGTGTGCGTATGTTTTGCAGGTATCTCCCGGTAGAAGAGGTGGGTATGCTAGAACTTTTTGGTGAAAAAAAAACAAGCATTTCGGGTGGAAACATTTTCCTTCTATCAAAAAATGGGACTCCACCCCCTTTCGTCAAACCATTTGGCCTGACAAGTGGGACCTCCATGAGGGGTACGGTGGGCCTAATCTTGGTGAGAAAGATTTTCAATTGTTTCAACTTTTATAGTATAAATAATATAATGTAGGGGCAATATGACCATTGCTTTACAGATAATGCTTCATGGGCTGGACGCGCTCTCTAACAAAAACAATTGTAACAATCCACGAAATGAAATAGGCCTGCCACCCCGGCTAGAGCGAGCCCAGAAAGCCCAATCTCTCTCTCTCTCCTGTCGAGAGCCCACCAACTCGAACCCCGCAACCGCCACGCACTCCTCGCGCCCAGGGGGGGCCCGCTCGCCAGAGAGACAAGCACCCGCCGCCCGGAGATCGCATCGAACTCCCCTGGGCCCACCGGCCAGCGACCCGCCTCCTCCGCCACGAACCCGCGCGCGCCTCCTATATAAAAATCCCCACGCGCGCTCCTCCTTCCAAATCCGCTTGCCGGCCCAAACCAACCCACCAAACCCTAGCTCGTCGAATTAGAAAAGGAGCAAGGCAGGAGAAAAATCCCCCACCCCGCCGCCGCGAGATGGCCGAGCACGACGCGCGCTACGAGGGCAACGGCGGCCCCGCCCCCGGGGACGCGGGCGCCCACGCCCAGGCCGAGCACGCCGCTGGCGGGGGCTCCCCGCCCGCCGCGGGGCCCAAGCCCACCGGGTTCTCCGACCACGCTGACGGCCGCGCCTCCCAGCCCCAGGTTCGTGCGCGCGCGGCCCCGATCTGACGCGCCCGCCTCCGTAACGTGCGGCTTGGGGGCTGTACCGTACCAGCTGCTTTGGTTAGGGGGGACGGGAAGGGTCTGCGGCAGGGCGATCTGTGTGGGTTTTTCGAATTCGGTCCGGGCGCGAGGGGGGTTTGGCTTGTGTGGTCCGTTGTGCTGGCTGGGTTCGATTGGTTCAGTAGGGGCGCCGTGTTTGCGGAGCCTAGAGCGTGCGTGATCTGTTTCCTCTTGGATAATGGACATAAATAATACTGAAACATCGGGAACAGTTTTCTTAGAGAATGGACATAATACTAGAACATGCGGAATAAATTAGAATCTACTACGATTTTGTTTCGAATTGCCGTCTTCTGGTAGTGCGCTGGATGCGGCCATCAGAAATCTTCCTGTCAGTGCTGATGAGAATCAGAGGTGGCTAATATGACAAACTTTTACCATGCTTGTTTTATTTAGCTTATCATCTTATTTTGCCACTGGATATAATACAAAATAAGTTGAATGTTGGCATTTTATTGCTGGGTTGTCAACTTTTTGTTCGGCTTAGTGATAGGTGGGTTATATGACCACTTGTTGGATTAATTAGTGCTGCTCATGGATTGATGGGGCGGTATCAATCTCAGTCTACCTGCTTTAGTATCGAGTTTACAACTGTTGTCTTCGGACAAGTCACCAGACTAATTGATTTTTTTTACTTTCTTTAGCACGAGACAGAGTCGCATGACAGTGGTTCCTCAAAATCCCGAGAAAGGGACAGAGAACGTGATAAGGGCAAGGACAGGGAGCGGGACAGGGACCGTGGCCGAGAGAGGGAGAGGGACCGGGACAGGGAGAAGGACCGCGAAAGAGGTGACAAGGACAGGGATCGTGATCGCCACCACAGGGATCGCCGCGAGCGCAGCGAGAAAAGGGAACACCGTGATCGATCCGATGATCGTGACCGCCACCGTGATGATCGTGACCGTCACAGGAGCCATGATTCTGAAAGGTAATGTGCCAAGTATTTGTCCAAGTTTAACTTGGTTTTGCAAATCCTGCTTCTGTCTGGCGAATTTTTATGGCTAGTCCTAAACTTTTTTAATGAATTGATGACTGCAAAGCTATCCTGCCCACCAATATAACTTGATAACCTATGTTCAAGAGACTCTCAAAGTTGCAGGAATATATTATGTGCCTAAGCAATCAATGTTTTACCTCTTCATAGTTTTCTAAAGCTGTTTATAATATACTAATAATGCACTGTAGTGTATAGATATTTCTAAATAAGCTAATTTTGGATATTTCTAAATAAGCTAATTTTGTGAAGGTTTTTTAATCACTGGAACACTTTGCAATTCAATTGTCATCTGCACTCTGCAGAGTTGTCTATGCTTTGTTATGTATTTTTTTTACTCATCTGAAACTAGACAGTTACAGACAGTATATGCATTGTTGTTTGTTAATTGTTTCAGTTTCCTCAGCCAAATTTTTGATCCAGCTGTATTCTGGAAACTTCGGTCTGCGTATTCAATGTCTAAACCATGCAGTCTAGATGAATAAATTCAAATGAAAGGAGGATACATGTTTCTCGATAATAAACATTGTTGTAAAAATAGAAAAGCGCAAAGTTACTTGCAGCAGAAATCTGATGTATGGTTGATAATGCAGGAGAAGAGACCGTGACAGAGATGGCCACCGTAGGCATCGGTCCCGCTCCCGCTCCCCGTCTAAGAGCCGTGACCGTGACCGTAGATCTAGATCTCGTTCGCGCTCTCGTTCAAAGAGGTACATGTTTGGATACTCTCTCAACTTGGTTTTAGTTTCATTTTTGTTGTTGCCTTGTTAATATCGATGTAGGTTTTTGAATGAAAAATTTTGTCTTGTGTTTTGATGCTTTATGTCCATGCTCTTTTCTCAACTAGTTGTCTTCTGGGTTTTGCATGTTGAAAACTGATTGTAAAATGTACATTTTTTTAATTGCCATGTATTTCCTGGCTTCCAAATCTTATCTTGGATAATGATGCTTTTTCAGTTGATAAAATTCTTTTGACGTGATCTATTCTTTTCTAGACATTGTCTGTGGTTTATTTTACTATATCTTCTCCCTCTGATTTATAGCTTGTCCTAAACTTAATATATTTAGAAGCAAAGGGAGTATCTACAACCTACTCTGCGGTTTCACTACTTGCTAACATCTGTTGTCTTAAACAGCAAGCGTATGAGTGGATTTGATCAAGCACCGCTACAACCGACGTTGCCTATAGCTGCTGCTGGTGCTGTTCCTGGTATGTTGCAATTGTCATAGTTTGGTGTTGTAATTTCCATTTTTTAATGTATTTATATATTTATATTTATAATTGGAGTTGCGCACCAGTGGACTTGCTGATTAATTATTATGCATACACAATAGTAAAAAAAATATTAAAAGTTTATTGTTCTTTCTACTATCTTAGCAGTGTCAATTTCTAAAGTCTAACTAGGTTTAGTGTTGCAAAGTATAAACTTCATTCTTTGTCATTTTGCCTAAGTTAACTTACCAGGTAAGGTTCTTTCTAGCTTGTTTCCAGAAATTGGGCTTGAGCTCTTGGAACTGGTCCCATCAGGGGCCTGCTGTTTAGAACAACTGGATGCCTTTATGGCTTGGTAATCCTTGTGCTATGAATCCTTGATTTTGTTCGTACAAAATACCTGTGAATTTAGTTTTATAAAATTTTATTATGAATGTTAATTGAATCTGAGCAAAATTTTTCTTGTCTGTTCTTGGTGTTTGTTTCTTGTTGTGTATGTATATGGTTTAGAAGGCAATCTTGGGCCACTTTGTCCATCTGCTGCCAATGGAATGAGCTGGCTACTGTAGCTTTAATGTACGGGAACACTCTGGTTTGATATCTTGTTCGTCTTCGCATCTGCATGTATTACACTATGATAGTTTTCAGAACTAATATTTCAGTAATTTTTTTAAAAAAAATATGCTACCCTATTCCTCTATGTGGAGTGGAAAAATTTGTCTATGTAGGCTTTGTAGCAATAGTTGAGTATGTATTATTTGTTCCGTTGATGCTCTTACTAGAAATTCCATTTTCTTTATCCTAAACAGTTTTCTGTTGATGAATTGCAGGTCAGCTGCCTGGAGTCATTCCTCCTATTGCAGGGATGTTTCCAAACTTGTATAATTTGGGACAGGTAATGTTTCCTTTCAGGGTTACTTAACCAGCTTATCCTTTGATTGGTACATTTTATCATGATTTGGTAATGAAAGTGTGTTTGCGAAATGATCTGTCTCAGAGACAGACGCTTCTATCTGTTGCAATTTGATGCTGTTTGTTGATTCCTAATTTTGGCTTCCCTTTGCATCAGATCAACCCCCTTGTTATTCAACCGCAAGCCATGACACAACAGGCTACTCGACATGCTCGGCGTGTGTATGTTGGTGGACTTCCTCCAACTGCTAATGAGCAGGTAAATACTTATCTTGATTTTCTTTCCACTTGTTTCTCTTTTTGCCTTCTGTCTTTACAATTTATTGTTTCATACAGACTGTTGCCATATTCTTCAATGGAGTTATGGCAGCTATTGGAGGAAACACAGCTGGTCCAGGTGATGCTGTTCTGAATGTCTACATAAACCATGATAAGAAATTTGCTTTTGTTGAGATGAGATCTGTGGAGGAAGCAAGCAATGCAATGGCCTTAGACGGCATAATGTTCGAGGGAGCACCGGTGAAGGTTAGAAGGCCGACGGACTATAATCCTTCCCTAGCATCTGCGCTGGGCCCAAGCCAGCCAAACCCCAATCTTAATCTTGCTGCTGTTGGCTTGATGCCTGGCTCCGCTGGAGGATTAGAAGGCCCTGATCGCATTTTTGTGGGTGGGCTACCCTATTACTTCACTGAGGCCCAAGTGCGGGAGTTGCTCGAGTCCTTTGGTCCTCTGCGGGGATTTGATCTTGTGAAGGATAGGGAAACTGGTAACTCGAAGGGCTATGCATTCTGTGTGTACCAGGATCTTTCTGTTACCGACATTGCCTGTGCTGCTCTTAACGGCATCAAGATGGGAGACAAGACCCTTACTGTTAGGCGGGCGAACCAAGGAGGCGCTCAGCCTAGGCCAGAGCAGGAAAACATCCTGTTGCAGGCACAACAACAGGTGCAAATGCAGGTACAAGCAAGCCCTTTAATTTAAACTTAATTTGGCAAATAAAGAGACATCTTTTATGTAATCATGATGTTTGTATTATCGTTTCAATTTCTGACTGCAATCTTTGTGGACAGAAACTCGTGTACCAAGTCGGAGGTGCCCTTCCAACAAAAGTCGTATGCTTGACACAGGTAGTCACAGCAGATGAACTGAGAGATGATGAGGAATATGAGGACATTGTGGAGGACATGAGGGAAGAAGGGCGCAAATACGGTATACTGCATGAAACCCTGGCCTTTTCTCCCCTCTTGTTTTGAGCTCTTATATTCTGTTCTATAATAGTTTTGATCGCCTTCCCTCAGTTACTGAACTGGTTTCCTTTTGTGTGTTTGTCTTTTTGTGTGTCTTTTTTGTAGTCCCACATAATGCCATTGCAGAGTGTTTTATAGCCCGACCCTATGCAATATTGGCAATCGGGCCTTAACCTACAGAAGACACACTATTCTTTTGAGTTTGATTAATCATGTATATTATTATCACCCTCTTTTTTCTATGGATGTACTCACTAACACTTGGACAGGTAACTTGGTGAAAGTTGTAATCCCACGGCCTGACCCCAGCGGTGCTCCTGTTGCTGGAGTTGGGAAGGTAAGTTGTCAACTCTTTACGCATAGCATTTGGCTACTCAGTTGACTTCAATCCTGATTCATGAACTTGTGCCGTGCTGCAGGTGTTTTTGGAATATGCAGATGTGGAGGGTTCGACCAAAGCGAAGATGGGCATGCACGGGAGGAAGTTTGGCGGGAACCAGGTGGTGGCTGTGTTCTACCCCGAGGACAAGTTCGCCGCAGAGCAGTACGATGGATGAAGTTAGAAACCAATGCTAGAGTTGGAGTCATGGCTACACGATGTACTGTTTTTTTTTTCTTTTCATCTCAGTTTTTGAGGACCAGAACCATTCCAACTTCTCACAATTGATTTCGGACCATACTATAGTCGTAATCCAGGAACCATTATAGCTGACGTGGGTACCATGAAAGAATTCATTCGATGTTTCTGTGAGACATGCCATTTCAGCTGGGAGATGACAGAACCCGTGTAGTACCATTGCCTAGCTAGTGTGTTTACTATGATCCTCCAGTAGCTCTTGTGCTATCACAAAGAAGTCAGCTGGGAAATGAGCTGCTTTTGATATGTGACTACTACGTGGAGCGACGAGGTACAGACGAAGAGGATATCTATATTTGGTTGGGCTGACTATGCTTGTGAGAAAAAAGAAAGAAGAGTCGGTGCTGATTTCTTATTAAATTTACATCTCAGTGGACCTGCACGCAGTTCTCCTTGCACATGCTGTCCTTAAAGTTGAACATAAAATTGAACCTAATGAATTTGAAAATAAATGAACTGACACTATGGATTGCCATCCATCTATGTACAAACATACTCTCACTTCAAAAAAAAAAAAGGCTATGCCCATACTAGTCTCAGACTCTGAGGAACCCACCATGTTATAACCAATAAGATCAAGCTGTCAATTTGGTACACGGTCAAATCATTAATCATAGCTGCTGAGATTTGTTCTTAATCTAAAAGTACATGTGCGGACTTAAGAGTTAGACATCTAATTAACAGGATGCAGTTCTAGGAATCAATACAGATTTAATTAGCAAAATATATCCCGTGAATTTAAAAGTACAATTGGGATTACAACTTTCACCAAGTTACTTGTCCAAACCGTTGTATGCACTGGCCATGCCAAACACTCAAACAGTACGGATGTACTCACTAACATCTGTTACAGCAGTACGACGGGTGAAGTTAGAAACCTATGCTAGAGTTGGAGTCATGCAACACAGAGGCGGGATCATTTTTTTTTCATCTTAGTTTTGAGGACCAGAACCATTCCTTGTTTTCGCAAATGGTTTCAGCTAGACCACACTGTAGTCATCAAAAGTTCGTCCAGAAACAGTTATTACAGTACTTTGTTGGTTGCGTTGTGTGCTGTGCTGCTGATGTGGCTACGATGAAGGAATTCATCTGCCATGGACATTGTGTGATGCGAGTAAATCTTGGACGTCCTGTGAGACATGGCCATCCAGCTGGAAGATGACAGGACCTGTGTAGTACCTTTGCCCATCCAGTGTGTTTACCTACGCAACGGAATGATCGTCCAGCAGCTCTTGTGCGATCACGAAGAAGCCAGCCACGGAAGGAGATGCTTGTGACATGTGAGTACTACGTGGAGCTACGAGGAACGGACGAAAAGAGATGGACAACGAGTTGTCACAGGATCCTGCCACCTCCACCCCTTCCGAGGAAACGTGCTTCTCCTGATCCCACTCGTTCCTATCGAGAAATCGGCTCATCAGTATCGTGTTGGATTCAGGCGGGATATCTTGTGGTGGGATATGTTGCCGAAAACAATGCCATTTTGGACAATGAAAATGATCAAAGCCTGCGAAAATTTTATCTTCATGTGCTAAATAAGGAACCCCTCCTTTATTTTACGATGCTAAATAAGGAATTTACTCAACTTTTTTTAGGCCAAACAAGTATTTTTCTCAAAGGAAAAAGTATCTTATCCAAAAAAGTTTCCTGGTTGGTTGACCCTTGATTTTGGCTATGCACTGGCCATACCAAACAGATGGATGCTCATTAACACTTGGGATTACAACTTTCACCAAGTTACTTGTCTCCAAACCGCTGTATGCACTGGCCATGCCAAACATCTGTTACAGCAGTACGACGGGTGAAGTTAGAAGCCTATATATGCTAGAGTTGGAGTCATGCAACACGAGGTATCATTTTTTTTTCATCTTAGTTTTGAGGACCAGAACCATTCCTAGTTTTCGCAATTGATTTCAGACCACAATGTAGTCGTCAAAAGTTCATCCAGAAACAATTATTACAGTAGTTGGTTACAGAAGCAACCTTGGACGTCCTGTGAGACATGGCCATCCAGCTGGAAGATGACAGGACCCGTGCACTACCTTTGCCTAGCTAGTCTATTTACCTTCGGAACGGAATGATCGTCCAGTAGCTCTTGTGCGATCACAAAGAAGCCAGCCACGGAAGGAGCTGCTTGTGACATGTGAAAACTATGTGGAACTACGAGAAAAACTTGACCTGCGGGGGGTAAGACCGCCCCCACGGCATTGTTTGAGAGGTAGAATGACATTCTCACAACAGGCCAAGAAAACCTCCGAACCCCTGCTACACCCGTACACGGGGATCCGTCGCCTTGTGAGTTAAGCCGGACCTCAAACCATGCTTTGGAAATAGAAACAGACGAGGGGATTTTTTTACCCCACGGACCGGAAATTCGCTCCACACGGGAATCGAACCCCGGCCGCGGGGGTGCCACTGGACGCCCTCGACCAACCGAGCTAGCGACCTTAGGCACTGGAGCTACGAGGAACAGGCGAAAAGAGATGGAGCTGTGGACGACGAGTTGTCACAGTATCCTTCCACCTCCACCCCTTCCAAGGAAACGTGCTTCTCCTGATGCCACTCGTTCCTATCGAGAAATCCGCTCATCAGCGTCGTGTTGGATTCAGGTGGGATATGTTGCCGACGGATGTATATGGAGAGGATATATATAATAGGTTGGGCGGTAACTATACATGTGAAAAAACAGAGAAGAGTAGGTGCTGATTTCTTATTAAATTTATTTACATCTTAGTGGACCAGCAAGCAGTTTTCCCTCCTTGCACATGCTCTCCTTAAAGTTGAGCATCAAAATTGAACCTAATGAACTTGAAAATAAATGAACTGACACAATTGCTTCAAAAAAGAAAATCTGTACCATACTAATAATCTCAGACTCTGAGATTTGGTATACAGACAAATCATAATGGCTGAGATCTGGTGTTCTCAGTCTAAAAATACAAGTAGGGACTTAAGAGTTAGGAATCTAATTAACAGAGTTCCACCATGGGCTTCCATCGTCAGCCACTTCAGTGAAACACAATTCAGCTGATACCACTCGTTCCCGCTGAGAAAGCTGCTCGGCATCGTGGCTAATAAGTCGAGAGGCTTGAGTGTGCAAAGAAATAAAGAATAATAGTAACATTTACACCTGAATGGACCAGCAGTTTTACTTGAACCTGCTGCTACCCTTCATTATGCACGTAAAATTGAAGTAAATGACCATGAAAGTAGACGAACCTATACCACGGTTGTACTCCCCCCAACTAACCGATTGAATAGTTGGATGCCCATACCACGGGTAATGCATGCAAGGCCATTATTTCTGGTTTCAGCTACAAGATCTCTAGAATAATTTGTCCATGCAGGCACTACGTTTCAATGTCAGGAATCCTGACTGAATTCTTAAAACGTTCAACAGGATATGCTAACCCCATCTTTGGAGCTCTATGAAACCATGTATCTGTTGATGTTGGGAGTCTGATGCCGCTCTATTGGGTATTTAATTTCTTCCACACAGAACATTGGGTAGAACCATTAGCAATCTCTGTAGAACCTCTAGCAATCTGCTGCTCCGTAAATTCCCTGTTGACTACTGGCGCCACAACCCGTTGCCATGACGATGTTATTTCCTCGGTGTCCCTCATTCCTATCCCATTGTAAACGGTGACTATTGTCTCTGTTTCTTTACATGAGGCTAAGATGATTGCAACACTCATCAGTTCTGTAGCTACTACACCTAAATTAAAAGTACTTAGCTGCTCACCCCCTCGGCCCACAGTATCATTGTGTCCGAGTGGATGTGTCTGTAAGTTATATATACAGAAGACCAGTATCTGGAAAAGCAATAATATTGTGTGCAAGCTCCAAGCTGTGGTGGGTATAGTAGGTGTAAAGTTATGGCAAAGCTAATTAAGCGCCTAGGACACGAGCTGTCCTCTCTGTTTTCCCCCTCTTTATTTTTCTTAAAAGTTGATCTGTACAAGGTTGTGTGTATAAAATGTGAGCCAGGTTTTGTAGAGGAAAAAAAGTTGGAAAACAATATGTGCAGAAGTGATGTTGTATGGAATTGGCCCAACAGCGTCATATTCATCCCTGCATACACCACTGACAGTTAGTTGTTGCATTTGCATTTGCAGTAGCTTCCTCTCTCTATATAGCAGGATGCATGTAGTTCTAGGTTAACTAGTCTTTTTACGATTTTTTTTATTTTTAATCTTTTTTAATAATATTTTAAGTTTAACCCGTATTGATTTTTATTTGCAGGCCGTAGCCCGTTTGGTCGCGCCACTTGCCCCGACGCAACAATTAGCCTCTGTCGCGCCATTGCATGTGGCGCGACAGGGTGGCCACGCTGGCGGCCCGAGCCAGCGCTGCGCCACGGGGGCGCTGACGTGGCTGAGCCTGTTGCGCCACATGCGCTGGCGTGACAGCCTTGTCCCGCCATGCGGGCTGCGCGACAAGGCCAATGTCCTGGGCCCACGGCAGCCCCTTCTCCCCCACCCTCCCTTTCTTTTCCTCCTCCCCGACCAGAGCCCTCCCAGGGCGTCCCCCCTCCCCCCGAGATTCCCCCCCCCCCCAAATCCGGCGTGTTGGTGGGGAGTGGGGGGAATCGTTCCCCACCCTTCCCCGAAGGTATTGCCTCTAATTTCTCATCCTTTAACCCTATGCATTAGTAGTTATTGGTGGTTTTTTTGTGATTAGGGTTTGGTTATTGATTTGAGAAATAGTGTCGTAGTTGATAGTTTTCTCATGATTAGGGCTTTAGATGATACGTAGATGGTACTCTGCTCTCGATTTGGACGTGAGGTAGTACGTGCATGCGTCGATTAATATGATTTCTAGGATTGAGTAGTGGGGATGTTAATATGGGTTTCAGTCATGGATACTAGGCACCGTGAAGAATTGTTTGTGTAGTTGATTTCTTTGTATAAGTGATGAAGGTAGAATTATTTCTTTTTTGTTGTAGATGGACGAATTAGTTCGGGTTTTTCACGGTGGTATGGTTAAGGAAAATAGAGAGTTTGAGAATATGGTAGAGGATGTCGAACTGTTTGATAGTCCTCCATTGTTAAAGGATTTGGTAGACCGGATGGTTTCAAAACATTCATGTGGAATTGATGAAATATCTCTGAGGGGCAGATTTGATTGTGGTAAAGCTAGAGCACATTATATTTTGATGACATTGGAACCAGAGATGCATTGGAGAAAGTACAAGGATATAGTAGCTCGTGCAAATGTGGTTTGTTTGGTGATGGTTGTTGAAATAACCCGTAGAACAAGATTAGAAGAACCAATTGGGAGAGTAGATGAAATTCCATTTCCTATTGAGAATATGACTCAAGAGTCAACCTTTGTAGAAGATGTCCCAAATTCCACTTGTGCTTCAGATTACGGTATGGCAGTCGCTTCCGATCATTTGGGCCAGATAGCTTCGAGGCACAAGATGACACGGATGCTGTAGATGATGATGATATTTCTTTAGGTTCGGAGGACAGTGAATACGATAGTAGTGATGAGGACGACGATGATGAAGACACCAGGGTAGAAGAACGGGAGGGTAATGGTGTAGAGGCCCAAGTAGAGCAGGAAAATGATGCCGACGATGGAGCCAACACAATTGATGAGGAAAGAGGTGGAGATGAGGAGTCTAGGGATGGGCCAATGGGTACGGCTGTTAATAATGATGATCAACGATTTAGTTATACCGCCGAGGAGTTGCGCATGCTGAAGTTAGCCCACGTTGAAGTCCCTGTGGTATCAAATGCCAAGGACCTTAGCAGGATCGATAGAGCCATTTGTGACTCAACTATTTTTGAAAGTGAGTGTGTAATTGATAGTGACAGTCCAGAGATTCGCAAGGGCATGAAGTTCAATTCCCTTCCAGAGTTGCAGTTTTTCTTGACTGGCCATGCAGTGCGTCACCACCGACCATTTAATGTGGTTCATTAGGACAAGAGGCTACGCTACGATGTGCTCTGCAAGCAGGGATGCCTTTGGGGTGTTTGGGCACATATTGTTAGGGGCACTGGTTAGTGGAAGATCACCAATGTAAGACAGCCTCACACATGTGCATCGTCGAAGCCGAAGCAAGTTCATGCATAGTGAACTGCACGTTACCTCGCTCATCAGATCCTTGGTATTGTTCGGAAGGACAGCGACACCACAGTTTCTTTGCTTATGGAGTCTATTTTCGCCTTAAGTTCTTACCGGGTGAAGTACTCCAAAGTGTGGCGTGCAAAGCAACATGCTATAGCTCTGTTGTGGGGAGATTGGTTAGAGTCATATGCCAGGGTGCCCAGGGTCTTGACGGGCATGTCCCTCTTCAATCCAGGCATTAGATGGTTCACGTACACGGGAAACATAATGATCCCTCACAACGGAGTGTACAAGCATGTTTTACAAAGGATGTTCTGGTGTTTTCCCCAATGTGCTAAAGCATTCTAGCATTGCCGACCTGTGATCCTCGTGGACATCACATTCCTGACGGGTAAATACAAAGGGGCACTAATGATGGCCGTTGCCGTGGACCCTGATAGGCAACTAGTCTCTCTGGCATTTGCTTTAACCGAAGGAGAAAACAACGACAGCTGGTCTTGGTTTATGAAGCTGGTGTGGCGATATGTGTTGGGTCCCTCCAGGCAAGTTTGTATGATATCTGACCGGCACCATGGTCTTCTAAACCGCGTTAAAGAGCACATGGATGGATTTCCACCTCTTGTGCATAGGTGGTGCATGTGACACTTTGTAGCAAACATGTGGAGGTGTCAGAAAAAGAAGGAACTAATTGGGAAACTAAAGTTGTTGTGTTCAGTGCGCACGGAGAAAGCTTTTGAAGAAAAACTTGCTGATTTAAAGAAGGACATGAATGAGAGGGTGGAGGAGTGGTTGAAAGGTGAAATGGTGGGCAAGGACAAATGGGCTCTTGCTTATGATGAAGGGGGAAGCGGTACGGTATCATGACCACAAACAATGCTGAGTCAGTAAACAATATATTCAGAGGTATTCGATCAAGACCTGTTGCTGGCATTGTAGAGTTCTCTTTCGAAAAGTTGAACGAGTACTTCGTCGATAGATGGGGGAAAGCTCAGAGTTTGTTGGATAAGGGTCAACAGTGGGGACTAATAGCGCATGAACACCTTGGGGATGCCGAGAATCGATCGGTGAACCAACTTGCAGCACCATACGGGCCTGAAAGAATGATTTATGGTGTTAGAGGAGCAGGTGGTACAAATATAGGGGGTGAGAGTCATGGAGGACGGCATTACAAAGTGGACCTCAGATCTGGAGAGTGCACTTGCATGACTCCACAATTGTTACACCTTCCATGCTCGCACCTAATAACGGCACGTAGGGCCCGCAGACTTTGTTTCAAAAGCCCCACTTATTTGAGTCCGTACTACGCTAGGTCCAACACAATCAAAATATGGGAGCCCGGTTTTGAGCCTTACCTCGATCCGTCTTAGTGGCTGGAGTACAAGGGAGTAGAGTACGTGCCGGATGCGTCACTGTTGAAACCTAAAAAATGAAGGAGGCGAAAGAAAAGGTTGAAAGGTGATATGGATGAGGCGCAAGGTCGGGCTAGTGCAGACTATGGTACCAGTGACTTTGATGAGGACAAGAGCCAAAACCGTTGCTCTAAGTGCCATAGATTTTGTTCTCAGTGCAAATGTAAGAAGAAAAAGAAATCAAAAAGTAAAAGAACGGCCACAACAAGCGTTAGAAAGAGGACTAGACATATCACAAGGAGAGAGGTACATTAGTTTGAGCTTAGCACAAATATTAATATATACATACAGTGCTTTGCTTATCATTATTATTTTGGGTTTGTCTTGGTCTTTTTTTGGCTTGTACTCATCAAGTTTTGATTCATCATTGTAGGATGACGCACCCCACGTTCCCCCTACTGGAGACGTTCTACGACTCCAAGCACCGAGCACACATTCTAGTTGACCATGGCGAGGTTAGTATTTCTGTTACCCAATAGTTCAATTTAACTTTTTATCTAGCCTCTAACGACTCCTTTGTTCCCGTATCAGGTGTTGGCGCCCCTCCGTGCACATACCCACTCCCCCCTTCGGTGGGATGAGCGGTATGTGCCATACCTTCGCCGGGCTGGGATGCTTCCTCTTGCTCGGGTTGTGTGTGCGGGCCTCCCAGCGATGGATACGCCTCTGCTAACTGCTTTTGTGGACCGTTGGAGGTCGGAGACACATTCTTTTCATTTACCTTGCGGGGAGGTCAGCATCACTTTGCAAGATGTGGCGATGATTCTTGGGCTACCTTTAGAGGGAATTGCAGTGACCGGCATTATACAAAGTGATGGCTAGAGAGATATGGTAGAAGCACTGATTGGGATTCGGCCTCCAGAACCACCTGAGGGGGTCAAGGACAGGAAGACCTCAGGGGTTAGCCCGGCTTGGTTGAAGCAGAATTTTAACCATTGTCCTCAAGGAGCACCTCAGGAGGCTGTAGAGCGGTATGCTCGCGTATGGTTGTGGCACCTATTTGGAGGTTTCCTGTTTCCTGATGGTTCTGGAAACACGATTTCATGGATGATACTTCCAATTCTGGGCCAGCAGTGGGAGAACATTGGTCAGTACAGTTGGTTGTCGGCAACATTAGCTTGGATGTACCGGCAGCTTTGTGACGCATGTCGGCGGGTTGCTAATGATTCAAACCTAGGAGGTTGTGCATACCTCCTGCAAATATGGATTTGGGAGCGCTTTCCAGTTGGCCGGCCGTACCAAGGCGAACTAGAGGTATTAATTAGCATTGCAATCTCACTTTTCGTTGGCGGGAGTTTAAACGATTTTTGGATAACCCTAATTTTCCTCCATTTGCAGCTGTGGCCGCACCATGATGCAGACTCTAGGCCCACTGTTGATTACTGTTGGAAGAACGTGGGAGCTGTAAGAGGGGATCCTGCACGCCGCTACATGCGTTACATGGACGACCTAGACTGCCTCACACAAAATCAAGTTATAACCTTCATCCCATTTTGTAAATAAATGCTTCTGTCTGCATGATTTCTAATGCGTCCATGTTATGTAGATCTTCTGGACACCGTACAGTAGAGACGAGATGGACGAGTTGGAACTGAGTGACATCTGCACACGCGATGCTGAAGTGTGGATGACTTGCGTGCCTTTGATTTTTTTCTTTGTAGTCGAGATGCACTTGCCACACCGTGTGAAAAGACAATTCGGCAGATTGCAAGACTTCCCTCCAGAGGGAATTTCGACATCCCAAGCTTTGCATAGGTACATTTTGTGCCTTAAATTTCATTTGTCTTTGCCAACCTTATTTCACTAATAGACCGCTCTTATGTCAGTATTCACAGGAAGAAACGGTACACCGAGAATGATTGGCGTGTGAAACATGCACAACCACTGGCGCAGTGGGAACAAAGGCAAAGGATGCATCCGAAAAGTGGACCGGCACATAGGCACAACCATTACAAGGAGTACCTTCGGTGGCTTCATTCAGTGGCTAGAGTTTCAATCAAACCACCACAATCCACTGAACCTATAGAAGACCACCCAGACACCGACGATGATGATGACATCATCGATGAGAACGATGAGATCACTCGTGCGGGAGTTCAGCCCGAATGAGGCCCTTTGCAAAACTACATGGTACATCACGCTCATTGATTGAACTGTCCTTACAAACATATGCACATTTTCAATTATTTTTGCACTAACTGAATCCAAACAGGCACAACAACTCGGACGTCTCGCTAACGAGGCTGGCGTGGCAATGGCTCATGCAAGCGAAGGAGACAACGGAGGGGGGCACTTTAGCGCATTTTTGGAGGTTACTATATTTCCTATAATATGAATGTTGTCACTTCTTTGAAATATAGTGAAACGGGTATTGACTCACATATTGCTGTGTCATACAGAGAGTTCGTCGGAGCTGCAGGCGGATGGCCGCGAGGCTCAATTGCATGGCTCGCCTAGATGAGGCATTCGGTCCACAGGCCCCTGGTGCGGGAACTTCAAGTGCATGTGGCCCCACTTCTAGCACACGGACACCGATTCACTACGGTGCCGCGACTGCTACAACTCCTGGGCATTCTGCTTCGAGAAGCCAGTCGCGGTCCACTTCCAGGACTAGTTCATGTGCCTTGTCAAGGGGAAAAGCTATCCAGTCATCCCAAGACAGTGAAGAGTCCGACCGGCAAGGCGACTCAAAAGATGAGGACCCAAGCTTTCAGGTTCTTAGGATGTCGCAGATGTTTGATGCTCCCCTAGCTACGCAGACTCAGGGTGAATCGAGCCATGTAAGCATATGTAATTCAAATCATATAACTTAAACTTAGATGAAGCAAATCAAAACTTACATGTGTTGTTCTAGCAAACATTGGTGATGACGGTGCTTTCAATACTTTACCTTTTCGGTGCAGGCTCCTCGAGACCCAGGGAATGCTTCCCCTCCGCGACGCCGACAAAGGCGTTCTCGTGACCACACCGACGTCGGTAGCGGGAACGTGCTCCCAACAACCCCTGGAAGGCTACGGCGCCGCAACGAGCCTTTCAGCCCTGACGACCAACAGCGCCGCCGTAGATGAAGCAGCAGCGATACTTGTGGTTGTGATCTACAATTTGGACTTCTGCTTGTGATGTAGAATTTGGGCTTGTGCTTGTGAGATGCTACTTGTGCTTGTAGTGGACTTATGGTTGTGATGGACTTGTGCTTGTACTGGACTTGTGCTTGTGAGTTGCTACTAGTGCCACCAATGACGTATTTGTGCTTGTAATGGACTAAATGCTATGTGAAACTCTGACTGTTTTAGTTTGCTTGATTTATTTTAGAAGTTGTCTTCAGTGAACTAGAACTTGTGTCTAGGGAACTGGAAGTTTGTTGTTTCTGTTCTGCTCTTGTCGCGCCATCTTGGGTGGCGCGACAATCCTAGTCAATCGTGCCACCCTGCCACAATTGCAGACCTTTCTTGTCGCGCCATCTTGGGTGGCGCGACAATCCTAGTCAATCGTGCCACCCTACCACAATTGCAGACCTTTCTGGGCGTCAAGGCACGCTGGTGCGGTAGCGCACTACTGTCGCGCCAATTCCGCTGGCGCGACAGGACTGAACTGTCGCGCCAACAATGCACGAATTGACCCCTTTCTAGGCGTCGAGGAACGCTGGCGTGGCTGTCCAGTCTTGTCGCGCCAGCATTGGTGGCGCGACAAGGCTGCACAGTTGCGCCAAACGCGCAGAAATGCTGCCCACTCTGGGCTTTGAGGCTTGCTAGTGCGGCGGTTCGATTCCGTCGCGCCACCCAAGTTGGCGCGACAAGTCTTTTCTCAGTATGCTTTTTTTAATATTTTGAAATAGAAAATACATGGGAAATGTATATATATGTATGTGCTGAATTGATAATTGCACTGATAGGCTACTCTGGTTTGTTTATTCTGCTTTGATAGGCTATCAAATTGATAATTGCAGTATCATATATATGTATGGGGCTGAAATGCTTTTATGGTTGTGTCTTTTGTGGTCAATTCAAGCTGGTAGAGGCGTTTCAGTGACCGGACTCTATGGTGCCTAGAATTTTCAGTGAATTCACGTTTCAGCCAGTAGACGTTTTAGTAACTAAACTTTTCAGTGACTGGACTCTACGATGCCTAGACTTTTCAGTCACTTCACGTTTCAGTCAATAGACTTTTTCAGTAAATAGGATTTTCAGTAAATAGGATTTTCAGTGACTGGACTCTACAGTGTCTAGACTTTTCAGTGAATTCACGTTTCAGTCAGTAGACGTTTCAGTGACTAGGCTTTTCAGTGATTGGACTCTATGATGCCTAGACTTTTCAGTGACTTCACGTTTCAGTCGATAGACTTTTCAATAAATAGGGTGTACGAGATAGCCATTTCAGTGACTAATCTGTTCACGCGCGTCACCCTTTTCACAGGCCTTGATGTTGGAATTGAAATGATTCCACTGGACCCAGGGCGCACCATGTCCTTGGTGTACTATATAGGGACTGCATGCAGTGTAGCGAGCCATCGAGTGTGTGTAATCTCAGATGAACCATGTCGTGGGTGGAAGGACCCATCGATCCGCCTCCTCCGCACCAAAACTTAGAAGTAAGAACCAGAGCATTCTACGGTGCGCACAATGCCCTTCCACTTGAATTCTGGCCGCCATGCCACCATGGAGACGATGCTGTTGTACAGGTCTACGATCATTTTGGTGATGCCAGAAGAAGGTTCTTCCGTTGCCCTTAGTACGAGGTTTTCATATATTTCACCTGTCATTATCAGTTCGTGTACGCAAATTTATGATGACATGTTAACATCTAACTCATTTTAATTCAATGTAGACTAGTGATTGTGGTTTTACTTATTGGATTGATGGCCCTATGAAAGTTCATGTGCAAGAATACATACGTCACCTGCACGTACTGAACCAGCAAAAGGACATAGAGATCAATATGAAGTATGATCAAATCAACCAACTTTTACATGAGAATCAAGAACATGCCCATCGCCTCAACAACATTGAGGCGGAGAAGTCGACGATGGCAGAGCGCATCACCCAACTGGAAGAAGAGCTGCGCCAGGAGCGTGCCAATAACTTGACGCAACGCTTCATGCCACCTACAGTTTCGGGACGGCAGAACTATTATGGTTAGAGGAGATGCATCTCTATTTGCCAATGCAACAATCTTGTAGGTGTCATGTATCGTTCTAGTTCTCTATTTGGCACCGAGCTCATCTACTATTCTATATTCACTGTTGGAACATTATGTATCGTTCTAGTAATCTCTCTCAATGTTGAAGGTGTCATGTACTTTTCGATGAAATATTAAATCTGTATCCATCTACCATGCAATATTAAATCCAAAAGTTATAGTTCACACATTCGAGATGACCCTGCATTGCATCACAAACGAAACAAAATAAAGTCCCAATTGAACAACCATACAAAGTCCATTACACAAACAACATAGTCCATTACACAAACGAGATACTTAACTAAAGTCTCTAACACATAAGTCTTGTAAGCGAAATTATAGTCTAAAACTCATACAAAGTCCATTAAACAAATAACATAGAACGAATATGATACATCCTAATCCGAGTCGCAATCTGCAAGCAACTCGTCCTCACCCCAATCATCATCTTCATTGCCCACCCAATTAGGGATGTCAACTGCTTTTCCTTTCCTGTCAGACTGATGATCCTCGGCAGGTAAGTCTCCTACATGTGCCTTCATTGCCTCCATTTGAGTAGCTCTAACACCCAAAACCTCTGTGCTCGCGGATGGCACATCCTTCTCAACGTTGGGCACCTTGTATGGCAGATCGGCAACTAGGGCATGCATTGCCTCCATCTGAGCCGCATGAGCTAACTCCTCCATGTTTTCCATTTCTTCCAACCTCTTGTTAGCCTCCAATTTCTGAAAATATTCTTCCCACGAACCCTTTGGGTATTTAGCTTCAGGATCAACAATAAAACCTTTCTTTGCTTTTTCCTCCCTTAACCTCTGCCTCTCCATCTCCTCCTCCTTCTTCTTCTTCTCAAAATTTGACAAAAGCTCCCTATCAGTGAGGGGCCGTGGGTACTTGCTTCAGTTCCTCCTCCAATAAACAATGCAATCCTCAAGAGTGGCCTTTTCGGCTGCCTTCTTTCCGTACTCACGCCGTAGGTCTTGGAGTACAGACCCTGACAGAAAAGACTCAAGGGGCAATGTAACGTGGTACTCCTTCCTTATCTTCATTTTTCTACTTAAAGTGTCTCTAGATTTCCAAGACTCTTTTGTTCTGCCCAATTGCAACATTAGGTCATACCGGCCTTCAAATGACTCCCAATCACACGTCCTTCCCTCCTGAAAAATAATTGAGAGGCAAACATTTAGAAATGTTAATAAATAAACAACTAGCACAATCACATAATCATATGGAGTTTCAAATTTGTGTTTAATATACGAACCCAATACTCTCCGTAGCTATTGCCACAATAATATCCGTAGCCAAGCTCAGAAGGAACTACGCCTTTGGTGGCCAGAATACCACACTTGCATCGACGACTAGGAGTAGTTGTACATGGCCATGGCTTCTTGCCGCTCTCAAAATCTCGCACTTCCTCTTCTGTGGGCCAATGCGATCTAGGACCATAAATATACTCATTGAAGTCACATGTCGGCCATCCATCCTGCATGACACTTAACATTAGCCACATAATTAAAACAAAATTAAAGAATCAATACTGCATTACATGGCACTTACTCTAGTCTTTAGCGAGCATTAAAAAAGGGAGTGAACTTTGGAGGGACGCCAATATTAGGCCTTTGCCAATATTAGGCCTTTGAAGTTTGGCACGAACACCGCAATGACACTTGGGAGGATTGTTTACATGATATATAGCAGCTTCTTGCTTCTCTTCCTCTGTCATAGGTGCTGGATTTGGTGGGGGAGGCACCCATCGTCTAAACTCATTGTACGGCTACGACTCCGAGGGATAATAAGGGAATAGCCGGATTCTAGGGTCGAACTTATCCGGACCATCGATCCACTGGAAGAAAAAGCTGTGACAAGGATTCAATAGATCATTCCACTTGCATACGTAGAATGCTCTACCGGCGATCTTGGGATACCTCGATTGCTTCACTACTGCCAGCTGATTGCTCGGTTCACAACGACAAAATGGAACTGGATGGGCAGGAGGGACTAGGGCATCCTCATCATACTCGGATGGGTACTGCCCACCACCAAGCAGCTTGTACCGGCCATCGCTCATTGCCATGTGTACTATAGCTACATAAATTCCATTGCCATGTGAAATAAACAAAATCATTAAGGAAACAAAGTATATACAAATTATTGACAATATATCAGAGTTCAAAATATAATATGTACATTCGTAAAACTATGGAATAAAATTGCATGTAACTCATATTAACCTTTCCACTACTCAATCCTACAAATTATAGTAATCGAGTCATGCAAGTAATTCGTCACCACAAAATCGCGAGCAGAGTACCATCTTCGTATCACTTAAACCTCCAATCATAGTTACACTAACAACAACACCACCATTTCTCAAATCAAGAACCAAACCCTAATCACCAAGAATCACTAATATCTACAAATGTGCATGGTTAAAGGAAGAGAAAATGGGAGCAATACCTTCGGGGAAGGGTGAAGAGGGATTTCCCCCACTTTTCCCCCCTCAAAACGCCGGATTTGGGGGGATCTGGGGAGCGGCGGCGGAGACTGGCTGGAGCTCTGGTCGGGGAGGAGGAGGGAAAGAAAGGGAAGGTGGGGGAGAAGGGGTTGCCGCGGGCCCAGAACATTGGTCTTATCGCGCCAGCCCGCATGGCGCGACAGGCTCAGCCACGTCAGTGCCCCCGTGGCGCAGCGCTGGCTCGGGCCGCCAGCGTGGCCACCCTATCGCGCCACATGCAATGGCGCGACCAAACGGGCTACGGCCTGCAAATAAAAACCAATACGGGTTAAACTTAAAATATTATTAAAAAAGGTTAAAAATAAAAAAAATCTCTTTTACCCTTCACCCTCACACACATAGTTGATCGATCAGCCGGGCCTTGCGTGTACATCCTCCGTTTCTTATCAAATATAGTCCTGCAGATAACACAATCGAGCAGATCATGAGAATAAGTGGCATCGGGAAAGCATGGTTCAGATGGAAATGACTTCGCGGCAGTCTGGGAAAATGCATTTCAGGAGGATGTGGAACTTGCAGGGAGTGCTGATCATGGGGTCGGGCCGCTTGCTTTACCTAGTCGGAGGATTACACGCCGGCGTCCTGATGGAGTGGATGGCAACGGCTAGGGTACCAAAAGTGCCGCGCTCGGGGCAACCATGGCAGCGTCGCGACGGCGACCAGCGCGAGGACGTTCGCAGAGCCTGGTGAGCTCACCTTCGAGGCGCTCAGCTCGTTCACGCTTCTCCTCCCCTGCGCGCTCTTGCTCGGTGCTAGGAAGTTGGAGTGGGGAGTCGGCGATCACGGGCACCAGCCATCACAAAAATTCCAGGCTGCATACTCAAAATCATTACCGGGGTTCAACAATTAAATTTGAAAAAAATCGTGGTTTCACTAGTAAATGCAAAAAAATCAGCTGAATTTCATGAATGAGATTATGTCAATAGGTACTGAAAATTTTTAAAACGAAATTGAGAAGAACCAGTTTGCTCATGTGATTCAGTGGTACCGCTGGGCATTAGTTGCTGCTGGCAGTTACTATTTGCATTCGCTGCTCCCTCTGTCCTAAAGAAAAATAATCTGTAAACTAAATTTTTTGTTCCAGACTGAACCAAATTAATAATGATTCGGTTTACCAGCATTCAAAGAGCACATCATCATTCAGGGGCGGATCCAACGGTTGGTCTGGAGGGGTACGAGCTCCTATAAATTTTTGCCATGGATGCACGGCGAGGAGAGACTAAAGTTGTCTATATGTGGAAATAAGCCCATCATAAAAACTATATTGGATCCACCACTGCCATCATTAAACCATATATACAATCCGGTAGCAGCAAATTAACTATAGTCCAGCTAAGCTCCATCAGACACCCTCCACTTGAATGGTGCTACCTGCAACAAGTACAGTTTGATGTTGCAAGAACTGTGATGATCTCTATAAATCTTTTGGATATAAATAAGTCAATAAGACGATGACTGTACCACGTAAAATGTCATTTTAGTATGTGACTGCATCTCGCTGATTCGCTTAAACTTGGAATAATAGGTCTGTTCATCATATAGACATATAGAGCACAATGAGTAGACAGAATACCTCATGTGTAAATACATATAAGCCTAGTATGGCCATGCTCGGCTTCACATGAAGCACTACTTTTGGAATGGGAGGTATCAAAGAAAGAGCGGAAAGAATTCATGAAGAAAATCGATTCCTCAAGTTTTAACGGTCTTCCACTTTCCTGATGCAATGGCGAGTTGACCACAACTGCAAGAAGATAGATGCATGATGCTCGGCTTCACAGCTGAATCATCGAACTTTACGGTCAGCTTTGTTATATTCCCCTTTTCCGACACTTACTGCCAAAGCTGCATCACACCTCCATGTGAACTAGTACCACAATTATGTTGTCCATTGTTACATTTTGGCACATGGAGATTATTCTTTTTCCATTTTGAAGGCTTTAGAGGTTAATTAGGTCAGGCATGCTTATGTTCTGAATAAAATTTGTCCTAGTAGTATGTTAGGCTAAGGTATTTTGACCCATCTAATTATAATTAGAAAAAGACTTCGTATAATATAGCTAGGTAAACAAAAATGTTGCAACTCAATATAATCCACTTGTTTTGTGGTACCTCGCGTGACATTTACTCCTACTGTATTATTGGGCAGCGGGCCCGCTATGGACATGATGTGATGAAGAAGTTACTCTATTTTTAGGAAAGTGTGTTCCTCAAATGTCCTTTTTCGTGGCACCATTTGTTTTGTTTATTTTCCTCCATGTGCATTAACTCAACTGCTCAAGCATACAGAGTATGTTAATTAGGTGGGAAAAAGATGAAATATGAATTCATTTATTTAGAGTAGGTTCGTGCCCCGGGCAACAAAATTTTTATCAATTCATATATTAATTCATTATTCAATTTTATAAAACTTCTTCAAAATTCAACTACAGTGGTAAAAGTTTACTCAAAGTAATGTATAGCATGGGTAGCACGACGTTGGCCTTAGCAACATGATATTATAATGCGAATTTAGACTTGAAAGAACCATTCCAGTGCTATGAGTGAACAAAAATAAACCCAAAACAATATTCTACACATCCGAAAAATATTGCATTCGATGAAATCAAAATATCTATAATGGATTAAGAATTCATCTAGACAAAATCACAGTATCAATAATCTCATAAACATAGTTTGAATAATTTATCTCATATTCTAACTCAAATGTCTTTTCCTGTGATGCGGCTTAGGCACTTCTTAACACAATCAGGAAGTATTTTCCGATATGAGTTTCCATCGAACGCCAGCGCGTCAATCACAAAATTCCTCCTCAGTGCGTGTCCATCCTGGAGTTAAGATTGTGTATACATAAGCATCAAGTTGTGCTGAAATGAATCATGAACGTAGAAAAACATAATATACGCACCACACATATTGGTGTAGTCCTCACATGCTTCCAGGCAGCCATATATGCAGAACTATGTAGCCAGTTAAACACCTGTGATTGAATGCTATGTGAATACATTGCAATTTCAGATATGAGTTAAGTTACCCTTCTTTATCCTCGACAATACCATCTGCACTTTTAGCTTTCCACGTGAAAATGTTCTGGCTCCATTTTTGGTCATATACTCTCATAGCACTCATATACTTTATACTCATATCTAGGATTGCGCGCACATACTTCTTGTATGGCATATCTTTGCACCATTCTGGAGTTGAGGTCGGGTCAATCCAAGTAAATTTTTTATCCTTATGGTCAAGCACAAATAGCATCAAAACAATGATTGCTCACAGAAAGAAGCCTGTGGGTCTAGTTAAACACAAACCTGCAGGAAATGATTTGCTCTGTGTTTCAACACTCATTTTCTGATAAGCTTCACGATGCTTTTTATTTCTTTCAGTATTTTTATCTACTGTCTTCAGAGGAGTCAGAATATTATCACTTCCACGATTGAGCAAAGCAGAACCTGTAGACATGTAGAGTTGGTTTCGTGGCATGGAAAAATTGCATATGAACTCAAGAAAATTACATATGAACATATACCCGATGTATGTTCAGCCATTTCAGAAATGACGCATACGTCTAAAGCATTAGTAATAGGATTACTCGTATTTAAATCCACTGCAGATTAAAAGGTCATCAGATGAAACAGTAATTTACACCAGCGTGCACTAACAATCCAACCATTAACTCAAACATGTGCAAACCTGGCTTATTTTCCTTGTTGTGTGCATGACACTTCTTCCTCTTATATGCCTTCCTGTTCTTCTCCTCCCTTTGCTCATCTGTCAGCAAGGCAGCACTGACTTTTCCCTGTTGATACGCCTCACGCCGCTTCCTGTTCTTCTCCTCTTTTTGGTTATCTGTCATCAAGGCAGCACAGACTATGCTTATGCTTAGAAAACCCAGAGGCAAGAATCAGGACCAATCCCACATATGACTAAAATACAGATTCATTAAAAGATTTAATTGCCCTATCCAAAATTTTGGGAAAAGCTGGACTACTCCAAATCAGATATTCTAGATTAGCTTATACCCTTCACATCCCCTTTACTAGGTAAATGAACTCTTAACGTGCTCTTGAGGATGTCACGAATTATATCCAGAAAAAAGTGACAGTACTTAAGCTTTCAAAGATATTGAGTCAATACTCCTATTTGTGCCATTTTCTATCATTCAAGTAATTATATGTCCTGGTAAGCAAGCATCAGCTGGCCTCCTCTAAATCAGCAATTCATCAACTCTTGTCCAGCACATGTTTGATAAGAGAAACCAATAAAAGGTTGTAACAACAATACCCATTTAGGGTGATAAGAGAAACCAAGAATACCTCTAATATTGTTCTGAGGATCCATTTGCTTTCACACGTTGACGCAAGCCCTGCGTGTGGCTGGTTCATGAGCATGGGACAACATCAAAATGAATTTACGCTGTCAAGTTCAGAGACGAAAGCAAATGTAAAATTAAAACTGTAGCATGCTATTACAATAATCCATCCATTTCAAATGCGTAGTAATATTAGTATTTTAAAAGTCAAAATTCTTAATTTTTCGCTAACAACCATGGCAACGCCGAAATGGGACTCAGATGGGCTCCGTACATAGTACTAAATTCTGCATAACTCATCTATATTCAATTAGAGAAAATTATAAGAAGTCATGAAAAAGCCATGGAGAACTAAAAAAATAATAGTGGTTATTAAGAACTGACATGCTACATCATAATCCCCAAAAATAATAGCTCACAACGAACATTGGAGAGAAAGAGTATTTTGATAAAATGAACTTGATAATCCCCAAAATTTCACAGCAGAAGCACCACTAATTGGTCGTCAAAATCCCAAAAATGGTGGACCACACTACAACCATCCTAAAGCTACATTGGAAAGAAAGAGTATTTTGATAAAATGAACAAAATTGGTCGTCATAATCCAAGAAATGGTGGACCACACTACAACCATCCTAAAGCCACATTGGAGAGAAAGAGTATTTTGATAAAATGAACGAAATTGGTCGTCATAATCCCAAAAATGGTGGACCACACTACAACCATCCTATAAAGCCTTGACGTACCAATCAGGATGAACTGGGCAACCAACAAGACCATAGCAATATGTTAATCCTGATAAAAGCAGCTGTTTGGGGCGACTCACCGGGCTGGAAGAGGAGAGGAGGGGGGGCGCTCCGGCGATAGGCCCCTCCTCAGGGAAGCAGGGTAGGCACCTCCGTAGGCGATCGCGAGAGGTGGCGATAGATCGGCGGAGGCCGCGCGGTGGCTGGCAGAGCTACCACGGCTCTGTGTAAGGCGGGCGCTCGCGGGGAAGGGGCGGAGGAGGGACGCCGTCGCGTCCTGGTGGTGGGGGGCGCTGGCGCTTGCGGCCTCGTGGCGGCGCCCGATCTGATCCGGCGGGTGCGGAGGCGCCCGCGGCCTTGCGGGGGAGCGGGGGAGGCATGGGATCGCGGCCCCGCGGGGTCGGCGGATCGACGTGCGACGGGCGGGGGCGTCGGGGCGCGACGCTCCGATCCGGCGGATGCGCAGGGCAGGCGGGCGGCGGGCGGCCGATGCGGCGGATGCGCAGGCGGGGGGCGGGCGGGGGCTGGACTGACAGGCGGAAAGGCTGGACTGGCGGACGGGAGAAAAAAAAGAACGGGCGAACGAAACGATGGTGCGGAGCGGTCAAAGACGAACGAAACGAAACGATGGTGCGGAGCGGCCAACGACGAACGACAAAAAAAAAATCTTACTTACTTCCCTTTTAGTAGGAGAGATAGAGATAGAGATAGAAATAGAGAAATTGAAAACATTTCAGAAAAAAATTAAATATCACCATAAAAATATAACTTCAATAGTCAAGCATCAACGTAAAATTATAACTTCAAAAAAAATCAGCCCTTCTATATTGAGTCCACAGGTCACCCCTCGCATACCCTAACGCCTAAATAGAGATGACAATTTTATCCGCAGATGTCCAATCCAATAAGTGAGAGTACGAATATGAAGTTTTACCTGTGGATATAAATATGAGTATAGAAGTTTACTCGTGGATAGAGTGCAGATTAAAATTCTTACCCGGTATCCAATAGGCTACTCGAAATATATAAAGGGTTGTTTGGTTTCAGGGGCTAAACTTTAGTCCATGTCACATCAAAGAAAATTTTATTATTTAGAAATATTAAATAAAGATTAATTATAAAACTAACTGCAGAAGCCTAGGGCTAAACTGCGAGACAAATCTAATAAGATATATTAATCCATGATTAGTGGATGGTTATTGTAATATTACTGTAACAAATTATAGATTAATTAGGCTTACTGGATTCATCTCGCGAATTAGTACTTAGCTGTCAAAAAAAAATTATAAACAAATTTTATTTGATAATCTAAAATAGTAAAATTCTTTTTGATGTGATAGGGATTTAAAAAAAATCCTTGGAAACAAACAATACCTAAGAGCAAGTACAATAATGAGCTTAAAGCTAAGCTAGTCAGCAGTTTTGCTGATGCGAAGGAGAGAAGAGAGAAGAGAGCTTGGCTCTTGTTCTAACACCAAGCTTGGCACAGAAGTATAGATATTTGTGGACCCAAATAGAAGTGTATGTGAGGAAGATCAAGAAAGAGAAATGTACCACATAATAATAATTTTTTTTATAAAAGATAAATATAAAACAACTATTGTATAACTTAGCTCTTAACACTTGACTTATAGCCAAACACTTGGCTCTAATATTATTATGTTCTAAAAGAACCAACAATACATAGGCCCTGTTTGGTTTGCGTGTGTTAGGAAGTAGCACAAACTTTGATCAATAATTACGAGTATTAAATAAAGTCAGTTTATAAAATTAATTCTACAACCCTGTGCTACTTCGTGAGACGAATCTAATGAGGTCTTTAATCGTATAATTAGAGGTTAATTACTGTAGTATTACTGTAGCCAATCATTGATCAATCGTCGCGAAAAATTACGTTAATCTACGAAAATTTTTTACAAATAAACTTCGTCGTTTGGTAAAATTATTTTTGTAGCGCGAATGTCGCAACGCTAACAAACAGCGCCATAGATACAGCCCAGCCCATCAAAAACCTAGCTCCCACCGGCAAGCCTTATCCATCCACCCGATTCCAACCCTGCCCCCGCCCCCCGCCGACCCCCGGTCGCGGCCTCCCACCTCCTCCCGAGGACCGCCGCCACCCGAGCAACCGCGCGAGGCCGCGAGGACCGCGCGACGCCGACGCCTGCGCGCTGCGAGGACGCGAGCCCAGTCGGCCGCCGCGCCGCCGCCGAGAGCCCCCGCGCGGTTCTGTCGCCGCCGCCGCCGCCGGTCCTGTCCTCCCATCTTCCACTGTTAGTGCTTACTGATTTAGCCATGCTTAGGAATTAGGATAAATGGATCTGCTAGTGCTTACTGCTTACGGATGCCCACCCCATTTTTGTTTTTTGTTTCAGCATTTGGTGATTGCAATGTCGACTCCGGGAGATAGTGGTAGCGGCGCCCCTCTTTCAATCCACGGCGAACGCCGCCGCCGCCGCGGCGGCGGTTCCGGCTCCGGCGAGGAGGACTGCATCAGCGGCCTCCCCGACGCGCTGCTGCACGAGATCCTGGTCCGCCTCCGCTCCGCCGCCGCCGCCGCGCGCACCAGCGTGCTGTCCCGCCGCTGGCGCCGCGTCTGGGCGCACCTGCCCGAGCTCCACCTCGTCGCGCCGCCAGCGGCGGCGCCAACCTCGTTCCCTGCCACCGTCGACGCCGCCCTCGGCGGCTACCTAGCCCCTACCCTCGAGCGCCTTGGCGTCTCCCACACCACCGACCAACATTGGCGCAACCTCCGCATTTCGGCCGGGCGCATTGCGCCGTGGCTCCGCTTCGCAGCGGAGCGCGTGGTGGGCGAGCTCAATCTCTATCTCTGTGTGCCTCAGATTTTCGCCGTTTCGACACCGGAAGTCGTCGACGAGGAGGCAGCGCTTGAGCTTCCGGTGTGTCAGCGAGCGAAACGAATCCAGCTCCATCTTCAGTATGCATATACAACGTGGCTCCGCCCCCAGGCATCCGGCCTGCTGTTCGCGGCGCTCACGTCCCTGAAGATAGATGGCTATGTCCACATGCAAGGCAGCGATCTCACAGCCCTTGTGAGCATGCAGTGCCCGTGCTTGAGGGACCTGGATCTTTTCATTACGCTGATTGCCATCTTTGATGTCTCCATTCACTCCAACTCGTTGCATAGACTGATGCTCAACGTCTTAGAGACAAGGCATCTAGAGATTTCGGCCCCAAGTCTTGAAGAGCTCGTAATATCTAATCCGCCTATGGAGGCTCAGATCTCTGCTCCGAAGCTTGTCAAGGTAGCTTGGGATTATCACTATGATCCTCATCTCATTCGGTTTGTTGTTGGCCGTAGGCTCCAGCTTCTGCGAACTTCTACACAGGCGTTGTCCCTGGCTATGCAGTTCCATCGAGTTGATGACTTGAATCTGAGCGTCAATCTAGATTTTCATGGTGTGTTGGTGTTAACATATTTCATCACAAGTTGTTTTTAATTTTCAGACCCTCTAATTGATTTATTTTTGTCTACTCATGAGTCATAACAGATGCAGCAAGGTATGGAAGCTTCCTGAATGAAGCTAATAAGCTGCCCAAATGTAAGAGCTTTTGCATATTCTTGTGGTGGGGACGCCATGCCTTGCTGCCTGTCATGTTGCATCTCTTGAGGAGTTGCAATGATACAAAGAAGCTTCAAGTACATTTATGTGGTTCTTCGCCCCAACCAGTGGTAATTTCTAAGACCTTTTTTTAGGTTTATAACATGCCATAAAATTGTTGATTGCAAACTTTGACTTGTTATTTGATTATTGAGAGTTTTGCAATATGCTTTTAGGTGGGGTACGGTGGTTGAGGTTTTGGATATGTTTATTTATCATTTTTGAAATGTTGATAGTCTATACAAACTATTATTAATTGGACCAAATTAAAGATTTGTTATTTTGCTAGTGAACACATACATCTTTTTCAGTTGCTTAGCTTGTTTGAATTTGAGTTATCTGGACCCAGCTGTAAATGAAGGGTTACTACATAGGTAGCAGTATTGGCAAGTGTGGGGTTCCTCACTATGTAGTGCTGCAGTGTTCTTAAGATATGTTTGATTTATTACAGCTGGCACCATCAAAAGAAAGCTTTGTTGAGTTATGAATATTATCAATATTCTCCACTACTGCAATTTTGTTGCATTCTCTTTTTATTTCCAGATGCATTCTTGCCTGCCGTCTTGCCTTTGTCGTTCAGAAGAGAGTCGCAAGATTGATGGCATTGATCTCAATTCACTTGAAGTGGCAGAAATCAGTGGGTTTTCAGGTTCTCATGAGCAAATGGAACTTGTGGAGTTCCTATCCAACAATGCAGGAGTCCTTAAAAGGTTGCTCATCAATGACGAGTTTTGTTCTATGCCCAAGGAAGTACGTGAGAAGGTCCGTAGCATGTGTCATCCAAATGTTGAAGTTGGTTTCTTTGTGCTTCGCAAGGGGAGGCAGGTACTCGTTGACTAATTTCAGGCGTGTGGTAAATGTAACGTTGTGTGGTTTTTACTACTTTTTGCACAATAATTTCAGGTTGTATGTTTCAGGAGCTTTTTGGATTCATCTTTAGTTCAAATTTGAACCCCGATCAATAAGGCTCGTTGCTGTATTTCTTTTTGGACTTCAACCATTTACATCAAGGCTTGAGATTGCAACGTATAACCATTAGAATAGAGAAGCATAAGTGACCTGACACTCATTTGCCATCTTTAACATTCAGTAGTATGTTCAATTCTTGTGAACTCCAAAACACTTGGTAGCGTAGTCATCATATCCAGAAATAATAAGGCTAGTTTGTTAGATACAAGGCAGTTGCCGGTAGAACTATATGTGAATGTGCTTCTTAAATTTCACTTTTAACATACACCACTACATATGTGATCATCGCCACATCCTTATTATTGTTGTTTATTCAATAACTGGCGCAAAAACTGCCTGTTCCAAGGTTGCTGGGGACTGGGCATTTAATCTAGCAGTGAAAAGTGTTTTCACTGTCAGCTCAGCGTGTGATCCGGCAGTGATAATAATCAAGGTGGTTTCCACTGCCAGACAATACACCGAGCCAGCAGTGCAAAGGGTTTCCACTGCCAATCAGATCAGCCAACGCTCCACTTGGTATCAAATCAGCGGTGACAACAAATTCACCGCTGGTTATGTAGTAATAAACTACTGTGACAAGGGTGAAGGGATAACCTTTTTCTATAGTAGTGTTAGTTCGGGAGCCCCGCACCGGGCAGTTAGGGGCTTGGGGTTCATGGTCAGGGCCCGATGGTGATCTCCACCTACATGGGACTGCTGCTGTGAGATGGGGAGGCAGCTATGGGTCGATACTTTCAGACTGTCACTATGAAGAGATGCTACAGAAAGCTTGATGTTGTGCCCGTTTTTGGAAGGCAAAATTACTATCTCAGCTAGTTAATTGACACCAAACATGGCATCCCTTGACGGATGAAGTTAGAAACCTATGCTAGAGTTGGAGTCATGGCAACACGATGTAGTGTTTTTTTTTTCATCCTAGTTTTGAGGACTAGAACCATTCCTACTTTTCTCAATTGACTTCGGACCATACTGTAGTAGTAAAGTTCATCTAGGAACCATTATAGTTATTTGATGTGTGCCTGTGCTGCTCACGTCGCTATGATGAAAGAATTCATTTGATGTTTCTGTGAGACATGCCATTTCAGCTGGGAGATGACAGAACCCGTGTACTACCATTGCTCAGCAAGTGTGTTTACCATGATCGTTCAGTAGCTCTTGTGCTATCACAAAGTCATCATCTGCGAAACGAGCTGCTTGTGGCATGTGACTACTACGTTGAGCTTCGAGGTACAGACGAAAAGAGATGAGGTCATGGACTACGAATCTTCAGAGTCACATTCCGCCTCCGGCCCTTCCAAGGAAACACGCTTCTCCTGATGCCACTCGTTCCTATCGAGAAATCCGCTCATCAGCATCGTGTTGGATGTGGGATATGTTGCTGATGAATGTATATGGAGAGGATATGTACAATAGGTTTTTTTTTTTTTGAGGGCAGATATGTACAATAGGTTGGGCAGTAACTATACACACATGTGAAAAGAGAAGAGGTGCGTGCTGATTTCTCATTAAATTTACATCTCAGTGGACCAGCAAGCAGTTCTACCTCCTTGCACATGCTGTCCTTAAAGTTGAGCATGAAATTGAACCTAATGAACTTTAAAATAAATGAACTGACACAATTGCTTGCCATCCATCTATTATAACCATATACTCCGCTTCAAATAAATAAATAAATCAATCAATATATACCATACTAATAATCTCAGACTCTGAGATTTGGTATGCAGACAAATCATAGTGGCTGAGATATGGTGTTCTCAATCTGAAAATACACGCATGGACTTAACAGTTAGGAATCTAATTAACAGGATGCAACACTAGGCATCATTACGGATTTAATTAACCAAATATATCCCACGAATTTAAGCCTAAAATGTTCTCTTCAGCCTAGGATATTTCGTAAACTTGATCCCAACCAAACTTTTTTTTTGTCATTGTATTTAACTTCAACGACAATTATTACCTTCAATATATACGAATTAATCAAGTATATTGATCGTCATTACAGAGTGGATGCATGTGTAAACAAAGAGCATTGTGGTTCCTGGGCAGCAAGATCAAGCAATCGCTAGACCGGACAGCAAAATTAAAAGAGACAGACTCATAGACAACCTAGTTCCACCATGGGCTTCCATTGTCAGCCACTGCAGTGAAACACGCTTCTGCTGATACCACTCGTTCCCACTGAGAAAGCTGCTCGGCAACATAGCAAATTTAGATGGGGTAATGTTGCAGACAAATAATATATATAGAGTGGCTAATAAGTCGATAGGCTTTGAGTGTGCAAAGAAATGAAGAATAATAAATAGTAGATGGGGGTGATTTCATAAAACTACGTTTACACCTGAGTGGACCAGCAGTTTTCCTTGAACCTGTTGCTACCCTTCAATATGCACACGTAAAATTGAAGTAAATGACCATGAGAGTAGACGAACCGATACCACGGTTGTACTCCCCCCAACTAACCGATTGAATAGTTGGATGCGCATATACCACGGGTAATGCATGCAAGGCCATTATATTTCTAGTTTCAGCTACAAGATCTCTGGATTAACTTGTCGATGTAGGCACTACGTTTCAAGGTCAGCAACCCTGACTGAATTCTCAAAACGTTCAACAGGATATGCTAACCCCATCTTTGGAGCTCTATGAGACCATCTATCTGTTGATGTTGGGAGTCTGATGCCGCTCTATTGGGTATTTAATTTCTTCCACACAGAACAGTTGGGAAGAACCTCTTGCGATCTCCGTAGAACCTCGAGTTATCTCCTGCTCCGTAAATTCCCTATTGCCTACTGGCGCCACAGCCCGTTGCCATGACCATGTTATTTCCTCGGTGTCCCTCATTCCTATCCCATTGTAAATGGTGACTATTGTCTCTGTTTCTTTGCATGAGGCTAAGATGTGTTATGAACGAATCATAGCCATCCACACTTTTCACAGGAAACGGTCCACATATATCAGTGTGGATTATTTCTAATGTTCCTGCACTTCGTGTGGCACCCTTTTTGATTTGCTTTACAAATTTTCCTTTAATGCATTCAACGCATTGTTCAAGATCAGAGAACTCTAACTGTGGAAGAATTTCATTTTCACTAATATTTCAATTCTCCCCCTCGAAATATGGCCTAAACGACAGTGCCATAATTTCGATGAAGTATCTTGAGTTCTCTTTCTTTTCTTTGTTTCTTTCTCTGACAAGGATTCATTCACATTCATATTACATACAGAATGCACTTTATCACGCATAGATAATAAATAAAGATCATTGTAAAGGACAACATCACCAATACAATTATCATTGTAATTAACAACGTTGGTCAGAAAATTAACAATACCATAATCCTCAAAAATAACCTTTTAACCATGCTCTTAAACTTTAATTGTCTCGTTGGTTCAAATTAAAGTATAAAAGCAACTAGATAAACTTAGCAGCGGAAACATGTAGGAATTTCTATTTCCAGAAGCAAAACTATAAACTTTTATCTCTAAACAATAAACACGTTGGTGTAAAATTGAATAGAGATCAAACTATAATCAAAACTATTCAAAAACTACTATTAAAAATGCTTCTGGAAAATAGAAAAGTGTGGATGGCTATGATTCGTTCATAACATTCACAGACGATTACTCCCGCTATGGTTACATTTATCCAATTAAAGAAAGATCTGAGGCATTGGATAAATTTAAAATATTCAAAGCTGAGGTTGAAAATCAGCTTGACAAAAGAATTAAAATAATAAGATCAGACCGTGGAGGGGAGTACTACGGTCGACATACCCCTTATGGACAAGTTCCTGGACCTTTTGCGAGGTTTTTACAGGAAAATAGTATAGTTGCCCAATACTCTACACCGGGGGAGCCTCAGCAAAATGGAGTAGCTGAAAGGCGCAACCGTACACTAATGTATATGGTGCGCAGTATGATGAGTTATTCCACATTGCCATTGAGTCTGTGGATGGAGGCGTTAAAAACCGCCATCCATATTCTCAACAGAGTGCCAAGCAAATCGGTCCCCAAAACGCCGTATGAGCTATGGACAGGAAGAGAACCCTCACTGACTCACCTACCGGTCTGGGGGAGCCCAGCTGAGGCTAAAGTGTTTAATCCAAATATTGGAAAACTGGATCCCAAAACTGTAAGCTGCCATTTTATAGGCTATCTTGAAAAGTTGAAAGGTTTTCGTTTCTACTGCCCAGACAGGCGTACAAAGTTTGTAGAAACGAGACATGCTGTCTTTCTAGAAAGTGAAATGATCAGGGGGAGCATGGTACCTAGAGAAATTGACCTTGAGGAGAAGCGGGTGTATGTGCCTACTCCTATGATTCAAGAGCCATTTTTCTCACTACCTGTTGATGCTGCACCAAAAGTTTCTGAAATAGTGACGCCAGTATCTTCTTCGGTTGTTGCTGTGCCAACTATTCCAGTTATTACGGTGTCAACACCTGTCGCAACTCCACCCATACCAACAGTGAGCGAAGGTTTGGAACCTGTCATCCAGGAACCGCCTGAACCCGCGGTTGGACATGAGGAGGAGGAGCTACAGCCCCCTATGGAAAATGTGACAGAAGTTGAGGCACAAAATGTGCCACAAGCAGTGGCCCTTAGAAGGTCACAAAGAGAAAGAAGGTCGGCTATTTCTAGCGACTATGAAGTTTATAATACAGAAGAAGTCTATATGGAGGGTGATCCCACTTCATATAAAGAAGCCATGAGAAGTGTTCACTCACCTAAATGGCTGGAAGCTATGAAGGATGAGGTGAAATCAATGAGTTCCAATGGTGTTTGGGACTTAGAGGAAATTCCAAAAAGAGCCAAAACATTAGGTTGTAAATGGGTTTACAAAATAAAACATGACTCCAAAGGGAATGTAGAAAGGTTCAAAGCACTACTCGTGGCAAAAGGCTTTACGCAAAGAGAAGGGATAGACTATAACGAAACTTTTTCTCCGGTTTCGTGTAAAGATTCCTTCAGGATTATAATGGCATTGGTGGCACATTATAACTTAGAATTACATCAGATGGATGTAAAGACGGCGTTTCTTAACGGGGATCTGTATGAAAATGTTTACATGGCTCAACCGAAAGGTTTTGTCATGAAAGGAAAAGAACATATGGGATGTCGCTTGAGGAAATCCATTTATGGATTAAAGCAAGCCTCTAGGCAGTGATATTTAAAGTTTGATGGAACCATAAGAAAATTTGGATTTAAAGAAAATGAGGAGGACAATTGCATTTATGCAAAGTTCAGAAATGGAAAATTTATTTTTCTGATTCTATATGTGGATGACATTCTACTTGCTAGTAGTGATGTTAGTTTGCTACTGGAGACAAAGAAATTCTTGTCCTCAAACTTTGATATGAAAGATCTCGGTGAAGCTTCATTTGTTTTGGGAATTGCAATTCACCGAGATAGAACAAAGGGGGTATTAGGACTATCACAAAAGGCATACTTAGAAAAGGTTCTAAAGAGATACAGTATGCATATGTGCAAGCCTTCACCTGCTCCAATAGTCAAGGGCGATAGATTTGGGAAATTTCAAAGTCCCAGGAACCAGTATGAGATCGATCAAATGAAAGCGGTTCCATATGCTTCAGCTGTCGGAAGTTTACAGTATGCTCAAGTTTGTACACGCCCTGACTTAGCATTTGTTACCGGGATACTTGGCAGATATCAAAGTAATCCAGGACAGGCACACTGGATCATGGTAAAGAAAGCATTACGTTATGTGCAAGGCACAAAAGGCCTCATGCTAACATACAGAAAATCCGATTCCCTAGAGATAGAAGGGTACTCAGATGCGGATTTTGCGGGGGACATCGATGATTGAAAGTCCACGTTCGGTTATGTGTTCACACTCGTAGGGGGAGCTATGTCGTGGAAAAGCTCCAAACAAAGCGTCACTGCATCATCGACGATGTACGCTGAATTTGTGGCATGTTATGAGGCCTCGGGGCAGGTTGAATGGTTAAAGAAATTTATACCCGGTTTAAGAGTGGTAGACAGCATTCAAAGACCACTCAGAATGTACTGCGATAATGAACCAGCAGTGTTTTATGCTCACAATAATAAGTCAAGTGGTGCTGCAAAACACATTGACATAAAGTTTTATGTTGTGAAGGGGAAAATCCAGAATCACTCTATTACACTCGAGCATATAAGTACAAAGAAAATTCTTGCGGATCCGCTCACTAAAGGCTTACCACCCAATGTGTTCATGGAACACATAGCCGGCATGGGTCTAAGGGAAAGCCTGTGATTTCTGGAGAATAAAAGGGCCCAAAAAGATAAAGAACTTGTTTCAAAACAGTGATGTGTATGGTAGCTGTTGAGTCTATCAGTCTTGGACTGTGACGATAAAGCATGATCTATTTACTAATATGTGATGGAACAACTAAAGGAAAAAATTTCAAGTTAAAGTATAAAGTTAAAATAAAAGGTGAGATCAAGGGGGAGAATGTTGGAATGATCTCCTTCCTAATAGGCCCAACGGCCTATTAGGCCCTTAATCCGCGCCCTGATCGGGGGCGCCCAACCCTTAATGGTTGGTGGGCCCTCGCTGTACAGCGCTAAATAAAAGGGGGTGAGGGGCCGGGGCACTCGACACGAGGTTCGCCGCGCCGCCAGCACCCTCACCCACATCCCAAAACCCTAGCCGATCTAGAGGGAGCGCTGGAGCAGCGGGAAACCCCACCTTCATCGCCTTCACCGCCGCCAGCTCTGTCCCGTCGCCGCCGCCATCGACCACGACGCCATCACTCCGGCATCGACTCCACTGCACCAATCATCGCCGACTTTGAGCGGATCTTCATCAGCGAACCTGTGATGGCCGCCTCAAGCTCTTCCGGTGGTGATGGTTTCTCCCTCTCTCTCTCAGTGTACTCTAGTGTACTCTTATGTTCTAGATCTAGGAATCCCTTTGTAATCATGAAATGGAAAGATCAAAAGAATCCTCACTCGATCTGTGAACTGTGTCGATCTAGAGTATTAAACAAGATGATTGCAACACTCATCAGTGTTGTAGCTACTACACCTAAATTAAAAGTACCTAGCTGCTCTCACTGCTCGGCCTATAGTATCATTGTGTCCAAGTGGATGTGTAAGCAATATATATACATGACCAGTATCCGGAAAAGCAATAATATTGCGTGCAAGCTGTGGTGGGTATAGTAGGTGTAAAGTTATGGCAAAGCTAATTAAGCGCCTAGGACACGAGCTGTCCTCTCTGTTTTCCCCCCTCTTTATTTTTCTTAAAAGTTGAGCTGTACAAGGTTGTGAGTATAAAATGTGAGCCATGTTTTGCAGAGGAATTTTTTTTGGAAAACAATATATGTGCAGAGGTGATGTTGTATGGGATTGGCCCAGCAGCGTCATATTCATCCCGGTCTACATACACTACTGACAGTTGTGGCATTTGCATTTGCAGTAGCTTCCTCTCTCTCTATATATAGCAGGATGCATGTAGAAGTTCTAGGTTAACTAGTTCTTGCGTGTACATCCTCCGCTTCTTATCAAATATGTATAGTCCTGCAGATAACATAGTTCAGCAGATCTTGAGAATGAGCGGCATCGGGAAAGCATGGTTCAGATGGAGATGACTCCGCCGCAGTATGGGAAAAAGCATTTCAGGAGGATGTGGAACTTGCAGGGAGTGCTGATCATGAGGTCGGGCCGCTTGCTGTACCTAGTCGGAGGATTACATGCCGGCGTCCTGATGGAGTGGATGGCGACGGCTAGGGCACCAAAAGCGCCGCGCTCAGGGCTACCATGGCAGCATCGCGACGGCGACCAGCTTCGCGGCGCCCAGTGAGCTCACCTTGGAGGCGCTCAGCGCTTCACCTCCTCTTCATGTTCTTGCTCGGTGCCGGGAACTTTGGGTGGGGAGTCGGCGGTCACGGGCACCAGCCGTCACAAAAATTCCTAGCTACATACTCAAATCATTACTGAGGTTCAACATTACCTAGGCTTGCAGCTGCCCTGCGCTCGCTCCCTGACCCGATCACGCCCGGAACCAGACCCCAACGCCACTCAGGCGCGTGCGCCGACGAGCCGTGCCACCGCAGTGCCGCCCCGCTACTGCGCCCAGTGCTGCAGAACCCCACAGCCCCGCACGTGCCTCGCATTAGCTTGCACTTGCCTCGCAGATGCTCCCCGACCCGTTAAAGCCCAGTATCGAGCCCCGGCATACCCAGAACAGCCTGCGCCGGCGAGCTCCGCTGCACAGAGCCGCCGCCGATCGTGGCCACGCCGTCCAGAGCCTCGCCGAGCCCTGCTTGAAGTCTAGGTGGTTTACCCGTGATGCAAGGAACCTTAAAGACCGAAGCCCGAGCCTTTTTAACCCCCGGAGCACCGAGTTCGGTGAACTCCGGCGAGCCAACGCCGCGCGCCGTCGCGGGACGGAAGTCCCGACGGCCGAGCGCCGCCGCTCCGTGCCTAGAGCCGATCTCAGACGTTCGATCCGAGATCAATGCACGAGATTAGAACATACCGCTTCGCCCGGGAAAACTTTCTAAAGAGCCTCTGAACTTTTTAGAAATCAACCCGCGGTCCAGCCCAGTTCATAAATAATTAGATCCGAGCCCCTAGCTTTGCGGTTTTAACCCTAAGCTTTTAAATAATTGAACCCACTGGCACTCGATTTACATGTTAACCCTCAGGAATTTAATTCTAATTACGTTTAGGTCCTCGATTTGTACAGAAACACTCCTAGATCACCTTTTTCAAGGTTTAAAACTTCCCTAAGCTATAACTTTTTCATACTTTATCCAAATTTGATGATTCTTGTCTATAAATTTTCTAAAATCAAGATCTACACAACTAAATCACTTTTACTTAAATAAAAGCTTATTTTCATATGTTGTTTGATTGTTTGTTTTGTTTGTTCGTGTTCGTCCGTTTAGTTAGTAACGTTCGACGTTCACGCGTAGGTTCGAACGACGCCGAGTTCGGCGACGACACAGAAGACTGAGACTACGTTGAAGACCAAGTCGAAGAATTTGAAGGCAAGTCCTATCGCCCTCCTTGATCATGTTGAACCCAGTTTTTCATAAACATAAAATATGACCAACCTTAATGAGCTTATGCATGTTATGTCTTTTAGAATGTTTTTCTCCTCACTAGATGTTACCCAAGTTTGTTTAAGCCACTCCTTGACCTTGAGCACCCTAATCCCTTGATAACCCTTGGTCAAGAGTTTTATTTCAAATGCTTAGGCTAGGTGCTTCGCGACCGCAAAACTTTTTAAAATAGTTTTTCTCGTGTGAGTTCAAAAATGGTTTTAAAATTGTTTTGACCTGGGAAAGACATGGCTATGCACCTACTTTGTGCGTATGCTACGGAGAATCTGCCCTAGCATATAAGGATTTTCGTTGTGGTTGTCACCTAGCATATTTTTTTCGTGCAACCACATGTCCGACCTAGGACAGACTTGGTCACGAACCCATAGGCTTAAAGCCGCAATTCACCTGGAGGCAGGGTGCAACAGACACCAGGAGCGGGTATGGGAACTGTGTGGCGTACCATGTCGTTAACTAAATGATATATCCTGGATTCGCTGTGTGCCAATTTGGGCCCTTGGTTATTCCGTGGTGATTGTGGGCTCTATGTCCTATGCGTGTGCGGGATCGAGTTGTGCTTGACGTAACTCAAGCACATCATGTGGGTAAAGTGTACAAACTCTGCAGAGGTTAAATCTATCCGGATAGCTGTGCCTGCGGTCTCAGGCATGCTATGGTGAGTCACAGTGATTAGACTTTAAAAAGGGTTCTGTGTGTTTGGCAGTTGAGAAAGATCCCCGAGCTCAGTTTCCGAGATGTCGGGCTATGCTGTGTGTTAATGCCAAGTGTGGCAAGTGTGCTGTTAAGCATGGGAACTGGCGGGATTGAAGTATCTCCCCCAGGGCCAAACATATACACTGATATATAAATATTCTTTTCGTACCTTTTATTTTCCAAGGAAAAATAGCAGAATTTCACACATGCATTAAAAAGCAGCTTTTCCGCAAAATAAACTCGAGCCCTCCCTTGCCTTACCCCATGCATATAAATAAACCCTTGTTTAAAGATGGGACTTGCTGAGTACGTAATGTACTCACTCCACCGATGCCATGCTTTTCAGCAGAAGAAGCAGAAGAAGACTTCGACGTAGAAGAAGACGAGTAGTTAGGGTTTCGCCTGCGCCCAAACTTTTGCTTGTGGTTTGGGTGTCCGCTCAGTGCTTCCGCCGTGTTTAACTTTATGGCCTGCGAGCCGATGTGTAAGAACCTTTTATAAAGGTTTGTATAAGACTCTGTATTTATAATGAATGTAACGACAGGCTTTCTGTTCCATTTCTGTTCGTCTGTGCGTACCAGCTACTGATCCAGGGTCTAGTACGGTAAGCACAGTGGATTCCCGGTAAGGGGTCCGACTGCCTGCACCCAAGTTTGCTTGTGGACTTGGGCTGCCTCGTAGGTTTTCGTTGTATAGTAAGTATCTTGGCCTATGAGCCGTCTTGTAATTAAACTATGTTAAAGACTTGCTTTAATGTAATGCAAACACTGTATGACTGTGATGCCCTCTGTTGTGTGCGTATCAGCTACTGATTCAGGAACTGATACGCTAAGCACAGTGGATGTCAGAAATGTGGTCCGACATATATAACAGCGTACACTAATTTGTGCTACTGGATCTGTATTTATTTAGATGTGTTTCTAGAAAAATACCATTCGCATAGTTCTAGCCAAAGTAATAGAGTTACATGCAAAGGAAAAATTATATCAGACCCTAGCTAGGATTATATGTGAGTTAAGTAATTGATGGCTCAACATGGTTGGTTGAATGCAAATTACCGAAAGACATAAAAGAGGAGGTATGTTCGGGGTGAAGGATTATCTGGCAGGCGCTCATGTTATTTGAAAATATAGCACCAAATTGAATAATATATTTCTTTGTTGAATCGAGTAGAGTCTTGGATTCTATATCGATTATGCTGATTCCGATTCTACCATTCGACTTCTGATTCGACTTAGAATCTATTTTTTTCCCAAGGCGGCGCGGGCGCTTCCCCGCATGGTGGTCGGTGGCCTTTTGTGCCTCTGCTTTCCCTTGGGGTCACCGGTGCCACCGTGGTCGTTGTGCCGTCTTCGGTTGGCCAGTCGTTGGTGCTGCCCCTGATCATTGTGGTTGCCACATCCGCTCTGCAGTCCCTACCCCTCCTTGGTCGCCATGGGACTCGCTTTGGCCGCACCTGACTTTTGTAGCTTTAGGTTGCTTCCACCCTTCAGAACGGTCGTTCGCTCTTGTTTATCTCTCGGGAGATGCTTTGCTCCCGTTGGTGTGTGTCCTCGAGTTGATGCTTTGCTTCTCTCCGTGGTCGTCTTTGTGGAGCTTCGGCCTTCCGGAGGCGCTTTGCCCCCGTCTCTTGGCTTGTAGGTCTCGTGGTCGGTGCTGAATTGCCCTATCGTGGTCGCTCCTCTTTGCTAGAGAGGAGTCATTGCTCCTCGTCCCCATCGTCGCCTTTGTGCAGGGACATGCTTTGCTCCCGCTCGTTCATAGATCTTGGATTAGTCATTGTCGCTGTTTCATCCGAAGAGATGCTTTGCTCATGGTTTCGTTTATCGTCTGGTGATGGAGAGCCTGATTTTGTTGCATCGTTGTCCTTCTTGTGCTTCTTCCTCTGGTGGGCTCCTCTTCATCTTAGGCCGTGCTGGCTTTTGTTTCGTTCTACGT
This sequence comes from Panicum virgatum, assembly GCF_016808335.1. Lineage (NCBI taxonomy): Eukaryota > Viridiplantae > Streptophyta > Magnoliopsida > Poales > Poaceae > Panicum > Panicum virgatum. The sequence continues at coordinate 51,073,198 of NC_053143.1, read as the reverse complement.
GTTGGGGAGGTTGGGTATTAGGAGTGAAAGCTTTGCCTAGTTCTTGCTAGGCTGGCAATAACCGCGTCTCTGGCATAGTTACCTTCTGAAGGCGCTATCGAGGTTGCCGATCTCCCTTGGTTTTACTATGCGAAAGCTTGGCTCAACCAGTGGTTGTCTCAATCTCTTCGGTCGGGTGGATGATGGCGGCGTTGTGGTGTCGTGCCATTCATTCTTGAGGCATCATCTCGCTGGACTCAGTTTTAAATAGCAGGTTATAGCCCGTTATAGCTCCGTTATAGTTTTTTTAGAAGATCCCCGCTACGCAATTTGTATTTATGCCGCTGTGGGAGCTATGAACGCTAAATTGGGTTATAGCTGCGCTAAATGACATAGCTTTAGTGCCGCTATAGTCTTATTCTTAGCTCGGTGCTACTATTTTGGTCTTCTGGACAACTGAATATTTAATTGTATGAATTTTGTTGTATTGTCAACTTAAGTAATGTTTCCGTAGCCCTAGAAACATATTTATGAAATTCGCTAATTACTATATTTTTTGTGCATCTATTATTTATATTTTTTAGGTTTAGTAGTAAACCGCTATTTACTATAGCCCGCTATAGCCTCTTATCATCGGGAAAAAATATACCGCTATTTATCATAGCCCGCTAGTTAAAACCATGACCGGACTTGTCACTTCGAACTTGGCATCGGATGCTCCTCTGACTTTTGACTTTTTCAATGAAAAAAGTCTCATTCCGCACTTATTACATAATTAAGATATAGACAAAAGGAGGACCAAACTCTAACTTAACAAGATAGACGAAACGCAGAAGGCCATCGGCGTGAGGGGGAACAATCCAGTGCTTGTGACTCAAATATCATGCATGTTCAAAGTTTTTTGCTTTTCCATATGCTAAGAGCATGTACAATGAGGTAAGTAAGAAAGTTGCAAGGGTTGCCATATTAGATTTATAATGAGTTGGAGAAAAGAAAAGAACAGAAAAAGAGAATAGAAGTAAGTTGATGATCTACATCCCACTGTAGCATGTGCTCCAAGATTCTTGGTAAAAGAGTTTGTGTTCCATTTGGCTTTTGCGGAGCTGAAAATCTCAGGAGCACAAAGCGAAGTATTGGGAGAGCCGTCCGATGCGAGAAACGAAAGATACCAAACTTGTAAATAGTCCCGGGAGTATGGGCCGTGCCACATGGGCCGGCACGAGCATGGCCCGAATACAACGGTCCAAAGTACAGCCCAGCACGAAATTATATGGGCCGGACTAGCACGGCCCGAAGAGAGGGCCGGACCAGGCCTTCATTTTCAGCCCGTTGTGCCCCCGGCACGGCCCGCACGCTTGGGCCGTGCTTGGGCTGGCCCGGCCCATATGATTGTGGGTAAGGTTTTTAACGAAGCAGACTGAGGAATATATATTTAGTTTCCCTCAAATTGTGTGTTTGTTGGACTTTTAAATTTTTAACTGGTGAGTGATGAACTGGTAATAGTTTTCTAAGGTACTAGCTAAGTGTAAGATTTTTATGTGTGCATATACAGAATATGGGCCGTGTTTGGGCCGGCACGGCCCGAATAAGGCACGGTGTGTTTTAGGGCCGTGCTGGGCTAAGATTTTTGCTCTTTGGGCCGACCCGACAGGGCCCGGAAAAAATTGGGCCATCTCGACCCAAAAAATTTCAGCCCAAAGCACGGAAGGGTTGGGCCGTGCCAGCCCGGCACAGCCCAATTCCCAGCACTACCTGTAAACCTCTGTGAAAGTAGCGGAGAATCTCCGCACAAGCGGAAGAGAACGGAAAGAAAAGGAGGCTATAGGTGGGTCAAGTATTAAAAACTCTACATTTTTATATTATAGCTAACCATTACATGAATAAATAAAGTGTTAATCTGGCTATATGTGATATGTCAATTAAGTTAATACAGGTACGTTTTCCTTATCTTTTAATACAGGTACGTTTTATCAAAAAAAAAAATGTGTAAGACCATGCGTAGTGGAACCTGCATATAGACTTGTATATGTATTTTGCATGGTGCGTAGACCGTATAGCGGAGCCTGTATATGCATATTATGATACAAGCCCCATTAGGAACAGTCTAATCATTTATCACTTTGGGCGTTTAAATTAATGCAATTGCGATTGTTTTCAAGAACAGTGCCCTTAGGCTGTCTCACTGGAACGTCTATATATCCCATCATCTATTCCAAGCCCTTGTTTAGATGCATACAGATTTGGGTGTAAAGTACTATAGCATTTTCGTTAGTATTTGGTAATTATTATCTGATCATGGGTTAATTAGGCTCAAAAGATTCGTCTCGCAAATTACAGACAAACTGTGTAATTAGTTATTTTATTTAGCTACATTTAATACTTCATGCATGCGTTCAAAGATTTGATGTGACGGAAAATCTTGTACAGTTTTGAAATTTTGAAGACAACTAAACAAGGGCCAAATTTCTCACTGTGCATGATATCTATCGTCTACACTACAAAACAGTGATTTACCCATTCTTTTGCCTCCACTTTATTTTATTGCATGTCTCCACCCACCTTTAGACAAAGTGTGTGGAGTGGCATTCACATCAGATGGTTCTCTTGACTGACCGACCACCAGTCCTTTCGCCTTCATTCGCCTCTCTGGACTGTCGGCCATTGTCGCTAGCTTGCTTGCTCCTCCTCCTCCGTCAGATCCGCCGCCCGCCGGGGCCTCCCCGCCCTCCTCCGCGCGCGGGCGCCGCCCTCTCCTCCGCTCCCTCGGATTCGCCGCTGCCGGCTCCTCCCCGGCCTCCTCCGCGCGCGGGCACCGCCGGCTCCTCCCCGGTCTTCTCCGCCTCGTACGGTACGGGTGCTGCTCCTTTTTTTTAATCTTGCACTTAATCCATCAACATCATCATCCCGTTGCTTGCACTGGGCATAGCTTCTGGATAAAGGCCGATTGCTTCTCCCCTAGACCCAATCCCAGTCCCAGGTGCTGCTGCCGCCTGATCCATCATCATAAGTTCGTCTGATCCATGTTTAAAATTCTAGCTTGTGGAGGAGGTTCTCACGTACACCATCTGGTTGCCGAGGAAAAGGAAATAAAGTAGACCTAGGTATATAATATGCAGGATGCCGCTCTCTTCTGTTCAAATCAGTTTTTTTAATAGGAAATGTTTTTTTATTTATACCACCTGGAAAAGTAACAAGGAGAGCAACTTGCAGAGCACATCAACACATGGAACCTCCTCAACACATGGAACCAGAGGAGGTGCCATTCCAATTATTAGAAGAAATTACAGATGGTTTCTCAGAGGACCGGAAACTTGGCGAAGGAGCATTTGGAGTGGTTTACAAGGTACGGTTTTATTGGAATGCTAGTTTCAACAGAGAAAATTAAGTACACACTGACCAAACTAGATACGGTGCTTCCAAACAGTATACATACCTACATCACATGATCTTGCTGCAATGCGGGCAGCTAGCTTATCACAAACAAAATAAGTTCCCATATACCGTATTGTGGTTTGGTAGCAGTACGCAATAGCAATCAAACCAAATCCAGTGCCTGTCCCCGCCCCCCCTGCTTTTTCAAATATCAAATGATAAGTAGGCAGTACATAGGGAAAAAAAAATGAAAATCGACATTTATTGAGTGATCACTAACAACATATCTTCAACAGGGGTTGACCAAAAATGGTGACCATGTTGCTGTGAAGATTCTTCGTGATACTATCGCCGATCTTGGCCATAAGCAGTTTCAAAACGAGTTCTATAACCTCACTAAGCTTCAACATGAAAACATTGTACGACTTTATTATTGAGTTGCATGCACCAACCAATTCAACCCAAAAGCTTAAGCTGATGGGGAGAGGTGGGCAATTCACTTATATTCCAACACTCCCCCTCACGTGGAGGCTCCCTCAGGCCTCAGACGTGGAATAGGAGCGAGCATCAATTATTTTATTTAATTGCGCTAACCAGGATTCGAACTCGAGACCTCTAGCTCTGATACCATATTGAGTTGCATGCACCAACTAATTCAACCCAAAAGCTTAAGCTGATGGGGAGAGGTGGGCAATTTACTTATATTCCAACATTTATGGCTATTGCTATCAGATAGAACAAAAATCTATGGAGTTCAATGGAATACAAGTGCTCGTTGAAGAGACACATAGAGCGCTTTGCCTTGAGTATATGTACAATGGAAGCCTTCAAAAGCATCTTTCCGGTATCATTTATGAGCATCTTAATTGTGTCATGCAAGGAAAGTGTTCTGTATATTTATGTTTGATTAGTACTCCCTTTGTAATTCTATTGCAGATGAGTTTTCTGGACTTGACTGGAACACACGGTACAAGATTATTAAAGGGACCTGTGAGGGTTTAAAACATATGCATGATGAACTGGAGAAACCTCTTCATCACTTGGACCTAAAACCTGCCAACATATTATTAGATAAGAACATGGTACCAAAGCTTGCAGATTTTGGTCTATCGAGGATCTTTGGTGATAAAGAACTAACTCGGACCACAAAAAGTCCTTTAGGAACACTGTAAGTTGAATGGCTCAAGTGCAGTTATCCCTTTTCTATTCAACTGAAATATGGGTATTACAAAATTGTTGCATGTGATGCAATGCAGTGGGTACCAGCCACCAGAATACATTGACGGGTGAAATCTCAAAAAAATTCGACATATTCAGCTTGGGTGTCTTAATGATACAGATAATTTCGGGACCTGATGGTTACCATACATGTGCAAACATGCCTGGTGACAAGTTTATTGATCTAGTGAGAAACAATCTTTATCTTTAACAAGATCAATAATTTTACAATCTAATGACGTCACATTTACATTTGAGTCGTAGCATCCTGGCTTGACAGTTTGGTTCCCCAGGTAAAAACAAATTGGAGGATCAGGTTGCAGGACACATCGAGCGATTCCATGTTTGAAGCATATTGCCACCAAGTAGAGACATGCACTCAGATAGCATTGAACTGCGTGGAGCAAGATACCCAGAAAAGGCTTGATATATCGAAGATCGTCCATAAGCTAAATCAGCTTGAAGCTGATAGTGGCAAGGTACTTAAAATCATTATTTAGTTTTGAGTAAATTCTTCCCTTATAAAGGCATATAATGGGACATTAGTACATTATATATTTTAACTACATTTGCAAACTTGGTCTCTCTTATCTTAGAATAATCTTTTAGTTGGTTAGGAATGGTTAGGGTTCAAGAAAGTAATAATAAATCACAGTTTTTTCTTTAAACCTGATACTTCAGTGCCAAAAAATGTTTTGGCAGGAAAAATCAACCCCATTGTTGCGGAAAATTTTCTTTGACTACAATCAAAATACATATTTTTAATATCTCCATACTCAAATATGATAATATTCACATGAAACTACAATTCGAGATTCGCTGTTTAAGAACTAAATTATTTGGCCAAAAGAGTAAATTAATATGATTATTTTGTGTAAACAAGTGTTGTTATTTCAAATATAAATAATCTGTAGGGTTATTTTTGCTAGATTGTAGTTTTTAGCGTATAGAACAAATTGTTATGTGCCTTAATTTATGTGAGCTAACTATACATCTAAATTGTGAGCCCATTGTAGCTACCTATGTCATAATCATGCCCTAAGTGTCTTTACAGACCTGATGGTAGAAATGATTAATGCCCTCGGCCAAAACTGAAGGCATTGTGAATTTGTGATGATATGGACTGATGGTGTGTGATTATGCTGCAACAGTCTCCGATCCCACAATGTATTTTGTTTTAATAAATAGGCTTTCTTAAATTTCATATCCAATTTATAAAGAATTATAGGATTTGACAACATAATACTGATGCTATCGGACCCGTCATGAAATTGATTTGTGTTTTCAAACTATTTTAATATTTTATTGAATTAACACTGTTCACTCATTTTTTTAGTGTCACCTTAGAGACAATATGCCATAATTGACTAAATTTATGGATCATTCGCAATTCATTTTCTAGTAGATTGAAAATCAATTGAAATCTTGCAGGGTCCCCAGAAGACAAATCACAAACCTTTTCCCAAAATGACAATAGATGAGAAGATGAAGATGAGAATGGAAAGCAATGATATTGATATCACACATAAAAAACAAGATTTCAACAACTTGATGACAAGCTCTAGTTATGATGAAGTGGAATTTGCCAATGTAAGGGAAAACTCATTATATATGGGAGAAGAATTCATTGTAGGGAGAAAAGAAGAGAAAAGGAAAATAATGGCCTCTTTACTTCAGAGCATGAAACAACAGATCACAATCCTTCCTATATATGGTATTGGAGGCATTGGCAAGACAACCTTTGCAAAATTGATTTACAATGATACATGTTTCAAATCATACTCTCGAGTATGGACCTCTGTGTCTCCAATATTTGACATGAATAAAGTCGGCAACTTTATAATTTCACAGCTATCTGGAAAGGAGAGCCAAATTGATGAAGTAGAGATGATACGTAGTTGCCTCATGGAATTACTTTTTGGTAAAAAGAAGATTCTAATTATTTTAGATGACCTATGGGAAAATAATCTATTTGAATTGAATAATTTGAAGGATATGCTAAATCTTGGTGACAGTATCAATACAATTGTTTTAGTAACCACACGTAGTAAACATGTTGCAGATAATATCAGTACTAACGTTGAACCATACCAGATAAAACCCTTGACAAATGACATGTGCTGGGACATAATAAAACAAAAAAGCAGCTTTGAAGCTAGAGATGACAAAGAACAATTAATGGATATAGGGAAGGAGATTGCTTTGAAGTGTCGAGGTGTGGCTTTGGCAGCTCAATCTCTTGGATTCATGTTGCAGCCCATGAAACTTGATCAGTGGATGGAAGTCAAAGACAGTGAAATCTGGAATGAATATATTTCAGAGGATGCCACTTTACCAAATCATGTTCTTGCATCCTTGAAGTTAAGTTGTACCAAAATGTCTCCATGCTTGATGTCATGCTTTACATACTGCGCAGTATTTCCAAAAGGTCATGAGATAATCAAAGAAGATCTAATTCACCAATGGATTTCTTTGAGTTTCATCAAGCCAACAAAATTACTCTCAGGCATGCAGCTTTGCGAGAAGTATATTGTGCAACTCCTAGGTTTGTCTTTCCTTCAACATCCAGTTTCACCCAAGGTGAGTTTTTTTTATTACATGGAACTACTGCAGTTGAACTTTTTTATTTTTCTTTCAAAATTAAAAAAAAACATATTCTATGCATCTTTTGTACAATCATAACGTGAATATAGTAGGCCTATAATGAATTGAAACATCTATGTATATAAACTCGCAACTTACCAACAATTCCTAGAAGAGAAATGCTTCGATGGTCCTCTTTTAGAAATATGCACGAATCTTGAAGCATGTTGGGGTATAATTTAATTAATTTCTTATTGGTTATCTATGGACCCACCAATTCATGTGATGCTAGTTGATCTCCATGATATGGTTACAAAACCAGCACCATCTCCGGCAACAGTGCCTATTGCCGCTGCTACCGTCAACATCGCCCCCATCGTCGACAACATCTGCCTCGTTGGCACCACCATTGCTGTCAGCCTTGATGCTGACACCACGACTGTAGTGAAGCTGCCCCCGTCAACATCCCGAGGTACCGTAGAGCAGGGAATTGAAGGCGACACCATCGTGGGCAAGCCTTCACCTTGCCCTCTTCGCCCACCGCCCACTCGCCTCAATGCAAGTTCACTTCACGACCTGCGTTGTCCTGTGCAAGCCTCTACGTAGCGCAGCCACGATCCAACTCACGCCATGCCATGCGCGGCCCTCAGCGTGCCGCCTGGTTTCGCCATGCCCTCACCGCACACGGCCCTGGTTGTTCGCGGCCTCCACGCCGCGTGTATATGCATCGGTTGGGTGTGCGACATCCAGGCTGGAAGAATCGGATCTCGCATTGCGTCAACCCCCTTTGCCCATGCGATGACATGGCCAGCCCCCACACCCTGTCCGCCGCCCCAGGACCTAGCCACATCCTACAGCAGCCCCACTAATTCGCCAAGCAGGCCACACAAAGCAACACAAGTGACGGGTGGTTTCTCAGTTCTGCGCTATGGCACCAACCACATGGTCCCCAAGCTCGGTGGTGAGGCCGAACTGCCAGTGCAGAGCTTGCTGATGGTGTTGATATGCAGTTAGGCCTCTCCACTTCTATTTCCCATGGTGCAGCACAACTATTTCTGCTAGAGCAGGCAAGTCCGTTTCTCTGCATTGCGAAGGAAAGAGGAACGGTGCTGCGGTGTGAGCCAATCATTGTTTGTGGCATGATCTTCTCTACCATGCTGCCATCTTCACCAACACTCGGCTACATCAGTATTTTTCAGCAGCCTACTGCTCAATTCTATTTGTTCGCTGCCGTTAGTATTGCTTAACCTTCATTTCAAAAATCCCAGCTCAAGGATGAGCTGTCTTGAAGGGGTGGAAAAGTGTTATGGCATGGCAGCTGGTAGTAGTTATCTATTTAGATTTGGTTTGTTAGAGAGATAAGGTTGTTAGGAGATAAGATAGGATTAGTTATTTAGATAAGATTTGTTAGGGAGTTTGTTAGGCTCCTGACCTATAAAGGCAGCCAAGGAGTCCTAGGTTTAGACAAGCAGAAAATAGATCAAAGAAGTGCAGCTCAAATCCTCCAAGGGAGGGCGAGTCACAGATCTATCTGATACCCATCTACCAATCAATAAACTACATCAGTTTGGGCATGTCCAACGGAGATCCCTAGAGACACCAGTGCATAGAGGTAGGGCTGGAAACGAGTCGAGCTGGTCGGCTCAGTGGAGCAACGAGTCGAGCAACGAGTCGAGCCAGGCTCGGCTCGGCACTTTGCTGAGCTTGGACAGCAGGCTCGGCTCGGCTCGTTCTAGGCTCGCGAGCCGGCTCGAGCCCTCTCGCGAGCCACGTGTAAAAAAGGGTGTACCTAGTGCCGTAGGCTTCCCGCACTGCGCAGGATCTGGGGAAGGGTTGTTTTAAGCGCCAAGCCTTTCCCGCACAAATGTGCAGAGGCTGGGGCTCTAACCCAGTACCTTCCGGTTGCAAACGGTAGGCTCTACCGCTGCACCAAGCCCGCCCTTCCCGAGCCACATGTGTAACAAGGACATTATTCTTAAAAAGATTTATCCATATACATATTAAATGATATTGAGAGATTGTATCAAATAATAAGTCACCATATCAACTAAATATGAAATAGTATCGTCATCAATTGATTGTCGTTCAATTAAAAACAAAATCTACAAGGTAAATTTATGATATCCTGTCTTAGGCCAAGCTCACGAGCCGGCTCGGCTCGCTACTTTGGAGAGCCAAAAAACAGGCTTGGCTCGGGCTTGCTCCGGCTCGTGAGCCTATCCGAGCCGAGCCAGGCCGCACCGAACCCGAGCTGGCTCGCGAGCTTCGAGCTTTTTTTTCCAGCCCTACATAGAGGCATCATAAGATGGGACAATAATGTGAAGAGAGGTATCGGGCGGCCAAACTTGACATGGGTGGAGGCAATCAAAAGGGACTTGAAGGAGTGGAATATCCCAAGAGAATTGTGTTTGGATAGATGTGCTTGGAAAGAAGCTATCCACGTGCCCAAACCGTGCTTAGGCCTTTTCCCTTTTAGTTCTCTCAAAAGCTTTTTTCCTCCCTTTCTCTTGCTTTCTCCTTTTGGTGACTTGTTGGGTTTCAACTCTAGCCTACCCCAACTTACTTGGGACTACAAGGCTATGTTAATGTTGTTGTATTTACCTCTCTTGAATAATTTATTTGTTTCATAAAAACAATCAACAAAAAGGTAACCATCTTGTGCATCCTAATAATCCTTCATGCATTCAAATAGGGACAATTGATTTACCTGGACTGAGAAATCTAACACTAGCATGCACTTGTGATACAGAATTCTCGAGCATACAAGAAGGGCCTCACATTGTTCACCATGCACGATCTTGTACATGATCTGGCAAGATTACTGGTTGTTGATAAAATTCTGGATGCTAGCAATACTGGAGGACGTGGCTACCAATATGCATGGCTCACTGATTGTGGCAAGCCACTAAAGTCATTGACAGATTCACCTGTCATGATAAGGGCACTGCATTTTCGAGATCATAGCCTGCAATCGCTAGAAGATGATGCATTTTTACCTTCACGTTCCCTACAGGTCATGGATGTAAGTGGGTGCCACATAGGCTACTTGCCAGCATCTATCGGTGAATTGGTTCATTTGAGGTATCTAAATGCTCCAAGGCTTCAAAGTGAAATGCTCCCGTACTCTTTCACCAAACTGTCAGAATTAATTTACATCAACCTAAGTGGGTCTAACATTTCAGCACTGCCTGATTCAATTGGTGAAATCAAAGGTCTAATGCATCTTGATATCTCAAATTGTGAGAGGATGTGCAAACTCCCAGAATCATTTGTGAACCTCAAAAACTTGGTACATCTAGACTTATCACATAGTTGGCGGATCGTAATTACAGAAAAATCTTTTGATGGTCTTACCAATATCCAACATTTGAATTTATCATATACTCTTAGTCCTGGACCAATATATGTTTCGGTGCTTCAGCAAGAAGTCATCAGGAGTCTCACCGAACTCCGATGTTTAGGTGTATCAGGATGTTTTCGGAATCGGAGGCCAGATGAGATATTAAGTTTTTTTAATTGTATTTGCACTCTTCCCAATCTAGTGCATTTGTTCTGGTCTGACAACTCAGGTCTTGTCAGATTGCCTGAAAGCATTGGCAACCTCAGGAAGCTGCATACGCTGGATCTCTCGGGTTGCTGGGACCTTGTGACGCTTCCAGAATGTATGCTTAAAATGGATAGCCTGAAGATCTTAAATGTTGCTGGCTACCCTCGTATTGATAAGTCTACAATCCCTCCATCCAAGAGCAATATTGGATTGCCATACTTTGAGGTCCATGCTAATGATGGTGAATCTACCAGTAATATTGGTTACCTATGGCATGTGAATCCACCTGAGTTGCACATAAGTAAGCTTGAGAATGTGATGTCTGCAGATGAGGTCGACAGTATAAAGTTAAATGAAAAACAGGAGATTGTATATTTGAATCTTGAGTGGACTAGAGATTCTCAGAGGTCTGTGGAGGACGTGGAAGTGTTGGAAAAACTAGTGCCACCAAAGACTTTAAATTACTTTGACCTAAGAGGTTATCAAAGTGTGAGCTTCCCAACCTGGGTTATGGGTATTATGTGGTATCTTCCTCATCTTACCAAAATTGTATTGTGGGAGTTACGTAAATGCAACAGCCTACCACCACTCGGTCAGTTACCGGGACTAAAAGAGCTAGTTATGGGAGGAATGGACAGCATTACGACAATTGAAGAGGGTTTCTGTTGTGCCGGACTGGGAGCCTTTCGTGAACTGACGAAATTTCACCTATGCCAAATGGAAAATCTGGAAGTGTGGAGCACAACTTACTCCTATGGTCAGGATGATATGCAGGAATTTATGTTCCCCCACCTTACGGATTTGTTAATTCGTGATTGCCCCAAGTTGAGATTGAAACCATGCCCACCTAAAACTGAGAGATGGAGGATAGAGAACAGCGATAATGTGCTGTCATCATGGGATGAGGAGGGGGAAATCGACCTTGCTGCATTATTGCCGTCAAGGGAAAAATGTAAGGAACTTTGGCAAGGGAAAATGGAAGTACCCACACAATGGGAAAGTTGTGGAATACCCGGAGCTTCCTATAATGCTTGTCCAGAATTTCTGACGGTGAAATACAGCAAGGTACCACTTAGACCACCCCCTCTAGCCACTCCGACCCTAAAACCCAGGTGTTAGAGTGGGGGAGAGGAGGGGTTTTATCACTGGACCAACATTCCCCCTACGGTGAGCGAGCCGCGCCGCGCCGCGCCTGTGGCTGCTGGCTGCTGGTCTCAGCGAACCCCGCAGGGGAAATCGCGCAGCGGAAGAAATGCGTGGCCGGTGGGTTTCGAACCCGGGACCTGGCTCTGGTACCAACTTAGACCACCCCCTCTAGCCACTGGACCAACCTAAAACCCAGGTGTTAGAGTGGGGGAGAGGAGGGGCTTTATCACTGGACCAACAGTACCTTTGGAACAGTGGAGGTTGTTTCACCACCTCCTTCCCACCTTTTGTTTAGCAATCACGTGCTGCACTTATGTGACGAGCAGCTCACAAGAGATCATCCGTGACCTCTCCTACATCAAATCACTGTATCTGGAAGACGGTGCTCATACGGAACTTCCGAAATGGTTGGGTGAGCTCACATGTCTTGAAATACTGAAGATATCAAAGTACCCAGGTCTAGAGGCACCACTGGAGAGCATGAAGCGACTCGCTTACCTACAGAAGCTGCTGCTAATTAATTGTGGAAGCATGTTAACACTACCGCAATCCCTCGAGTGTCTGTATTTGCATAAGTGTCCAAGACTTGCAGCCCTTCCAGAATGGCTGGGCGACCTCGCTTCCATCAAAGAACTTATTATCAGCGTGTGCGAGAGCATCGAGTCTCTGCCAGAGAGCATACAGAAGCTCGTCAGGCTTGAACAACTAGGAATTGCGGGGGCCCCAAAATTGGCGCAGTGGTGTGAATTAGTGGAGAACAAGAAGCTGGCTCACATTAGAGACAAGGTATCTCTCTATACATACAAGTCTAGATTTCCTTGTACATTATTCACTTTGAAATGGCAATTTCGTTCTTATAATGGAGTAGCAGTAAATAAAAATTTTAAATAGCAATACCATTTAAACTAACTTGAATAAAAAAATAATGATAATGACCCTGCACCCTGCTTATTAGCAACATAGGAATGGAAAAAAATATTCATGTAACACAGACTACGGGCTACTAGCCTACTACGGTACTGATCCACGCCATCCCTTCCATCTGTGCCGCCCAGATCGTTCAATCCAAACCAAGGGTGCTCAACTATTTTTGGCCAACGGGCTCCTTGCATTTCCATCGTCCTCACTTCTAGCAGATCTTGTCCGAGGAAGCACTTCCTAGTCGGGTGTGGTTGCGTGGATCTGCGTCTCCCCGGCTCAGCGTGGAATCCAAACTCTGGCACGATGGCATCCAGGGACACTATCACCAAAGGATCGGACTACGCCAGCCCTTGTCCATGACCTCCAGTCCTCCACCAAAAGCAACCAGGTAAACATCACCTCGTTCTCGTGACAGCCGACCCACCTAATCATCTGTTTTTTCTATAATTATGAGCAGTTCGAAAATGTTTTTTTGAGCTCGATATATTATCGGCGAGGATGCAGCAGAATTTCTCACCTCAAATAGGAACCAAGGAGTCATAGCCTTAATCAAATTCTTGACTATGTGCCGTGTGTCAGGTGCCGCGTCTTACCTTCCTCGCCTCGCAGGTTACGACCACAACAGGCCTACGCTTTTCTCTCCCTCTCCTTGCACCGTGCCGCCCCGCGCCGCGAAGCTGCCATACACCCGGCGACCTCGCGCTCTTCGCTAGCAGTGTTCACGCTGCTCTTACAGGCTCCTCCATCGCCATGGCTGCTATGGCCTACTGAGTTCCTTTACTTTTGGTTTTGGCCTCCTCCATCGCCATGGCTGCTGAGGTCAGGTACTTCTGTGGTTTGTTTCAATGAGAGCTTGCATACGCTTCATGTGTCAATGTGAGTATTGATTCCTATCATCCATTGCTCGATGCATAGCCACATGTATAATTGATGTATGTTAGCTGTTACTCTGTTGCGTTCGGCCACTTTCCCCTATATACTTAAGCTCCTGTCATCCATGTGTGTTCACTATATATTAGATTCAGTGTGTATGGTGCCTCCTCCAATTATTTGCCAGCAATTGCACTTTCTCCCTTTCTACTTGAGGTGAAAGGATAAGGTTGTTTTCTAATTTGCCAATGAATCATTCTAAAGCTTTCTTCTCTTCCAGATTTCTTCCAAAAAGCGATTTACTTAGACTGAAAACATTTTGATCAATTTTTAGCGCCGTATCAGCACAAGAATACATTCATGGTTTCAAAGGACAATGGAGCAGGAAAAAGGTCCTGTTACTGTCCATCGTTTTCTGCGTCTTCACTCGTCCTTCTTGAGCTGGCATGGCATGGGATGGGAATGCAACCATGCCATCGGCTGTTTTTTTTCTTTGGTAAAGAACTATTGACTTGCTTAGTTACTTGGGTGGATTTGTACTTGGCGATTCTCACTGTTCTAAACGAATCAAATATGGCCTTTCTTGATCTCCAGGTGTGGACCAGATCTTTGGTGTCAGCATCATGCAATCTAATCTAGTGCCCTCCAACCTCTGTTCATGGCTCCATTATTTCTGATCTGAGATTAATCTACGGTGTGGGTCCATGTGCTTCTATCCTAGGATCTCGAGGTTTAGTTATGGTAGATGAGGGGTATGAAATAGTTAAACACTCGAGTCAAAAAGACATGGCACTCCTTAAAAAAACGTGGAAGACACTTAAGTCAAAGTAAAATAACAAACAGGCCTCGACCTACCAAAGCGCCCACTATGGGGCTGTTACATGTAGCACAACAAATTAAAAGGTACGTACATACAGATTTCTTAATATGTATCTTGGACGTTTGTCATATTTTTCGATCGATCTACTTAGGCTATCTCCAACCATTCTTCTATCCAACTCCCTCTAAACGTATTTTTTAATATATTTTACTACTTCCTATAAATCCTCCTCTCCAACCATTCTCCCATATCCATTCTCTCTATATACTATACCTCATTCATTAATCATTTATTTATTATTTTTAAATTTTAAAAAAAATATATTGTATTTATACTACCATAATATATATTGTTATCAAGTTATGGAATTCAAATAAATTTTTTATCATAAAAAAATAACGTGATTAAAATATAGAGGGAGTTATGATCTCCCTCTGGAGGTTCAACTCTCCCCTATATGGGGGAGTTTTAGGGGAGCCGTTAGACCACCAATTTCCCCTGAAGCTCCCCCTACCAGGGGGAGGTTTGGGGGGAACGTTGGAGATGGTTAGCTCACATCTCTTCTAAGACTGGTTACTTTGACTCTTCAGGCAAATTAAGCATATATACACGACACATGTTTCTCCGTCATGCGCTCCCAATGCAAAGACACACGTGCGGCACGATGTCTGTGGATTGCAAATGCAGGGCATACTACACACATGCATCCCTGATGAGATACAGTGTACCTGAATCTGAATGCGAGACTTAACAATCTGTACGTATCGATAGATGCTACTAGCACTACTGTGATATGATGCCGATGCTACTCCCTCCATTCAAAATTACTAGTATAATGCATGCTTACTTCGTCACGTTAATGAGGTCATATTGATTTTAACCAATGACTGTGTCTGCCTGCCCTTCCATGCTCGATCTTACTATTACTAATTGAAAGTTTAAAAAAAAAAGAGAAATTTTAGAAAATCCTACAATAATCAGAAACATCTGGCCATACATTCTGATCCAAACATAATAAACTCATAATCCTTCTTAATATCTAAATCCATTCATGCAGTAAATAATCAGCTGAAATCCTAGCTGCTCGCTGCAGGTGGCGTAGGCAACTGAAGCTGTTGCATGCAGAAGCAGAGTGTACCTGGAGTGTAGAAGCTGGTATAGGGAACAACTCTAGTGTAGTGTGCAGCAGGGCCGTCTCCAACCTTGTTGATCCGGCCAGCCAGACTTTTGGTCGATGGAGAAGAAGCCATCGCCTGTGCCCACCAAAATGGAGAGCCAATGGCGTCGACAAAGCCGAGCAGATGGATGCCGTCGGGGCCCAGCATGCTGACGTCCACCTTTCCGCCGCGGCCGCGGACGAGTAGACGTAGGTGAAGGCCCGCGCGGCGTTCGTGCCCACGAGGGCGACGCGGCGGAAGGGCCCGTCGCTGTCGTTGTCGCATAGCAGCGCGGCGGCGTCCGGTGAGCGGGTCCCAGACGGCGAGGCGGGCCCGCGCGGCGCACACGCCGGTGCGGCGCAGGAGGACGCGGCCGGCGAGGGGCGGGCACGAGGCCACGGGGCGGAGAAGGTGCGGCGGGACAGGTCGTTGCCATGGACACGCACGAGGCACCTCCGTCGTGTGTTTTTTTTTTTGACAAAAAAAAGTTGGCATCTTTACTATTAAACATTCGCACTGGTCAGTCAATTGGCCTCTGTGCAAGTACGAGTAACCGACCCAGCAGATCAGATCAAGATCAAACGATGGAGGAGGAGCATGAGGAGGAGGGACAACCGCCGCCGCCAAGGCCAAGGCCAAGCGCTCCGCCGTCGCTGCCAGACGAGATCGTCGAAGAGATCTTCCTCCGCTTCCCGGCGGACGACCCCGCTAGCCTCGTCCGCCCCGCTCTCATCTGCAAGCCCTGGTCCCGCATGGCGTCAGACCCCGCCTTCCGCCGCCGCTTCCGCGACCGACCTGACCCCGGCGCCCCGATGATGGGATTCCTCTGCAACGACCTGTCACTCCACACCTCCGCCCGCTTCGTCCGCACCGTGGTGGCCTCGTGTAACGAACATAGTACCTTTTATGCCATTTCGAGTGATTTTGGTGATCGAATGACAACACAACACTTGGACTAATATGATTGTTTAGATGATCATTCTCAGGCTTTTAGGTTCAAGTGATGACAAAGAGAAAGAGAAGATAGGCATAGTAAGGCCCAAAGGGCCGCCCCTACGGGGGTTCCGCTAACCGGTTAGCGGACGGGGGTCGAGGGGGAGCCGCCCCTCGCGGGTCTCAGGGCAGCGCCCTGAAAGCTCTTCGGATCAGAAGCACCGGAAGATCCGACGCCATGGGCATCGGAGCATCCGGTGGTAGTCGGAAGAACCGACGCCATGATGTTTGGTGCAGGATGGAATCGAAGCCAAGTCAGCCTTTAGGCACCGGTTGAACCGACGGTCCAAGAAAGGGCATCGGTGCATTGGCCGTCCTTTGTACCAGAGACGATGTCAAGTGTCCAGAAGAAGTTTCTTCAGCACCGGTTCAACCGACGGTGCATCGGTGCATACCACCGGTGTAATGACGTCAGCGTCCAGGAGAAGATTCCTTCATCACCGGTTGAACCGGTGAAGCATCGGTGCAAAGCATCGGTTCAACCGGTGGTCACTGCGTCAGCTGTCAGGAGTTCAACGGCTACTTCGGTTTATGAGTGACCGGAAGAACCGACGCTACCCCTGCCAGAGGCATCGGTTCTTCCGGTGGTACGCAGATTTTCAGCTGACCGTTAGAGCAACGGCTACAAGATTTGGTGGCCTATATATACGCCTCACCCCGGCCATTTGAAGTTTGCTGGAGTTGCTGGACATCCCACACACACCCAAGAACATCTCCAAGCCATACAAAAGCATCAAGATCATATCCTTAGCCCTTAGCACACTTTGAAAAGTGTTGTGTATAGGATTAGCTCTTAGTGAGTGAGATTGCAAGGCTTCAAGCCTTTGTGCTGTGGTTCATTAGCGAACCAAGTCAAGAGCTTGGTGCGCCGGCACCTTGGAGCGTGAAGCTCGCCGGCAACGTCATCGACCCTCCGACTTGGTGTGGAGCGGCGACGACATCTTTGTGCGGGGGACGTGGAGACCCCCATCCTTTGTGGAGAAGCTCCTTAGTGGAACCTGGGGCCAAGTTGACCGTGATTGTGTTCACGGAAGAGACTTGGTGGCCGAGTAGCAATACTCTTAGTGAGTGCTACAACAACGTGGATGTAGGTGTGCCTTTGTGGCTAACCGAACCACGGGATAAACACCCGCGTCAAGAGTTTGCTATCTCCTATCCCGCTCTTTAAGCTTCCGCATTTCATACTAGCAATTTGTGTGCCTTTACTTTCATAGAATAGTTTCTTAATAGGAAAGGCTATAGGTTGCTAAACTCTTTTGGGATAGGGGTTTTACACTTGAACAACCTAGTTGCACATCTAGATAGCATGTTTTAGTTTAAGTTTTGTGCAAACTAGTTGGAGCCATAGGTCTAAGTTTTTATTAGTGCCTAATTCACCCCCCCTCTTAGGCTAGAGCACCCGATCACTTTCACCTCGTGCCCGCCGCCGCTCGCCGACCGCTAAACTTTTGCCATTCAATGGAAACATGGGGGTTGACAATTTTGGGCTAGTTTTATGAATGCAAATAGAACGCCCCTTTGCTTTGGAACCTTTGTAATGAAGAATGATTCTCAAATTAGGTTTTGGGAGGACTATTGGTAGGAAAATACAACCCTGCAAGAAAAGCACCATGTCTTATACAATATCATGCGATGTAAACAAGATACTTATGCATAAGTTTGCGTACCTTCTCCATAACTAGTCTTGGAAATTAGGCAAAAAATAACGGAGTGGAAATATTTGTATTCATGTATAAGTAATACCTTTTCTAACAAAATGAGCAAGATGTTTTTCTTTGGAATTTACATTTAAATGGATAAGTTTTAGTGAATTATTGTTATCTTGCTCTAATTAACCCTCAAAATGAAGACTAGATTAATATCTTTGCATGTTACTAGTATTTATCTAAGCAAAGCAAAAGCATTGCCGCACGAGCGCTGGTGCAGTTGCTCACGAGTCAGCTCAGCTGTCCCTACAACAAAGTCCCAATGCACTCCATCATCATCAGCCGGCTGCCTGCACCTTCCCTGCGGTCAGTGGAGTGGAGTGTCGCACTTGGCTTCCACCAAACCATGGAGGAGCCGTCAAGGCCACGCCCTCCGCCGGCGCTGCCGGACGAGGTCGTGGAAGAGATCCTCCTCCGCACCCCGCCCGACGACCCCGCGCGCCTCCTCTGCGCCGCGCTCGTCTGCAATCCCTGGTGCCGCCTCGTCTCGGCCCGGCCATTCCGCCGCCGCTTCCGCGACCGCGCCGGCCCCGCCCCGATGCTGGGCTTCCTCTGCAACGACGTGCCCCGCCTCGTGGGCACCCGCGCCGAGGCCCTGTCCACGCGCTTCGTCCGCACCGCGCCCTCGTGCCCGCCCCTTGCCGCGCGCCGCGGCTGGCACGCGCTCGACGCCCGCGCCGGCCGCGTCCTCCTCCAGCGCGCCGCCGAGGCTCCCGCGACGGTCCGCCTCGCCGTCTGGGACCCGTACTCTGCCCCCGCCGGCGCAGGCCACCACCTTGACCTCCCGGGGCCCGTGCTGCCGCGGCCCCCGCGCAGCTGGAACGCCGCGCTGCTCTGCTCTGCGACGACGACAACGACGACGACGACGGGCCCTTCCGCGTCGTCGTCGTGGGCACGGATGCCGAGGGGATGTTCGCCTGCGTCTACTCGTCGTCTGAGCCAGAAGCGTTGAGCCGTCCGACCTACGCGGCGCCTCCTCCGCCTCCTCATCAGCAGCACCGTGGTGCCATCGGTGGCGGTGAGCCGGTGACCACGTCGATGCGGCGCGCGGCGCCCTGGCCGGGAACGCGCTCCACTTCGTTCTGCAGAGGAGGTTCAGGGTTCTGAGATACGATCTGGGCACGCGCCACATGTCCGTGCTCCACCTGCCCCCGGCGTCCCATAACCAGCGCATCGTGCTCACCACGACGGAGGACGGCGGCCGTCTTGGGTTCGCGAGGATGGAAGAAGGCTACAGGCTCTGCCTCTGGGACATGGTGGGAACGACGACGGGATGGACCAAGGGCAGAGTGATCGAGCTTAAGGCACTGCTCCCCGTCATCGATTTGCTCGGGTTTGCCCATGGCCTTGGCGTCATCTTGGTGGGCACGGTCGACGGCTTCTTCTCCGTTGATCAACAGACTGGTCGGATCAACAAGGTCGGAGACGGCCCTGGCTTCTACAATCTTGTTCCATATGTCAGCTTCTGCACTCCAGGTACTACACTACAGCGGGTTCAATTGCCAACACCATCAGAAATGAGTGAGATTTCAGATCAGCTGATGCTGTTTTCATGTCTTTTTCTTCTTCTGTTTCTTCAGCACTGGAAAGGGCATCTAAAAACGAAGAACCAACCACGAATGCATGAACAGTAGTGCATGGTCCCTCCAAAATCAAGAGGGAGGGGAAGCTACCGTTGGCTTGTGGTAGGATCACCCTTGGCCCTCGGGGTATCTGCGATTTGGCTGCCGGTTTGCTGTGCTGGAGGCCTTGACGCTGTAGTCAACGGTGTGATTGGCTAGGAGAGACAATTGTGTGACAGTGCAAACTTATTCTAGGTTTTTGTTTTGGCTGATCTTGATATGATAACATCACGTGCTGACTATAAAGTCATGAAGAATATTTCGTGGAATGGTTCTGCAATAGATTGGTTGATCTGTGGAATATTTTAGTTGTCATTGTTTATGAGGCTATGTACAATGGCGCAGGGCATATGGTGAGGCATACACTATTTAGACACTGTAGATGCACTGTAGACTCTACAGAGTGGGGTGGGATCAGACAGAGAGGAGGGAGGATCTATTACTGTAACACCTAAATTTTGAGCCCTTTAAAAATTTTGCAAAAAAAAAATCTTGAAGTTTCAAAACCCCTTTAAAAATTTTCTTAAACCCTTTAGTAGTTTAGATTTTTTCCTTGAAAATAAAAACATTTCAAAAAGTGTTTCAAAAGTTTTTGAGTACTCTTTGAGTTGTTGTGGTTGAAATAAAATTTGTTGTGCTTTTGTGTGCCCCAAACTCTTCAAAATTCAAATCAAATTTGAAATCCAACTCCTTTAGAAATTGTTTAAACCTTAAAACCCTTATCGGGCTGCCCCCTTCCCTTTCCCCCCGCACGGCCCGCTCCCCTGGCCCATCGCTGCCCGCTCCCCTCCCCGCCTGGGCCGCGCCGCGCCAGCCCACTCCCCCGCGCCCGCGCGCTCCGGCCCGCGCACACGCCGAAGCCGCCTCCGCCGCTCGCCAAGCCGCCTTCGCCCCAGCGCCCACGCCCGGCCGCCCTCCTCCTTTCTTCTACCTCCTGCGCCCGGCCCCTACCGCCGCTCGGGCCACGTGGCTGACAGCCTGAGCTCGAGCCTGAGCTCGCCTCACCCCTACCTCACCCGGCCCCCACTCCTCACCCAGGCCCCTACCCTACTCGAGCAGCGCGTCCCTCCCTCTTCCTCTCTGCTCAGCCCGGCCCCTACACCGCCACCGCCATTGGAGCCGGGAAGCTTCCCGAGCTCCTTCCCCGGCCCGAACCGACCTAGCTCGCCTATAAATGGGAGCCCAACCCCTCTGTGCTCCTTTTCGCCCCAGCCCAGGAGCTCCACCGCCCCCCACTGAGCCCAATCGCGCACGCCGCCACCCCCTCGCATTCCGGCCGCCTCTGCGCCACCGCGCAATTGGCCGCCGGCGCCCCGCATTGCTCTGCCCAGCTAGCTGGTAAGCTTTGCCGTGACCTGCACTTGCCTCTAGGCTAGTTCCAAAGCAGCCTAAGGCCCTCCCCTCCATGGAACGCCGAAGTCGGCGTGACACCGCCGCGCGCAGCCGAGACCTCGCCGTGGCGAGCTCGCAGCTGCGCCGTAGAAACTTTCTGACCCGTTAGCACCCACGAACCGGCACGAACACGCCCTGAACGGCTTGCGCCGGCGAGCTCCGCCGCGCAGAGCCGCCGCAACTCATGCCCGAGCTGCCCAGAGCCTCGCCGAGCCCCGCTAGTAGCCCAGGTGGATTACCCATGACGCGTGGAACCTCCCAGATCCAAACCCGAGCCGTTTCGACCCCCGGAGCACCGAAAACGGTCAACTCCGGCGAGCCACCGCCGCCTAGAGTTGATCTCAGCCGTCCGATCCGAGATCAACGCGCAAGATTAGAACATACTGGTTTGCCTAGACTTTTTAGAAATCAACCCGCGGTCCAGCCCAGTTCAAAAATAATTAGATCTAAGCCCCTGACTTTACGGCTTAAACCCTGAGGTTTTAAATTATAGAACCCGCCGTCCTCGGGCCGATTCTTACACGCCGACCCTCGGAAATTAAGTATTATTTACATTTAGGTCCCCGGTTTTTACAAAAACACCCTTGGTTCATCTTTTTCAAGGTTTAAAACTTTCCTACGCTATAACTTTCACATATTTCATCCAAATTTGATAATTCTTGTTTGTAAAATTTTCTAAAATCAAGATCTACGCAACCAAATCAGTTTTACTTAAATAAAATTTTATTTTCATATGTTGTTTGATCGTGTTTGTCCGAGTAGTTAGTAACGTTCGACGTTCGCGCGTAGGTTCGAACGACGCCGAGTTCGACGATGACCCAGAGGACCCGGGCTATGTGGAAGATCAAGTCAAAGAGTTTGAAGGCAAGTCCTATCGCCCCTCCTTGATCATGTTGAACCCAGATTTTCATAAACATAAAATATGACCAACTTTTAATGAACTTATGCATGTTGTGTCTTTTAGAATGTTTTTCTCCTCACCAAGAGTTACCCAAGTTTGTGTAAGCCACTCCTTGATCTTGAGCACCCTGATCCCTTGATAACCCTAGGTCAAAAGTTATTATTTCAAATGCTTAGGCTAGGTGCTTCGCGACCGCAAAACTTTAAAAAACAGCTTTTCTCGTTTGAGTTCAAAAATAGTTTTAAAATTGTTTTGAGCTGGGAAAGACATGGCTATGCACCTACTTTGTGCATATGCTACGGAGAGTCTGCCCTGGCATATAAGGATTGTCATTGTGGTCATCACCTAGCATGTATTTCGTGCAACCACATGTCCGACCTAGGACGGACTTGGTCACGAACCCATAGGCTTAAAGCCGCAACTCACCTGGAGGTAGGGTGCAACGGATACCAGGAGCGGACCTAGGATCTGTGTGGCGTACTAGAGTCTGGCCCTGGCATGGGACCTGTGTGGCATACCATGTCGTAAACTATATGAGATATCCTTGATTGACTGTGTGCTAATTTGGGCCTCTGGTGGTTCCGTGGTGATTGTGGGCTTTATGTCCTATGCGTGTGCGGGATCGAGTTGTGCTTGACGCAACTCAAGCACATCATGTGGGTAAAGTGTACAAACTCTGCAGAGGTTAAACCTATCCGGATAGCCGTGCCTGCGGTATCAGGCATGCTATGGTGAGTCACAATGATTAGACTTTAAAAGGGTTCTGTGTGGGTGTCAGTTGATATAGATCCCCGAGCTCGGACCGCAAGCACGGCCATCCGGATAGGTTTAACCTCTGCAAAGTTTATACACTTTACCCACATGATGTGCTTGAGTTGCGTCAAGCACAACTCGATCCCGCACACGCATAGGACACAGAGCCCACAATCACCACGGAACCACCAGGGCCCAAAATTGGCACACGGCAATTCAAGGATATCTCATATAGCTTACGACATGGTACGCCACATAGGTCCCATGCGAGGCTAGACTCTGGTACGCCACACAGGTCCCAGGTCTGCTCCTGGTGTCCGTTGCACCCTGCCTCTAGGTGAATTGCGGCTTTAAGCCTATGGGTTCGTGACCAAGTCCGTCCTAGGTCGGACATGTGGTTGCACGAAAATATATGCTAGGTGACGACCACAACGACAATCCTTATATGCTAGGGCAGACTCTCCGTAGCATACACACAAAGTAGGTGCATAGCCATGTCTTTCCCAGCTCAAAACAATTTTAAAACCATTTTTGAACTCACACGAGAAAAGTTATTTTTGAAGGTTTTGCGGTCGCTAAGCACATAGCCTAAGCATTTCAAATAATATTTTTGGCCTAGGGTTATCAAGGGATCAGGGTGATCAAGATCAAGGAGTGGCTTAAATAAACTTGGGTAACCTCTAGTGAGGAGAAAAACATTCTAAAAGACATAACATGCATAAGTTCATTAAAGTTGGTCATATTTTATGTTTATGAAAAATTGGGTTCAACATGATCAAGGAGGGGGTGATAGGACTTGCCTTCAAATTCTTCGGCTTGATCTTCTATGTAATCCGGGTCCTCTGGGTCGTCGTCGAACTCGGCGTCGTTTGAACCTACGCGCGAACGTCGAACGTTACTAACTAATCGGACGAACACGATCAAACAAATCAAACAACTTATGAAAATAACTTTTATTTAAGTAAAATTGATTTAGTTGTGTAGATCTTGATTTTAGAGATAAGAATCATCAAATTTGGATGAAATCTGTGAAAGTTATAGCTTAGGGAAGTTTTAAACCTTGAAAAAGTTGTATTAGGGGTGTTTTTGTAAAAACTAGGGACCTAAACGTAATTAAAATTTAATTCTAGAGGGTCAGCTTGTAAAACTTGGCCCGAGGACGGCGGGTTCAATTATTTAAAAGCTCAGGGTTTAAACCGTAAAGTCAGGGGCTCGGATCTAATTATTTTTGAACTGGGCTGGACCGCGGGTTGATTTCCAAAAGTTCCGGGGCCCTTTAGAAATCTTCCCTGGGCGAACCGGTATGTTTTAATCTCGTGCGCCCGCTCTGGATTGGATGGCCCAGATCGAACGCACGTGCGGGGCAGCGGCGCTGGGGGTCGGGATTTCATCCCCACGGCGGTGCGCGGCGGAGGCTCGCCAGAGTTCGCCGTAAACGGTGCTCCGGTGGTCGTTTCGGCACGGGCTTGGGTCTGGGAGGTTCAGGTTGACATGGGTGATCCCCCTAGGGCCTTAGCTAGGGGTTGCAGGGGCTGCAGCGCCGAGCGCAGCAGCGGGGCGGCGCTGCGGCGGCAAAACTCGTCGGCGTGCGCGTTCGGGCCTCGCCGGGGCTCGGTTTCGGGGTTAAAAGGTTCGGGGTGCTAGCGCGGGATAGCAGAAAGCTTAGTCAAGGCATGCGCGGGGTTTGGCTGGGGCAGCACTGAGCTCGCCATGGCGAGGCTTTGGCGGCGCGCGGCGGCATCACACCGGCGCCGGTGTTCCGGCCCTGGGAAGGCCCTAGGGGCACGGGTTTGGCCTAGGAGCAAGGTGGGGGCAAGGCGAAGCTCACTTGAGCATCGGTTTGGGCAACACAGGGTTGACGGCGGCCAATCGCGCGGTGGCGCAGAGGCGGCCGGTGGGAGGGAAGAAGGGGGTACGGGCGATTGAGCTCGGTGGAGGGCAATGGCGCGGCTTGGATGGGGCGAAAAGGAGCGCAGGAGGGCTGGGGTCTCATTTATAGGCCAAGGAGAGGCGGTTCGGGCGAGGAAAGCTCGGGGAGCTCACTGACCATCAATGGCGGTGCGGTGTAGGGGCCGAGCGCGAGCAGGGAGAGGGAGAGGGGCGCGCGGCTCGGGTTAGGTAGGGGCTAGGGTGAGGAAGTGGGGGCCGAGCGTGGGGAGGCGAGGGCGGGCTCGCCTCGGTGGGACACGTGTCCGGGCGTGGAGGTAGGGGCCGGCCGGCGAGAGGAAGGAGATGGGGGAGGAGTAAGACGGTGCTGGAGGGCGAGTGCGGGCGCGAAGGCAGAAAGCGGAGCGGCAGAGGCGGCTTGGCGCGGGCGGGCTGGCGAGTGCGCGCGCGCGTGCGGGCCGACGCGCGCAGCCCAGGCGGGGAGCGAGGCGCGGGCAGCGCTGGGCCATGCAGGGAGAAAGGGTGGGCGGCGGCCCGGTTTAGGGTTTAGGGTTTAATCTTTTTCAAAAGAAGTTTGGATTCAAATTTGGTTTGAAATTTGAAAAGTTTTGGCCACACACAAACACAACCAATTTTATTTAAGCCAAAACAACTTAAAGAGCACTCAAAAACTTTTGAAACACTTTTTGAAATGTTTTTATTTCAAAAAAAGGTTTAAACTATAAAGGGTTTAAGAAATTTTGAAATCACTTTGAAACTCAAAATTTTATTTTGCAAAATTTTTTAAAAAAGGGCTCAAAATTTGGGTGTCACAAGTTTCACATCACATCTCGTCTCATCATCTCATAACATTTTCTTCGGAAATACTTAAATAACTGCTTGAATTCCTCACCCAAAACAAAAAAAAAATCTGAATTTCAGTTCTGCCAAACTCTGACCCACCAGCACTGCTAATTCTAGCTTAAAGCCAAGTAAGAACCTACTAACTGCTGTATTAGTAATTATTTCTGGTAATTTTATACAGGATCACATGACATCATCATGTTCACCGTCTTCCAACCACCATTCTAGCGGCAGCTGCAGTCCAGCACGATTTAGAATTGCTTTGAACTGAACCTTTCTATTACATCACTTGTCTCTTCTCTGTTTCCTCTTGTGAGGAAAAACAGGGTCAAAGCTTACAATACTAGAACACTGCCATTCTATCTTATTATAGACAAATATTCCCCTTCAGCCGTATGAAGCATACATACGTACGTGCAAGAATCCATTTTAGTGGTGATGGCCACGGATCCATGGATGCAGAGCATCCAACAGAAGCTTGTCCACTTGCTGGTACACCCACATCCTCCCGTTGCCCCATAGCAATGTGGTTAGAACCACGATGGCCAAGCCTGAAAGGAACCCTGCCTCAACTGACAAAATTTCCCAGTTGAACTCTTTAGAAGATGAAGAAGAGACGTGTGTAGCAGCAGTTGAGGGTGCCTGGCTCACGTCACACAGTAGTGGAAGCGGCTTCCCACACAACCCATCGTTCCCTACAAATGATGTGACCGGGAACGTTAAGAACTGGCTGGACTGTGGTATCATCCCTGACAGGTGGTTGTAGGAGAGGTCAAGCACCTCAAGAAATGACATGAGTGCCATGGCAGGAGGGATCTCTCCGGAAAGCTGGTTGAAGGAGAGATCAAGTGACTCCAGCTGCACCATGTTCACGACCCGGGGAGGGATCCCGCCGATGAAGGAGTTCTTGGATAGGTTGAGCCCCTTGAGAGACTTTAAGTCACCGATCTCGTCAGGGATGACACCTTCAAATTTGTTGTTGGAGAGATCAAGGGACATGAAGACTGAAAGTATTTGTACCAGAGTTGTTTCTTGCCCCTTGAGTGTGACCGTGACTGACTCCCTGTAGTTTGGTTGGTAATCTGGAGATGCTGCTACTGATGCCACAACTTCAACATACGTGCTGGAAACTTGTGAAGAAACCACCATCATAGCTTTCAACTGCTTGAGGAATCCTATAGGTATGCTTCCATTAAAAGAGTTTGAAGAAAGGTCCAGAATCTGCAGCTCTGTAAAGAAGGGGTGCAACCCATAGTGATCAATGGTACCATGGAACTGGTTTGCCCGTAGGACAAGCACTTTCAACAAAGGAAGAACACCAAGCCACTCTGGGAACATGTCCATGATCAAGTTGTTTCCTAGGTCTATGACTTTTAGCTTGGCACAATTGATCATTGACACCGGCACCTTCCCTTCCAACTTGTTGCCATTGAGATCTATTACTTGAAGTGCACATTCCTCGCCGATGTCATGCGGCAAGGATCCATTGAAATTGTTACCTCTCAAGTTGAGTATCTCAAGGGCCTTGTTATGTTTTAACAAACAAAGTGGTATTAATCCACTCAAATTGTTAAATGAAAGGTCTAGAACTCCGATATCAGTTGCATTGCAGATCAAATGGGAAATTTCTCCGCTAAGGCTATTGTGTGCCAATGACAAGGAAATGGCAGAGCCAACGTGTGACCAAAACTCAGGGATGATAGAAGAGCTGAAATGGTTATTGGAATAGTCCAATCGATTTGTTCCCGATGGGGGTAGTGGGATAACCCCCTCAATCTTGTTGGAATGGAGATCCAGATCAATAACCGAGCTATGTGACAGATTTGTAGCAACACTGGTAAATAAATTGTGTGAGAGATCAATGCTATAGGGTGAAAATTCTCCAGTTCCCCATATCCAATCGGGTATGTGTCCACCAATATTATTGTTTGAGAGGTCCAACCCTTTAGTCGATCTTAGGTGCATCAAGAATTCTGGGACGTATGTTAGATTACATGATGCCAAGCTCAGTGACCAAATAATTGGATATTCTGCATAGGACTGATTGCCACCTTCCTCTACAACAGATAACATATTATATGACAGTGATAGATAGTCAAGCTCCTTGTAATTCTTTATAAAGCTTAGATCCACATTTCCAGTGAAGTTATTTGACGAAAGATCCAACCAATTCATACCTACAAGCTCCGACAATAGTTTTGGGACTGGTCCTTGCAGTCTGTTATTGCTAAGATCAATGAACAATGTCAAATTAGAAGATATGTTGGGATGCAACAGAAAATTTCCGGTGAGATTGTTTTGGGACAGACTCAAAAACTCCAAAGAAGGGAGAGAAAACAAAGATGCGGGTATCACTCCACTAATGGAGTTGTTACTAAGATCAACTGCAGTTAGGTTACGTAGAGCAAGGTAGCCATCTGAAGGTAATGAACCAGTTAGGTTGTTACCTGACAAGTAAATCGACGAAAGCATCGGCCATTGGGTGAAGGGTGGGACGGGGCCATGGAATTGGCAATCCGAAAGGCCCAACAATGTCAGGTTTCGAAGGTTACCAATAGATTCCGGTATTTCCCCTGAGAATTTAGTTCTAGAGAGATCTAAGATCTGCAACGCACTACCCTGTACGAACTCCGGCAACTCTCCACGGAGATTCTCATTCCATGATAGATCCAAGGAGATCAAGCTTTTCATATGAAATATCAAGGAAGGGAAGGTCCCTGTCAGCCCACAGCTTGCAAGGCTAAGGATGGCCAACGACGAGAGCTCCGCAAAACGTTCTAGCACGGGAGGAGGGCCACTGAATTTGGTGCCATCGAGATTCAGAGTGGAAAGAAACGGGAGCTTGGCAAGAACAGTATTAAAATCGCCACCAGTGATTGTGCAGTCCATCATCAACAGATCCTTGAGACCTGATGTGGTATTGGTAGAAGAAGGCCTTGGACTTGGGCAGGCGGTGGCCGAGATGTTTACATTTTCGAGATGTAGATTTTCGAGATTACTAAGGCTGCCAATCAAGGCATGGAGGCTGAAATTTCTAAAATCAAAGCCTGAGAGGTCTAGCGTGACTAAATTAGCAAGCATGGGAAGAAATCGGGGATCGGTAAGAACACTGCAAAGATGGCCGCCCGTGATAGTACAATCTTTGATGCTTAGCCTTTTGAGACCTGATGATAATGGCGCGATATTGGTGGTGGAAGAGGCATGCGCCGAATCGGCGGGACTGACGACAGAAATGTTGGCATGATGAAGAGTTAGCTCTTGGAGGCTGCCAAGGTTGGCAATCAAAGACTGAAAGGGCAAACGTTTTATATGGAGGCCAGAGAGGTTTAATGTGGCTAGATTGGAGAGCTGGCCGTCGTCGATGGGCAAATCACCAGATAAGCCAGAGAATGAGAGATCTAGGTACTGGAGATGAGGGAGCTGCTGGAATCCAAGAGCTGGCCATGGGCTTGCATCGAAGCTGTTGTAAGCAAGGCTGAGGAATCGAAGGGAGGTGAGTTTGAAGAGGTGTGATGAGCTGAGATTACCCGAGATGTAGAGAGAGGAGAGGTTGAGAGCAGTGACGACGGCGGCATATCCCGACGATGATATGCTGCCATCGTCACCACATGTTACGCCTTCCCAGGCGCAGCAGTTAGTGTGTGACTTCCATGACGGAAGCCTGTCGTAGTAGTAGAAGCGGAAGCTGGCTTTGAGGCGCAGCAGGGCATCAGTTTCTTCCTGCTGGCATCGAAGAAGGCATGCTCCTCGGCCACTGGCAGCGAGGAGGATGGAGGAGAAGAGGATGGCTGCCAAACATGGCATGAAGCTGGCTAGGGATGGTACGTACGGTGACTCTGAATTGAAGCTGACCGCTGTACTAGTCGATGGGCTCATTCACCCGAGATGGATGGAGAGGCAAGCTAGGTTTATAAGGAGAGGAGGAGCGAGCAAGACTGAAAGAGTATGGGAGGAACCCATATTCCACGTTTAGTCCGGGTGGGTGTGGGTTAGGCAGCCTTAGCTTGAAAGATCAACGTAGAAAGAACCGTAGTGCGCTAGTCGTAGCTAACGTTTGTTGACGAAATCAACAAGGGAAGGTTTTGAATCATCTGGACTAATAAGTCCATCCATCCATCCATCCATCGACGACCGCGTTTCAACAGCAACCTCTCTCTCCGTATCTGGCTGCTGGTGGCGGCTTGCTTGTAGTAGAGATGTGGCTAGGAAGAATAGGAACACAGATACACGGATGCTGCAGCAGCAGAGCGTCATAGTCTCGATCCGCCGCGGGTACCCTGCTTCTTGACAAACAGCACATGAGCAACCTCACCAAGACCATTCTTTTTCTATCCCGTTTATTAAGGTGTAACTCAGACCAAATGAGATAGCTGGAGGTGTCATTTAAACACAAAATTAGTCTAGGGGTTATCTAGACAAACCTAAATACTTGACATGCGGGCCCTACTGCCACATCATCAAAACCACCTAGCAAAACCGCTTGAGGGGTTATTTGTCTGGTTTTCAATACTTTAGGGTGTAAGATATTCGGTTTTGTAGTTCAGAGGTGACGTAGACGACCACACCTACTTCAGGGGGTTATATAGACTTTTTCTCATCCCATTGTCTATTTCAAACTTGTCTCTGTATACAATGTAGTTACAGTGCGTCTACAATACAAAATAGTGTTTTGACTATCCATATGACCATCCTTGGTGAGGATAGCCTAGTATCTATTACTCCAGCAATCTGTGGGTGCTACCGAGCGCTGTGATAACGCCACTTAAACTGATGGTAAAACGTACCACGAGCGCCAACACTGCATACAAGACCCGCACCGATTGTATCTGTCTTAAGGGCTGACACTTGCTAATTGTAACACCCTGAATTTATTTTCAGTAATTTTTAATAAATTTAATTAGCTTTATTTAATTTTTAGAATTTTATTTGCTTAGCCTTACATTTTACAATTTATTTTATTTTATAAGTAATTAAAATTTATTTTAGAGCTAACATGTTTGTGCATTCATACTGGTGCATGGTTTTTATTTGCTTGAGTGTTTAGGGTAGAATTCAAATTAATTTGAGTTTAGTTTGGTTTGAAAAAGAGAAAAGAAATAGAAAAAAGGAAGAAACTAGCCAGTCCACTTCCTCGGCCTGCTCGGCCTTCCTTCTCTTAGGCCCGCACCCTGCGTCTTTCCTCCCCGCCACGGCCTTCCGACCCAACCCGCACGGCTGCTCGGCCCAGAGAACTTCCGCAGCCCTCTCCTTGCACCCACTCGCGCTGACAGCTAGGACCTACCTATCAGGCCCGACGGCGCCCGCACTCGCCCGCTGACTGCCGGTCCCTTCCTGTCGGTTTCCTCTTCTTCCTCCGAGCGCATGGCTCTGCTTCGCTGGACCGGCTTCGCCCGCGCTTGCCCCGCTGCCTGTCGGACCCCCTTACCGAGAATCCACTGTGCTTACCGTATCAGTCCCTGGATCAGTAGCTGATACGCACAGGCGAACAGAAAGTGGTACAGAAAGCCTGACATCGCTTAAATTAAACACAACAGAGTCTAATACAAACCTTTAGAAGGTTCTCACATAACGGCTCGCAGGCCGCAACTTACTACTCTGCGGAAGCACAGCACAAAACACCCAAAACCACAGGCAAAAGCTTGGGTGCAGGCGAAACCCTATCTACACGTCTTCCTCTACGTCGAAGTCGTCTTCTGCTTCTTCTGCTGAAAAACATGGCACTGGAGGAGTGAGTACATTACGTACTCAGCAAGTCCCATCTTTTAGGCAAAAGTTTTATTAGATGCATGGGATAAGGCAAGGAAGGGCTTGGGGTTTATTTTGCGGAAAAACTGCTTTTTAATGCATGTGTGAAACTCTGTTATTTTCCTTGGAAAAGAAGAGGTACCAAAAGAGTATATATATATATATATATATATATATATATATATATATATATATATATATATATATATATCATAGTATAAGTTTGGCCCTGGGGGAGATACTTCAATCCCGCTAGTTCCTGTGCTTAACAGCACACTTGCCACACTTGGCAAAGCCACACAGCATAGCCCGACATATCAGAAATCGAGCTCGGGGATCTTCCACAATTGCCAAACACATTTAACCCTTTTTAAAGTCTAATCACTGTGACTCACCATAGCATGCCTGAGACCGCAGGCACGGCTATCTGGATAGATTTAATCTCTGCAGAGTTTGTACACTTTACCCACATAATGTGCTTGAGTTACGTCAAGCACAACTCGATCCCGCACGCGCATAGGACATATAGCCCACAATCACCACGGAACAACCAGGGGCCCAAATTGGCACTCAGCTAATCAAGGATATAACAATTGGTTAACGACATGGTACGCCACACAGGTCCCAGGTCCGCTCCTGGTGTCCGTTGCACCCTGGCTCCAGGTGAATTGCGGCTCTAAGCCTATGGGTTCATGACCAAGTCCGTCCTAGGTCGGACATGTGGTTGCACGAAACAAATGCTAGGTGACGACCACAACGACAATCCTTATATGCTAGGGCAGACTCTTCGTAGCATATGCACAAAGTAGGTGCATAGCCATGTCTTTCCCAGCTCAAAACAATTTTTAAAAATATTTATAGACTCACACGAGAAAAGTTGTTTGTAAAAGTTTTGCGGTGGCGAAGTACCTAGCGTAAGCATTTGAAAGAATTAATTAACTCTATGGTTATCAAGGGATCAGGGTGCTCAAAGATCAAGGATGGGCTTAATAACAAACATAGGTCACTCCTAGTGAGGAGAAAAACATTCTAAAAGACATTCCATGCATAAATTCATTAAAAGTTGGTCATATTTTATGTTTATGAAAAACTGGGTTCAACATGATCAAGGAGGGGGTGATAGGACTTGCCTTCAGGCTCATCGACGAGTTCTTCCTCGTAGTCGGGATCTTCGGGGTCGTCGTACGCGTCGTCGTTCAAACCTAACGTACGAACGTCGAGACGTTACTAACGGCGCTCACAAAAACAACAAACAAACAATAACAATTTGAAATAAAATTCAATTTGAGTAAACTTTGGTATAGATGGGTAGGTCTTGATTTTAGAAAATTTTAGGAACAAGAATCATCGAATTTGGATGTGAAATGAAGAAGTTATGTCTTGCGGAAGTTTGTTTTGCTAGAAAAGGTGATCTAGGGGCTTATCTGCGAGAAAAAGTGTTCTGGAGGAGTCTTTCTGCAAAATCTAGGGACTTAAAACATAATTATCCTAAATTTCCCGAGGGCTGAATGAGAAAAACGCACCCGAGGACGGCGGGTTCTATTTTTTAAATCTTCAGGGTCTAAAACATACAATCAGGGATCGGTTCGTAATTATTTTTGAACTGGGTTGGACTGCGGGTTGATTCTCACTAAACTCAGGGGCTCTTTTACAAAAATACCGGGTGAACCGGTATCTCGCGATCTGATCCGTCGGATCCAGATCGGGCGGCTCGGGTTTGAAGGGTTCAAGATCTAATCGTGATCGTCGGTTCGGGATCGGATGGTTCAGGGCACGCGGGCGCGCGGGGGCGGCGGCGCAAACGCCGGCGACCCATTTCCGCGGCGATGCGGCGTCGGGGCTCACCGGAGTTCACCGTTTTCGGTGCTCCGGGGGTCAAATCGACCGGGGTTTTGGCCTGGGAGTATCTACGCGGCATGTGTAATCCGCCTAGGGCTTTGGCTGGGCTCGGGATGGCTCGGGGCAGCGAGAGCGGTGGCGGAGGCGGCTCTGCACAGCGGAGCTCGCCGGTGAGCGCATGTTCTAGCCGTTTTGGGCTCGTGCGTGCGGGCTGCGGGCTCAGTGCGCATGCGCGGAGCGAGTGTGTGTGAGGGCGAGGCTTGTGCGGGGTTGGGTCGCGTTGTGGCATGCTCGCCACGGCCAGGCTGCGGCGGTCGCACGGCGTTCTGGGCGTTGGGGCGGCCGGCGTGCTACGGGACTTGGCGTCGAGGGTAGCTGGGGTCGGGGGCGAAGCTCACCTAGGGTGGAATCGGGCGGAGCGGCGGTCTGCAGCGGGGGATTGCTCGGCAGAGCGAGGGTGACCGGCGGCAGGGTAGTGGCGTTTGTGCTCGATTGGAGGCGGTGGGAGACTCGGGCAGGTGCGAAACGGGCACTGGGGTGCAGGGGGTCCTTTTATAGGTGGCGAGGTCGGTGCAGAGTGCGGCTTTGAGCTCGTGAAGCTTCGACGCCGTTAATGGCGTGTCGTAGGGGCCGGCATGCGTGCGCGCGGAGCAGAAGGAAGGAGCGCGGCGCGAGGCTGTGGCGTAGGGGTAGGGGCCGGGATGTGTGCGGGGAGCGGGGTAGGGGCGTGGGTCGGGCGAGCTCGGGCGAGGGCACATGGCACCGGCAGGTGTAGGGGCCGGCGTTGGGAGGAGGAAGACGAGCGGCGGAGGCGCTCGGTGCGGGGGCGTGTTCGCGTGGAGGAGGCGGGCGAACGAGCGGCGGAGGCGGCTGGCGCTCGCGCGGGCTGGCGCGCGCGTGCCCGCGGCTTGGGCCGGGGGTGCGGGGCGACGGCCCAGGGAGGGAGCGGGGTAGGTGGCCCGGGAGGGGGAAGAAGGGAGCGGGCCAGGCCGGGCTGAGCTGGGCCGGAAGGGGGAAAAGGAAGGGGTGGTCCAGTTATGGTTTAAAACTTCAAACAATATTCAAATGTTTAGATTTGAATTTGGGTTGAATTCAAAAGGTTCAAAAGCACAAAAGGGGTTAAAACACTTCATCAAAACCTAAACAACTCAAAGATACACTCAAAGGTTTTGAAATTTTTTTGAAAGGTGTTTATTTTGAAAAGGATTTAAATCCAACTACTCCGATCTGATCGGGTTTTTATTTGAAATTTGAAAAATCAAAATTTTGGTTCACGGTTTTAAAAATAATTTGAAAATAGGGTGTTACACTGCCCGTGGACCTCCGCGCCACGTCTCGGCCCCATAGGCCCGCACGCCAGCTGCGCCAGCACCCTCTCCTTCTACAAGCTAGCTGGGGATCAGATAGGACTCGATCCCGAGTCTGTTCCGCAACCGCCGCGCCGCGTTTCCTGCATGACCCGCATGCCAAGCAACATCCGCCACTTCTTAAGCGCTGCAGCGCCCTCCCTGGACCTCCCTAATCCACAGCCACAGCCCTAGCCAAGCCCAGCTGCAGCAGCGCCGCCAATTTCGGCCGGAACCGCCGCCACAATAAGCTCCGGCTCACTGAAATTCATCACCGCCGGCACCTTTCCAGCCTCGCTGACCCTCCTCCTGGAACTGTAGCACGACCGCGCACCTGCACGCGGGACTTGGATGCCGGAGTAGCACATCTACGGCCCCTTCCCCGAGCCCCGCTGCGCACCGCCGCCTGGACCTCACCGCAGACCCTACTGTGCCGCGTCTCCGGCTGCTTCGAGCCCTTGGTGAACCTCGCCTCCGCCTCCTCTTCTTTTTAGGCTCACTGTCATAGCTCATAGCGCACACCAAGGCCCAGAACACCGGCCCTGGTGTGTCGCCGCCGCGTGCAGTGCCGCCCCGCGGTGGCAGGGGCCGCTGCTGCTCCGTGGAGCCCTGCACAGGCTTCAGTCAGCTTCGCCTGGCTGTGCACGAGCTCCCTGTCCTGTTGGCGCCCCAAACCGAGCCCCAAAATCGTGTGAACGCGTGACTCCGGCGAGCCTTGCCGCCCGCAGAACCATCGCGCCGCCGCACGCCCCGCTGCGACCGCCGTAGACCCTCGCAAACCCCTAGGTGGATTACGTGTGTCGTGTAGACTGTTCCAGACCTAAACCTGAGTCGAATGAAGCCCTGAAGCATCGAGTTCGGTGAACTCTGGTGACACTCCACTGCGGAGACCGCTCACCGGCCATCAGCGCTGTGGATCCGCGCCCCGCGCATTCCTGGCCGTCCGATCCTGAGCCAGTGGTTTAGATTAGAACCGCGTACCGCTTCGCCCAGAGCTGTCGGATTTAGATCCAAACCACCCGAGCCCGAGTCTACGCCCGCGTACCGGTCAGTGCCGTGCAACTTTGCTAAAGAGCCCCCTGGTTTTCCAGTAATCAACCCGTGGTCCATCGCAGTTCAAAAGTAATTACGAATCAGTCCCTATTTTTATGATTTAGCCCCTGAGCTTTCCCAAAATAGAACCCACAGTCCCGTCCTGACAGTTTTCCCTGTTAGCCCCTGGATCTAAGGTTTAATCACATTTAGGTCCTTGGTTTCTTTGCTCAGAGCCCCTGTAGTTTCAAATTTCTCACAGATAAGCCTCAAGAAACTGTTTTTGCCATAGTTTTCTCGTTTTAAATCCGTTTTAGGCCGTTTTAAATCCGTTTTAGGCCTTTTTTTTTGCTCACATGATCGTGACAGCGCGTAGATCAGTTTTACTCTAGTTTTGCATTCTGTTTTTATGTATTGTTGTACTGTTTCTTATAGTTGTTCTTTATTTGCATGTATGTGTTTGCGGATGTTTGTTAGACGTTGCGTTCGTGAGTAGACACTGAGCAGTTGCAGTTCGAGGGACCTTCTCCTGGTGTGACTGAGCAGCAGGAAGACTTTGAGGAAGGCAAGTGTAACATGAACATGTCCTATCACTTTTAAATTTATTTTCATACTGCATCTTAATTTTGTATGCCTATAAGGACTTCCTAGCTATGGTTAGTTGTGCTAGGTGCCGCGCTCTCACACACTTGGTCCTTTTTAATTAAATTTATTAATGGTCTTATGCAACTTGATTTCTAGAGCGTGACCCTCTATGCTGAGTGCTTGAGTGGTGCATGTCACTCTAAAATTTATTTTTTCTAGAAACTTGGTTTTGGGGGCTATCACAATGTTTAGTGCGAGCCACTCTCCATAAGGATCGAGTCATTAGAGCGACAACTTGGGACAACCGTGCAACCACAAGATTGAGATGGGGCGGTCTTGGCTTACTAATTAGGTCTTTTTGGTTCGGGAGTAACTTACCTGCGGGGCAAGGGGGGAGGTGAGCTACTATAGCCCTCGTACTATGTGGGTTGACTGTGTTGTGTGCTTGTTCCTCAGCTAGGCTTGCTCCATAGTAGTGACCCGGAAACCTCAGCGGTTACACCTTACCAACATGGTCCTTTGTAACAGCCTCGTAGTGCGTTTGCTAGTTGTCTCATCAAAGGAATTGGGGTGAACCACTAGCATAGCTCACGACTTGTGGGTAAAGATGTGCAACCTCTCAAGAGTATAAAACTGGTATACTAGCCGTGCTCACGGTCATGAGTAGCCCAGATCCTCTTATGATTAGTGGGGTTCTTTTATGGTTTTGGTTTTTGGTTCAGTAGCTCTATAATTAATTTTGATTAATTATTATGCAACTTTTGTGTTCATGGTAATTTACTCACTTGTAGTAAATAGTTTTAATAAAATTTTCCAAGATTAAAAGCTTATGCAGTTGTGTCAGCCAACCTTAGAGCCTTCATAGTTTGTGTTATACTTGTTGAGTACAAGTTGTGTACTTACTCTTGCTTACTCTACATTTTCCCTTGTCGGAAAATTATTCGACCGCTGCTCAGTACCTGGAGATGTGGAGGAGTACACTCAGGAGTTCGACAAGTTATCGTATTTGTTTTTGCTTCCGCTATTTATCGGACTTATGTCATTTTTGTAATAATAAATTCATATTTGTTATATAACTCTTTTATTCGGGATATGTGTTATGATATCTTGATAATCTTGTCATATATATGCGAGACTTGATCCTGACGCATATATATAGTTGCTCGGTCTATATTTTGTGGGACCGGGTGTGACACTGATGTGGTAAGGATTTTCTCAGAACCCACCAAAAATGGAGTTTGGAGGAAGCTCCGATGGTAACATGTTATCTAGATGTGCAACTATAGTTCAACTGGTGTGAAACTCTCATCCCAAAAATATTTTGCAACCTATAGCCAATTCTAGCTTGATGCTGCACTAAGAATGTAAACGTACATAAGTTACAAGAATAAAATGCGAAAATGTAAAGAGGGGATGAAAGGAAACAAATTCTTGATATAAGGATATATCGGTAGGTACTAAGTCACCTCTAGTCCACATTGTTGAAGCACTCAATAAAAA
The DNA here is from genome assembly GCF_016808335.1 of Panicum virgatum. Lineage (NCBI taxonomy): Eukaryota > Viridiplantae > Streptophyta > Magnoliopsida > Poales > Poaceae > Panicum > Panicum virgatum. The sequence goes on along the minus strand of NC_053143.1, from coordinate 51,035,441 downwards.
GTATCATTTCTAGGTAACCAAGTCTCTTCTAGGGACCCCTTGACTTGCCACGAAGGTTAGGCCACCAAGGCTCGCGCCAAGTTTCCAGTCATCTTGATCCCGCTTTCCATTAAGGAGCTTCTCCACACACGTGCAAGTTCCCCGCACAATATCATTTGCACCGCTCCACACCAAGCCAGAGAGTTGAAGACGTGCTGACGAGTCCAAGACTCCAAGGGGCCAGCTCACCAAGTTACAAGCTTGAGATTCACTCAGGCACAACACACGAGGCAACAATACCTTGCTCTCCCACTCTCACAAGCTAACCTACCACTCACACTCTAAAGGATATGCTAAGGACTAAAGATGTGATCCCTTGGCACTTTGATGGCTTGGAGACGTTCTTGAATGTGTATGTGACTTCTCTCAACTTCGGTAACCTCAAATGACCCGAGGTGAGGTATGTGTGTCTATACACACACACACACCCCAACACAAAACGTCAGTTAAACCGGTCGCTACCGTCGGTTTAATCAGTCACACTAGGATTCCAGCTTGCCGTTGAGCTGACCATTGAATTCCAGCTGCCTTTGTCTGCTGACATCATTGCACCGAGCAATGCACCGACGCCCGTCAGTTTAACCGGTCCTGAAGACTTTGTTCCTTACTGCTTGACATGCTCTCTGAATAATGCCAACAACAATGCATTGGCGTCTTTTCTTGCACTGCCGGTTTAACCAGTGCTATAGGTGTTTCTTCACTAGATTGATGTGTCCACTCAAAAATGCACCGACGCATGTCTTCTAGTAGCGTCAGTTCAACCGGTGCTACTGGCTTAGCAACTTCCAATACACCGACTCATTACATTTTGATGTTGTCTGTTTAACCGGTCGCCTGACTTCTACTGGACTTGTCCAACTCACCTCGACTGTCATTTGGACACCTTGACAGCAATTTGGACTCCATCCACAGAATCTAAAAATCCTATAATCTTAAACTCACAAACTCATTAGTCTCATTGATTATATTATCATGTAATCACCAAAATCACTAACTATGGTCTATGGTCTAACAAGACCATGTTCCTCACATTGACCGTAGACTATTGGATTGACTGGCCTGCATTGGTTTTAGTCTCACCTCCCTTGTCTGCTTCGGTGTGTCTGATCGTTGGACATGATAACCGGCGATGCAGTGAGTCCGTGTTTGGTTGCATGACTTGAGGTAAGACTGACCGTAGACGATTGGATTGACTGGGCTGCATTGCTTTCGGTCGCCTCTTGTCTGCTTTGGTGGGTTTTGGCTTACCTAACCTCTCCTCCATTCGGCCCTGCTCTTTTCCTCTCCGTGTCTGGGTGCTCAAGACCTCGCACATCGACGCATCGAGGTCCTAAGTCGTGTGAGGTCGATTTGCATTGGCCGGCACACCCATCCCCATCGATGCCCATGTGTCGTCGGTTCTGGCTAGACAGCGATTTTCCAAATCGGAAATTTGAAATCCTCGTTGGTCATCCCCGCCGGCCGCCGAACCAACCCCAAAAGGCAAAACGCTGGTCATTCAGATGATGTTGCATCTGGAATGAAAAACACTTGCATTATTAGTTTTCTTCTTGTACTTGCATCATATGATTAACACGTACTTTTTAGCTCAATATATAGCAGTGAGCGTTGGAGCAACGAATTGGATCATCAGGCAATGGTTAACTATACAGCATAGAACCCGCAAACTCATACCGTATTCTCTGATTGGGTGGTCATGATTATCCTGATGGCTCTCATGCCTATAAAGCGTGAGAAGAAGAATGCTTGGTTGTGAACTGCCAGGGGTTTCTGTTAAGTGGATTCGTCTTGCGTCACGAGGTATTTGTAGCCAAACGTTCTCATGTGGGGCTCTTAAACAACCAAAACTTTACTTGAAATGAAGATTGCTCCTTGTTTAATTTTATTTGTCCTCTCATCTACTTTCTATTTACTGGAGTGGTCTAAAACCGAGAGCTGACGTACTCAATGATCATGTGAAACAGCACAGTTGAACTTAAGTGCATGAACATGAATATATAGTATTTCATAGTGCAATTACATTACATAGTATGTGTACCACATTTTTTTTTCCTTTAATACAACACCAACCGGTTGGAGAAGCTACACCATGTCATCGGAGGAAATGCAAATAAATTAGCAAATCAAGTGAACGTGTCTCAAATTAAGTGCACATTACAGAGTAAGGTATATTTTCTGTACAATGAGCAAAAATGAAGCAGTGGTGGGCTTTGCTATGGTACTCTAAAGTAAAATATATATTTATATCAACTGTTTTTGAAAAATAAAAGTAGGTAAAATATCTTGAAATAGGCCAACTAGATTAGAAGTAATAATGCATGCTTGGACCGTGCCGAGTTCAGCCACATGAAAGTTTGAAGAATTTTCAGTCGTATTTCCCTTGACCGCGCAAATGCCGTGCAACGGAGGTTCTCAGCGAGGTGCCAAAACAAAATGGCAGTGAAGGTAAGCCGTCGTCTCTACAAGGTGAAACTAAAGGACATGGGGATCCTTCCCCAGAAAGATTAAGCCCGATCTCCAGATGAAATGAAGGCCATAGAACTGAAAAGAAAACCAAAAAGATCTGGGCGACGAGCACTTTCACAGCGGCACGGGGTGGCTGAAGACTGACGAGCACATTCGCCGGGCGACGATGTGCTCTGGTTTGATGGAGAGCCGCGCAGGTGGTCTTCAGACGGCGCACGGCGGATGGATGGACGGACGCAGCTGGTGCGTGACCTTTTGATCTATCGGTGCAGCAAGAAAGAGGCATTAATTAGTAAACTGCCCATATTTAAAATTTAAGATCAACGGTTCACAATAATTGAGTGAGGAGGAACCACAGGTTCCTCTCAAGCACCGTAACAAACCGGCCTCAAATAAAATAGTGGATGGAACAGATTATAATTTCACATTTATTTTGCATACGTGAGAGTGCGAGGCTATTTCATAAAGTTATCCAACACCTGTTTGATGCTGTGACCTCAGAACTCTGCATTGCTCTTATAAGCATGTACATTCTCAAACTCTGCGTTTATAGAGCGCTTGGCTAAACTAGAACAGAATTTCAAAAAACTGCATTACTTCCAGGAGTCAGGCTAGGTACATCGTACATGTGACCATGAACTCCCAGATCTCTCCCAGGCTTAGACTGCAACATGTCGAGATGAACGGTAAAAGGTAGGGATAAAGAATGATGGATCGCCAACAATCACTATATATACTAAATGGAGTGCCTCTAAAATTGTAGGCGCAACATGTTTGAATTGAGAATGACACGTCGTCAAAGCTTGAACCTTGTGTTGTCTGTCCAATTGTACACATGTATGGCTCTGAAAAAAAAGAACGTTATTTGGGGAAAAACATAATGGCCCTAGCTTTAGTTCTATTACCCACTCTTGGATCACTACAGCCAAGTAGGCATGTTATAATCTTCATTTAGTGATGCAATTAAATTCATTTCAAATGTTCAAATAGAGATGTTTGCTGTCTGTATAATTCTTAATATCGGTACCATGACAAAAAAAAAGCTTAAGAATATTAGATGCATGAGACCGATGTATACTTGAGAAGCTGCGAGAAAACTTGGAGATGGCAATAGAGTTGAGTTTCCCTGCTTCATGGCAAAGTTAGAAATGCTCCAACGCCGTATACGGACATCAGGAACGCTGGAGGAAATTCTTTGCCACGTTCACAATCTCTATCAACACCGGCATAGCTGAGGTCTCATGGCATGATACTGTATATCACAAATAACTTTCGGATGTCTCTTAGACCTCTGTTGATATGAGCAATTCCATTTTGTGATGAGTACAGGATTGGCATAGATTCGATGGGTTGTAGCATGGCTTGCATTAGATTGATGCTTCTTGCACCTTTTGGTATATGTAGTCCAAATTAAATATTTTCATCTGCAGCTCTGAAAGTTATTTAATTTGGACTGCACATACCAAAATGGTCATTGTTTTGTTAATTAGTGCTCTCACCTACACACTGTACGTACTGCTTGCCTGATGAAAATTAGAAATGGCTTGCACGCGTGAGGAAGAGGAAGCAGGGGTGGAGTGGAAGAAGAGTGTGGGGACAAGGATGAGAAGAAATCACCTTGGACGGCTCGCCGTCGAACCAAGGAAGAGGGGATGGTGATCCGCGATTGCAGCATACTCTTTGAGCTCTGCTCGTCCTGCTCTGAAAACAGCAGCGAGTACTTCATTGAACATACTCTTTGAGCTCTGCTCGTCCTGCTCTGAAAACAGCAGCGAGTACTTCACTGAACATATACTTTGAGCTCTGCTCGTCCTGCTCTGAAAACAGCAGCGAGTACTTCACTGAACAGGCTGCACGGATCTGCGTCGAGGAACCGTAATTGCGTCTTAGACTGATTTAGACACATGCCTCGTTGCCTCATATGTCGAGTACTTCACATATATATTAGAAACCGGATGGAGTGCAACTGTAGAACTAGTGCTGCATCCTATGAACACTTGGCTCAAACTAGCACTATAACCAGCGGCCTATGTAAACTGTTTTCAAACATCCTATGAAAACTGTTTGAAACTAAAGGTGTAGTGTTATCAGATCGTGAGATCGGTGTAGAGCACAACAACCAGCTAACAGTTTTGGAGGATGCACTGGTGCAGAGTCACCGTAAGTCTCTCTAATGGCATTTTCCCCGACGGCAGTACCTGCTCCGAAACTGAATGCAGCTATGGTGCAGTTTGAAATGATGCACGTATGACCATTAGAGTACTGCCGTCAGCCTTGCTAAGGCAGAAAGCACTTCTCCTGAAGCCTCCTATTCCCATCCTAATCCGGCTCCCCCAATGGCATTGACGCAGTGTTGATTACAGACGTATCTCTGCTTTTCCTCTCCCATTTTTTAGAAATGACAAGATGAGTCATAAGAGATGGAATGATATAGAGATGTGTGGCATATAATTAATTAAAGGGAAGTGGTCGTCATGGACAAGCTAATAAAGATACGAGAAAATGCATACGCACGGACCTTTGAGATTCAAGAAGAATGCATATATAGGTCTTGTTTCCTTGTGTTGGTCTTGCTCTGTTCTGAAAAGCGAAAGGCCCATAACTCCAGGGTTGACACCTACCACCATGACTCTTACACCAATGTTTTGATGCTCTTCTACATTGATGAACTATGAGCTGTTTGCTACATATATATGACGTAGTTAAGATAGGTTTCAGAACATAGTAGCAGCTAGCAGTTACATATATATGCCTTGGCGTTCATCAGAGCAGCGGGCCAGGTGTGTGCGTGCGGCCGCGGGGCTCAGGCTTCCGCTGGCCGCGCAGCTAGCTCATGGAGGGAGAGGGAGACGAGGACCAGAGCAAAGGCTAGCTGGGGCTTGGCACGGCCGCGGTGGAGCAGGAGTCAGTCGAGGCCGAGGGCGAAACATGTCAGGGCGGGAGAGTCGGGGGGGGGGGGGGGGGGGGGGGGGGGGGGCGTCTGGTCAGAGCATCTCTAGCAGTCCCTAATTCCCTAATAAACTATTACTATTAGGAAAAATATATACTCCAACAGTTTTCTAATACATCTTCCTTTCCCCAATAACGATTAATTGTCCCAATATTTCACCCCAACTCCTCTCAAATAAAGAAGGGTCCATGCTCTCCCAGTATGTTAGTTGTATTTGGATAATTATTGGCAGACTACAAAAACAACTCCTCCAATAATCCTAAAACTACTATTGAGACATCTCTCAATACCAGTTATTGAGAAAGAATTATTGGGGAATCGCGCCATCACACGCCACGGGGATTTCCTCATCCTCTCCTGATCTCCTCCCCCAACCGCCATAAATAATTGCCATCGGAGCAAGCGACCAGATCCCCAAATCGATCGTTCCTCTTGTGAGCGAGCCTCGTCGATCCCTTCCCCGCGTCAAGTAAGGTACGGCGACCATCCTCCCCAGGCCCTCCTCTGGATCATCGCTCCTGCAGCTCCGATCTATTGCTTGATGAGTAGATGGTTAGGACGCATGCATGCCGTCGTCTCTGTTCGTAGATGGCTGCGAGGTCCAACTTCCGTGTGGATTCCGCTTCTTAACTTGTTATATATGCTCGTGTCGTGCGGTTCGTGGGTGGGGTTTTTAGGCCGTTGATCTGATGATGTCCACAGGCTTAGAATGAACTATGTTGGTTCCTTGTCCTAAACAAGGAAAGGAAAAGAGGGACATTTAGGTTTTCGCTGGACGAACTGATCGATAAAGCAAGAGCCTGCCTCTAGGACTAGGTACACTGCTTGCACAGGCCTGATCTATTGGGACCAGGACAAAGTTTGTTCTTCTTCTTTTGTTAACCATGCATGGTTCTCACTGTTTTCTGATAATCTGCTATTATTGCATCATTATTCTGTCATGCTCTTTCAAGCTAAAGGCCAGAGTAGCGATGATTGTTGAGGAGAGACTGAATCTCTGTTGGTTGGATAAGGTGGTTCTATTTGAAGGACCGAAGCCGGCGACCAGAGGGGGGGTGAATGGGAGCCGATCAAAATTTCTTCTGAAATTCAAACCGTTGGTCTATATCTCGAAAATCACCCAAGCCCTCAAGCGTTCTGGCCAAAAGATTGGAATAGCTATGGAAAGTTAAACCAACACAAAAGCCCTCGAACGAGCGAGCGAAACCACGAAGCAAATCAGAAACGAATCGAGAAAACTGCAGAACTGATCTGTCTGGACCGGTCTGACCGGTGCGCTGGACCGATCTGACCGGTCTTGTCTACCGGTCTGACCGGTGGCACCCAGAAAACCCCCGAAAACTTAGATTCAAACGGTAAATCTCGACCAAACGACCACGAAAATCGATGAAACTTGGGGGATTGCTTCGCCCCTACCCCGTGAACATATCCCCAAAAGATCTCGTCCTAAAGATCAACGAAACGTGAGAATTATGGGGGAGATCAAAAGGGATTGGGGTTTTCTCTAGAACTCAAGAAATCGAATTCGAACACGCCAGTCACTTACTCAAGCAAAGATCGATCCCCTAAGACAAGGGCAAAGGCTCGACGCAATCGATCAAAAGCCACAACATGACTCCTCAAAGACAGATGTTACACTCGACGCAGTCATGCAAGAAGCAAAAGGAAAACGAGGAAAACCAGGAGCCAAAACCAAAGCAGAAACTCCACAAGCAAAGTTTTTTTCCTCTCACAAGTGCAACTCTCCCAAAATGATGCACTCTCAAAGCCCTGTGCACAACAAGTTTTTCAAAAAATCAAACAAGTCTCCCCTTGTTCGATCGCTTCTCTCAAAATTCTCCCCCTTGTTGGCACATGCACACATCAAGGCTACAAAGACCTAGAGCTCCCCCTGAAGCTGAGACTCCCCCTGAACAGATGCTATGCAATGAATGCAATGCAGGAGGTGTAAGTGAAAGCATTCAGGGATACAAAGATATGAGCAACATCTAGTCACAAACACGTGTGCATCCATAAACCAGACCTGCATCTAGCTCAACAGGGTATATCAAATTAGTCTAGAGCTAGGCAAGTTCAGTTTAGGAGAAATAAAAGCATCACCCATGAACTAGCACTCACAAGTAGGGAATGGAAAGCAGTGCTACTCAAACTCATACAGGTGAGCCAAACCAGCCAAAACAAGTTGCCAACATTCATTTTTCAATCAGATTTATATCAAGCAATTCTTAATGCCAGGGGTTGAAAGCTTGTCATGCTTCACTTAGCAACGAGGCCAAGCCTATGCCAAAAGACAATCAGAAACTTAAAGCACTCGTTTCAGTCATGCACAGCCTTGCCCGGGTTCTCACAAGTGCAAAGTGAGCCGTCCTGAAAGCTCGATCAGTGCGACAAGCAATCCCACCTGGATCTTTTCAATCCATTTCAAGAACAGTTCAAGCAATTTTATCAGATTTAGATCATTTCAAGTATGAATTACTGAACGAAAAGGCACACTAGCATGAATAAGATAGCAAAGCACATCAACATGCCCTAACATGCTAGTAGCCAAGACAGGGTGATCATGTTTTCAGATTTTCAAATCAAAATAGCTTAACTCAGATGATATTATATACACAGTGGAGTAAGCTATACATGATCAAGTTTATCAACTCACACTAGCAGGCACTAGAAGATCATAGCAATATATTCAAGAATGCTAGTGTAAGTGAGACAATGCAAAATGCAAACATGTACAATGCATATGCACAATGCAACTACCAAACCTAGAAAAACAAAGAGAAGCAAAACAAAGACCTACCAAGCTAACCAAAACAAAAGTCAGCGATCAAAAGGGGTAACAAACCCCAAGCTCCCCTCGCAAGCGAGCAAAGGTGTCCTGCTCTAGCGGTTTGGTTAGTATATCTGCGGTTTGCCTCTCTGAAGGGACATGGATCAGGTCTATGTGTCCTCTCTCATGATTATCTCGCAGGAAGTGGAACCGGATATCTATGTGTTTGGTTCTGAAGTGTAGGACAGGGTTCTTTGCAATGCTAATGGCTGACATGTTGTCTACAAAGATGGGAACCCTACCAAAACTCAAGCCATAATCATGCAATGTTTGTTTCATCCAAAGTATCTGGGAGCAGCAGCTAGCAGCGGCAACATACTCGGCTTCTGTGGAAGAAAGCGCTACGCTAGCCTACTTGCTAGAGGACCAAGACACCAAAGATGTACTGAGAAATTGACAAGTGCCGGATGTCGACTTGCAATCTAACCGACACCCACCGAAATCGGCATCAGAAAAGCCCACCAAAACCAGAGAAGAATCCGCAGAATACTAAAGACCAAATTCAGGGGTGAATTTCAGATACCTGAAGATGCGTTTCACCACCTGCCTGTGGGAGGTGCACGGCGAAGCCTGATACCGCGCACAGAGGCAGACGCCGAACTGGATGTTCGGTCGCGTCGCCGTCAGGTACAGGAGAGAGCCGATCATGCTCCTGTACTCCTTCTGGTCCACCGCCTCGCCGTCCAAGTCCTCATCAAGCGCCGTCGATGTGCTGATCGGAGTCGGCTGAGGAGACAAGTCGCTCATGTCGAACTTCCACAGCAAGTCTCTAGTGTACTTGGCTTGATGGACAAAAGTGTCCTGAGGAGTTTGCTTGATCTGCAGCCCGAGGAAGAACTGCAACTCACCCATCATGCTCATCTCGAACTCCCTGGACATCTGCTCAGAAAACTTGGAGACAAGAGCGTGAGAAGAGCCACCAAAGATAATATCATCCACGTATATCTGAACCAAAAGAAAATCAGTGCCAGATCACATGAGGAACAAAGTTTTATCAACACATCTCATTTTAAAGCCCTGAGCTAGCAAAAAGGTTTTTAATCTATCATACCAAGCTCTAGGTGCCTGTTTCAAACCGTAAAGAGCTTTCTGAAGTTTATAAACACGGTTTGGAAACTTGGGATTTTCGAAATCAGGGGGTTGCTTCACATAAACCTCTTCTTCGATAAAACCATTCAAGAAGGCAGATTTAACATCCATTTGGAAAACCTTAAAACCCTTGGAAGCAGCAAATGCAAGAAAGATTCGAATAGCCTCCAAACGAGCAACAGGAGCAAAGGTTTCCTCAAAATCAATGCCCTCTTTTTGGCAGATCCCCTGGGCAACAAGACGAGCATTGTTCCGAACAACCAAACCATCCTCACCCTGCTTGTTTTTGAAAACCCACTTCGGTCCGATGGGATTACAAGCAGGTGGAGGCTCGACTAAAACCCAAACTTGGTTTCTTTCAAAATTTTCAAGTTCCTCATGCATGGCATTGACCCAATTAGAATCAGAAAGAGCGTGTCCAATATCTTTGGGCTCAAAGGAGGCAACAAACGCTGAATGAGCAAAGCTAGTGATACATGTTACCTTGGACCTGGTGACTCGCTCGTTGAGATCACCTAGCATCTGTTGAGGTGGATGGCGACGCTGAATATGTCGCGGTGCTTCCCGTGTCGAAGTCGCCTCCTCCTCAACCAAAGCTGGTGCCTCCTCAGGTGCAGCTGGTGTAGCCTGAGTCACCTCCTCGAACAGCCCCCGTCAAGTAGACGTAGTCGGATCGGGGCCTTCGTCATCGTCCGAGCTCGTGGCAGAGATAGCTGGGTCCACAGCACGCGTGGTAGCCTCAGCGTCGCCATCTGCAGCTTCTTCCTCCTCATCTTCAAAGATGGAGGTGCCAAGCTCATCATCTCCTGCAACTTCAAAGACAGAAGAATTGCACGGTGCAGTCTCGTCTAAAGTGACTTCACAAGTCTCTCTGACGATGTTAGTATCAATAATCAGCACACGGTACCCTCTAGAGTGAGAAGCATAACCAAGAAAAATACCGTCAGACGAGCGAGACTCAAATTTATCAAGATTTCCATCTTTCAGCACAAAGCACCGACAACCGAAAACTCTAAGATGGTCAACACGGGGCTGGCGTCCAAACCGCAACTCATAAGAAGTCCTGTGCATGAAAGCACGCAAGAAAATGCGGTTGGATACATAACAAGTGGTGTTAACCGCCTCAGCCCAGTATTTGCGAGGAGTCCTATGCTCATCGAGCATCGTCCTCGCCATCTCAACCAGCGTCCGATTCTTCCGCTCTACAACTCCATTCTGCTGTGGAGTGTAGGGAGAAGAATATTGATGTTCAAGCCCTTGATCACTGCAAAAGGCGTCAAAACGAGCGTTTTTGAATTCTGTGCCATTATCACTGCGAATCGCTCGCATGGCCTGGGATAACATGTTTTTAAACCTCAAGATCAAGTCTCGAACAAACTCAAAAGCCTTATCCTTGGTTCTCATGAAAAGACCCAAGAATAGCGAGAAAAGTCGTCCACAATCACAAGAACGTACCTCTTCCCACCAACAGACATCACCCGAGAAGGACCTACTGTGTCCATGTGTAACAATTCTCCAGGGTGAGCGGTCATCACCTGATTAACAGGCGGATGAGAAGCGGCAATCATTTTCCCGTGGCGACATGGATGGCAAACAAGGTTCTTCTCAAACTTCAATTTGGGCAATCCTCGGATCAGGCCAAGTGAGTTCAGTCTCGACAACAAATCGAAGCTCAAATGTCCTAGTCTCCTATGCCACTTCCACAAATCAGAAGAAGGACCAGCCATCAAGCAATGAGAAGGGCCAAAAGGAGTTCCAGAGAAGTCAACCAAGAAAACCCGATCGCGGGGTGTAATACGGCAAACCAAATCTCCCCTGGAATCCAAAACACGCGAACAACCCTCCTTGAAGCGAACCTCAAACCCCTCATCAAGAAGTTGCAAAACAGAGAGCAAATTAAAGCCAAGATTCAAAACCAAAGCAACTTCTCTCAGGGTAAAGCGATCAGAAACTCGAACAGCGCCAAGTCCACGTACCTTTCCTCTTCCGTTATCCCCGAACACAATGTACTCCTTTGAGCACATCGGGGTGAGGCTGGAGAACCATTTGTCATTTCCGGTCATGTGGCGCGAACAACCGGAGTCCATGATCCACCTGTTCTCCAAGCCTCCGACCTGCACATCAGTAGTGAGACAAAGGGTGAGCAAATGTCTCAACACTGGGGTTAGCAAAGTGAGAAGCAAACCAGTGTCGAGCCATTTGATCTACAGAAGGGTTAGCAAAATCAGACAAAGCGTATCTCCCGTCCCGTCTACCGCGTGACTGACGAATACCACCGCGAGGAAAGCGTGGAGCCTCAAAACCTCCTCCAAAGCCTCGGTCTCGTGGTCCATAGCCATACTGAAAATGACCAGGAGCACGGCCGGCAAAGCGACCACCTGCTGGAGCACGGTAACCACCACCGTCTCCCTGACCTCCACCTACACGGCGCGCCCTAGCATCACGCCTATCACCACGCCGAGAAGGACCATGCACCCGAGTAGAGTACATGTCCGCGTTCCGTCTCTCCTGCTCTCTCCTCACAGCCCGCTTCCTCCTGAAGCAAAACTCCTCCAGGTGACCTTCTGAAAGCATCTAGGCCCCTAATTCGAGTTTTGGTAATTAATGACAACGGTTTGTGGATTAACGATTTCATTTGAGATAATGAGTATAGGTTGATCCACGGATGAAAGAGATTTGGTTGTAAACGTATGGAGTTTTGGAGATGATGAGCAAAGCTCGGGCACAAGGCAAAGGTATAAAATAGGGCTTTTGCATTTTACCGGACACAAGGCGTTTAGTGGATGAAAAGTGATCGGATTTGTTGGATAGATAGCCGTACTATCAAGAGGGGTTGTGTACTCATGCTTGACGGGTCTTTAGTGCCATTTTGCTCAAAATGTATAGTTGCATGCATGAGGGCTAACGGCGTTTTGAAAAGATTTGAAAAAGACTAAGTTAGAGAGCTGACTGAGTAACGGCGGACAGTCCGCACCAGAGGGGCGGACAGTCCGCGCCCGTTCCAGAGAGCTTGCAGAGGCTCTAGTGGGCTGGCGGACAGTCCGGCCCAGGTGGGCGGACGGTCCGCCACTGTATTTCAAATTTGTACCAGAAAGGGTGTCCCTCTGGTGTGGGCTTCAAAGTTGAACGGCGGACAGTCCGGCCATGGGGCGCGGACGGTCCGCCGGCTAATCTCAGATTTGTACTAGAGAGGTTGTTTCTCTGGTTTGGGCTGAAAAGTTAACTGCGGACGGTCCGCTCCTGAGGCGCGGACGGTCCGCTCCTGAGGCGCGGACGGTCCGCGGGCTAATCTCAAAGTTGTTCCAGAGACGATGTTAGTCTCTGGTGGTGTGGGACTCTTAACTGCGGACGGTCCGCCCCTGGGGCGTGGACGGTCCGCCAGGGCTTAACGGCTAGTTCTAACATGCATTAAATGCACTCTGACTCACTGGCTTATAATGGCGGACAGTCCGGTTTTTGAAACGCGGACGGTCCGCGACTTCGCAGAAAAGAGTGTAACGGCTAGTTTTTGAAGGGGTGTCTATATATACCCAATGCCCGGCCATTGGGTGGGTCTCTTGGCCATTTGGACAGCATTCTTGACACTTTAGAGCTAAGGCATCCCTCTCTCACACACACTTGCTTAGAGATTGCATTCTTGAGAGTGTGAGAGCTTCCTAGTGCATTGCATCAAGGTTTTGAGCTTTGTGGCATTAGGGAAACTTCAAGCAAGCGTCATCAACTTGTTACTCTTGGGAGTTGCCGCTCCCTAGACGGCTTGGAGAAGTGGATTTCGTGGAGCACCTCCAAGGAGATTGTTGAGGAGCCCCGATTTCGGTTGTGAGAGGTTTTGTGCTCACCTCACCGGAGTGGTGAAGAGCAACTCTAGTGGAATCGAGGTGTGGAGCGGTTCCTTGATTCAAGCCGGCTCAAGATCAAGAGGTTCTTGATAGAGGAGCGGTTGACTCTTGGAATCCACCTCAACGTGGATTAGGGGTGACCGGCAAGTCATCGACACCACGGGATATATTTTTGTGTCAAGCTTGGTTACTTCTCTTGCTCACTTTTATTCTTGTCTTTACTTTGAGCAATTTACTTTACTAGAGCTTGATTTGTGTCTTGTCACCCTAGGTTGCAAACCCATCTAGAGATAGTAATAGCATGACATAGAGCTTTCCATTGTTACTAATTAAATTTCTCTAGTGTTGTTGGCTTTAGATTTTAAACTGCCTATTCACCCCCCCTCTAGTCGGTGTTCTTGATCCTACACCTTCCCTGTCACAGAACTCGCAGTGGTACCTCACCTCACGCTTGAGAGGTGGAGGCCTAGCCTACGGACGGGGAGGAGCAGCCCTCTTCTTCTGGGCAACCTGGGCTGTGACAGCAGGGAGCGTGTCGAGGGGATTCCTCAGCTCATTGGGCTTTGGAACCCAAATCTTCTTTTGCAGAGGTGCTTTCGGTGGTTCTTTAAGCACACCATCCGCGGGGTCAATAAGCGAAGACTGTGTGCTCATGCTAGCAGTGTTTCCAGCAGCCTTGCCAATCTTACCATACAACCTGTCAAAGTCTGACTTCGTATATGTGTAACCGACCCCAAACCCATTACCACGCTTGAACTGCTTGATCATCATGCCCAACTGTGGCTCACTAGCAGAAACCCAACTAGGAATCGCCCTAAGATAGGTATTCTCATTCTCCAGGTTGGCTTTCTCTACCGCAAGATTATCCAAATCAGAAATCAGACCAGGGCAAACAGAGCAGTCAATAGGTGGGCTAGACTCTACGACCTTAGTCTTTCCAAAAGACTTGATCAAAGCGTTCTTCTCCTCTAGCTCCGACCTAAGCGTGGGACAAAGCTTACAAGTGCCAAGCAAAACTGGCCTAGACTTCATCTCCTCTAGCTCGCACACAACTGTAGCAAACTTAGACTGCAACGAAGCTAGATCAGACTTAAAGATAGGACACTCCTCACATTCAAGCACATCGCTAACAATAGGAGCATCCTTAACCAGTTCTAGTTCCTGCTTGGCCTTCGCGAGCTCATGAGACACGTCAGCAAGCGAAATCTTAGCAATATCTAACTTCGCGACGTTCTCATCATGCTTGGCACGGAGAGCAATAAGATCGTTCATGTGAGATATGCAGCCAGCGCACTCATCCTCACTAGACTTCTCCCTAGCACAAGCCAGCTCAGCCCTAAGCTTTCTACGCTCTCTAGATGCTTCCTTAAGCAGCCTCTTCTGGTTGTCGAGAGCGGCATGCAACTCCCTAACCTCTGTATCAAGCAGGTCGATCGTGGAGTTTACCTCAGAATCGCTCTCGGATCCAGGAGAAGAGCCGGAGTGCGTCGGTGTAGCATGTCCACCCGAAGACGCACGAGCACCATCCGCTTCGCCCGCCATGGTGCAGAAGCTCTTGCGCCGACCAGCCGCCAAGCAAAGGCCGATGAAGCCGGTGGCTTCCTTGACCCGCTTCTTCTTCTTCTTGTCGTCGTCGTCGTCAGAGGTCGGTGAAGAAGAGCGGTCGGTGTCGGAGCTCTTGTCGAGGTCGCTGAGCTGCGCCAGGAAGGCCTTCTCCCGCTTCTTAGCCTTGTACTGGAAGCGCTTCTTGAGCGACTCCTTGTCAAAGCGTCCTCCCCGGTCACGACTGCGGTGCTTGTGGCGCCGACGCTCCTTATTGGAGCCTCCCTCGTCGCGGTCGTGGTGGCAGTAGTAGTCGAAGGAGTTGTTTTGGCCACCGCCGGACTTCTTGGGGCAATCGGCGATGAAGTGGTTCAGATCGCCGCAGTTGTAGCACCCGGGGTTCTTCTTCCTCTGCCAGTTGTGGTAGACGCGCTGGAACTTGCTGATGAGGAGGCACAAGTCGTCGTCGCCCAGCGTCTCCAGCTGCTCATCTGAAACAGAAGGCAAAGAGGCAAGAGAAAAGCCAAGAGCAGAGTTAGCATTAGAGCTCGATCCACCTGGGCCAGTCACAAGAGCGACGCTCTTGGAAGGAGGGGCACCATTGAGCTTGGCTCGTGTCTGGTTATCCACCTCTGTGGCCTTGAGCTTGCTGAAAAGCTCGTTCACGGTCAGAGTCTCATAGCTAGCAGACTCAATGATCGTTTTCACCTTCAGATCCCACACAGAGCGGTCCAGTGCATAGAGCAACTTGAGAGCCTTCTCGTGCTCTGTGTACTCAAGGGCACTAGCAGATCTGTTCGCATTGACCTTCTTTACAATCGACTGAAAACGACTGAACATCAGGTCAATGCTCTCACCCGGCTCCTGTGTGAAGTTCTCGTACTCACGCCGGTGAGTCTCGAACAGTCTGGCCTTCACCTGAGGTGTACCCTCGTGGTAGTTCTCAAGGCACGTCCAAATCTTGTGGGCTTCCTGAAAACCATGGACGCGTGAGAACTCCGCACGAGAAACGCCAGCGAACAAGGCATTGACAGCCTTGGCGTTAGCCTCGTGCTGGGTCACCTGAAGAGGCGTGGTCCGAACAGCCAGCACCTCGTAAAGCTGGTTCGTGGTAATCTCCCAGACATCAGCTCCCATGCTCTGTAGGAAGGCTCTCATGCGAACCTTCCAGTAGGCATAGTCCTCGCCGGAAAACACCGGGATCTTACCAAGACTCGCCATGGTCGCCGAGTGGTTTTCGAACCGGTTAAGGTACTGAAAACCTCAACCAAGCTTTGATACCAATTGAAGGACCGAAGCCGGCGACTAGAGGGAGGGTGAATGGGAGCCGATCAAAATTTCTTCTGAAATTCAAACTGTCGGCCTATATCCCGAAAATCACCTAAGCCCTCAAGCGTTCTGGCCAAAAGATTGGAATAGCTATGGAAAGCTAAACCAACACAAAAGGCCTCGAACGAGCGAGCGAAACCACGAAGCAAATCAGAAGCGAATCGGGAAAACTGCAGAACTGATCTGCCTGGACCGGTCTGACCGGTGCGCTGGACCGGTCTGACCGGTCTTGCCTACCGGTCTGACCGGTGGCACCCAGAAAACCCCCGAAAACTTAGATTCAAACGGTGAATCTCGACCAAACAACCATGAAAATCGATGAAACTTGGGGGATTGCTTCGTCCCTACCCCGTGAACATATCCCCAAAAGATCTCGTCCTAAAGATCAACGAAACGTGAGAATTATGGGGGAGATCAAAAGGGATTGGGGTTTTCTCTAGAACTCAAGAAATCGAATTCGAACACGCCAGTGATTCCAGAGGGTTTAGGAGAGGGTTAGAAGCACGGGAATTATAGCAAAGAACTCATGGACTCCTCGCAATCAAGTGCACCAAAAACGAAATCGAAATTTCATCAAACAAGGCACAAAACGAGGAGATGGATTGATTCAAACCGCCCAGCGGGCACGAGGTGGTTAGGGCCTCCTTTCCCAATCAAATCCACAAGAGTTCTCACACAAACAACATTCAAATCTACCCTAAAGAGATGAACTGAGGGAGAGGAACACAGGGGCGGCGGCCTGGAGAACAGAACAATTCACGGACACAAAACAAAAGCCGCACTTGACCTAACACAAGTGAAGGGGTATTTATACCCGCGGGACTGGTCAGACCGGTACGCTGGACCGGTCAGACCGGTTGGCCTGCAGCACCCCCTGTACACGATCTCATCCGACGGCCGAGGTTCTTTCTTCGAAACGAAGCCTTCTCAGCGATGCCGCCGTCTTGATGAAGATCTAGTCCGCGGTTTTGGAGGGTCCGCGAAACACGGGTAAGTGGCCGGTTTTGAGAAAACCGCCAAAACCTCACGCGCGGGAAGATTCCCGCCTCCAAGCCGTGGCCCTAGACGCCGTCCCCGCCTCGGCCTTCTGACGGCCCTAGACGCCACCCGACGCCCATCACCTCCTCGCCCGCAGCGAGGCCCTAGACGCCGTCGACGCCCGTCGCCTCCGTCAGTCCCGAGACCGACGCCCGTGCCTCCACGACTTGGCGTCTTCAACCGCCGTCCGCCTCCTTGGTTTTGTGGCACAAACCAAGAAACCCGCCTTTCGTCGCCGCTTGCGCCCTCGATCCAGGAGTGGACGCCACACCTGCCGCCCGGTCCGAGCTCCGGTCCCGGCTGCCATTCACCGCCGTCCACCGCACGGTCCATCGGCCACAGCACCTCCATGGCAGCTCCCCGTCGACACTCGACGCCCGTGTACCTGCAATCCAAAGACCAAGCGCACGATTTAGCTCGTGAGATAGTGTAAGAGCAAGGTGCTTTGGCCTTGTGCTTTGGTTCTAGAGTGAACCAACCTTGGAGTCTTGGTGACTCGCCTGTTGCGTCTACGACCCTCCGGCTTGGTGTGGAGTGGCGTCGACGGTTTTGTGCGGGGGACATGGAGACCCCATCCTTTGTGTAGAAGCTCATTAGTGGAAAGTGGGATCAAGGTGACCATGGTGACTTGGTGGCAAGTCTTTGTGGGAAGTAAAAGACTTAGTGGGCTAATTAATTAATTAATTCCTTTATATATGCATGGGCTGGTAAATAATTGGACTTAGTGGGCTCGATTGTTAAAGGAATCATAGGTGGGGGCAGAGTCACCGGGCACAAGGTCCAAAAATTAAATATCTTTTTTCTACCCTTATACGTGCTTGGTCCCTTCTAATGTGTTGTGCTGGTGCTGGCCATTTCCTTGTCCCACAATAAATTCACGAGAGACAAATTTACCCCCCTAAATAATATTCGTGCAACATCATGATGAAATGTGACATTAATATATGGTCCACTTCATATTCTTTTTTTAATTGGAATCAGTACAAAAGAGAATACCTTATATTGAAAATAGATTATATTATTTATATTGAAAATAATATCCCGCGGCGGCGCGGCCCCTGCGGCGGCGTGCCTCGCGTCGGTGCTGGCCGTCGTGGCCACGTACTCGGTCGGGTACGGGTCGGTGGTGAACACGTACAGGGCCGAGATCCTGCCGCTGCGCTGCGGGCGCAGGGCTCGGGCCTTGGCGTGGCCGTGAACCGGCTCACCTGCGGGCTGGTAGGCATGACGTTCATCTCGCTCGCCGGTGGGATCACCATGGCCGGCTGCTTCTTCTTGTACGCCGGGGTGACGGCGGCGGCGTTCGTGTTCGTGTACGCGCGGCTGCCAGAGACGAGGGGGCGGAGCCTGGAGGACATGGGCGTGCTCTTCGACAAGTGAAGTGAGAGGCCACACATACATACATACATACAATTTGCCTGCTAGATTATCGATAATAATGAGTGATTACATGATCCCCTTGCTTTCTAATAAAATTTGCTGTAAAGCTAGCTTTTGCCACCCTTCTAATCAAATTGTTCCCTCAGGAAAAAACAGCAAAATTAAACTCAACGATCGAAGTACAGTAAATCATTTTTGTAGTTCGGGTGTTAAAGAAACAGGGACTGCTATTATTCCTGCTAGCAATCATTGAGCCTCTATTGCTAAACTAGCTTTTGCATGTTAGGAAAAGAAGCCCAAACATGGAATGATTCTTCAATAATTTAGTTTCTCTTCAATTTTTTTTTGTAAATACACTCTTTCGTTCTTAAAATCTATCTATCTATCTATTCTTTTGAACCTCCACGTGAAGTCACGTAAGATCCTAAGTGGACGCGCTAAAAACATAAAGAAATTCTATAAATTCTCAAAAAAATCAGCAACATCCGGCCATCAATCCGACAACTCTAATCATAGTAGTCATTGGATCTATTATCTTTCCTAATAAATTACCCATCTCTTTCATTATGAAAATAGACAAAACCGATCCCCTAAACATGTATCTAAATTACCCACCTCTGCCATTATAAAAAATCTAAAGTAACTCCCTAATCTTTGTGTAAATTACCCATTTATGCTATTATAAAAATAATACAAATTATCGGGATCCGAGTAGCGAAAACCAAGCAGAAAGAACGAAACAAATGTAAAGGTTGAAGTGGAACAATGGCATGACAGTAAATTGTGTTATCTTTTCAGAAAATCTCTCCCCATCGAGGTAAATGGAAGAGGATATTTATACTCCCAACCTCCGTTACAATGTCTCAGAAATGCCCCTACCTGCCCACATGCGACAAGAAATATTCCGGGCTTTTGGATATTTCCGAGGGATTGGAGTGTATAAATTGCTCACTATTACAAGATCACATTTCTTGAATGATACCAAGGGTATTTGGGACCTTCGGGCTGCCTGTCTTCACGTGATCCCTTTAGCGCGGCGTGCATGTCAAACCACCTTCGAAGGTTTTGGATCCAGCTTCTCGAATCCAAGGTTGCCACCATTTTCCCCGGCGTCTGTTGTTGCCAGACCCTCGCAGGTACTCTTCGAAGGTCATCAGGGATTCAGATTCGCCTTCAGGGATCCGTTTGAGACCTCCGCACGTCCAAATACCGACCCTGCAAATGAAACTTGAGGAGAAGATGGTTGTAAGGGGCAAAGAGGAGACCGAAGGTTTCCGGCGCTATCCTCGGCTCGCTCTTGGAGGGGCCACAATCTTTGGCTCCCCGTCCTTCGGAGGTGGCGATCCCCAACACAAATAATCCCTTAAATTTGCATATAAATTATCCAATTATGTCATTAATAAAAGTTAAAGTACCCATAAATCTGAATCTAAATTATATAATTATAATAAAATATTAATGTGCACCAATATAAAATTTAAAATTACTATTTCTATCATTATTAGTATATTATTTATATTGTTGTTTCTATAAAAATACTACCCACGATATGTGTCACCATGTATTCATATACAATGGAAGACATAAGAATACCAATTCATAAATAAATAGTTCAATTAAATATATATCAAATAGATATGGAAAGTGGTGATGCAAAATGAAATCTATTGCGACTAAACAATGACAAATATATATTTTAGAGTATGTGTTAGAATATTTAATACATAAAAGAGGGCGTGAGATATATTAATTTTAATTAGCCTGTACGCGAGGTAGGGTTGATAGTAGGCTAGTTATATTAATAAGGGAGTATTAGAAAAAAACTACCATATTCGTCGACAGAGTCTATGAATTCCCACATTAATCTAAAAATTTAAGGATATGTTTCATGCACAATCATTGAAACTATCGTCGTGTCACAACCCGCTTTCTTAAAGGAACCACATGTTCCTCATATGTGCATTAGGATCAATGAAAGATGTCATGAGTGAATATATCAAAGACAATGTTCAAAACGTAAATAAAAGAGAGTACATAATATTATTACACTCCAAATAAAATAGACTCCAAAGGTCTTAAATGTTCCACTAATAACCTAAACAAAGTCTTCGGCAACGTCTTCTTTCACTGGCAGATGACCGGTGAACGCACGCTTAGAACTCTTCCAAGTCGCTGAAGTACTCAACATCAGCAATTAGTCAAGCGTGAGTATTTTTATGGTTGGTAATTAACAAGTGAGAGAAAATGCAAGGCTATCAAAGAAAGGCTGAGGTTTACAGCCTTTAGCATTTTTAGTTGGTCAAATTTTATTAGCAAGCACCTATTATCTAAGTAATAGTTTATACCATCCCACTTAAATATAAAGGATACACCATCATATCAAAACCAAAGAAACCATAAATTAATTATTCTTAAAATTCAATTATCATGTGAGGGTCCAATCCGCTCGTGACCATGAGCACGGCTGATATATCAGTTTTACACTCTGTAGAGGTTTTACGCTTTCACCACAAATCGTGTTCCCCTATGTCGCCTGGGTTTGTAAGGCCTTTAAACACTTCCTTTGGTGAGTGGCGAGGGGTTCACTACGAAGCCTTTACAAAGATATACAGAAAACTAGATAGCCCACTAGAGTTTCAGTGGTGGTGACGACCATAACACTCCATAATGGTAAATACCTTAGCAAAGTCTACTACCCTAAGAGGACCAGGCTATACCCCAACACCGATCCCCTCCTTACCTTTTCGGTAAGGCTATCAGTAAACTACATGCCTAATTAGTCAGCTAAGGTCAGAGCCATATGACAATTGCAATTGTACGATTTCCTTGGGTGGTTCCCCATGTTCCATTTAAACAAAGTGATCGTATACTTTAAACAAGTACAATAACAATATAAAGTCATGATTAACATTTCTCAAAGGATTATGATATCACCATTTCTGGAGTTAAGCGACTAAGTATTTCTATCCAACAAGATATTAAACCTGGTGTTCCAAGGCTTGGGTAAAAAGACTAGGTATATCCTTAGTAGCTATCCCATCAAGTTTCTAAGGATGGCGAGCACAAAAACTACAAACGACAGGAGCTTAAATAGAAGAAAAAGGATATATTTGCAAATACTTTTGAGCTGGACAGGATGGTGGGTTGATTCTAAAGAAACCTAGGGGCTTAAGTGCAAAAGAGCCTAGGGTTGACTGGTACGGATATGTTTGAGTCCAGTCTAGATTGAATCTAGACCGTTGGATCAAGATCCGAGGGCTAGGAGTGGCTCGGCTCAGCTCGGCGGTGGTGCGGCTTGGGGCTGCTAGGCTCGGGGGGCAGCGCAGAGCGCCGACGGCGAGTAGAGGTGCGGCGGGGTTGCCGGAGAAAGCCAAAATAGGCCCTCCAGGGCTTGGTTCAAGTCGGGGATCGGCCACAGGGCTTGCGTGCGCAACGAAGAAGACGACGGCAACGTCAGTGATGGTGCACGGGGCAGGAAAGGTGGTGCGCCTTGGTGCACGGCGGCGGCAGGCTCGCCGGTGATGGCCGAACTCGGTCGTCCTGTGCTCGGCTTCGCATGTGTAGAAGCCAAAGATGGAGAGGAGACGATGACGAAGATGAAGGCGAGGTCGATGGGGGTGGTGCAGTGATTGAAGGGAGCTCCACGATGGTGAGGCGCGGCTCCCGAACTCTGATGAGAAATTGCTGGCATGGGGAGGTGCGGATCTGAGAGGAAACGGGCAAGCGGCGGTCCCTACCCCTGCGCGAAGCTTCGGCGGTGGTCGGAGTTGTCCGGGAGGTGGTGAGACGGCGGCGGACCGAGCATGGTGGCATTGTTCAGTGGTGGCGGGCGGAGCAAGAGAGCGACTGGAGGAGGGGGTTTGAAAGAGGGGAGCAGCAGGCTTGGGTGTGCGCTATATAGGTGAAAAAAGGGAGAGGAAAGGCCAGTTGGAGAGGAGGTGGCGCATGGTGGCCGGCCATGAAGGCTGAGATGATTGTAGCCGTCAGCAAAGAGAGGTGAGGTGAAACTGAAGGGAGCGAGGAGGTGGCAGCGGCAGTGATGGTGAGTATTCAAGGCGGGTTGAGGCGGAGAGGAAGACGTGCGGGCGTGGGGAAGGAAAGGGGCCACAACAGGTGGAGCGCACTACGGCATGGGGTGCTGGGGGGCCGGAGGGAGGGTGTAAGGAAAATGGCCTCCATTAGTCTATTATTTGTGATTTTGGTGATTGTGTAACAATATAGTCAATGGGACTAACAAATTTGTGAGATCATATTTGTAGAATTTCTAGGTCCCATGGATGTAGTCCAAACCATATCTAAGGTATCCAATTCATTATCAAGATGCCTAAAATATAGTGAATATATTTGTGGTGTTCAAATGACTGTTGCGATGAATTGGACAAGGGTTAGCAGGAATGGTTGCACCGGTTAAACCGACGGCCTTAGATTTAAGAGTGTTGGTGCAATGGATAAAGTATATGAAGACCAAGTGAAGAAACTCCTTTAAGCACCAGTTAAACCGACGGTGCATTAAAAGGTGTCGGTGCATTGACCTTAGTATTATCTAGAGAGCATGTCAAGCGACCAGGAGCAAAGTCTTCAACACCAGTTAAACTGACGGTACGTTGGTACAAGGCGTCGGTGCAATGACGTCAGTAGATGAAAACAAGTTCAACGGCAATCAGACAGCCCTATAGTGACCGGTTAAACCGCTACCCAAGGGTCGATTAAACCGACGGTTGGCACGTCAGCAGAAGGTGATTGTCAGAAGCCCAACGGCTACTTCAAAGCTCAGTGTGACTGGTTGAACCGCAGCTATACCAACGGTTGAACCGACGCTACGTACAGAAAGTTCTCAACGGCTAGTAACGACTCTATTGAGTTGGAGGACTCTATATATGCCTTATCCCGGCCATTTTGGGGTTGTTGGAGTCAAGAGAAGTCCTATATATATATCAGCGAACACCTCCGAGCCAATCAAGTGCTTAGTGAACACATCTTTAGATTTTAGCACAAGCTTTGTGAGTGTTAGTGCTAGGATTAGCTCTTGAGAGAGTGTGAGAGCAAGGTGTTGAGCCTTGTGTGCTGGTTCTAGAGTGAACCACACGTGTATCTTGGTGTGCCGGTCTCCTTGGAGTCTTGGTGGCTCACCAGCAAGTCATCGACCCTTCGGCTTGATGTGGAGTGGCGTTGATGGCTTTTGCGAGAGATATGGAGACCTCCATCCTTTATGGAGAAGCTTCTCAGTGGAAAGCGTGCCCAAGGTGACCAAGAACTTGGTGCAAGCCTTGGTGGCAAGTCAAGGTGTCCCTGAAAGAGACTTGGTGACCGAGAGGCGATACTCTTGATTGAGTGCTTCAATGTTTACATTTCCGCATTTTATACTTGCAACTTGAGTGCCTCTACTTTCTTAGAGTAATATCTTGCTAGTATTGGCTATAGGTTGCAAAACTAGTTGGATATCTAGATAGCATGCAATAGTTTAAATTTATGTGTAAACTAATTGGAGTCTTAGGTTAAGATTTTTAGTTGCCTAATTCACCCTCACCCCCTCTTAGGCTACGAGCACCCGCGAGAGGGAGAGGGAAAGAAAGAGAGAGGTTTGGGCCGGATTAAGGGAAAGAGAGAAAGAAAGAAATCTTTTTCTTTCTTTTTTAACAAAAAGCAAAAAAATCATTTTGCAAATAAAATCATTTTTTATTCAACTGAAATCAATTTATTTTGGGTGTTACGTATCGCCAATCAAAAACTTAAAAAACACTTATAACAAAATTATTTCAATGTAAGGCAGCTGAACCAGGACTCTGTTTCACTGAACAATACAATGCCCCGGTGTGTCTTGGTGTGGTTCCGGAAGCTGTCCTCGCTGATCACGCAAATACAGTATGTTATAAATTATTGACGCTTGGAGATTACCGTGGTTTCATTATGGAATGTATGTGAGTACAAGCATCAATTAATCAATCTGGAAAACAACTTTTATATGCAAATTAATTACCTGAAGGAATGCATGGATAACTTTTGATCAAACCGTGCATGCCTGAGCGCAGACCATATTAGCACGACTCTGTTTCATCACCAGAGTATGATGTCCGGGTCACTGTGTCCGGTGGAATCATAGCTTTTCTCCCTGTGATGGCACATACATATGTATCACATCAGAGATTGATGCATGAACACTACTTTGATATGATACAAGCGATTAACAGTTAGTAATTTAAAATCAACGTTGGCCATATGGAAAGAATGCAAATTACCTGAAGGAATGCATGAATTAATTTCTATCCAGCCGTGCAGTACTCGAACTTCATCTGAATATTCCTGCGAGATTGCATCTCAACCTTCCAATAAACCAATATTGTGTTTTCCGATATGGCTGATCTTGTTCCACTTGGAGCTACCTAGTGATGACTTCCGATCCATCCGACACTATTGGTGCAACGCAACATTAAATAATGATGGCTGCAACATAGAAAGCAAATATCTGCAACATAAAAAACCATCGTTTGCAACATCAAAAAGATATTAAAAAAAGTTGTTATCCATAGTTGATGATGAGGAAAAAACCGGCCGCAATATCTGTTTCATATTGAATGGAACATCTAAATCTCTCATTGAAGACGCAACATCCAGATAAAAAACTTGCAACAAATTTGACAACGCAATGTTTAGATCTACTTTTACAACATCTACATAAAGCACATGCAACATTCCAGAAGTCTCTACTGCAATATCATAAATGTCACACCCTGGAATTTTTGGATTTCAGGATGTGATTAAAATTAAAAATAAATAAACAATTTTCTCATAGTTTTAAAATTTTGCAACATTTTCTTTTGTTCACAGGGAATTTAGTAGAAATAAATAAAGTTTGTTTGAATTTAAAAATAAAATAAAATGAAGTTGGTTGCGTGTTGCACTCATGCTACCCTTGCATTGTTTTAATGTTGTGGTTCAATTTGAATTTCAATTCTTTAAATTTTGAATTCAAATTGAATTTGTTTGAATCTCTTGCAAAAGGAAAAAAAACTCTTTCAGCCTAAAACCCCAAGCCGGCCCAGCATTTTTTTCCTCCCCCGCCGGCCCGTCCGTTTCCCTCTCCCGCCGCCCGTTCCTCGCGGCCCAGCACCTCCCCCCCGCGCGTGGCCCGCTCCCGCTCCCGCAGCCCAGCGAGCTTCCGCACGCCAGCCGGCCCGGCCGCTCCGCCTCCCTGTCTCCCCCTTCCACTGCCGCGCGAGGCCCACCCGTCAGGGGCTTCCCCTACCCCGGGTCAGGCGCGGACTCTGTAGAGTCCGGCCACACCCTGCGCCGCCGCTCTGCGCCTTGGCACGCACGCCAAGGGCCTCGGCCCCGGCCTATAAAAGGCACCGCCTGCACCCCGTGAACCCATCCAACCGAGCCGCAGTCGTCACGCCCTCGCGAAACCCTAGCTCGCGAGCCGCCATTGTTGCCGAGCTTGAAGCCCATCGCCGCGCTGCCGTTCCGTCGCTCCCTCGCCTCCAAAAGCTGCCGCTGGAGCATCGCGTCGTGGTGAGAACTCTCACCGGCCCCTTTTCCCTCTCCCTTACCCTCTCCTTCGCGTGAGATAGCTCGCCGTTGCCGCCCTTCCGCCATGCGTCGCCGCAAGCGCTGCCCCATCCGCTTTAGCTCGAGCCGCTGCCCTAGATGCGTTCGCCTTGCCGCGCGCGTGCTCCCAGAGCAAGACCCGAGTTGAATCAGGGCCGGATTCGCGTAGACGCGACACGCCGACGATCCGCCGTCGCGCGCCGCCGTTCACCGGTCAAGCGCCGCCGCCGTTTGCCCCCTTTACCCAGAGCCGTCAGATCTCGCATCAACGGCCCAGATTAGATCCATCCTGAGTCAAACCTATCAAATACCGGTCAGCCCCGCCCCTTTTGCAAAAGAGTCCCCCAGTTTCCACAAAATAAACCCGCAGTCCATCAGCGTTCAAAAATAATTACGTATATGTCCTTCCTTTTACGTTTTAAACCCTGAGTTTTTCTAAAATCCAACCCGCCGTCCGTGAGTTGAGTTTTTGCAATCTAACCCCTGCGTTTAAGGTTTAATTAGGTTTTAGCCCCTGGTTTCTTTAAAGCTAGCCCCTGGAAGTTTAAATCTATCACAAACAAGTCCCTGGTGCACTGTTTTAGCCATATCTTCCACGTTTTAACTCTGTTTTCATCGATTCTCGCGCTCACGTGATCCTTGCAACGTGTGTGATAGTTTTATGACCTTGTTATCCTCTGTGAGCATAGTTTTCTGTGTCTTGCAAATCTTTTCTGTTAGACCTTAACCCTTTAGTTAATCGCGACTAGATCCCTGAAGCACCGTTTAGTCTATAGAATCGCCGTTTTAGTTCCGTTTTCCGCGTTTCTTGAGCCTTCGTAACCGTAGCAACAAGTCCTATCCTTTAGTATGCTCTTTTAAAGCCTTTCTTTTGTTTTGGTGTATTGTTCTTAGTTGTATCTTCTTGTTTGCTTTGTATGTTTGTTCCATGATTGCTCCGAGTAGAAGGATCGCCGTTTGAAGATTGAAGATCAAGAGTTCCAAGTGAGCAAAAGCTGAAGAGCAGTGAAGAGCAGTAAGAGTAGCTTTTCGTTGGAGAAAGGCAAGTGACCCTAACCATACTTCTATCTATGCTTTATTTACAAGAGTACTATGATTTAATTGGAACATGGAGAACCACCCAAGAAAACCGTACAACCACAATACTAATGGGCTCTGGTCTTGGCTAAGTAATTAGATGAACTATATGTTGTGTTGGGGTTGTTCCGCTTGGTGGTTATGAGTTTGTGTTGTGGAGCGGGTGAAGGAAGCTGCGTCTTCTGAGGGACCGCACGACAGGGACCAACACATACATATAGGGATTCTTTGTAAAGGCCTCGTAGCGTCCCTATGCAATCACACCTCGGAAGTGTGGTATTGTGCCTAGCTAGCACATTGCGTGGTTGGGTTTAAAGTTCTTCGGAACTTTTACGCGAATTGTGGTGAAAGTGTACAACCTCTGCAGAGTTAAAACTAACCGGTTAGCCGTGCTCACGGTCAAGAGCGGCTTGGACCCTCACATGATTAATAAACTTAAAGATGGATTTAAACCATTTTCTGGTTATTTCTTGTGGCCTTGCTGAGTACCAACCATAAGTGTACTCACCCTTGCTTACTGCTGCTCAGAAGAAGAAGGTGTGAGAAGTATTTTGAAGATGATGCTGAGTTCTAGGCGTACGCAACCCCCAGTCGATTGCCTGTGAGGTTTGAAGCCTTCGTTTCCAGGATAAGCTGTATAACTCTGATAGTCTTTTGTTTGTTGTATTTCTCTTCTTCGTGATACTGTTACCGATTATTCACTTATGATGTCTCTATATGTATGAAACTTGATCCTAGCATACATATAGCTATGCATTCGGTTTTGTCCTTAAAACCGGGTGTGACAATAAAATACCTATTGCAATATAGGCCCTGTTCGCTTTTCTTTTCCCGGCTTATTTCGACTTGTTTTGTCTTATTTCTTCTCACATGGTACTATTAAATCAGCCGAAATCAGCCGGCTTTTAAATCAGCCGAACAGCCCCATAACCATTCGGTGTTCGCCACAACCTTCGCTCTTCTTCAACCTCCAAGAGCAGGCTGCAATAGCTGCCGCCCGGAGCTCCTCCAGCAGCCGGTGCGGCTTACCCCTGCGAGGGGGAGCCACCCATGGAGGCTGGAGGTCCTGCACCCACCCCTCGCACGCCACCGCCCGTGTGGCCAGGAGTCCCCTCGTCAAGGGGCTGGTGGCGTCGCCGGAGGCCGTCGGGCGCCGCCGCGGAGGGCTCGCCGCCGGTCTCAGGCCCCACCGCTGTGGAGGGCTCGCCACCGGTTTTGGACGTCGCCGCCTCCAACCTTGCGCGCCGCTCGCTACCGCCTGGTCCAGAAGAACGGGAGGAAGAGTAATGGAATGGTGGGGACGGCGTCCGATCCATCGGATGCCTGATCCTAGCATTACCGAATAATGTTAACAAACTAGGCCATCACCAGATGTCCTCTGCACGCCTGCTGGCACAGGGCAGTCTCCTCACCTCACATCATCATACTGTACTAAATTATATAAAATAATCATACTTCGCTTGATTGGCAACATGTAGCTGTACTTTTATTGACTCTTGTAGAATAACCCCAACTATAATGAGGGAAATCAGACTCCTCAACTCTCAGCCGGATCAGTACTAGGAAATTAAACAAGGGCAAAAAAATATACATGCATGCGACTAGAATCTTATTATTATAATTAATTCTATGAGAAACGACGGTTGCATTTATTTCCGTCCCGTTGAAGGATGTGTCTTGGTGTGTCTTGGCTGCATCAGGACTCTGTTTCACTGAACAATACAATGCCCGGGTGTGCCTCGGTGTGGTTCCGGAAGCATACCTCCTCGCTGATCACGCAAATACAGGATGTTATCAATTATCGATGCATGGAGATTACCGTGGCTTCATATAGAATATATGTGAGTACAAGCATCAATCAATTAAGCAATCTGGAAAACAACTTTTGTATGTGACAGAGAAAGAATGCAAATTAATTACCTGAAGGAATGCATGGATAATTTTCATATCAGCACGACTCTGTTTCATCAGCAGAGTATGATGTCCGGTGGAATCATAGCTTTTCTCCCTGTGATGGCACAGACATATGTATCAGATCAGTGATTGATGCATGGACATTACTTTGATATGATACAAGCAATTAACAGTTAGTAATTTAAAATCAACTTTGGCCATATGGAAAGAATGCAAATTACCTGAAGGAACGCATGAATTGATTTCTATCCAGCCGTGCAGTACTCGAACTTCATCTGAATATTCCAGCGAGCTTGCATCTCAATCTTCCAACAAGACAATATTGTGTTTTCCGATATGGTTGATCTTGTTCCACTCGGAGCTACCTGGTGATGACAAGGATTCCCACAGCTTCTTGCTGCAACCCAGATTGAGATACCTTGGGTTCACACCTCGCAGGTATCCTGGAAGAGCCTCCATGGTGGCGTCCTCCAGCACAAGGCTATCAAGTGCTGGGACACCTTCCAGCACCTCCACGTTCGGGCAGCGGATGATCCTGATCTTGTGCAACATCAAGAGGCCGTTGATCCTCTTGAGATCGGGGCAGTCGATCACGTCAAGTTTCACAATAGTAGGAAAGTTCTCCACGGATACCAGGTTGGTGATTTTGTACAGGTACAGTTCCCTCAGAGCATGCCTCTTGCTGTTGGCGAGCCCTGGTGGAAGACACCTCAGCTTGCAGTTTCTTATGTATAGTCCCTCAAGATAAGGCATGGCTATAACGGATTTCGCATCACTCTGCTGCTCCTCACAACCGTCGTTGTTCCAATCCCATTCCTCCCACTCACAAAGCCATACCAGTTGCAGCCATCCCAGTTTAGGAAACGGAGGATGTGCCGCCGATGCCGATGGAGCCAAGGAGGCTTGGAATTCAGGCCCAATTCGTTTGACGGCTGGTGCATTTGTGATGTCAAGATATTCCAAACTTGGGAGGCAACCCAGTCCGTCTGGGAGATGTGTGCAGCAAGGCAGGTCCTGCAGCGTCAAATACCTCAGGCTCTTAAACTCCACCGATGCTGGTGCGCACATCCAGTTGGGTAGGTGGCAACCAACGTACCCCCCTAACACACGTATATTCTCAATGCAGGTCGGAGGGCAGAGCTTTTCCAAGACCTCCTCCTGCTGCTGCTTCTCGTTGGCCTCCTGATTATTATAGTTCAGCTCTAGATTGTTGAGGTGGGCCTTGCTGCTAATCATGGCCTTCTCAGCCATCCAGCAGGCAGGCACCTTCTCAAGGCCATGTAGTGTGAGATCCCTAAGCTGAGAAAGAGGTGCCAGCTCTTGCAAACTGCACCAGCTGCTGCTGCCAGCATCCATGTCGTCCACGTGTACCGGGAACCCATAAAGTGACGTCAGATTTGATAAGCCACCAAACCCCTTAGGCACGGCACTGATATTCGTGCCATTTAGTGCTAGACTTGTTAAATGGACAAGTTTTGTGATGCTGCTAGGTAGATGGCCCAACTTCTTACAATTGAGAAGGTACATGTGCAGTAGAAACTTCATCTTGTGGATGTCTTCTGGTAGCCTAGACACATCTGTATCCTCTAAGTGAAGGTACCTTAGGTGCTTCAGCTTCGATAGAGAGGCAACCAACCTATCTAAATGTAAAGAGCGTATGCACAGTACCCGCAGACTAGAGAAACTACCTAGCATATCACCAGACTTCAAGTTTAATCTACAACCTATAATCAGTGTCCTAAGTGACTTCCGCCTTTGCAAAACAGCCCAGTCTGCTAGTGTTATGGTCCTTCCTAGTGAGAGGCGACGGACAAGCATGCTGCTGCTGCCACCACGAAGTGTAGTACAAGCTTGCTTGTCATCAACCACCACCAGAGATTCGTCTCTTGTCATGTGTTCAGCAAAGGAGCGGACCACGTCATGCATGGTGCACCAATATCCTGTGAAAGAATGTTCTTTTGTAGGTTCTATGAGATTCCTGTTGATTAGCTCTCGGTAGTACTGGATTGCTATGTCTTCTAACCCACCACACCCATCGTGCAAACTGCTACTCGCACCCAGAGGTTGAATAAATCCTTCACTGATCCACATTGGAGTAATTACTTGTTGTATAATTATTGCACCTTTAGGGAAGAGTGAGCAGTATAGAAAGCACTGCTTCAGCTGGGGAGACAAATCCTCATAGCTCAAGTAGAGCCGGTTGTCCAGTTGCTCAGGCAGTCCACCTACTGACCATGCGGGACTGTCCAAAACAGCCTTCCACTCACGCTCGCTTGGGTACCTCGTGCTTAGCAGTCCTCCGATCACTTTAATTGCAAGGGGTAAGCCGTCACACTTTTTAAGAATATCCATCCCGATATTTTTCAGCTGCTCAATTCCGACTACCTGCGGCCAACAATTAATTTATTAAGTTTTCTTATTTCTTACTACAAATTAAAACAGGGTCAGCACTGCTTGCATGCTTATATACATTTTCACATCCGCTACTGTTAGACAAGGGTCATTGTCATTTTGTTATTCAGTTTTTTCACAAGCATAAAGCGTAGGTTGGTCAACACATCAAAATTAGCCACATTTCTTACTATTACTAATTGCAAACACCTTTTGGAAGTTTTGTTATTATGAAAAAATAAAAACAGTTTGATGTAAAATAACAACCTAAGTAGTATATATCTAAAGTAGCTACCCACATCCGCCATCACGAAAGAAATAAAAATAGTCAAAAGAAACCTCATAAATCTATTGTTAGGAATTGGATCCCTACCAAGGCGTGGACGCAGGTTGTAGGCGTGGGAAGAAGAAGGACGGAGGATGATGCGCGCCCGACGGCTTCTGGGCGCCGTGGTCGCGCAAGGGGAAGGAGGCAGGTGGGATTGAGAGGATTGTGGATGAGGAAGTGACGGCGGCTGCCGCGCTACAGTACCCCGTGGTGCTACAGTACCGCGGGTACTGTTCACGGGATGGCGGCGGCTAGGGTTTTGGGGGCGCTGGGAACGCCGGCCGCGGGGCTTCGCTCACGGCCGGCAAGAGAGAAGGGGTTTCCTTCTAATCTCTTGCTTGATTAGATTGATACATCTCCTCTCCTTATATAGAGAGGTTTACTTGACCCCTAAGCAAGCGACTAATTAACCCTAATGGGCTAAGGCCCAATAGGCCCTTGACTCCTCTAACACTACACCCCACCTGGACATGCAGCTTGTCCTCAAGCTGCAATCTAACGATGACGCTAACAATGACTCCACTAGACGCAAACCGAACTCCTAAGAACAAGCCTTTTTCATCTCGGCTTATTTTAAATAAACTGCGACTCTTTATTTTTGACTCCTGCAGATAAGGCGGACACCCTCCGCGTGCTGGATCTGCACGTATGTCACCGCCTGGATCCCACGGAGACCATCGGAACGAGAGGGGTGCGCGGGTACGTCCACCTGGAATTAATCGGGACTGCGACCAGCGGAGACGTCCTCGCGGTGGCCGGTAGCGAAAAGCGGTGGCGCTAGGCACTGCATCCCCGCCGATGACAAAGAGGAAACCGCCTCCCCTTCCACTGCTGTAGAATTAGAGTTCGCTACCCAGCGCGCGCTTGAAGACAGCGGCGAGTTGGCGCGAGCGCTGGTGGCCTTCCGACGGGACAAGGTCGCGCCCCCAATTGCCGAGGTCGATCGCTGTCAAAGCCGCCTCTTGCATCTCCAAGCGCATCTTCTGCAGCTGACGCCGCGTTAGGAGGCCGCGTGCTGCAGCCTGCAGCCGCACCGCCGCCTGGATGAATGAAGCCGCTTGGTCCTGTTGCTCCTTGCGCATCACGCGGACGAGACGTCGCGCCAAGAACTTGCGCGTTGCCGCTTGTAGGTGCACGATCGCCTCTCTCTTTCGCTCAAGTTGTATCATCTCCTGGAGAGCGGCTTGTATCTGGACTATTGTAACCCTTACGTCGGCGCACAGATCCTTGGTGATCGGCAGGGTCGGCGAAGACGTTGGGGGTGCCGTGGACAGCGTGGCGGCGGCCGTCGATGAAGAACTCGCCAGGGTTGTAGATCCGTACCCTGGCATCCCATAGGGCATGGACGCCGTGGGGTTCAACGTCGGTGGCGGTTGAAGGCGCGACTCCATAGAGGTGATGCGCGACTCCATAGAGGTGATGCGCGTCTCCATGTCGCCCATGCTGCTCAGCAGCTTGGTCATCATGGCGGCCAGACCCTCCATGGTTGGCGGCGGCAGTGGTGGCTCAGACTTGTCGTCGCCTAGCATAGCTGATACCAGATTGTTAGGAATTGGATCCCTACCAAGGCGTGGACGCAGGTTGTAGGCGTGGGAAGAAGAAGGACGGAGGATGATGCGCGCCCGACGGCTTCTGGGCGCCGTAGTCGCGCAAGGGGAAGGAGGCAGGTGGGATTGAGAGGATTGTGGAGGAAGTGATGGTGGCTGCCGCGTTACAGTACCCGCAGTGCTACAGTACCGCGGGTACTGTTCACGGGATGGCGGCGGCTAGGGTTTTGGGGGCGCTGGGAACGCCGGCCGCGGGGCTTCGCCCACGGCCGGCAAGAGAGAAGGGGTTTCCTTCTAATCTCTTGCTTGATTAGATTGATACATCTCCTCTCCTTATATAGAGAGGTTTACTTGACCCCTAAGCAAGCGACTAATTAACTCTAATGGGCTAAGGCCCAATAGGCCCTTGACTCCTCTAAATTAACCACTTCATAAATCAATATCGACACAACAAGAGCAAATTAAGTATCTCGACCATCATTTTGTACTTCTGTATACTGACAATAGTGCCCATAAGATCTAATTTTCTTCTAGGGGGTACTTAATCGCTTGTCATTGATCAGCTCAAACCTAATTAAGGGGCCTAGATGCGCCTTCCTTGTGGCCAAGCGGCGAGCCGGTGCACTGACGACCACTAGTGGTGAAGGACGGGGAGTGCCCAGTGTGCCAATGGCAAGGAAGTAAAGGATGTTGGCCCGATGATGCTAGGTTCACATGTGGGCAGTTTGCAATGGCGGATCCAGTGGTGGGCATTCGGTCAGAGACATGAGATAGAGTTAGGTTGGGGCAGAGGCAATAGCTCCTTAGAATTGATGAGATTGGAAAGGCTCTCTCACAAGAAGTTAGGGATAGTTTAGTCATTACCAAACAAAAACAATTCCTAAGCTAAATAAGCTCGAAACTAATGGAAGTTGAATAGAGTGAAACAAAATTTTAACAAATTACATGGAAGTGAACTCTAAATTTTCTATCATGTTGAAGGATTGAGAGTTTTTCCAATGGCATACAATAAATTTACTCATAATTTGTTGTGATACTACTCCCTCTGTTTCAAAATATATATAGGACATGGTCGAGCCACGGCAGTCTTTAAGGCTACACCGAATTATATAGTGTAATATGCTAATTAATGCTTAGGACATTTGTTGGTCAAATTGATTAGTTTGAATCTTGGAGAGGTTTGGAACGTGTGCATACCTTAAAAAAATGAAATGCTAGGAGTCGTATAGACTGACCTGATTAGGTGTCAATTGTTTCTTGAGCAGGGACCAGGCATCCTCCTCGTCTAACGGGCTGACATGATGTTGGTGGAAGGATTCTCCCATTTTTAAAACTAAGTCTTTTGATCTTGTAGTGACAAGGACCCTACTCCCCGGTTTATTCCGGCTAGCATTTCTGATTGGAATACAAAGTACATTACTCCATGCTTCATCACTCCAAATGTCATCCATCACCACCAGGAACTTGCTCGCTGACAAGGCGTCAGTGAGGTTCCATACAAGGCGGGAGATGTCTCTCTCCTCACCAAGATCTCTGCCAGCATGTTTGAGTGCAGACTTCAGTAACTCAGCATCGTCAAAATGCTTGCCAATGCTCAGCCATATCTTAGTTTTGAAGTTCTTTTGGATGGTTGTCTCTTTGAAGATCTTCTGGGCAAGGGTGGTCTTTCCGATGCCACCCATGCCAGATATGGAAACTACCTTGATGTTGTTGTCGTTGTTGTTGTCATCAATGATTAGTTCTTGGATAAGAAACTTCATATCATTCTCGACATTCTTCCCAACAATGGCTGACTCATCAAACTCTGACATTGCCTTGCGGCTGGAGTG
This sequence comes from Panicum virgatum, assembly GCF_016808335.1. Taxonomy (NCBI): domain Eukaryota; kingdom Viridiplantae; phylum Streptophyta; class Magnoliopsida; order Poales; family Poaceae; genus Panicum; species Panicum virgatum. The sequence continues at coordinate 51,000,311 of NC_053143.1, read as the reverse complement.
TTCAGTTTGGCTGGTCATCCTCCTGTCTTGATAAGAACCAAACATGATATTAAAGTTGAACTGATCAGCCCCCTTGCGGATGTCATCAAGACGCTGGTTCAGATCTTTGATGCGGCTGCCAATCTTGTGCGCGAACACAGGATTCCGCAGGCAGAAGAGCAATGACTGGCAGCAACTAGGAGCCTTCTTGTCCATGCTGCCATCTTCAGATTCCCTCCTCTTGTCAGCCTTGAGTTGGCACAGGTCTAGGATATCGGTGGCGTCGTACATGGCATTCTTGAGCTTGTTCACCCATCTTTGGATGCTCTTCTCGGTGACGCGCCTCCTCTCAGCATCCGCCAGGAAGGCTTTGATGCTTTCCGTGTTGTCCTCCAGCTTGGTGATCTCGCCGGATACGCCCAACAACATGTTCACCTCTTCTTTTGCCATGCCCGCAATCAGATTCTTCACGTATGGTACCATGGCAGCGACGGCGGCCATAGCTTGACCGTCCCGTACGTCCTACATGGACAAATTAACCAAAACACATTATTTCCATCCGGATAACTGCTGCATGCAGGTCCACTTAGTGAAATTGTTACTCTAATCGGCAGCCAAGGTATTTAAGGGCCGAGCTCCACTAAATCACGTTACATTTGTACAAATCTATCAGATCTTCATAATTTGGATTGCCATCAATCTATATTCAAACTGGATCTAAATATAATACTTCTATTTTATTCAAGGAGAAAAAAATTAGGATTGCAAATGCATAGTGATATCAAAATTTTAATGTTTACATATTGAAAGGATTTATATGGCTGTTTGCTTACACCAAGGGGTAGCAGGGAGTTTAAACGGGAGTTTATATATATATATATATATATATATATATATATATATATTTGTGCATGTATATCTATATATTGATGAAACAAACTTGCATTGCTATACAGAATTCAAACATGAATTGAAGAGAGACTGATTCACCTCAATTTGCTGCAGGCGTGGCACCTCGGGTCTTGGGCTATGTGCTCTCGAGAATGCGATTAGCAGTGAAAAGCAAGGCGACAGGCAGGTATGAGCCAGCACTTATATATGCTGTTGGTGGATCGGACCTGGAAAAAAAGAGGAAGCTAGAAAAAGAAGATCCAATGCTTGTGCTTGCTACACACTCCAAGGATCTAGTGCCAAACTTGGCGCCATGGAAGAAACCATGGAAGAAACCATTAATTGTCATATGCTTGCAAAGTTAAGCACTTCAGAGATATAAGAGGATAAAATAAACCTAGTGCGTTTGGTAGGCATCATATGCTTATAATTAATTGTCATATGCTTGCAAAGTTAAGCACTTCAGAGATATAAGAGGATAAAATAAACCTAGTGCGTTTGGTAGGCATCATATGCTTATAACTGCCTTTTCCTTTGCTGTTTTAATTATGCATAATGCCTTTTGCTTTCATCCTTGCACCAACTAAAGGAAGCAATACAGATGGCAGCTTGTTTAATTACATGAGTGGGACCTGCTAAGAAGAATTTGATCGAGCACGCGTGGGTCATCTGCGTGGAACTGCTGTTCCCGCCTTGCCACTGTAGCAAAAACACGACGTCCGTGCAGGCCGTGCAGGCTGCAGGGGTAAAAGAAATTAAATGAAATAAGGTGCAATTTGCAGAATTTTTCTTTCACCGAGAGATAGGCTAAAGCAATGTTTATGTGTTTATATATAGGTCATATCTGATTTGCTTAAAGCATTTGTACTAACAAGATGAATTTTCTTCCTTAGACCAAAGTGAAGTAGACAGGCCTCGGTGGAAGATGGCATCTTCTTTCCCTGATGCCCATCCTTTCCCTTCACAAATATCCGCACTTATCATTTTAGTGGGGTGTAGTACACTGGGACATATTCTGGGAGGTAGTGGTATGCATGCACTGAAGTCTGAACTCTGAATCCGGCCGGGTGTGGCAATGGAAGGAAAAATCTCACTAGTTCTTTCATATGCAACGGAATAAGTGAATGTACTATGTATACAGGACCCATAAACTAAAGAAATGGATATTTTTCTAAACAAAGGTAGGAGGTCTGCCGCTCAGTTAAGATGAAAGAATATGTACAAGAAAGCTAGCTAACGAGATGCCAAAACAAAGCACCCCCAAAGCTAACCAACCCACGCGACACGGCTGAGCACAAACACGACACACTGCCATGGGTTATCGTGGCCGAGCATGGAAGCAATGCTGCCAGCAGCTCCGACTTCCCATGGCAGGCCAACCATGAACCATCCACCAACTGCCCAGAAGCAAACGCCCATGACCTGTCATTGTTGCCAACCTCAAGCACCCTGCGAAGAGCAGCTCCGACTTCCAAACACAAGCCCACGCCTCGCCCCAGCTGTTGCAACCCCCAGCAGAGCCCCAGCCTTCCAAAATGGATATTTAACTCCTCCAACTTTGCAAAACTGTTTAATTAACCCCCTCAGTTGGTTTTGCACGGTGGTTTTAAGACAAAACTAAAATGATCTACAATTTAGAAAGGAAGAAGCAGTTAATAATTTGGAACGGAATCATAAGACTCTAAATAAAGTCTTATGATTCGTTACAGGTGAGGTGGGAGAGGTACCTTAATTTGCTTCTTTGGCCCTTTCGCTGCTCTAGATTTGTTCTTGGCATGGTTTATGAAACGTTTTATGTGCAGCTATGCCTTACTCCCTCCATTCTAGGGCATCCTGGGTTTTTTGAGACAGATTATGGAGGTAGAGAAAGGTCGTATGTATCCCTCATTAGTGCACTATTCAATTAATCAATTGCTTAAATTTCAGCTGGTTGTTCAGCTGCCCGCACCAAACCAAGGAGATTAGCATGGCTTTTTATCCAAAGGACCCTAGGATGTCTTACATTTGGGTAAAAATTTTAAACCCTTCAATACCTTAGATTCTGTTGACGCCTTTCTGGGCCAACACACGAACGCACTCAAATGTGCGGCGCGAAGAGAAGCTCGATGCAGCGCCTCCTACGCAGGGCGATCAGACTGGTCGTAGGAACCGGTCAGACTGGTTCGCCGGGTGAACCAGCGAAGGTCCAACGAATGCTCGCCTAGAAAAGATCCCGTCAGGGCAAGCACACACAGAGTTAATCTAGGGTCGGCATGCCACCTAGAATGCCTTCAAACATCATCGAGACGAAGGAAGAACAGTAGATAATGGGGTTGGAAGAGCTAGGGTTTGGAGAAAAAGTAAAGACGATAAAAGTAGTATATTCATTTGTATTTTTGATTGATTGGATGTCCTCAATCGATCGTGGCCTTTTATATTTATAGGGTGGGGAGGTCTTGACCCACAAGAAATCCTTTTACAGATATAAATTCTCAAAATTCCTTGCCGGACCGGTCAGACTAGTCGAGCCTACCGGTCAGACTGGTTGGCCCTTGCCGGACTGGCTACAAGGACAGACCAGTCAAACCGTCTAGGAGTACCGGTCAAACTGGTTGCTGCCAATTTTGGTTGTCAACACATTTTAGGACTGAGGGAGTACCGTGCATCATGCATGCCTTGCTTGATGATTAATAAATCCAATGTTAATTAGTAATCCATCCATTCCAAATTTAAATAAATCCAATGTTAACATTCCAAATTTAAGCCTTTTTAGCTTTGCTCTAAGTCAAACTTATTTATATTTGATGAAATTAATTTATAGGAAAATATACGAATATCTACAATTGGTGTTCCCCTAATGTTCCTGGCACGTCTCAGCAATCAGTTGAATATGTGATTGCTAAAAGGTCCCTAGTACTGACTGATTGGTGTTCTCCTAATGTTCACCTTAAAGAGTTTCATTCAGTCCAATGTAAGTTCCTATTCTGACAATTTTTGGGTGGATTGAAGATCAGTGATGGCAACTATGATAACCAACTAAAATTTTCAGTGTGCACGTTCTCATATATCATCTAGGCAATCCTGTTCTGTCTACAGAAAAGAAAGTATTTAAAAAAGGTTAAAGTCTGCCATGATCACAGACAGTTAGCAATGATGCATGAATTTCAATGCAAAAAGCCAAAAAGCCATAGTTGTTCAGATTCTTATAGCCTACAAGTATTATATTGTCATACCTTATCCCAATACTACTAAACTTTAATTAAGCCATGACAGCCTAGTTTGTGAATTGATTTCTAAAAGTGTACTATAATCGGAGTGTAGTTTGTAAAATTTACTCTAATATACTATTCAAGGGTTAAAGATGCTGAAATTTATTGGTATAGATGACATTCAAGGGTTAATTATGCTGAAATCGGAGTGGATGGCAAGACGAGTGCTGAATCTGAACTTGACAAAATCTGAATCTGAATGGACTCGTTCTGGTGGTGGCGTGGTGCTCGTCAGTGATGGCGCCTCCTTCCTTCTCTCTTGCGTTTTCTCCACCAATTGCCTGAGCAGTACTGCTGCCGGCTCCATGAACGTGTACATGCTCGTGTCCATCCTCTCCGCCGCGCCACGCTGGTACTCGCCAACCTCTTCCTCATGGCCGGCGCGCTCGCCATGTCGCTCGGCGGCAGCTACGCGGCGCTCATGGCTTTGCGGTTCGTCGCCAGCGTCGGCTTCAGGTTCTCCATCGTCGTAGCGCCGGTGCACAACGCCGAGATCTTCGTGCCGTCGTTAATTGGTTGACGTATGCACGCATCGATCCACCCATGATCCGTGATCGATTATTCCTCGTGCTACGGCTTGCCTCCATTGATCGGGTTCGTGTCCACCGATGGCTTCGCCGGTCTGCCTGCCGGTGCACATCGGCTGGCGCGTCACGTACGCCGCCGGCGCGCTCCCACCGGTGCTCCATGCCGCCGGGGTGCTCTCCATGCCGGGGTCCCCGCGGTGGCTCGTGATGCGTGGGCGCCACGGCGAGGCGCGCACGGTGCTCGTGCAGACGTCGGACAGCGTCGCCGACCTCCGCCTCGAGGAGATCAGGCAGGCCGCCGAGGCATTCTGAGAGCCCTTGCTGGTTCGCGCATCCAATTTCTTCGATGATTTCCCTCCTTTGGGTTCCCGAAGAGCATGAATTGTTTCCTTTTATTTCCCCCTATTTTTGGGGGGAACGAATTGCTTGTTCGTTTTCGACAAGAAAGTTTCTGTCTTTTGCGTAAACATTCTCCTGCAGCTCTGCACCAATTGGAAGGGCTCTTCATTCATCCATGCCTGATTGCCTGCACCAATTGTTTGTTTGTCTCTGCACAAATTGCGTCCCTACCATTTCTGGTTGGAAGTTCTATCTGTGGCTGAGGTTTGGTTGACTGATACGTCCAGCTTTCAGTAGAGATTGCTGCCATTTCTGCACGGTGTGAAGCAGTTCCTTTTTTCTTCCCCTGGTTGGTCTTGATCAATTTGCAGTTTAACCACGCCTATCAAGAAAGTTGGTTGTGTTGTGTAGTTATCTGCAGTCATGGATCTTTTGGGTACGGTGAGCATGTCACTGATGATATGCAAGCAGGGGATTGCTTCTTATTGTGGAGTTCAAGAAGGTTTTTCTAAAAGAATTATTAATGGGATGTTTGGGGTAAAAATTTCATGGCAATGCCATGTCGTCGACGGCCAGAGCCAGAGCATCGAGGCACACACTTCCGAATCCTAGAAAACTTGCAGCAGACTCGGAGGTAAGTCTGAATATTCAGACTACTCTTCTGTGGAAAACACAGAAGCAAATTCAGCTGGCCTTTGTGATCATAATTTAAGTACCTGAAATCCGATTGTGGCTGCTGCACTCCTGCCTGATCTCAGATGCCGTGGCCGGCGGCGAAGGGTGGCCGGCTAGGTAGCATAGAAGAAGAGAAAAACTGAAAGGGAAGGCCAATCTCTAAAGCTAATTGTCTGCTATATATGCATGTACTCGTAAAGAAATGCAATTGGGCTGAGCACGTATCTTTTGTGGTCCATAAAAAAAAATAGAGTGGGATAGGGCGGTCGACAACTGTTTGTTTATGCATCGACTGATGGGACGATGATTATCCCAGGAGGAGGGAAATGTAGGGGAGGAAGATTCTTAGGGGGGGATTAAGAAGCTTCGACTGAATGGCTGAATTTTATTTACAACTCTCCAAACCGATCATCATCTTGATGATAACTCTATGGAGGGATATAAACAACAATCTTGAATAAATTACGTCATCAAATTAATATGCACCGGGAAGATGAATTTCTTCGATTGTGTTTCTAACCATTTTTGTCCCAGAGAAGCTTTCAAACTAGTATTGCCAAGCTTGCACTATGTTCAAAATGCTCACATAAATATCACTCTTTCCTTGTTTACAGTTCCCTGTTTGTATCATATTCATGCCAATACACAGCACACGTATAATGTCTCGTGCCAAGTCATGATTTATGTAAATAATAGTTTTCCAAAGGTTCACCATCTCATCCAACACCGTTAGACACACAAGATAGCATCCACACTATTCATTGTCATTCAGCACAATTTACCAAAATTGACAACAACCATGTCCCCATTCGGTCAAATGCAATGAACGCGTCAAAGTAAGACACATATGCTCTTTCCCTTCAGCACAGTTTCCACAATCCATCAAACAAACAACAAAGAACAATTATTCTCGAAGGCCTACCATCACATCACACCCTATAGCTTCAATAGTTCTCTTGTTCCCAATGGAGGAACATACTATAGTCCTCATTGTGGGGTAGGACCTGCAGGCCTTGCAATGGCAGCATGCCTCCCCCAACTCTCTATCCCTTATGTAATCGTTGAGCATGAGGATTGCAATGCATCCCTATAGCGCAACCATGCCTTTGATTGCCTCAAGCTACACCTGGCAAAGGAGTTTTGTGAGCTACCCCACATGTCATACCCAGTAGATACCCCAACCTACATCCCAAAGGATCAGTTTGTGAAGTACCTCGATGATTGCATTGAGTATTTCGACATCCGACCAAAGTACAATACTGCCATTGAGTCATGCACATATGATGAAGGTAGAAGGTGTTGGTGCGGTATGGCTCGTGACATGAAAATGTCCATGGTTTTTAGGTACATGGCTAGGTTCCTTGTCGTAGCAAGTGGTGAGAATAGTGTAGAGAACATTCCAGTGATCCCTAGACTGCATGGCTTTGCTGGAGAGATTATCCACTCATCAAGATACAAATCAGGTGCCACCTACTCAGGGAAGAATGTACTAGTGGTTGGATGTGGCAACTCCGGAATGGAGATTGCCTATGATTTGGCATCTCATGGTGCCAATACATCAATTATTGTTTGAAGCCTAGTAAGAGTCGGACTCCGTTTCCGAGATCCACTGTACTTACCGTATCAGTCCCTGGATCAGTAGCTGATACGCATAGAGAATAGAAATGGTACAAAAGCCATACATCGCATACATCACATAGAACAGTCTTAGACATAATTTACATAGAGTCCTTACATAACGGCTCACAGGCCACGAACTTTATTACACAGCGGTTCTTTATTGCATGGTCACCCAAGTTCCCTGTCAGGTACGGGTGCAGGCGAACCCTATCTACACGTCCTCTTCTGCATCGAAGTCAAATTCCGCATCTTCAGCTGAAAAACCATAACAAAGAAGGTATGAGTACAAAAAGTACTCAACAAGCCCTATCCTCATTACAAAGTTTGCTTAGATGCATAGGGGTAAAGGTAAGGAAAGGCTTTGGGTTTATTTTTGCGGAAATGCTGAGTTTAATGCAAGGGTGTAATCTGCTATGTTATTTTTGAAATGAGAGAAGATAAGAATAAGAGTTTAACGATTTGTGAGGCTAATGGGTTTGGCCATGGGGGAGATACTTCAATCCCGCCAGTTCCCCACGCTTAGAGGTCTAAGCACAACTTAACCTATCTTGTAGGTTAAAAAGATAGTTTATACGTCGAATCTCTTTTCATATCCTCACACAGTTTCTCTCAGTGTCTCAGTAACAGGGTTAGAAAATCTTTTTCAAAAGTTACGCACGCAAAAGAAACTCACACAAAAGCCTAATCACTGTGACTCCACCATAGCATGCCTGAGACCGCAGGCACGGCTATGCGGATAGATTATAACTCTGCAGAGTTTGTACACTTTTCCCACACGATGCACTTGAATTGCGTCAAGTACAACTTGATCCCGTACTCACAGGTCATATAGCCAACAACCACCCACGAAACATCCACAGGCCCAATAGTGTACAGATAGTTGAGGATATTTTATCTGATTAAAGTCACGACACGGTACACCACATAGGTCCCTGTGCCGGGGCCAGACTCTGATATGCCACATAGGTCCCGAGTCCACTCCTGGCATCCATTGCACCCTGCCTCTAGGTGAATTGCGGCTCTAAGCCTATGGGTATGTGGACAAGTCCATCCTAGGTCGGACGTGTGGTTGCACTTTAAGAATGCTAGGTGATAACCACAACGACAGTCCTTATGTGCTAGGGTAGACTCTCCTTAGCATATGTACATAGCCATGTCTACCCCGGCTCTAGAAATAGTTTTTATACCAATCACCCGTTTATAAACCTTAACACACCATTAAATAACCTACACACAGGTCACACATTTGCAAAGCAGGGATAACATTGAAAATATTATATCATAAGGTTTTCTCAATAGTAAAGCTTCTAGCCTAAGCAATTTGTCATACAAGGTAGTATATCATCATTTTATAACCAATGATGATTTTATCCTAGGGTCAACAAGGAATTAGGGTGATCAAACTCAAGGAATGGCTTAGTATCAAATTTGGGTATTAACTATTCAGAAAGAAAATACGTGTTTTATTTATCAAAATATCACACAATGCATTTAAAAAAATTAGGTTTAATTGTTGGTCAGGTTTAATATTTGTAAAACTCTGGGTTCAACATGATCAAGGAGGGATGATAGGACTTGCCTTCGGGCTCGTCGATGGGTTCTTCCTCGTAGTCCGGGTCCTCGGGACTGTCGTCAAACTCGTCGTCGTTTAAACCTACGTACGAACATCGAAAGCGTCACTATTAGTACGTGTGTTTGCAAATGAAATTTGAATTGGCAAATTTGGTATGGTTGGATAGATCTTGAATTTAGAAAATTTTAGAAACAAGAATCATCGAATTTGGATAAAAGATGAGAAAGTTATAGCCTTTAGAAGTTGAAAGTTCTGTAAATTGGAAAACCAGAGAATATTCTAAAGAATATTCCGATACCAGGGGTATAATGGTGATAAAACAAGTTTTGGAGGGCTTTTTGGTAAATTCCAAGGGCTTGGAAAAGTTAAGGGGTTTTCTGAAAAGAAAGGGGTTCTTTTGTATTTATTTGAAAGGTTGAGGGCTTCGGTGCAATAATGCAGGGGCAGAGGGGTTATTTTGTAAGAACGATACAGCTGACCGGTATCTAGGGTCGACAGCCGTTGGATCTGGATCGGACGGTTCGGACCGTATCTGGAATCTAGATTGCCTGTTTACGATCGGACGTTCCGGACCCAATCTGGAATCTGGATAGCCTGTTTACGATCGGACGTTCCGGACCCGATCTGGAATCTGGTAACTTTCGGGACCATGGGGTCAGCGGCTGTGCTCACAAGGGCACGTGGCGGCTCCAGACCTCTACCCGAGTGGGGAGCAGGGTCCGGGCCCGTGGTTGCTCTCCGTCCTTGTGGACGCGTGGCAGCACCTGACCTGCCACCCTGTGGGGGAGCGGGTCCGGAGGCCGTTGTCCCCAACCATCAGGAGGGGCTTTCTACCTATGACAGGTGGACCCTCGGTCGACTGCTACCCTGGCGCACATGAACTCGGTCCAGTGGACCGGAGGCACAGAGGGGAAGAATGGTCGGTTCACCATGAGCTCGCGGCGAGCCCGCGGTGGCGCCTCACTGGCGTGCTCGCCGGTGGAGTGTGGAGTTCGCCGCCGGGGTTGAGCAGTGGCTGCCGGGGTAGAGGATGATGGCGCGCTTCTTGGGGTCCGCTCGGTGGCTCACCAAAGCGACCGTGTGGGGTGGCCGGAGATGAGGGTAGAAAAGGGGTGCATGGGGAAAAGGGAAAGAGGAGGTTTCAGAGGGGGTTTGGGGATTGGCAGCGTGTGTGCGCACATGAGGAACCTTGAGCATGCTTAGCTAGGTTGGCATTGCAGCCATAGCGGCCGGCAACACGGGTCGTGCGGTACCGGAGCTACGGAGGTGGGCATAGGCCGAGCTGAGGGGTTTGGGTCTTGGGGCGGTGTGGAAAGGACCAAGGAGGTGCAGTGATGCTTACCAATGCGTTGATTCGGGTGAAGCGGCGGTCGGCGGTGGCCAATTGGTGCGGCGGAGCGGTGGTGGCCGAAGAAAGGGAAAACGCTGGGTGTGGGCGTTTGTGCTCGATTGGAGGCGGTGAGGGTGCTCAGGGCATCGCCAAAGCGGCTACAAGAGCACGAGGGAGCAGAGATCCATTTATAGGTGGCTTAGGTCGGTTCGGGGAGGGAAGCGGCTCGAGAAACTTTCCCTGAGCTCCATGGCGGTGGTGGTAGGGCCGGGTGCGAGGCGGAGGGGAAGGAGCGTTGTGTGGCGCTCAGCAGAGTAGGGCTGGGTAGGGGAAACGAGGCAGAGAGGGGAAGAGGGCGAGCTCGCGCTCGGCGGTCACATGGTATGGGCGCAGGTAGGGGCCGGCGGAAGGAAGACGATGGCGAAGGCGGGCGGGGCGCGGGGCGTGTCCGCGTGGTGAAGACGCATTGGCGAGCGGCGGCGCGCGGGGCTGGGCCGAGCGGCTGCGGGGTGCGCGGGGCTGGGCCGAGCGGCGGCCTAGGAGAGGAAAGGGGTGGCCTGTTAAGGTTTAAAGCTTCAAACATTTTTCAAATGAGGTTAAGTTCAAATTTTTGAGGGAATGCCAAACTGTCCAAAGACACAACAGGGGCAAAAATGCCCCGTTAAAACCAAAACAACTCGATGATGTACTCAAGGGACTTGGAAATTTTTTGAAAAGTTTTTATTTTGAAAGAAATTTTAATTCTACCATTCTGATTTATTCGAGTTTTATTTGAAATTTGAAATCTCAAAATTTTATTTCGCTTTTTTGAAAGAAATTTAAAAATAGGGTGTTATAGTAAGTTCATTGTTCCTATGTTCATTTATTAAAAGAACACATGAGATGGGCTTTTTGTTGTGTTTATGGACCTCAGGGAGATGATAATGAACTTCTGTTCTTGCAAGAACTCAGAAACATTAGGACTGCCTGTCAAGGACCTTGGTTAGTTCTCGGGGATTTCAATCTCATCACCAATACTGAAGATAAGAACAATGGAAACATCAATAGAGCAATGATGGGGAGGTTCCGTCGACTGATTAATGACCTGGAATTAAGAGATTTACCTTTGCACGGCAGGAAGTTCACATGGTCTAACCAGCAGGATACGGCAACACTTGTTAAACTGGACAGAGTCCTTTGCTCAGCTGAATGGGAGCAGCTCTTTCCAAATTGTCTCCTGCGAAGTGAAGCTACAGATGGGTCAGATCATTGTCCACTTCTCTTAGGAATGAATGTTATTCAGCCCAGCAAAGCCAGATTTGGACCAAGCTAGATGGATTCCAGGAAGCAATTGAATCTGCTTGGGCAAGTGAGGCAACTTCTTCATGCCCTTTTGATACACTAGCACAAAAATTCAGAGCCACAGTCAGAAACCTTCAAAGTTGGAGTCAAAAAACTATTGGTCATGTCAATACTCAATTGGGATTAGCTAGAGAAATTTTGCATCAGTTGGAAATAGCCCAGGATCATCAGGTTTTATCCCCTCTAGGAACCTGGCTCCGAAATAAGGCCAAGCTGTATTCCTTGGCGTTATCCTCCCTTCAACGTACTATTGCTCAAAGCCGTTCACGAATCACCTGGCTCAGTGAAGGGGATGCTAACACAGCCTTATTTCATTCCCATGCCCGGCACAGGAAGAGAAAAAACTTCATCTACAAGCTTACAACTGATGAAGGGATGGTGATCACAAAACATGACGAGAAGGAGCAGAATATTTTTAACTTCTATAGCAACCTGCTGGGGGAATGCCTCGACCGAGAGGCCACTGTCAATCTAGAAGAATTAAATCTACCAAGGATTGATCTAGCTGAATTGGATGCTCCCTCCACCGAAGAGGAAGTGTGGAAAACAATTCAGTCCTCGCCTACAGACAAAGCTCCTGGCCCCGATGGGTTCACAGGGAAGTTCTACAAGGTTTGCTAGCCAATCATTAAAACTAAAATCATGATGGCAATTTCAGCTGTTTGGAGTAGGAAGTTATGCAATTTTGAGTTGCTTAACTCTGCTTACATTACTCTCCTTCCAAAAAAGGATGATGCAGCTAGCATCAGAGATTTCAGACCAATCAGTTTGGTCCATTCTTTCGCAAAGCTCATCACAAAGCTCCTAGCAAATAGACTTGCTGGTCGATTGGACTAGTTGGTCTCACCAAATCAGAGTGCTTTTATTAAAGGTCAATTTATACTTGACAATTTATACTTGGCCCTTCTTTCTGGAAGTATTGCAAAATTTGGGTTTCGGTCCTATTTGGCGGGATATTATTAGTGGGCTTTTGGCTACTTCCTCCACACAAGTGCTGCTGAATGGTTCCCCAGGGGAAAAGATTGTGCATCGGCGTGGTCTTAGACAAGGTGACCCGTTGTCCCCGATGCTTTTTATTCGTGTCATGGATGTCCTTTGCTACCTAGTGAAAAAGACTTCAGAGGAGGGACTCCTACAACCTCTATCCAAAAGAAACCTACAGAACCGTATCTCCCTATATGCGGATGATGTAGTCATCTTTCTTCAGCCATCATCTAGTGATATCAGAGCCACCTTGGATATTTTGCATCTGTTTAGAGAAGCATCAGGGCTGAAAACAAATGTGCAGAAGAGTACTATTGTACCCATTCATTGCTTGGAGGACATAGAACTCTATTGCAGACTCATCTTCCTTGTCAGATATCTGAGTTCCCATGCAAGTATCTTGGAGTACCACTCTCACCACATAAGCTTACCAAGGCTCAGGCTCAGCCCATCATAGAGAGAATTGCAGACAGATTGCCTAGCTGGAAGGCCGACCTGCTCACAAAGGCTGGTAGAAGTGTTTTAGTGCAGTATGTGCTCACTTTCATGTTAATCTATCTTGTGCTTGCCCTGGATCTCCCAACTGGGACATTGCAGGCCATCGATAAAATTAGAAGGGGCTTTTTGTGGAGAGGCAAAAAAAAATACAAGGGGTGGTCATTGTTTAATTGCTTGGCCTAAAGTTACTCGACCACCTGACTTGAGAGGCTTAGGAATCTCTGATTTACAGAAATTGGGATGGACCCTACGGCTAAGGTGTTTGTGGCTTCAAAAAACTGAACCTGGAAAACCATGGGCCTTCTTTCCTATCCACTCTTCACCACAAGTTAAAGCCTTCTTTGCAGCTACCATCATTTCAGAAGTGGGCAATGGCAAGAATACTTGTTTCTGGATTGACAGATGGCTGGGTGGTCCAAGTCTACAAAAATCCTTTCCTAATCTATTTAGAGCAGTGGCTGCTAGAGCAAGGAAAAGAAAGGTGTTTGATGCTCTCAATAATAGAACATGGGTTTCTGACATAAGAGGCACACTCACGGTACAGGTCCTAATTGAATGCATTCATCTATGGGAGCTGCTTTTAAATGTTGAGCTGCAACTAGATGTTGAAGATACACATATTTAGCAATTGTCCACTAGTGGCCAGTACACCTCAAAATCGGCATATGAAGCTCTTTTCATTGGAGCTATCCAGTTTGGTCCATGGGAGAGAATATGGTAGAGTTGGGCCCCTAGCAAGTGTAAGTTTTTCTTGTGGACAGCTGCACACAAAAGATGCTGGACAACAGACCGGATGGCAAGTAAAGGGTTACAGCATCCTGCTGCTTGCCCACTTTGTGACCAAGCCCAGGAAACAATTGACCATCTTTTAGTCTCTTGTGTTTTTGCTCGCCAGATGTGGTTCTATATTCTGCAGAGATTTGGTCTACAAGAGCTGGCTCCAAACCTTGATGATGAAAACTTTGATGAGTGGTGGGTGAATGCAAGTGGCAGGGTGTCTGGTCAAGTCCTTAATGGCTTGAACTCCATCATAATTATAGGAGCCGGGAATGTATGGAATCGCCGCAACCGTTGTGTGTTTGATGATGCTTCTCCTAGTATCTCGAACATCATCTCGACCACATTTGAAGATCTACAGCAGTGGTCCTTGGCCGGGGCTAGAGGAATTTCCTTTCTCCTCGCCTTGGCGCCTAGAGACAGTTTGTTTTTTTGTCCAGTCCTGGTCTAGTTTTTTTCTCTTCGAAAGACAAGTCAGTGTAGATGTTTTTAGGGGAGTTACAGCCTCTTTTCATCTGTAACATTTTGGAGGGGGGGATAATCCTTCCCTTCTTCTTAATATAATGATGTGGAGGGGGGATAATCCTTCCCTTCTTCTTAATATAATGATGTGCAGTTCTCCTGCGCGTTCGAGAAAAAAAACACTCCCCCTCTGCCTTTTTGTCTGTGCTGACGCATGTGATGCTAGCTTGTTTGTGCTATGTTACAAAAAGACCAACACCAAGTTTACTTGAATCATGCTAGATAGCTGTGCCTAGAAATGTTACGGTGGACACCAACAATTTTATCACCATATCTCAAATGCAAGCCAATTTTTTGCCCAATGAATTTGTATGATTTTGCACACATCTTTTACCTAGATAGATAATATAATTATTACATTATTGGTGAGGTTGAATGAAAACGAACACATTTCGAATCATGGTTTAAGGCATTTTTTGTTGTAATTATTTTTACAATGTTACATTGCAGAAAAAAACTAAGGAGTGAAAAGTAATTAACGGGATAATCACTAATACCTCTGTAAGACAGATGCTACTTCCAACAGCTGCCAAACTTTACCACGAGGATTCTTCCAATAAAAATAATAGGGCAGCATGTGCAGGGGAAACTGCTGGTCCATGTATAGCTTTAAATAAAAATAAGAAATCAACCACCAACTATTCTGCAATCTGCACACATCATTATTGCCCACATCTCTCCCAACCTACTATGTATCCTCTCTCTATTTATATTTGTCTAAAGGGTATTGCTATGGTACTCCTATTACCTCCTAGGAGGTAAGAGGTTGAATAAATCTGGATCTTTAATTTTCGAAGAGATAAGCTAATTAATTAAATGAAAAACATGTCATGAAGCAGCAATGTAATTGAGGAGCGGTATTGGACCTATATATAATCTGAAATAGCATGCAAAATCTTTTTTCGTTTAATTAATTAGCTTATCCCAAACTTTGCCACGAGTACTCTTAGAAAGACTAAATTATGTGTTGCCAGCTACGCGCTGTTAAAAGGTGTTTTATGTTGTAATGTCATAGGAGTGAGCTAGCAAGCTCTTATAAGATAGAAATCTGAAGTGAATAAATGATAACTTTTTTATGTGGATTCAGAGAAGCACTCGAACCACTTGCCACGAGTTCATCGCTGGCCACAATCATTTGCCTTGGGACTAAAATCACTTTTCCCGGTGCCTCCGATTCCCAAGTTGAATCCCGCTTTTTAATTAACATGCATGGTCACTAGACATGCATATCTCTGTGTTTTATCCTTTGGTGATTTAGGAGTAGCAAGGGAAGAGAGCGCGGAGCATGAGAGCAAATCAGAAGAGATATGATCGTATCGAGGATCTGGTGATTGTAAAGAGAGAGCATAAAAACGGAAACAGTAGCAGAAGCTACAACACAAATAAATTGGCTGTTGTGGTAAATTATTGTGTGCCTAACTGACAAATCGTGGGGTTTGATTCCCAGCAATGTTTTTTACCAAAATAAAAATATCATTGCCAAAAATGGTCGCTTGCCAATTGCCATGACTAACTAAAACTGTGTCATTAATATTTATATTTCCATGGTTGGAATCGTTGTAAAAAAATATTGGCTACTATTGCAATCCTAATGCCGTTGTAGTGTTGGCATTTCGTCGGAAAAAAGAAAGAATGCCCCTAATTAAATAAAATATTAGAAGATGACTACTAAATGGCACAACTGCCAATTATTTAAAAGCAAAATGCAAGCAAACCTGCTGGGCCACCAGCGCCATCAGCCCACGTACTCCCGCAAGTAACCCGCACCATCCGCTTACTCACATCGCAGCTCCCAGCTCCCCGCAGCGGTCGCCGTCGCTCCGCAGCGCCGCCGCCGCCGCCACCATGGGGAACCATTGCCCCATCCCACCGGCATTGCTGCTATCTGTTGCTATTACTCCTCCGCATAAGCTGCCTCTATTGACAGGAAGGATTGCTTCACTGCCATCGCCGGCGTCCGTGCCTGTGCCCACGCTTGCCACGAGGACATCATCACCGTCGCCCGTCGGTCCTCCTCCACCGTGCTTGACGGCTGAATCGTTTGCATTGATGGAGTCCTCCTTGCTTTTGATTAATAAGATATAAGAGTGAACTTGATTTAGACCTTAATTAACATGTCAAAAATCCTGTCACTCATAGCATCTCATGTTCATGAATCATGGCCAATGCAGAAAAGTTCAGTAGCATGCAGGAAGGGTGCTCGTGTTAGTTTCAATGACAGTGAAAACAAACAGCACCTTATGCAATTAGGAGGATGTGTTGTTCAAGACTCCAAGTAATGAATTGTAATTTCTTAGTGTTACTTCATCACTATTATTAAAGTACTTGATATCTGTTGATAATTTTGTCCCCAACTCAGCATTTTTCGGAGTACCTTCTGAACTGAAACTCTGCACTTGTGTACTGAAACTCTACATTTCTGAAACAACGGGCAAAGGCATTTCTAAACTGAAACTCTTCAAGTATCAGCAAGAAACCGTATTGAAGTGCCTTCAGGATGCTTTCAGCTGTGCCCAAGCAGATCACAAATGAAGTGCCCAAGTTAATCTGTTATTGTGTCGGTAGCTGTGCAGTGAACTCTGAAACGAATAAAGTAGTAGTAGCTATTCAACGGTGCTTAATTTTTTTAGACTTGAGACCTTATGTGCTTGTCTCTTGATAGTTTGCTGAAAGAATATGATGTGCAGTGGATGCAAATAGAGCAATAATGTAGTAGTAGGTGAGAATAAAAAAAGAAAAGGCACATAGCTTAAGTGTGATATTTTGCTGCAGGTTTTTGCTATAAAGCAGCTTGATAGGGATGGGCTTCAAGGAAACAGAGAATTTCTAATAGAGGTCCTCATGATCAGCTTATTGCATCATCAAAACTTGGTTAATGTCGCAAAACAGTGCTCAGCTTGTCCGATGTTGCAAAAAGGAGCTCAAGATGGCTTTGCTGCGGAGTATTGCTCTTTTTTTTTCAGCGAAACAGAGTAATTACTCATTTATCAGTATGTAAGAAGTTAATGTACTATAATTTATCATTATTACAGTAAACAAATACACCATTTTAAATTTCTCTGTGTTTTAGAGTTTTCTTAAACATGTGACTCTTTCGTACATGCTGGCTGCGTCTAAACATGTGATTGAATCTTTGGAGCCGCAACCACAAGCTGAGGAAATCGCTATCTGCTTGCCACATTATTTACTACCTGCCTCTCTGGAATTCTGTAGGCGCTTAGCAGTATTAGCAAGCTGAGGAAACCGTGTAGGCGCTTAATTAGCAGACTCGCGTCGAATTCCTGCAGGCTCTTGCATGAACCCGCATCAGCAGGCGGCGTCTCGTGGGCACCGCAATAAAACCTGAATAATTTTTAAAGGTGCAACATTTTTTATTTCGTGATGAGTCGTGACAAAAGAGCCCAATTTTCTTGTGCTGATATGAGTCCACGGTAGTGTAGTCAATTCCCTTGTAATTAATAGCTAGTCAACGGTAATGAGCCCAGTAACGTAGTATCATCCACGGCGAGGTCACTTTGGGACCTCCTACTCCACGTACGTACGTACTTGCCATGTAAGCTATTCCTCAAAGTCGCATATGCCTGCCACCATATATATGCATGTGGTCACAGCTAGCTACAGGCAACGAACAAGCTAGTCGACATGGCGAGGCCTCTTAAGCAGGTGCAGGCGGCGGCGGCGGCGCTTGCCCTGTTGTGCGGCTTGGCCTCGGCGGCGCCACCAACACCAACGGGTGCCCGTCACCGACGAGGACGACAGGGTGCACGGGTACGGTAGGACCGGCGACGACAGCCTCGCGCACCTCGACCTCGGCTTCCGGTTCCACAACCTCACCGGAGACGTCGACGGCGTGCTCGGCCAGACCTACAGCCCCGGCTACGTGAGCGCGCTGGACATCGGCGCCAAGATGCCCGTCATGGGCGGCGCGCACAAGTACCTCTCGTCGGGCCTCTTCTCCACCGACTGCGCTGTCTCCAAGTTCCGCCACGCCGGCGCCGGCGCCAGCTTCTTAAACATGTGATCGATGACGAGCTGCTGATCGCCGGCCAGGACCACGAAATAAGAAAACAAAATTGTGTCAATGGGAAGAACACCTCAGTTTCAGAAGTACCGGTGCGTCTCGCAACGATGCAGAAATAAGCTTTAAATTTAAAGCGTGTTTCTAGATTAAATCTTTAATCGATCTATCATTACGAAAAGAGCTCTGACGATGGTAAAGCAATAACATTTTTTTTCCAAAAATTGTGTCATGCTTGTAATTCTTAGTTTGATTTGTTCTGTGCATGATGAAAAATGTGTCAAAGTTGTTATGAGAAATTAAACCATCGATTTAAACTCTCAGATCAAAGAAAGAGAAATCGAACAAGAGCTGTGCTTGACAAGAAGTCATGGGGCTAGTGTCCTTATTCTTAACCAACTATTTTTTGCCAGTTCCTGACCCCAATCCTAAACCCTATCACTTGCTAGAAGCTAGTAAGGTTTTCCCATTTCCTCCCATTCCCAGACGTAATATCCTATCACTTGCTAGTTGCATAGAAAGAAATGCCGTGATCCCTCTCATGATCTGTGATGGTTGCTGCTTGGGCTGGGCAGCATGGCAACTAGCAGAGTTGCTGATAAAAAGGGACTTCCTAAAGTAGCTAGGGGTCGGACTTGAAACTTGCTTATTTGTAGCCAATACTCATTTATGTTCCGGGCTGAAGTAGGTGTATATGTTGCAATGATGCGTCAGATAAGTAGGTGTTTACTTCAATTATAGTTACACAGGATTGATCTGTGGCGACTTATATCGATGATCTTCAGAAATGATGAGTGTCAGAAGTAGTAGGAGCAGCAGTAGCAGCAGATAAATGACGAGTGTCATTAGTATTTATATTTCCATGGTTGGAATTGTTGTAAAAAATGATGGCTACTATTGCAATCCTTATGCCGTTGTAATATTGGCACTTAGTCAGAAAGAAGAATGCCCCTAGATAAAATACTAGAATACCACTGCTAAATGGCACAACTGGGCAATTATTTTAAAGATAATGCAATGTATATGCATAGATTGCCCCAACAATGAACGTGCACCTTCTGCTATACAAACTTCTAGCGTGCGACATCTTCCCGGGCACCTCCTGCCGCGACCCTTGTTCACCGGCGACGGCAACACCTTCTACTTCCACGGCAGCAGGGACTGGAGCTTCCGCATCCGGAGCACCAGTGCATCTCGCAACAATGCAAAAATAAGCTCTAAAGCGTGTTCTTGAGCTTATTAAGTCTTTAGACTGTCATTAAGGAAGTGGTTGTTAGGAATAAAGAGAAGGGGACTGAACAATATCTATTGAGAGAGACCCAAAGGGCTATATATACAAGAGGTGAACCCGAACCCTACACTAGTACAATGACACATATCCTTAACACTCCCTCTCAAATGCAACGTGAATGCAATGACGTTGCATTTGGAGAGTTGATAATAAGCACTAGACTCAACAAAATGAAAATGATACATCCAAAGTCCAAAATCAAAGATGTCATCAAAGCGTGCAACTCTTGAACATGTCTATGTAGATGATCTCTTCCACAAGAGGGTATTGTCTTCACAACCGTACTTCAGCGAATAGCCCGAGTCTTCACAAACCAGTACGTCGACTCTTCAACATGAACCTTGCTTTGGAGATTTTGAACTTGACAATAACAGTGAGATGTGTCAAACCAACCAAAGAGAGAAATGAGAGATCGCTGCTGCAAATACGGCAAGCAGGAGGATGACATGAAGGCGATGACGATAAATAAACGGTCATTGATCATAATGTGGAGTAAAACGGCTCCGAAAGGGACCAAGAGGGTATTGCCGCACTAACGATGATGATGTGATTAGCTAAATCAATGGGACTCAGCTAATCATAAAATAAAAGAAATTGGCTGACTGACAAATGAATTTTGTGGACACTCACAACATTGACGAACTGAACATGTGTAATGGACTTGGATTGATATAGCAGAACACACGAGACAAACAAAAATGACTTGATATAGTAGATGCTAGTAGGCAGCATCAATAGTAGCGATATGGCAGCAGCAGGACAAAATATGGAGATGAACTAGAAGCAATTGACCAACACAAGAATACAAGGTGATGCAAAACAGAGACGTGCAGCACCGGGTGGACGCAAAACAGAGCAGAGGCACAACGGCGGCGGAGAGGCGACGGATCCCGTCGGGAAAAAAAAGTATGGGTACGTCTGCTGCTGCTGTGACTCAAATTGGAGAGAAAAATGGGTTTGGGGAAGAAGATGCTGCCCCCAGGAGCATGATCAATGCTCCCAGGGGCAGCGCAGTGGCGACGACAAGGACTGAACTAGATATCTATTGAGAGAGGCCCAAAGGGTTATATACACAAGAGGTGACCTAGCCCAAACCCTACACTAGTACAATGACTCTTATACCCTTAACAGTTATTACAACTTTTACACTGCATTACTATATGCCAAGAGCAGCTTATTACAGGTAAGTAAAGCAGTAGAGGATAAACTTGTGTGTCCTTATTCTTAACCAATCAACTAATTGCCAATTAATTCCTGGCCCCAATCCTAGCATAGTCTCAACAGTGCTCATTCAGCAGATGCTTTGCAAAAGAAGCACGGATTTCTTAGCTCAAGCATGTTGCTGGAGACATAGGTGCCAACACAACGCTCCTAGCAGCCATTCAGGTTTACCCAATTCCTCCCATTCCCCAGATGTAATATCCTATCATTTGCTAGTTGCATAGAACACATGTCGTGATCCCTACCTAGCTCTCATGATCTGTGATGGTTGCTTGGGCTGGGCACCATGGCAACTAGCAGAGTTTCTGATAAAGGACTTCCTAAAGTGAGTGGGACGACATGAAACTTGCTTATATGTAGCCAACTCATTTATGTTCCGAGGCGAAGTAGGTATGCTGCAATGATGTTTCAGATAAGTAGGTGTTTACTTCAATTATGTAACTACACAGGATTGATATGTGGCGATTTATATCGATCTTCAGAAATGACGAGTGGCAGAAGTGTAGGAGTGACAGAAGTTGGACCCTGTGTAGGTTAGTGCTTGAAAGCACCCTTGCAGGCCCTTGGCCCCTAGGAAGAAAACTTTCCATGGTCCATTTGTTGTTTTGTGACAAACAGTCAAATGCAATTATCATCAGAACAATGCACATTTACATTTTACACTGCTGCATCTAACATATATAAACATGTTCCACCACAGTCAGCCATAAGGTATGCACTATCTAAAACATGCAGGAGAAACAACTTTACCCATGCACACAGACAAGTTGCTAGCAATTTTTGTCAACCAAATGATCTGAGGTGTGATACATCATCAGCAAGGACATAGATATCTAGCATTGGCAATCCCGTGCTTCTGAAAATGCATCACAAACATCGACCGCTACTCGTGTAAGAATCCATTCACTTCGAGATATGACACCACTTGATCAGCCATTGATTTTGGTGAAGGGCAATCCCCAATTTTGCACTGTATCACTATCTGCACAAAGTTGTTCATAATAATAAAGACTCAGAGGGCTGCAAATCACTATCTTAAACAAGGAACCTTTCTCCAGAGTAGCTGACAGCAGTAATACGAAAGTACTGTATCTGCAGAGACATCGAAGATATTCTAGAAATACAAGATTTGGCTAACCTCACAATCAGATGGTGGTTCATAAGGATCATCAATTCCAGTAAAACCTACAGGTGATTTTCCTTAGTAAGCTTTGTGAGAGTAGATAGCAAACAAGGACAATCAGTTGCTTCATTTTAGTACCTTTGATTTTGCCAGCACGGGCAAGCTTATACAAGCCTTTTGGATCCCTCGCTTCACACACCTCAATTGGGGCATTCAAAAATACCTGCACAAACATACTCCTCTCAACTATAAATCTTACTGAAAGTCTGAAACTGAGTCCATAGTAGAATAAGACAGCAAGTTCTGACTTTTCTACAAGAAAGTTCAAAGTCAGTCATGCATACCTCTATGAATGAAGACTTGGGCAGTAAATTTCGACATGCGCTTCGATCACTTCTGTAAGGTGATATCAAGCTAGCAATGCAGATTAGGCCAGCATCTGCGAATAGCTTTGCTACTTCTCCTGAAAAGAGTAACACAGTTAGAACTTTAAGCAGTGAAATTCTCTAGTGGAAACTGATCATAATGCAGAGTGATTTCTGAGCCGAACAGACCTACTCTGCGTATGTTTTCAGCACGGTCCTCTGCTTTGAAGCTGAGGTCCCGGTTCAACCCATGCCTTAGGTTGTCCCCATCAAGAACATATGTCAGATGACCTCTGGAGTGCAACTCCCGGCTCAGCGCGCATGCGAGCGTGCTCTTTCCTGTGGTAGATGTTAAGATCTAGTTAAATTTCACTGCTTGAGCAAATTCAGTATGAGAAAATGGGCATTGGATCCGCTCATACAGACCTGAACCACTTAGTCCAGTGATCCACACGACACAACCCTTCTGGTTCATCAACTTTTGCCTCTCTGTCTGCCCTATGGGACAGTCATGCCACAGGATATTTGTCGATTTCCCAACGGTTGAGGTCACAAGCTTGCTTATACCTGTAAAGCCCATAAAACTCTCTGAATTTCTGAACAGAGTATAATGAGAAAACTGGTACGACAATTAGGAGTACTGCTTTCAGGATAAGCCAGTTAATTATGTTTTCCTGAATCAAAAGTTGGAATACTGTATCCTAAATGGTCAGGTGTACTGCTTTCAGGATAAGCCAGTTACTTAGGATTTAGGAGTAGTGCTTTAAGGATAAGCCAGTTAATTGGTCACTGAGAAACTTTTGCAGTGCAACTCCTACACTTAAGACTTTACTACGATTTTTACTAAACAAAAAACTTGTAAGACCAAAACATGTAACTGAGAAGCATAGTGAAAATCTTGTGCTTCATTATCAAAAAGCATGCTGAGTACTCCACTTCTGTAGTTATAACCATACCTTGAAGAAAATGGCAATATTAGGTTGCATGAAAGTCACTGAAATATGGTCATTCATATTATGGGTCCTAAAGATCTGACATCTCAGTAGTCAGTACCCATCGAACCCATAACTTTGGCACCACCAATCAGTGCCAAATAAAGAACCATATCAATAAAGTTTCCTTCTCATTTATTCGGAATCTTCCTATCAGTCCAAAGATAAAAAATTCTTGGTTGGCATGATCGCATCGCACCAATTAAGAAATATCCATTACAGTTCATGTCAAGGTTAACAATAAAAGGTGAGCTAGAAGTGTAGAACTGAGAGCACAATCAACCTCGATTTAAGGCTATCTCCAATGATCGCATAAGTGAATTGAGGAATGTTGAGTACTCTATCCTGCCTGTGATGAGTGAATTGTCAACCGTGCGGTGTGATCGTGCGCTTGGTCTTTGGATTGCAGGTACACGGGCGTCGAGTGTCGACGGAGAGTTGCCGTGGAGGAGCTCAGGCCGGGCGGCAGCTGTGGCATCCACTCCTGGATCGAGGGCGCAAGCGGCGACGGAAGGCGGGTTTCTTGGTTTGCGCCACAAAACCAAGCAGGCGGACGCCGATCGAAAACGCCAAGTCGTGGAGGCACGGGCGTCGGTCTCGGGACTGGCGGAGGCGACGGGCGTCAACGGCATCTAGGGCCTCGCTGCGGGCGAGGAGGTGACGGGCGTCGGACGGCGTCTAGGGCCGTCAGGAGGCCGAGGCGGGAACGGCGTCTAGGGCCACGGCGTGGAGGCGGGAATCTTCCCGCGCGTGGAGTTTTGGTGGTTTTCTCAAAACCGGCCATCTACCCGGGTTTCGCGGACCCTCCAAAACCGCGGACCGGATCTTCGTCAACGTGGAGGCATCACATGGAAGACTTCGAGTCGAAGAAAGAAACTCCACCGTTGATTGAGGACGTGTACAGGGCTGCTGCAGACCCGACCGGTCTGACCGGTCCCTTGGATCGGTCTGACCGGTCTAGCCGCAGTAGCTGGGTATAAATACCTCCACCAGCCCGACGGGCTGGGGGAGTCTCTTGAGTCTTTTTGTGTCTTCTTCGTTTTTCCTTCTCCTTGCCCCTGCTCCAGGTTAGGGCCAAGGACTCCAACGCAAAAGAGGGTTATGGTTTAGCTAATCTCTCAAATTAGTGGGTAGGATGATGGGCGGATGGCTCTAGCCTTTGTATAGGTGAATTCCTCTGAGATTAATGAATGAAATTCGTTTGAGATTCACCTTTGTGTGCTGAGTTCTCGTCCTCTCCCTCCTCTCTTGCGTTTTGGGTTCGAATTCTCCTCTTTTGGTGTGTTTTGTGTTTGGAGGAGACAACCTTTTGAATTCGTGCTTTGTTGTACTCTTTGTGACGATTCCTATGTATCTAGCCTAGTGCCAATCCCTCTGGAATCGCAAGTTCTCACGAATTGGAGTTTTTGTGTTCTTGAGAAAACCCCAATCCACTTTGATTTTCCCCCGAATTCTCAAGATTCTTTAATCTTTTGGGAGAGATCTCTTGGGGATTTGTTCACGGGACAGATGTGAAGGTATCCTCCAAGTTTCGTTGGATTTGGACTTCGTTTGCTCGAGATTCAACATTTGAAGCTTTGTTTGTGGGGTGTTGGGAGTAACCGGTCGGTGAAACCGGTCTGACCGGTCGGTGAAACCGGTCTGACCGGTCTGGGATTTCAATTCCAGCCCGACCGGTCTGATCGGTCTGTGTAAGCGGTCTGACCGGTCTGCGTCTGCCAGGTCTGCTGATTTTCTCGTTTGCCTCTGAGTTTTCGCTCGCTCGTTCTAGGGCTTGTTTGTGATGGTTTAGCTCTTTCATAGCTATTCCAAACTTCACCTAGAACTCTTGAGGGCTTGTGGTGATTTTGGGATATAGGCCGACGGATCATTTTCAGAAGAAATTTTGCTCGGCTCCCATTCACCCCCCCTCTGGTCGCCGGTTTCGGTCCCTCATGAATTCAGATTCCATAAGAACCGAGCTGGGTACCAATCGATCTCAATCTTTGGCATGCTGTCTCATTCAGCAATCAGCCTAATATATCTAAAAATCTGAACATGTTGTCCCATTCTGAAAGTGATCACCAAGCTATCCATCTGTGTTCTAGAAAGGCACCAAATTATCAAAATCGGAGTCATTTTCAGGAAGTCATTAAATGCATCAGGCTCAAGCTCAACCCGTGACCCTGACCTGAATCGTGCAGTTTTTTCTGTCTCCTAGGCTCAAACAGCACAAGGAAAGTTCATCAGGGAGGAGAAGATCGTTAGGAGTTATCCAGTGATGCCATTGGCATTTGTCAACACAACTTTGCGGCGTATCCCTCACCCCTCTTTACGAAAACTCTGCAGCTATGGTGATGGATGCATTGTTCTGTACTTCTGTTGCCTCGTGACAGATTTTAGAAAATAAAAAAACAAAGAGAGTTTCTCTCAAGAACAAAAACGAAAGGGAGAAAAATCAGCAACATATCCCCAGAATTGTAGATTCTTTATCTGAATCTTGTGATGTGTTGCTTACGGTCCGTACCAACTCTTTATTTTGACGAACAGAGGACTCATGACTGTGTGCTGAGTGAGCTGAGCTAGCTGTCAGGGTGATGAACTCCAAATCATTTTTGTTCCGTACATCCCTCTGTTGATTTATTTGACAAAATCGCAATCGAATGCGGTATGGGCGTATGGCTACACTGATGAGGACTGTAGGGTGTATAGAGATATACATATATAAATAGATCATGTGTTCCACATGGTTAGTCAACCAATTCTGACGTTATTTTCTTTGTTTCTTTCAAGAAAATGCAATGCTATCCTATCAGTGCTCGAGTGCAAGATGGTTTTAACATTGCTCACATGATTTCTGCACGAGTAATATTGTTCTATTTCAAATGGAATTACTGTAAAAATTCAGGGTTACAGCAGTAATTCCAGTTTATTTTTAAAAAATGGCACTTAAAACGCTAATCAGTCGCAAAGAGAAGTAACGTTTAACCGTACCCAAAATTACAGAAACGGAATCACTTGTTCTTGAAACGATCGAATCGCTGCACCAACGTACCTGCGACGGCCGACCCATTGGCGAGCCTCGTCCCGTCCGCCGGCGCCGCCGCGGCCACCGGCTCCTGCCCCGCCGCCGTCCTCCTCTCCCCGGCGGCCGCCGCCGCGACGAGCTTGGCGCCAGCTCGTCGGTGGCCACCGGGCACCGCCCACGGCGTCCTGCTCGGCGCGGCCTCGCGGCGGCACCGAACGACGACGTCGCCGGCGCCGGCGCCGGGGCACGACCGCGGGGGAGCCCTCGCGAGCATGGTGGCAAGGTCACACGGACGCCGGTGGTCTGGGCGGCGGCGTTCGGTGGTCAGCGTCGAACGCTATATATACACCCAGTTACCACACACACACACGCAGCGGTTTGGTGTACAAATGTGCGTGCCAACGTGTCAGGCCGAGTTTACGAGAGAGGGAGAGAGATGTGCTATTTATAGGGCCGTGGAACGCAGATGTCAGCTTCTGCGAAGGTACACCACCCTGTCAGACTTACATTGCTGTTAGACCAAAATCAAATGCTAATTATTATTATTATTTTGCTACACGTGGAAATAAAGATGTAGACACGGTGATGTTCACACCCATGTAACTGTCTAGAGTGATCGAGTCGTCAGATCTTGAAATTGACGAAGTCATTTCGGTCGACGAGTGCATCGCTACCGACGGTTGAAACGAGGGTTGTTTCACAAATGCAAATTAATTGTATAACTATATAATAGTTTACAATCCTTATACTCTTGTGGTGGAAAATTTGTGGAAAATTTGAATTCATTTGAACATGATCACAATTTTCAGTAAGACATGGTAAACTTTAACTATTTAACACGCTGCATGCTGAATAGGAATATTCAACGGTCTCGCGGCAGGTTGAGCCCCGTCCAATCCCACCGGAAAGAAAGCTACCAGCTGATGGACAGGGAAATCCGTGAAAGTATTTATTGTTGACGGAGAAACTCCTCCCAAAGTCAGGAAACATTGGCTGTTGTGTGCAGCTTTTGACCCGAAATCTATATAGCCAATGATAGGGGAAACCACGTACTGAAACCATAGTTCTTTCCTTTTGCACGCTGTATGATCATATATTTTCTTCATTTCGGCCAAACCGTAGATATAATTCGTCCAAGCTGCAAATAGAAAATCGACGTCTAAAAGAATCTAGCTAGACAACTGCACAATGACACTGACTAAACATGGATTGCATGAACTATTCAAGATTCATTTTTTTAAAAAAAATCAAAGTACGATTTTGGACTAATTTCCACCATTTTTGATGTCTAGCATATTTTCACTAGAGTTGCACGCCTACGGATAGGGATTTGTCATAGAACGACCTTTTGCTGTAACGGACGCACAACACGTTTTGCATGGGCGCATTGAAAATCTTGATTTGTTATAGTGGACTTGTTTCATGAATTTTCAGTACGCGGAGATTTATAACTGCACTCTGAAATCCTATATTTTGAACTCTTGTACGATTAAAAATACTGGGCTCCATTTTAGACTTTTAGCATGACTTGGTACGAAACAAAATAAGTATGATTTGAAATTGTTTCAGTACAGTGCATGTACCCTCTGAAATTCCTGAGCTCCTAGTTGATTTTTTGCATGGTTTTTGTACGAACAAATCCAGTAGCTCCAGCCTGTATTTCCAATAAAACCAGCCGTAAAGATTCATGTTCCGTACAAGTCAGCGTCTAGAAAAAGGATAAGTGGGCGTTTTGGAGAACTCTAAAAACAGGGTTAAAGTGGTCAAGAATCGTGCTCTCACCTCCTGTCCGAATCCGGGGTAAAAAATTGTGGGCAGGTTCAATGAACCTGCAGGCTCCCTGTCGAGATGAGTTGCACTCCGTTGTGTAAAAGGGCACTCATTTCTTGGAATCTTAGCGGTAGCAGATGCTTTTCAAATCCTTTGGCCGTTTTGCAAGGAAGAAGATGACGTGGTTTTGGAATCAACTTCCCGGGTCATGCAAGATGCTGTTAGGTCACAGGCCACAAGATGTTGCAAGGGGACAATTGCTTGCTCCATTGATAGGGCGTGGGAATAATCACCGCAAAAGCTTGTATTTCTCTTCATAGTTAGAAACTTTTCTTAATTAGTCTCTTCATTTTTCTACAAGAGTATTTCGTTCCGTGCGGACAAGGTTTTGACAAATAGTCACTCCGTTCCAAATTATAATTCATTTGACTTTTCTGAGCTCAAGCTTGACCGCTCGTCTTATTCAAAAAAATTATACAAACATAGTTGAATTTAAGTTATTCTTGAAAAACTTTTATTAAAAATCAAGTCACAACAAAAGAAGTGATATTTTACACAAATTTGAATAACACGAGTGGTCAAATTTGGGATCAAAAAAATCAAACAAATTATAATTTGAAATGGAGGGAGTAGTTACTTGATCAATACTTTATTTGTGTTCTACAAAATTGTAACTAAAAGAAATGTTTACTGCAAATCTAATAGTATCAATATTGTTCCACAGAAATTATGTATTAATAAAATATTTGTTGGTAAGAGCTAAATGCATATTTCAGGTAAATGTCAAATAGTTAAACATTAAGCCGAATTTCTTTCAAAAACAGTAGATGGTGTTTCAAAAAATTAAAATAACTTCTAAAAATTTCTCAACGACAAATGCTAACTGCACAAATATATATGTTCGGGAGATTTGGGCATGTTACTACTCCCTCTGTTTTTTGCAAAGTTTGACTTAGGACAAATCTAATATGATATGTGTAAGTAAGAACAGAGGGAGTAGTTTGTAGGTGCCCAAGATTGCCTTCAAGCTGCACATAAATAAAGATGTGAAATCAAGAAGAGGGACATGACGCGTTAGGCAATCAGATGTCTCCTTTGTGTGCTAACACTCGGCACCCACAAATGGTTGTGTTCGTGTCTATCTAGTGCATGCCTCATGTTGCGCAACCAAAAAAAAATAAAGTTTCATAGTGGTGACAACAAGCATGCATTGGACAGGTCATCACCAATTGGATAAAGTCCTAGGTCCCTTAACAAAGAAGTTATCTTTCTTTTTTTCTTTTTTTGATGTTAAGAAGTTATCTTTCGGGAATGAATACAAAGTAGTTACCTCTTGGAAACAATATAGACTTGCGATTGGCAATTATTTACTTACATCAAGCTTTTATGTTACAAGGCAATATGTGCAAAACTGATTTTTCTTCATGAAACAGGGAAATTTCAGACCTAACCATGTCAAAGCAAGTAGATTTAACAGGAAACTATGCAGCAAACATGGACCACTTTACTTGTGGCAAAGAAGCAAAAGCAAGTAGTAACAACACCAAATGATTGGTGCAACTTTGGTGATATACATTGCAGCAAACAAGTAATGACAACTCATGATCCACTATATATGATAGTGCTACAAGCACTTCAGTCCTGGCCTGACGCTTTCTGCAGGTTTTGGTTACTCTTCTTATCCACGAGAAGCTTTTGAGTATCACTGACGAGAAAAGCAGAGGAAATGCAATCTATTTCATGGATGACATTGTTTGGTATCTTGTTGCATGTTTTATTAAAAAAAACTTACATTATTGATGAACATTGTGCTTAAAAAAATGCAGTTTTTTAAAGAAGTTCTCCGAGCTGACAGTTTGCAGTTTCCCCAGAATTACATAGCATGTGGAGACCTGGGCAATGACATCCGAAAAATAAAGCTACCAAATAGCAGATTTTGGGATCCTGATCAATTGGATTTATTTCAAACTCAAACTAAATCCTGAAAATTGCTTGCACAGACCTCTCCTGAACAGGCCTTTTTAATTAGTGGTGACCAGGATAGAAATTAAAGCTCGAATTTTTGTTAATCTCTCTTTTTTCCCTTAACAGCTGGAAACATTATCTTGCAAAAGTGAATTGCCTAAACCAAGGCTGTTCAGACTTTTACTATGTGTGTAGGCCACTGTGACCTCATGATCGTAAACTGTGTAGAAATCTTTGATACATTATTTCATCATTTGACAAGGGAGATCCTTGCTCCAACTTTATCATAAATTAATCTCTTGCTCTTACTTACAAGAAGCAACTGAATTATGTAAAGTCAGGGTTAATTACAGGTCTAAAAACAGATGCAACATGTACTGGGTTTGACTTGACAGGTCCAATCCTTCTGAATGATAAGTTTGCCCAATTCTTTTTGGATAGTCATCATTTCTTCACAGAAGAATTCAAATTAATATCAATGCTCGAGTGGTTGAGGAGCGTACATCCATGTCTCATCAGAGCTCAACAGCTGTTTGGGAAAAAGAGAGAGTACATTAGAGCATGATCAATTAATCATATATTAAAAATGTATTATATCGGGTGGAAACAAAATCTTCGTGAAAATCCGTGCAAACTACGGTAAAAACTTCATCTAAATTCACAAGAAAAATCACACATGTCGATGATATGATGATACACAACTTTGTAAAATATCATATCCAAACTTGACTTCGTTTATGAGATATAAAAATAACAAATTTCAAGCCAATAAGCTGTCCAGATGATTTGTTAGAAATTTGTTATTTTTATATCTCTCAAACGAAGTCGAGTTTGGATAGGATATTTTACAAGATTGTGTATCATCATATCATCTACATGTGTAATTTTTCTTGTGAATTTAGATGATTTTTTGCCATGGTTTGCACGGGTTTTCACGAAGTCTGTGGTTTCCACTAGATACGTTCCCTTCTTATAACACTATAATATGTAGAACTTTATCCATTGCCAAAGTTAAATTGATATCTGAAATTTGGATCAGACACTTGGTAAATCCTTCGTTCTGTTACCATGACCTCATCCTGAAAATACTATAAACATTTATGTTTATTTGAAATGGTCAAAGTACTGTGAATTTAGCAGAAGTGTAATGATTTTCTTTTGGGTATTTTTTTAGAGTGAGAACTAAAACCATGAATTTCGACTGTAAGCAAATGTTTCTTCATAAGGTTGATCTGACTAAAGTGAGACATGATGAAGAACCTTTATTTGCAGCTGTAGAAACTTGACGTACTGAACTGCCTCCTCCAGCATAGTGCTCATGTCAACCTGCAAATGCAGGAAAACAAATGATCACTACTGTCAAATGTATAAAAAGTTAGAGATCACTAAATATAAAACAGTAAGAGCTTACTTTGGTGCCGTTGGGAATTAGCTGCTGCAGTGTTTTTAACCTCTCATTAATCCTCTCTCTTCTCTTCTGTTAAACAGTATGACAATTGACAAAAGTCATCAGAAAAAAAAATGATTCAGAGATTAGTGTGCAATTAAGATAGAGTAATTCTAACCTTTGCGTAAAGACTCTGTGAATTCTTCGAGGACCGACTACGACCTCTAGAACTGCAACTTTGTTTCAGAACAACAGATTCCTCGCACACGCCAATAGAATCATCTTCAGAGCTACAGCACCAGGAGCTGCTGATATTGATAAGCTCGGTATTGGCCTTATCATCAAGAGCACTTGAAGTTGTCATCAGTACCTAATATGAATTGCACCATTACAAATATCAGAAACAGCTGCGTGTTCTATAAAATATAATGTTGGAACAGTTGAAGTGGGGAAAAAAAACTTTTTCAGTGTGTTGGCATTACTTACTGGGGCAACAATACGGGGTTTCTTGTTACTCTTCTTCCTTCTCTCATCCATGAGAAGGGCCCTCTTGTCACCAGTAACTGCAGTATCAATTGAACCAAAGGACTCACTCTGGTGATCAAAGCACCAATCTGTGGCAGCGTTCTGCAATGGCGCTGTGTCATAACTCTCTTTTTCATTAAATGGAAGGAACAAGGCAGTAGGCAATGTGCTAGGTTCAATACAAGAACTAGTGCTACTGTTGGGGGAAGAAAGGCTGACATCAGCATCGCTGCTGTTCCAGAACATGGACTGCAGGTGAGCAATCATCTCAGATTCCTCACTCCAAATGGATGCGCCCTTTGCTTCCATTCTGTTGATATTTTCTACTTCGAAGCTATGTGAGGAATCTTGGTAATATGTCTGTATGCATGGTGCAGGTGAGGACATCATTTATACTGCATTCTCGGGGAATCTTTTCAGATATAAATTTGACTCGAGTTCCATCCCAATCTTAAACAGATTAGAATGACAGCTAGATGATAGTAGTTAATGCCTGAAACGCAATGCCCCATCCCTCAATCTTCCTGTTCAGATACTAGAAAAATCGCATACGGAATCATTTGCCCATTGAGCCACTTAAGAGAGAGCAGTATCTTAGTGATGTCCCAAGGGTCCAAGATGATTATAATGTCTTAACTCGTGGCCTAAGAAAAAAAAAGATCAATAATCAAGGCAATTATATGCTTGCATTAAATGATCCGCATGATCTGCAATTAAGTTACAAAGGAAAACAGACATAGGATAACTGGGGGTGTAGGTAATCATGGAGAAGAAGTGCTGGAGGTAGTAAATAAAATAAAATAAAATAAAATAAAAGGAGGCGAACCTAAGCTCAGCTTGCAATTCAGAATTTTTCTTTGTGATTTGTGACTTGTAAGTCATGTTCAAGATGTGCAACACTCCTTCATCTGATTGACTAACTTACGAATCATCAAACCATAACTCAGTAATCTGTATTTTTCAAGTCTTGGCCCTGTGCAGGATTGAAACTATAACACTTAAGACACAGAAGATTATCCATATGATGGATGAAAATGTTAACCAAGGAGACAAGGTGAAGTCATTAAGTCAGTCATTATGTATAATAGGACAGCTTGAGACGTGCTTCATTTTTGTATTAAGCATGACAAACACGGCTTGTGGGAAGATCGACGGTCTAGCTCGTATTAACTGGGTTGCAGCAACAGATTAGGAAAACTCGCAGATCACGACATGGAGTTTGGAATAAGTACCTGCAAATTGTCCAAGTTCATCAATGCTTTCGGCCTTCCCAACAAAAAAACTAGCAAGCTGCCCTTCAGTTGGGTACTGCCTCTGAAATGATCATCAGGATATTAATGACCCACGAGCAATAATTTAACTCAACCTGACTTCAGAAACACTGTCATCAGAAAATTCCAGAATGGAGAGATCCACTGATTGTGTATGGGAATATGAAATGCCAAGAGAAAAGGGCACTAGTAAGAAAAATAATGTTACTTAATACTACTAATAATGCAATGCCAGCTCCCAGGACTTCAGTTTCCATTCAATGTGCAACGCAAGAACAAGATTGTTGTGGACACCATTATGCAACAGGCAATTCACTATAAAGTGAAGTCCACTTCATTTTGCCAAATTGCCTATATTTTACTGAATTATGCCCCCAAGCCAGTACAGACATGTGTGGCGTACAGAATTATGCAGGCATTTACAAGGATATAATGTCCAGCTTCACAATGAAGACTCTTTTTAAGGATTTTAGTTTCTTTAAAGCATCATTCAGCCATCTCATTCAACAACACTATCACCCGCTCAAAAAATACAAAAGAAAGCGTGTTAATAGCCCAAGAAGATATCAGATCACCATAAA
The DNA here is from genome assembly GCF_016808335.1 of Panicum virgatum. Classification (NCBI taxonomy): domain Eukaryota; kingdom Viridiplantae; phylum Streptophyta; class Magnoliopsida; order Poales; family Poaceae; genus Panicum; species Panicum virgatum. The sequence continues at coordinate 50,966,491 of NC_053143.1, read as the reverse complement.
GCGTTTTTGCTCGCTGAACATCAGTATACAAATGCAAACAATGTACATCTTTGCTCACTGAGTCTGAGCAATAACTCGAGCGTTCAAATCACATGCTACGGAGCACAATGAACAATAATTATAATGTACTACAGAATGTGATTCGCATTGTCCACTTCATTCCACAGCACAGCTGCAGGCTATATTTTGTTATACAACGACAAGATCATGGAAAATCAAGATACGACACACTGGTGCAGCAACCATTTTGAGCTTTTGGCTAATTCACAAGAAAATATTCATCCCAACCCCTATTTAAACAACCAAATCCAAGAATATCAAGGAAAAGATTTAATATAATTATCAGCTATGTTTCACCAAAGCAGCAAATCAAAGAATTTGCAACAATAGAGCTAGGAACTAGGATACAGACTGAGCACATCAGCAAGAAACATTTGCCTGCTTGTGCAACACCTTTAAGTTCCAGTAATCCAGTTCCAACTTTCAATCTTAATAAGCATTAAATCAAAGCAACCATCAAATCCAAGCATATTATCATGCAAAACATTGAACAGAAGTGTCAGCTAAATTTCAAACTAGCTAACAGATTACAGAATCTGCAATAGAGCAAGGATAGACAGAGAAATGACAGAAGAGGAGGGCAACACCATACTGCAGTAGCAATATTGCCTCAAGGATACAGTGCCTCAGCCTACTAGGTGTTACCCATTGTACCAGCAAATACACACTGTAATTATTAGTATCACATTACAGTTTGATAGCACAGACATGTCATCATTCATCAGCGCCAAGCTCATACATGAAGCACGGAATAGAACTGGCAGTACAATAGCTTGGAGGGCACCAATACAAGCAGGTTGAGCACACCAGATATCAAGCATGACAAAATACTCCAATCACTTAATTATAATTAGTTTAACAGGCATATAGTACCCATCAAATCTTTAACAAGTAGTTTACTAGCACATCAGTCTCAGGTCTGAACAAAAAGCTAAAGCACATAAATTGAGCCTCCTATTGAAGGATCGATTTCTTTTTCAACCCCGGGTGAAGTTCTCGACGCCATCAAGGCAATGTCTTCAGCGGTACTGCAAATGTAAGAACACAGATATCAGACGAAAGTTGGTAACCAGTAGCATTAGAAAAACAGCTAACTTGATCACTTCCAATGATGGCAAATGAAGGCCAACATGCAGTTGAAAACAATTATACTTATCTACCGATGCAAGTATGTAACAATCACAAATTATTGAACTGACTTCAACAAGGATCTGCGCTAAATTAATGACAATAATGAGCCCACTGCACAAGCAGGGATACCTTGATGAAGCCAATGTCCTTGGCGTTGCTGCGGAAGCACTGCCTGCAGCACATGAGCCCATACTTCCTGATCAACCCATGGGGGTTAGCACAGACCCGGCTGCAAAATACAAATGCATTCAGAGTTAGTATTCATTGTATGATAAATACTATTGTCAGTGAAAAATTGATACATTTTACACACAATTTGGAACAAATCAAGTAGTCCCTAGCAAAAGCAAGCCTCTCTTTGTTGCATAGCGCTAGCGAATCACAAAAATCATAATCCATCAAACCAACCAAACATATATCCATTACAACAAGTTACAGCACAGATAAATAAATAGTCCACAAAGCTTACAAACAGATTGGCTAAGAGATGACATGAGTTGGTTCTGTGGTTCACCACAAGACATGAGCAGTAATATCACAACATCTACATGAAGCTAAGATAGAAATGCTAAAATAGCAAAGGCTAAAAAAAATTAACAGGGTAGCACTAGCAGAACCGCAGTTCCATACGACAGTTGCAGATCATGTCTCCACTGGGAAACTAAACAATCCTAGAAATACACACCAACTATCGTTCTAGAAACCTACAATGACCACACCTGCTCCTCAGGCAGCAAACATAATGCTCAAACACAGAAACAAATTAACGCAGAGTATATATTTCTAAACAGCAGGCACATCAAGAACATACGGTCCTAACACCCACGGGAACCAAGCTAACCATCGCATCGCATCAGAAACTCCACAGATCCATGGAACCCGCTTATCTCGCTATCCACAACCAGGCCATTCCACAGCTCATGAGCATCAGGAACCGAGATCCTAGCGGCGGGGACGAGAGCGGCGGCGCAGGTTCCTTACCAGACGCGGGATCCGGGCCCGTAGTTCTTCGGGTGCGAGTTCCAGACGTTGGAGTGGCCCATCTCCGCCTGCCTGCTCCTTCCTTCCTTCTCGGCGGCGGCGCGGGAGGGCGAGAGGAGATGGGGAGGCGTAGAAGTGGCGGCGCGAGGTGGTGGAGAGGCTATATAGTGGGGTGGGGGACGCGGAACCCTAGCTCTTGACCCGCGCGTTGGGCTGGGCCTAGTCCGGTTGGGAACATGGGCCTAACTGGGCTGGGCCTGGGCCTTGAGAGCCGAGAGAGCCATCCTTGACGTGGGCCCAGAGCCAACCGCTCACTGGGCCTGGTCCTGTTCTACCCGGGACGTGGGCCTAATTGGGCTATTAGTATAGTTCTCCCGCTTGGCCCGGTTAAGGTTGGTGCCGGGCCGAGCCCGGTGATTATGGGCTAGGGTTATTGGGCCCGAGTCTCACAAGGTGTAATTGCCGGTAAATTCCATGGGCCTCTCATTTTTTTTTACAACAACAACATAGCTTTTTTTTCCCAAGCAAGTTGGAGTAGACTAGAGATGAAACCCGAAATAAATAAGTTCAAGGTTTAGGCACATTGATAGCTAGTCTCCAAGCGCTCCTATCCAAAGCTATCTCTTTAGAGATATTCCAATCCTTAAGGTCTCTCTTAATCGACTCATCCCACGTCAGTTTAGGTCTACCTCTACCCCTCTTTACATTATCGACCCGCTCAAGAACCCCATTACGCACCGACGCCTCAGGAGGCCTTCGTTGGACATGTCCAAACCATCTCAGCCGATGCTGGGTAAGTTTTTCTTTTTTCGGACATGTCCAAACCCTCTTTTTTTTGTTTATCTTTAGTATTTCCGGATAATAAGAAATTAACCCCCCCCCCCCAATCGAAATGAGTTCATGCGTGCAACCAGTAAAAGATGAGCTAAAATAATATAAAATGAAGAATCACGCATGAATTAAAATCTCTTTCCAATTGTTGACACACACACACATGGTTAACGCAACCAATCTGGCAGCATGGAGAATACGATACGGTGCAGTATCTGAACCTGAGAAGCCAATTCTGAATTCTGATGACTGTCGGATGCCAATGCTCCTCCCTTTTTCAGAAAGTGAGTTCCATCTGATTATTGCCTGGGAAGATATGTGCCGCTGCATCCCGTAATTGCGACGAGATCGGCGATCAAGCCAACCAACAGGGAGCGGAACCGATCGAACCCTTATTGTGTGCCCGAATTATTGTTCTGATGAATCAGTTGGTGGATATTTTTAGTGCAAGTAGAGCTGAACTGACAAAGCTGAAGGGAATCTAGGAGTGAACACTGAAGTGAGAATGGTCTCATTTTTTTTCTTTTTACCTTTTTTGTTTCGGTGGGAAATCATGGATGCTCTCACTTTTAACAACAACTTGTGGCTGCTTTAGTTTGGATGGTCAACCAAAGCCACATATTCGTTTGTCTTGTTAGGCGCTCGAAGAAGCGGTCGACAAGTGTACCTATCTGTTGATGCGCTGCCTTTTTCACGTTGCAAAAAATGCAGGGAATTGTGTGAAAGGGCACTGGGAAAAGTCCCAAGTGTTCAGCGATGATTGAGCAGCTAGCTAGCAGGAGTAGTGTGGCATCTGGTTGCCGTCGCCGATCAACTTTGTTCTGTCCACTAGGACCACTACTGCAAGGCACAAAGAACTTATCCCTTTGCTTTCACTCTAGGTTTATAGACCCCAACCAGCAACTTGAGGAGAGTTGTGATGATGGGTGATGAGTAGTTCACCCAAATTACGAAAAGAATTGACCGCCGTTTCCTTCACCATATTGCCAGCCTTATCATGGAGAAATTTGAATGTTTATGATGCCTGAGACCTGTGCTGCGCCTCTGAATGTTTCACAAGGTGATGGCCCTATCAACCTTAGTTTTTGCGGTGCTGATTCTTCGGAAAGAAAATGCTCACCCTGGTACTTGTGCATTTTGAGTTAGGCAGTTGTTCCGATTTCATCCCAACGGATGGGAAGATCTCAAGGCCAAGTTGGGCACTCTGAGTGTGACAAACTGGGAGAGAAATTCGTTGCATCTGCAAAAGGCTGGTTGGTCCCAGGCAGCAATCAGTCCAAGTGGTGTGCTCCAGAGGGGATAAATGCTGACATGGATGTTGTCCCCTGATTGAGATGCCTGTATGCCCATGCAGTGCTCCTTGTCTCCCCCTGTTCTTTTCCATGCTTTGTTCTCTTTGGTGCTGGCCATTGGATGATTGCCAGAGATTTGCCAATTGCCTAACCTTTGTCTGCCCAGTGTCCAATCAGGCTGCTGGATTTCTGGAAGTATCTCTTGTGTCGGTATCGCTTGCATGCTGCTTGTCTTGGAGTGATCTTGCGTGTAGATTGTGACGCGCCAAGTGTGCGAACCGTGGCATGACATGTGTATTTGTAGTGGAAGCGTCAGTCTTGCCAAATTCTAGGTTGCATCAAATTGTTGTGGCGAATGGCCAAATAATTGGTGCCACTTATGTTGTCCCAAGCCAGTATGTATTGTGAGGACGTGCACCCTGCACGTATGAGCAATATGGCGCGGTATGGTAGAGGAAAGGAAAAACCATGAAACTTCTGACTGTCCAATTCAATCATTCATGTTCAAACAAAAACTTATAAAGATTTCTCGCATTACAGTCAGATTTGAAAAAAATTTAAATCCTCGATCGCGGTACTACCATAGTGTAAAAATTTAATTAACTCTAGTTAGGTCGTTGTCTGATTAATGCTGACATTAAAAATTAATTTTACCTCATCCAAGAAATCCGGGAAATGGGAAAACAGTCAGTGAGTGACTCAACAGCGTACAAAAAACAATCCACGTTCGTGCCCATCGAGCTGATACATCAATAGATGAGCCTTAGCTACAAGTGTGCAAAAGGACGATTCCAATAAATGGACGCATGCAGGCCGTTTCATGCATGGAATTCTTACTTGCTTGAGCTGTCTTAGGAAGTGTTGATAGCAGGTCTGTCTCAAGCAAATGTTGTTTTTTTAGATGGGAAGATGCATCTTATCAGAACCAAAGAATTATTCGTAGTGTATCCTTTCTACAAGTGCACTTCATCTGAAGCAAGGGTGTCGACATTTTTGCAAATAATAAAAAGTTTTGATTCCTAGCTATCAGTTTTCCTGTGATTCGGGACGTGCCCATCAAGGATTGATCGAGATATCCCTAATTAAGTTGAATCGAGATATACAATGTTACTTTAGAGATGACTTGATCAACAAGTTGGTTAAGTATAGTACTTAAGAATGGTAACTTTTTCTAACATTAAACAACAATGCTGATATAGAATATGTATTGTACCATAAACTAGCACATAACTATGGACATTACATAATCTAGTGATTAAATAACATTTTATTTGATGAAGGGCTACCAGATCTCAGCATGACACACCGTCATTAAGTTCGGCCGGATGGGCTTACCAGATAGATTATGGGTACACGATATAATAATTTTGATTGATCAGACATTTAGTTGATTATTGTTCAACTAACCATGCTTTGACAAGTGATGTACTAATCATTAATTCTTTATTTGATGTTTAAGATCAAAAGTGCTCTTTTTCATTCAGGAGACAAACTACATCTCGCTATCTCACAGTAAGGCATCATATCATAGTATAATTCTAAGGCAGAATCTTTTTTATCCATTGGATGCTGCTGATAAGACTGAAGATTGGTGTGGCTAAGCAAGCAAACTAATATGATGATGGGTCACTAACCAAACTAATTAGTGTAATCCTCTTCCAAAAACTTATGTATCACAAACGATTGAGCAACATTTTGCACGAATACAGTTGGTGGGTGGCAGGTCGATCGATCGATGGATCAACAAGAATGGCATGCATGTCTCGTTGATTGATTGATTGATTGGTATCATTGTTCCTTTGGGTTGGATGAATATAGCCATCATTGACGTAAGTGTGTTCGTCTTGGATATTCATGAGATGCACCTAATGCTCTAGTAATGATAACCTACAACCTAGCTACATGTATATCCTTGTGTAAAGACACCTTTTTAACGTGGCGTCATGTTAGCTAGGGTTGTCCCGATTATGATTTAACGTTGATGGAACCTACCCATCTACCTTGGTGTCTGGTCACTTCTAGTTTTTATCTTAGATGAACATGAGCAGTAACGTGGCGTCATGTTAGCTAGGGTTGTCCCGATTATTATTTAACGTTGATGGAACCTACCCTTCTACCTTGGTGTCTTAGTCACTGCTAGTTTTTATCTTAGATGAACATGAGCAGTATTCAATTCAATATACTCATACCATAATGAACACACATAACAAGTTCAAAATAAGTGTAGTTTCAGACTTGGGCATAACAGTATATATGCGCATGTGGATTCTTCAAGTGTTTGGGGGTAAAGATGACATCATAGCCGATGTTGGGCAACCAGAACCCAAAATCATGGCCAACTTTTGACTGGACACATTCGTGTGCATATCCAAATCTTTCCTTGCTAGACCAAACTTCCTTTTGCGAAACACAATGATTCTAGTATTAGGATACTTAATTTGCTTTATCCTTTGAGTTCATTCAGCAGCACCCATCCATCCGCGCGCGCTCTCTCTCTCTCGATACAATGTACCAATGACCATATATATATGCATATGCAACCATCATTGACTCGGCCCCACAATGAATCAGCCTGTGCCTCCTTACCCCGGCAATGTCCAATGTGTGCAGTACTGTTTGTGGGCCTTTCTCCTCCACGCGTACTACTGTACATAACAGCGGAGAGATCATATCGACTCAGAGATTGAAGGTACCTATACTAATTAACATTTGCTACTACACAGTTTGACATACTGGAATATCATGATTTGCACAGACGTGCTTTTTGAGAAAGAGAAACAAGAATTAGAAGAACTAGTCTATCAACCCCTGCTTCTGCACGTGCTAGTTAGAGATATCTAATAATTATTTATCTCACGCTCTCTTTAATCAATTAAATATTCGAACCCAGTAGAGTAAGATACATTTATTTATCATTATGTAATTGTAATAAATGTGATAGGTTTAGTTACTATTAATTTTTTCTCACTTTGCATCACACCTCCATATATGTTTAATATGTATTTAATTGAACACTTTGTTTGAGCTATGTGAACAACATAAAAATCAGTATTCTTATCTCTTCTCTTATACATAAATATATGGTGACACACACATTATGGTTAGTATTTTTATATAAATAATAACATAAATAATATATTAATAATGATAGAAATAGTAGTATAAAATTATATATTGATGTGCTTTAAGATATTATTATAATAATATAATTTTGATTCAGATTTGGGTTATTTTAACTTTTTATTATGATATCATTGGATAATGTGAAAATTTAGGGAGTTATTTGATATTATTTTATATTAGTATAAGTGGGTAATTTACATGAAGATTAGGGGGTTACTTTAGATTATTTTTTATAATAGCAGAGGTGGGTAATTAAGATACATGTTTAGGGGGGTTACTTTAGTCTATTTTCATAATGGCAAAGGTGAGTAATTTATTAGAAAAAGATAACAGATCCAATGGCTATAATGATTAAAGTTGCCGAATTGATGGTCGGATGTTTCTAATTTTTATAAGAATTTATAAAATTTCTCTATTTTTTTAGACTGTCCACCTAGGATCCTAGGTGGCTTCACCTGGAGGCTTCAAAAGGAGCCTCCAATATATTATCTTATTATTTAGCCAACAAACGGAGCCTCCACGTTCACTCTCAAGACCTAGAAATTCCCACGTTAATCGAAGAAAATAAGAGAAATTGAAATTACCCACCACTGCCATTATGATAAAAATCGACCCAAAATATCTTTGTGTCTGACTAAATATATCCACCACACCATTATAAAGAAATTAATCCAACTACTGTCATTATGATAAAAATCGACCCAAAATACCCTTGTGTCTAACTAAATATAGCCCACCACGCCATTATAAATAAATTAATCCAATATTTAGTATAGTAATGAGACTCCAAACAACTAGCGTTGGGTAAGCTAGGAGATTCTTAAAAATTACAATCATAATTTTTAATTCATTTTTTCTACGAGCATAAACATTGATAAAAAAAATTCCGGACAAGCTTCAGAAAAATATTTGCACACCATAGCACCACGTCGGAAAAAGTAGAAAAGTTGTAGTCTCACAGTTTACTGAGAAATATTATCATTTTAGTTGAATAACTATAATATTATTTTTAGCATACAATTGAAATATATACAGACAAAGTTAATATGTGTTATATTTACTAACATTTCAGTCAAAAGTCATGTCGAAACGAATAAATGGCGCTGAAAAAACTGAAACAACCTTATGTCAACGATTGTTTATTTCACTATCTTAGTCAAATCAGTTGCAGCATATTTGAATTTATTAAATGAGTACCCAAGGCTAAGAGAGGAACAAAATAGGTGCAGTAAATCCATATTCCATTGGAAACGATAAGGGGGATGAGAAAAAATAAGAAAAAAGAAAATGAGAAAAAAGAAAGGCCATAAGCCAGCACGGATACGGAGTGGACGACACGGAGGAGTGGAGTGTGGAGTGTGGAGGAACTATTATTGGATTAGGGGCAACAACGAAGAAATAAATGATTGGGGTTGAATTGGATTCACATGTTTTATCGATTCTACGAATTAAGCTGGGAATGAGAGAGTAAACCTCTCCTTTTTGTCTCGCAACCAATATAACAGCAAACAAGAAGCAGCAGCAACACCAGCAGGTGAGTACCAGAAAGTTCAATAAGCTGTCGCAAATCATTGACTTAGAATCCAAATTAAATAAATAAAAATATTACGCTACAACATTATCTGTAACACATAAACCTAAAAAATGCTCAAAAAATTTCTTATATAAAAAATAGTACTACCTCCAAATGAATAATAATCTAATTGCTATTGATGCGATCCTCGAAACACAACTTTGAGTACTATTAAAAAATTTACACCTAGAGCTATCTCAAAATGATTAAAAAAGTTAAACCTTAAATATACTTACACCTAGCTACACAAATAATAAATATAAATAATTAAATAATTTAAAATGTAACATTAGAGATGGTAACATCTATCCGCGCAAATACGCGGGTGGCCTTCCTAGTTAGTAATAGTAAGATAAGATATAGGTCGTACTCCTACATGCTTAAATAATGAACAAAATTAAAGGTATTGATCATAGGTACTGCCTTTGCAATAAGTAGAATTTCAGTCTGAAAAAAGCTAATTTTAGCGTATTGCACCCTTAAAAGATGACATTTGGTATAGTATATATAGTCTAATAATTTCCGTCTTGCACTCACAGGATACATAATAAACATATATCTCCCCAATTTCTTTAAGGCCAACTTGAGGTTTCCTGTCCAAACTTTGTCAAACATGTACAGATAGACATCAGGTACACATGCACTATATATACTAGCTTTGAGTGCACGTTTGAACTTCCTATAATGCAATGCAATCAATAGTTTACATGGAGCTGACTATCATAATGAGATATGCCAAGTTATTAAAGAGATTTGAACACATGTATCAGGAATCCAAGCATGTGCTATCACAGTTGTGCCAGCAGAGGTAGATAGATTCGATATACATGTTTAGATTGTTCTCTCGCGTCAAAACAGGATAGATTATTGAAGACTTTAAAATGACACATTGTCATGTTTGTGTTGTGAAGATGGGATAGCAATGCAAAATCATACACATTGACATCCTTCTTAATGTAAATGGCTAAATACTAGTACAGATCAAACTTCCTAAGTTTAGTCCTTCCACTATACCACAACCCCGGATCACCGACTACATAGGAGTCGGTATAAGCCATTATGCCGACTAACCATAAGTCGTTATAGAGCTTTACTGACTCTACCTATCGGTAGCTACCTGTATTTTGAAATAGAGTAAATTTTAGGCCCATTATACAGATCAAACTTCCTTTCCCCCCTTTTTTGATAAAAAAAATACTAGTCTACCCAATATGCTTGTGTTACTGAACCTATCCTAAGTTGTTTCTAACAAATATCTACAAAAACATGTTGCTTGTGTCATCTTAACTACTCCACTCTAGTGGTTTTTTTGGAAATTCTTTTAGGAGTTCTAGAACCTATATTTGAGAGTTCTTCGTCACGTGTTGTAGACTTTTGGTGAAAAAGTCCACCAAGAATTGATTTAGTTAAATGTGGTCTTCAAATAATTAATGAAGGCAATGTGTCATATTAGTACGGAATCTTAACTTGTAAGTGACATGCTGATGATATTTTGCTTTATCTTGCATACTCCATCACTTTCGATGAGCTAATACACTTTGTTTATTTACTATATGCTCTAGAGTATATATATAATTGTTAGACCCATCAACCATATCAAATAATCTTTGATAAGAACTCAGACCATGATGTTTAGGAAGTAGGGTTTTTTGAAGAGAGATTATTGCAAATGGTGTCGTTTTATGTGTGGCTGAAAGTTTTCATTAAATAATGCCATGATTTCCATTCTGTAAATGTCGAAACTTCTGATAAAGACTGATCCAAAATTGTTAGACTTGTGTTTCTTCCATAAAGTGTAATGGTGCTACAAAATTCAGTGCCGTACAGTACTTCAAGTACGAGAAATAGTGGAGAAATTTCTTGTGAACCAAAATTGTCATATGCATAGTTCTAGAACAACCAAGACCACTTGTATATACACTACATGCCAAATTCAGTTTCTTGACCAGGTGCATTTATATAGGTTACCGGGTCCTCCACTACTAACAGGACAATCTAAGAATTTCTTTCAAAAAATCCGGCGTTCCAATAACATAGGCCTGCTCACCTGCTGGCAGCAACTTGTGGATGGATCCAACCAAGTATACAAAATCTTTGCTTAATCCATACTAAATAATTAATAACAACTAACTGCTCCACTAAACATCTAAAAATTGTAATCAGTGAAATTTACAGACAGTGGCATGGATGACATCATGTAGGCATGGTTTGGAGCTAATCGTGCAGTTTAGTGTCCATTTCATATTCTACTTGTCCAAATCTGTGGGATAAGTTATCAGAATAGATTACTTTGTATTACCTTGTAAATCTGCGAAATACCAGGAAATTCAGCACATGTCACCGACTCATGGCAATCAAGCCACATCAGCGAATCTCTAATTGTATATAGACCAATCATAGCACAATTTATAATTGTGAATCCGATCAGCTTAAGTTTCAACTGCTGCATCCAATATTTATAAACCCATACCAGACTAGGTGGCCTGCACCGATCCATGACGGGGATAATTGAAATTTGCTAACATGGTGAAGCTACAAACGTCACTGAAGAGAGAGAAAACTATCGCGATAAGTAACAATAGCACAAATTTTGTTTATTTTAAGGAGCTAATAATTCAATGCTTAATTTGTAATTCTATAGATCAACTTATTACTAGGAAGATTATAGTCATGCCACCAAGAGGTGACCACTTGACTTGTTTTTCATTTACATGCTAGGTGTATATAATTTTTATATTTCTGCGGTGGTAATGAGTTCGACAAAGTTTTCCATAACTTCTGCATTGACTTTAGATTTACCATTGCGACTCTTAGCTACCGAAGAAAATATAGTAACTGGATCGTCAACTCAAAGAAAACTCACTCTGATTACTTGATACCTGTAGATAATAAACTTATCCTAGCAGAAGGGACGGCTGCTAAACTAATATTTCTAGGAGCTGTCTCAATCGTCCGGTAGCTTTGTTTTTCATGTGAAGCAGATATGTCTGACTTAGCATGATACTATACATTAATATGGCCAATAGATATAAGAGGTTGGACAACTGGTAATGACAGTACTAATCCTCCTCGCATGTGAATATGAGAGATCTAAACACAGAGCTTGTCTAGTTGTCTCCTCAATGATTCCTACGAAGTTGTGATCCACCAAACATTCAGAAAACTAGAGTTCGCTACGCGTCCCCTAGCAAGCACACCAAATCATCAGATCATCTCTTGAAAATCACACACAAAAGTATAGGAAATTGATCCCTATAACACATACATACAAGATATAAATTTATTTGAAAACTTTAGAATTGTTGAAAGTGCCACAGTATATGAATGTTACTACTCTGGGTTCGGAAAAAATGAAATTGTTATGAAAATTATGGAAACCCACATATACATATTGGTATAGAAATCAAGGCATGCAACAGGTCAACCTATGAAAAATGAAAAAAAAACAAACAAACAGCATGCTTTGTTGGTGTAGAACTGTCAGGGGACGCATAGGCTTTTGAGGCTGCAGATGAGAAATGGTACAATAGCTGGGGTCGCTGTCTGCTCATTATCTTAGGCCTATCCTTTTCTTGGCACTACATGGAAGCATCTTTCACACACTAAGATACACGAGCTGATTGGCTGGAGGCTCTTGGATTTGTTTGGCAAGCCTATGGGGGACCCCACACATGGGCTGTGAAGCCCCCTCATGACACCAGGACGGGAGAATCTTAATTCTCAATCTCCTTCCTCCTCCCCTGCCTCACCAGATGTACATATACATCCATGAAGACCAGCTTGCCTCCCAGCAGAAACCAAAGCTTCTTGGGCTTCTCTGCTTGCTGGTGAGCTAAAGATCAGGGAGGAAGAGAAGACTGCCCATATTGACCAGCAGGGACTTGAGGAGTTCAGGAGATTCTGAATAGAGGTGAGCAGAGTGATCCTCTGTTCTTGGTTCTCTTGTTTAATTATTTCAAAGTTCAGAGAGTTTTTCATACATGTTTCGAGTTCAGAGTTTGCATATCGCTCTTTGTGTTTGTGCTGGAGTTCTTGCCATATGTAGTCCTGTCTTTTGCGACGAAATGACCTTTTTTTTGGGAAGGGCCTACAGTACCGTGTTTCAGTCAATTATTTCGCGGCTCTGTTATGCGTCGATGTGTCAAAGTCTGTATCTGTGACCAATGCCTGCAATAATTTTTTGTTTTGTTAGTTTACCTAGTTTCAGAACGTAACAATTTGATTCCCATGGAACTTTTCTGAAAGCAGATTTATTTTTGAAACGAATCTATAAAACATACTACTTGCAGACTTTCTTAAAGGATCAGTATAAAAAATGTTTTCAAATTTCAACGACCGAATACAATTTCCATTTGCAGCACCAACTGAATAACTGACTCTCGAATTCACATGAAACAGATAAGAGACAGATTCACAATTAAGCAAAAAGGGATCAGCATGAACCTTCACCAAGACACGGAGAGGGAGCAGATGAGGATGGCCATCCTGAAGCAAGAGCAAATATTCAGACAACAGGTAATAACAATGAAAATGCCAACAGAATTAGTAGTCCTTTCAAACATGCACCACCGTCGAATGCTCCTTTCCTTGAGGTTCAACACTACAAAGGTTACAAAAGTTTCTCACCTCACCACTCCCTGTACTTCTCCTGATTCAGGTTCATGAGTTGCACCGGCTGTACCTCGTTCAGAAGCAGCTGATGCAGCAGATGCCGACTACCGTATCGTCGAGTCGTGCTCCGGCGATCGCCGACGTCAAACCGAAACCGCAACTGGACATTTGGCACGGCGAGAAGGCTGCAAATCCTCAGCAATTCATCAGCTTCTCGAGCTACAAGGCCCATGCCCCTGCACCTGCACCTGCACCTGCACCTGCTGAGGAATGCAACCTCGAGCTGACTCTAGCAACCGGGCCAAGAACCAGCAGCAGCTGCAACGCTGAGAGGCAGCAGGGGAAGCGGCTCAAGTCGTCGTCCAACTCGGACTCCGGGACCACGGCGGTGTCGTCGACGTCGACGGACTCGGAGCTGGCGCAGTTCAGGGAGGCCGACGTGACGGCGCGGGCGGCGAGGTTTCCCGGCGAGAGTCGGAGGATGGATCAGATGGGGCAAGGCCCGTGGATGTACCAGTGCCTGAGCCTGAAGACGGCATGATGGTGTGCAGTAGGACTGGGGTTGTAGGTTTCAGAGAATCAGAGCACATGTTTGATACATGCACAGTTGTACATCACAGAGGTGATTTTGAGGAGAAAAAAGACCAAGAAGGTGATTTGTTGCAGCAAGTGGTATTGATAGACTTGATGGTTTCTATGAACATATTAACTGATAATGCAAAACCATACTGATATCTATCTCTTTATGTGTCATATAAACTGAACCATTGATGTGATTGGATAGGACAGAAATTTGAAAAAAAAACTAATTGTAGGAGCTTTAATAGGTGATTTCCGTTTAGATTGATTGATATCCATTTGTGTAGTTGGATTGATTTGGATCTGCGAAAGTTGAAAAAAAAAGAATGCAGCCCATTATGCTAGCTCGCAGGAACTAACCCATTGTAGCCTGAACATGAAGCCCAGCCCATGACACAAATTTTTAATTGAAGCTTTCATCTTTACCGGCCCACATCACTTCCACTAAGGCCTGCGCTCCTAGCATGCTTTTTTTTTCTCAGAGAAAAAAAAATAGACAGGAGGTTTGACCGGCTGTCCTTCTCTAAGGTTCTATTTGATCCTCCTCAACTAATGATTAGCTAGCTAATTCATAATACGTTTTAATAGCTAAACATTAGCTAGCTATTGGCTAGATATGTTTGGGTCCACCAACTAATTGCTAATTATTGACATTAATAGACCATGCGTTGGGAAATTTAACGGAAGGGTTGGGCGGTTCAACCAGCTAATGAGCTAGAATATCATTAGCTTACCTGTTTGGATTCATAATAGTTAAATTTAACTAGCTAACCATTAGCTAGAGGCCAGGATCCGAACAGGATGTAAGAAAAGAAAATAGAAAAACAATTGCCCACCCACATCCAACAATATTGAAAACACCTAATCGGTCCAACAAAAAAAATACCAGTAGGAAAAAGCATTGGTACCGGATCTTCTTGCTACCGGTATTTTTGAATGGGTGGAAGCCTACAATAAAGTGATATCGGGTGGTGTTTCCACCCAGTACTAAATGGTCCTCCCACATTAGTACCGGATGATAACAGGAACTTTTAGTACCGGGTGGTACTAAAGGTGCTCCGCAACTTTAAAAAGGAAAGTATCTTGCCCTCAATTATAGCTGTTGTATAGGTGGGATGGTAAAGGAGGTACGCACAAGGTAAGAGATATCGCGGGTTCGAATCCTGGCCACTGCACGCCGCGCATATTTTGGGTGGTGTTCGCTTCGCAGTATCGGTTGCAAAACCGATACTTATGGTCCACTTTACGCAAAATTAATAGTATTTTTCCTAGTAGTGAAGGTTTATATTCTAGGTGTATATCCCATCAAATTGATAATTTATATTTGTCAATGTATAAGCAGGAGCTTGTGTTGTCTTTTGCGTTTACTGATCCTCGTTTATTAGCGACTCAAGTTTGGTGGGGCCGCATGTGTGTATGGTATGGCCACACATTTCACTTTTATAATTTTGGTTGCATATCGTTTATTTTACTATTACTAATTGGTGGATCTTTTTATGCATCTACGTGAAGCAATTTAGGATGATTCTAGGTGAACACTCTATAAAAATAGACAAATTTTAAAAAATTCTCACAAAAATTAGAAACATTCGGCCATCAAACAGACAACTCTAATTATAATAGCATTAAATCTATTATATTTTCTAATAAATTGCCCATCTTTTCCATTATTGAAATAGGTTAAAGCAACCCTAAATATGTGTCTAAATTACCCATCTCCGCATTATAAAAAAACATAAAGTAACCCCCCGAATCTTCGTGTAAATTATCCACTTGTGCCATTATAAAAATATGCTACATTATCCAATTATATCATTGTTTAAAGTTAAAGTAACCCCTAAATCCGAATGTAAATTATATAATTATAATAAATTATGAAAGTGCACCAATATAAAATTCTAAATTATTATTTCTATGATTATTAATTTATTATTTATATAAAATACTACCCATGATATGTGTCACCATGTATTCATGAATGATGGAAGAGATAGGAATAATAATTCACAAATAAATAGTTCAATTAAATATATATCGAACATGTATGTGGTTGTGATGCAAAATAAAATCTATTGCAACTATATATAATAATAAATATGTAGTTTAGATCATGTGTGAGAATATTTAATAAATGAAAGAAGGCATGATGTAGATAATTATAATTATTAGTTATAAATTTTATTTTTATATTAATTCTAATTAGCACGAGTTGATAGACTAGTTTAGCACAAATTAAGATGGAAATAAGATTCGTCCTAGCTACTGTAGCAAGGCAGCACTTTTGAGGAAGTGGCTCCCGTGTTGCCAGCACAAATTAAAGGTCGTTAACGACTACAAGCACATTGGGCTTCAACCACTGAAAACAATGCCATCGCTGCCTGCAGCGACAGTGGTCCTGTTTGGTTAGCCGCGCTAGGGAGTACTAGTAAACTATGACCGCTAATTACGGTGTTAAACAAAGTTATTTTATAAAATCAACTCCAGAACTCTGCGCTAGGAACCTTAAAGAATCTAATTAAACAGTTGACTGCGTGATTAGAGAATAGTTACTGTAGCATCACTGTAGTCAATTATTGATTAATTACTGTCATTAGATTCGTCGCGAAAAATTATATCCATCTCTGAAAAAATTTTGCAAATAGACTTCATTTAACACTTCATGCATGTAAGATTCTTTTCTCGGCTTGTGTGCACTAGGAATTCAAGTGGGAACCAAACAAGACCAGGATTGCCTCCCTGCATGCATAACACAGCCCTTGACTATGCTATCCTTTTCCGCCCACGGCGACAAAGAGAACCTTGACAATGTGCTAGCACTGAGAAAGTGCAACAGCAGACCCCACCCAAGGGGCATGTGCAATCCCGATGCCTCTTAACCCTAGGTCGATGCTTCACCGGCATGAATATCTTTTCAGTGAGAAGTGAGAACCTAAACAGCGATTGAGCATGGTCACGGCTCACATGTCAGTAAGAACAGCTACCACTCCATTTGCATCTCATCTCCTTTTATTTCTCCAAGCACACAGTAGCTTTTCATTTTTAGTATAGCTCCAATAATCTGGGCACCCCTTCTTTAACTGCTAGCAGTACCAGTGCAGTATCAATTGGCATGTGGTCAGTGAACAACCCTAAAATTTCATATTAAAGTAAGAAACAGAAGCTTATTTGTTACTTTCGCCATTGGTGCTAAATCTTACCTTTAATTTTGGAGAAATGGCTAAAGCAGTGTCAGTTAATTAAGAGGGTCCCCTCAAGTTTTTTTACATGAAGGTATGAAACCAAAGAATTGAAGGATGGGAACTAAAACTATAAGAACTCTGGTGCGTGCAAAGTAGTACTCATTTCTTAGTTTACTGGGTCAAGATAGAGCATTTTAGCTCATGGAAGTTGGAACGATCAAACAAACTAGGTATTCTAGTACCGTCTTCTTACTATTATAATCTTCCAAACATGCTTTTGGTATCTTACTATTACTAATTGAAGGCTCCTTTAAAGTCTTCACGTGAAGCCACCTAGAATCCTAGGTGGATACTCTCGAAAAATAGAGAAATTCTATAAATTCCCACAAAAATCAGAAACATCTGGCCATCAATCCAACAACTCTAATCATAATAGTCATTAGATCTGTTATCTTTTTTAATAAATTATCCACATCTACCATTATAAAAATAGACTAAATAACCCCCTAAACATATATCTAAATTACCCACCTCTGCCATTATAAAAAATCTAAAGTAACCCCCTAATCTTCGTGTAAATTACACACTCATGCCATTATAAAAATAATATAAATAATTCCATAAATTTGCATATAAATTATTCAATTACGTCATTGTAAAAGGTTAAAGCAACCCCTAAATCTGAATCTAAATTACATAAGTACAACAAAATATTAGAGTGCGCCAATATAAATTTTTAAATTACTATTTATATCATTATCAATATATTATTTATATTATTGTTTATATAAAAATGCTACCCATGATACGCGTGTTGTCAGACCCGGGGCAGCAGGACTGCTCACGGGAATGGAATATTCTAGAGTAGGGAGTAGCACATGGTTATGCCCTACCTCTTTTGTATCTACCCGAATAGGAGTAGAACTAGTCGACGTACAAGGAAACTATCCGACCCACTCGGAGTAGGACTCTAAATGTACTCGGCTAGAACCTTCCATGTAACCCTACTCCCTCGGATTATATAAGGGCGAGCAGGGACCCCTCCAAAACATCGAACAATACCAGAGGGAATACAAACCACCACACAGGACATAGGGTATTACGCTCCGGTGGCCCGAACCTGTTTAAATCCTTGTGTTCCTTGCACTATCGTGTTCTGATCTCGGCGAGTCCCTACTCATAACCACTCTCCTCGAAATACCCCTTGGAGAACCCGATGATAAAACACCGACAGCAGGCGCCCACCGTGGGGCTCTCGCCAAAGATCGTCAGAAGAATTCGATGGCCTCTCTCGACAACAATCATGTGCTCGAAAAAGGCACCTCCCTTCGCATCGGCTCTTGGATCTTCATCGCCGACGGATCGGGCGGCTTCGAAAGCTGCTCAACCGACCAAGATCCTCCAGAACTCTCAGAAGCTGCAAAACAATGTGAATTCGACAAATTCATCGATCAACTCGAAGAATTTGGAGTTTCGAATCTCATCAATGAAGCCCGAATTCAACCCAAATTTGATGCAATCAAAGCCAAAACACTTTCCGAATTGGAAGAGGATTTGAAGGAGCTGTTGGAAGATTCCAAACGGGAAACTTCCACAAACAGAAAGACTGCACTTTCCAATTGCATCCGCGTCTCCGAAGGACTAGCTTCAAGAAAACTACTCGCAAAAAAAAGCAGTCGAAAAGCACTTTTTCAAACATCGATGATATCGATGACAAGATCGAGCACTGCCTCCAGAAAGCTAAAGACATAATAAGCATCAACGCTACTCTTGGAGAATCCTTCACTCAATGGACTCTCAATTCTGCAGAACTAGAACAAGATCAAGCTTTCATCAAATATCTCGAACAATTGGATGAACCAGTTCTCGAGGACGAATTAGCCGATTGGTCACATGACATTGACTTGTTCATGGAAGGATTACGCAATCCCGACAAGCTTGAAGCTCCCTGGGAGCAGTCCAAAGCAAAAAACCTCTGGGACGATTCACAAAGCAAGTCACCAACTCAATTGGACCAACACTTGTCCGAATCCCGCCCTGAAGAAGACTCTGTTTCAATCAAAGATTACATGAATCGCTGGTGCAACGTTATCCAAACTCCGAATTCCCCTACCCCACAAGAGAATCACCACATGCCGCAAACATCTCCCTCAGAAAACGGAACAATTTGGACAAATACAACAAATTCATAAACGAATTCTCAGTTCGAGTCGAAGACGGATGGCCCCCAGCGGACCACATTCCACACGATGAAGATCTTCTGTGACACACCCTCGGACTCCCTCCCCAAGTCAAGCAAGACAATGAAGTCTACCCAGCTTCGGACATCAATAGAAACCGACTCGTGCCACAACCCGATTCGGACAAGAAGACCGAATCCGACAAGGAGTCGACTTCTACAACTACTACAAAGATGGAACTACTCTCCGGAGAGAGGCAGCAATTCTCAGAAGACGAAGAACTACCGTTCCAGCAAGGCCTTTCACTCAAGGAGGACAACATAAATTCAAAAATTCGCAACCACAATCGCGAAATTTTCATGGTTCTCCTTTCAGATGCTACCAACCGAGGGAGTGATCCGACAACTCCGGAAGGCTTGGACTATGACGAATTCCTCTCTAGACCGGAGACAACTGAAACAACAGCAGCCACCTGCGAAAATCCACCTCCAGGAATCACAGTCACAGTCCATCTAGACAACAACCCGAAGATGATTCTCAAGACAGAACATCAACAACAACTCGGCAACTCGTTCAACCACTCGAATAATGACTTGCACAACATTATCAACGTTGGCCACAACGCAAGAACAATCATCATTAGCAAAAGAGAAGATCACGAGGAATTCGAAGCCTACAGTCCGACGTCCAACTACCGGATACTTGACTTCTACGGGTACAATTCGTGAAAACGGCGTCGCGACAAGGCAACACCTCCTTCTCAACCAAAGCAGTCGATGATTGATTCCACTCATTAGAAGATCCTCTCAAAATGCTTCCTGCACCCAAAAGGAAAGCATTCGACCTTCCAATGTAGCACTCTTCGCAAAGCACTCGGTGCACCTCCAACTTCTGCCAACAAAAACAACAAAAAGAAAGTCAACACGAGCAATATACCCTTCCAACAAGGAATTCAGCATGCCAGTTACTCAAAAGAGTCATCTATTGGGCTTACCCCCGGTCTTACACCCAATAAAGGCTAGGATGGGTTCGTCCGAGCTCTGACTCAATCCCCAAACTACTCAGGTCGGCAGAAGAAAAAATATTCAAGTCTTTCAAAGGTCTCACACCCAATAAAGGCCAAGATAAAAATCGAGTGCTGCTAAATTTAAGGAAAGAGAGGATCTCGTCGCAGGAGACATGAGCTCCCTCCTCCCAAGGGGTTATTTCCTCAGGAGTCTTCACTCCATTAGTTACCTCGAATACCAACCTTTCTTTGTTCACTCAGAGTCAAAGGCACGGCGAATCGAGTAACTGGGGCTAAGGGACATGTGCCTTGCGGCCCTAGAGACAAGTTCTCTACCTTCAGGAGCCTTCACTCCATCAGTTACCTCGAATACCAACCTTTCTTTGTTCATTTAGAGTCAAAGGCACGGCGAATCGAGTAACTGGGGCTAAGGGACACGTGCCTTGCGGCCCTAGAGAGAAGTTCTCTACCCTCAGGAGTAAAACCTACGAGACATGTGCTCCCCCCCAAGGGGTGGTAACTCCTTCGACTACCTCAAATACCAACCTTTCTTTGTTATCTCAAAGTCAAAGGCACGGCGAATCGAGTAGTCGAGGCCTTTGGCCCTAATCGACTACTGCGGTACTCAAATTTTGGATGGGACCAGCTCCCTTTCTCGTCCATGAGACGACTTATTCGACTACTACGGTACTCGAACTCCGGATGGGACCAGCTCCCTATTTTTCTCGTCCGTAAGACGACCTAATCGACTACTACAGTACTCGATCTACGGATGGGACCAGCTCCCTATTTCTCTCGTCCATGAGACGACCTAATCGACTACTACGGTACTCGAACCCCGGATGGGACCAGCTCCCTATTTTTCTCATCCATGAGAAGACTTACTCGACTACTGCGATACTCGATTTCCGGATGGGACCAGTTCCCTATTTTTTTCCTCGACCATGAGAAGACTTGTTCGATTACTATGGTACTCGAACCCCGGATGGGACCAGCTCCCTATTTTTCTCGATCATGAGAAGACTTGTTCGCCTACTACGGTACTCAAACCCCGGATGGGATATGCTCCCTATTTTTCTCGTCCCTGAGACGACCTAATCGACTACTGAGGTACTCGATTTCTGGATGGGACCAGCTCCCTATTTTCCTCAATCAATGAGACGTCAACTTATTCGACTACTGCGGTACTCGATCTTCGGATGGGACATGCTCCCTATCTAGCAAGAGGAATCTCTTCATCCACGAGGCAACAATCGATCGACTACCGTCATGATCCTCGGACGGGACCAAATCCCTACATCCAAAGAAGACTTATTCCTCTCGTCTGCAAGACGACGAACTATCCGACTACTCCAGTACTCGACCTACGAATCAGACATGCTCCCTATCTTGCAAAAGGACCTCTACATCCATGAGACAACAATTGGTCGACTACTCAGAGAACATTCAACTACTACGGTACTCGAAGAAACAAATCAAGATAGCCAATATCAAGGCAACCAGCCGATCGGCCGTCAACTTAAAAGAAAGTACTATACATCAAAATGTCAAAAGTATTGCAATAGACACCCGTCTACACAAAAACCAAGAGAATATTACAACAAACTGTTTAAGCCTCTGGTGCCGGCTCCAAGCTACTGATAACCTTATCAGCGATGGGTTTCATCTCCGCAACATACTCAGAGAATTTATCCTCCGAGCAGCCAACGACAACCCTATCGCCAATAAAGGACAAGTTCACGGAAGGGAGAAAGGATTTAACTAATCCTAAAGCATGGGCCAAGTAGTCCCTAGAGGTATCAGAGAAAAAGCTACTAAGTCTCTGGCGAGCCTCACGAAGCTGCTCCAGTAGACTCTTCCCAGCAGCTTCCTCGTCCTCCACCATTTCGACGACTACTTGAGCTGTCGCTTCAAGATCAGCCAGCTGCTGGGCCTTTTGATCACGATCAGCTACCAGCTCCCTGATCTACTTCATATCGCTGACCATCTGCTTATCAGCATCGGCCTTGAGCTTGGTCAACTTCTCCACAGCATCAGTGTGACGATACATAATATTGATCAGATCAGTCACGTCGTTATCCTTTCGCAACAACAAGCTTTTAAGCTTTGTCAAATCAAGGAAAATGTGAGGACTGAAGAAAACCACTCAAAGAACACAGAAGAAAGAAGAAAAATACCTTTCTTCTCCTTGGCAGCAGCCTTGACTTTCTCCTCCAGCTTGGAGGCCTTATCTTTCAGAGAAGAATTATCCTGCTCCAAAGCTTCAACGCAGGCCTCTAGAAGCCTGACCTTCTCCGACTGCTCCCTAGAAGACTTCTCAAGAGCAGCCATCTTCTCAAGCTGCAACGCTTGGTCAGACGTCAACTGGAGATCCTCTCCAGTCAGCCGAAGAAACTCAGCCTGCTCAGCGACTTGTTTGGCCAGATTCTGCAAACAAAGCATGATCAAGACAAAGTAATCGACAACTCAATAAAAGTACTCGAGCACAAGAAGCCACTTACAAAGAGAGCAGAATGACAGCCCGAAATCCCCTGGGCAATGCCGGCAGACTCCCCAACCGGCTTCTCCACCTCCCGCTGCGACGTCTCCAGCGGGATCACATCAACAGTAGCAGCAGCCGAAGGACTCATCGGCTGGTCCTCAGCCTGCTTATCTGAATTATACAAAGATAGTCAGCAAAAGCTCGACAGAAAAACAAGTCGATTACACCTAAAGACACTCACCAGCGCTAGCAGCAGGAGACTTCGTGTCCGTCTCTCCGACGGCCAGATAACCCTCCACGCCGACCGCGGAGTCACCCAACTGATCGGCCTTCTTCGGAGAGCTAGGAGGCAGCTGGGCAATGTTTTTAAGGGAATCAAAAATCCCTTTGTCCGACTCATCAAACCCAAGACATCAGGAGTGCTGCAAAAGAAAGAAGTACTCGGCACCTCAACCACAGTATAGAAAGATCAAATAAGAACATCCGATCAACAGATACACTTATTGAGAGGAGTGCCTCAAAACAAATCTCTTCGCCTTGACAAACTTCGGGACCACGGTCCGTCCCGAAGCGCTTTGCCCCCGAGCAGAGCAGCTCCCCCCGGACTCAGCCGGCACAGCAGGAGTCGAGTCGGCAGGCCTCACTACGGAACCCACCGTCTGCCTCTTAGAAGAAGGAGGCCTAAGAAAAAGAAAAACCATCAGGAGAAGACAGCAACTCAGAAGGACACCAAGCCGTACTCACCTGTCACTACTCCCAGCAGAGGCGGCGCTCTGCTTCCGAGTCTTCACAGACTCGACGGACGGTTCATTTGCCGCCCACTCCTGGACGTCGAACGCCGTCCGACTCGCCGAAGGACCTGCAAACAAGAATCGACTACGATTAAACAAGGATCCAAAGGCAATTATAAATCAGAATACAAGGCAAAAGAAATCAGATGCACACTTGAGTCAGTATGCGCCAAGGGCACATCTTTAGGCAGCGGAGGCCTACTTTGATAATTTTCGGGATTAATCTACACGAAAGATACCAAATCAACTCGACTACTCGACAAAAAGTACTTGAACTACACTTCAGTCGACTACTCGAAACAGTACCTCCCGAGGATGCCTGACAGCGCTGAAAGTCCCAGCAACATTGGCCGTCTCAGGGACATTCTTCAGCAGCCCCAGCACCCGATCCTTCAGATCATCCTCAGTAATCTTGGTTCGGGTATAACGGGAAGGATTCGCATCTCCCGTATACTGCAGCGGCTGGATCCGGCGCAACGACCAGCTCGCAATCATAGATGCACCACAAATCTGATGATCTGCCTTCAACCTCTCAATTTCCCCGAGAAGGAAATTAACCTAGTCCCCTCCACTCCCCTTGGAATTCCAATTCGACTTCTTCACAGGGGGACCAAGAGTACGAAGAGGAAGGGAAGAAGAAAGATTCCTAATATAAAACCACATCAACTTCCAGTCGATGACCTTGTCACTCAAATTGTAGGGGATATACTTGAGTTTCCTCCCCTGACGAAATTGCAACCCGGCTCCCCCAACTACATCCACCTTCGAATCATTGGGATGAGGTTTCAGATGAAAGAAATACTGAAACAAGTTGAAGTGGGGCTCAATCCCCAGGAAGGCTTCACACAAATGGACAAAAATAGAGATGTGAAGGATGAAATTAGGGGTCAAGTGATGCACCTGAACCCCCCAATGGAAAAGGAGGCCCCGGAAGAAATTGGAAACAGAAAAACCGAGGTCCCGAAGAACATAAGGAAGGAAAACAACAGATTCGTTCCCTTCCTCATGAGGAAAAGATTCCCCCGCAGCTCCACGCCAATGGATAACGCTACGAGGCTGAAGAAGATGCTTTCCCACCAGATCCAGAAGATGGGAGTCGGCACACTTACTCGATTTCCACCCGTGGACCTCCGCCTCACCAACGGTATCATCGCCCACCTTCCCCTTTACAGCAGACCTCTTCGGCGCCATAAGAACGATTCTCTCTTGCTCCACGCTCGGGGGCTAGCGGTGGCTAGTTTCTCGCGGCACTTGGAGGCGAAAGCAGATGAGTTTTTTGGCGGCGGCTGAGGAGGTTAAGAAAGCGTGTTAAGCCTAGATTTACTAGAACAGTTAAATAAGCAGAGCCAGTGGCAGTACAGTAAAATAACAAGAAGCCCGAAGATCACGCACCGGCTTCAGAGTTATTTCAGCCAACGAACCCCTGACTTCTCCACAGAAAAAGCGGAATCAGAGCAAAAATAGAGATTCCCATTCAGGAATTACATTCCAATAAAAGGGAATACACAGATCTCAATGGTTCCACCACTCGAAACCACTCGATCGCAACTACAAAGGGGACAGCCCAAGAGCTGATACAAAGATACAAAGCTTGTTACTCCCAAAAGGGAGTAATCCAGATACACTCAGGGAGAAAAACAGCTCGTTGTAAGAAGATATGCATGATCAGAAACATCGTAAATCCTCTTCTTGCATCTGCTCTTCTCCCTGATACGTTTCGCATAAAAAACAATGCCACCTCCGCAGAAGCCACTAAAACCCAGAGAATGGCTCCAACAGACCGCAAAGGCTTCTGACACGGCTTCCACCATCAGCCAGCCAGGTAAAAGACGGCCAGAATGATTAAGCCTAGAGAAGCAAGACCGTCGGTCCGGAGGATGGCAAGTGTTTTTGCTGCTCGCAAATACTCTTCTAGCACCTACAAGGACAAATCGAGTACTATCATCAGGAGGTCGGGTACTCTCAAGTGAAGAACTCCACTCGGAAATCATGTCTGCAACTGCAAGGATGAAGACTCAAGCGCATATGATCCTGCTTAAATAGAAGAAGCAACAGAGCCGCAGCTCAGCCCGTGACATCCAAGGACAAGGAGGCTCACATGCGAAATAGAAAAGATTCTACAAACAGTTCTCGCCATGTGAACCCTCTGGCAAACAGTACACCGCACGACCACCTTTTTAGAAGATTCGCCGCAACACTAATGAGCTCAGAAGGAGTGCAGAGGACACGATATTATCTCCTGGACCCTTAACTCCAAACCACGGATTCGAACTCAAGGCCTGGGGGCTGCGGAATACGTGTCATAAAAGGTAACTTTTTTCTAAAAAGTTCCAAACTTCAAACAGAAGATTAAAGAACCCAGAAGACCGAGTTGATCCTCAGCCTAATTCATCAAATCAAACTAAGGCTCGAGGGCTACTCCATATGGAGTGCGAGTACATCGCGCACCATACATCCAGATTTGGGGCTTGAGCACCTCATAGCCTCGATGTAGCCAAAGAAGCACTCGGAAGACTACACAAAAGCACTCGATGGACTCAGAGGATGGACAACCTGCTCCAGAGGTACCCGAAACATTTGGCTACATGGACAGAGGTCCAGAGGCACTCGAAGTACTCGAAGAACGTCTTCAGAAGCTCCCAACACCTGCAGGACTCGACTACGAAGAGCTTGGGGGCTTGTCAGACCCAGGGTAGCAGAACTGCTCACGGGCATGGAATATTCTAGAGTAGGGAGTAGCATATGGTTATGCCCTACTTCTTTTGTATCTACCCGAATAGGAGTAGAACTAGTCGACATACAAGGAAACTACCCGACCCACTCGGAGTAGGACTCTAAACGTACTCGGCTAGAACCCTCCATGTAACCCTGCTCCCTCGGATTATATAAGGGCGAGCAGAGACCCCTCCAAAACATCGAACAATACCAGAGGGAAGACAAACCACCACACAGGACGTAGGGTATTATGCTCCGACGGCCCGAACCTATCTAAATCCTTGTGTTTCTTGCACCATCGCGTTCTGATCTCGGCGAGTCCCTACTCATAACCACTCTACTCGAGATACCCCTTGGAGAACCCGACAGTAAAACACCGACACGTGTCACCATGTATTGATGTATGATTGAAGAGATAAGAATACCGATTCACAAACAAATGCTTCAAGTAACATATATCAAATACCTATAGACGTGCGATGCAAAATGAGATCTATAGCAACTAGATAATGATAAATATATATATTTTAGAGTATATGTTAGAATAATAAATAGATGAAAGAGAATGTGACATAGAGATAATTATAATTAGTAACTATAAGTCTTATTTTTTATATTAATTCTAATTAGCCCGTGCGGAAGGACGGGTTGATAGGCTAGTGAAGATATAATAATCGACAATTGCCATATGCATTGGATGATGCAAAAAGTTGGATCTTTATCCATTTTCTTAAAAAAGTACCATCTTCTTATTTGTTGACACCGTTTTTTGACACGTGTCGAGGAAGGTGATGGTGTGAAGGAAAGTGTTGCCGATTTGAAAGAAACAAAAAAACATGCACAGGACCAGAGTCAGCCGATGGTCCAGAAGAATATTCCAAGAAGATGCTAATTCGTGTTGTTCGGCAATCGGCTGATGGAAGTGTTGACGACAAGTCAGAAAAGAAGGAAAGTCTAGATTTTGTTGGAATTCTGATGATTCGGTTGTAATTTAGAGATAGTTTGTTTTGGGAAGTTTTTACTTTTTAGTCATGTAAGATGTTTGCCGTAATCGGCTAGGACTTGTTAGCGTTAGGCTATATATATTAGTTGTACGGGACCGAAAAAAGTTGATACACATCCAATATAGCAACCCTTTACAATTTCCTTGCAATTTAGTTTCTTGTCGGCGATTTCGCTATTTTCTTTTCGGCGAGTTCTTTCAAGCTGATCAAGGACGTCTCACATTCGAGCGATTTGATTTGCTGGTAAGTTTTCATTTTACCGAGTATATCTGAGCTTTAGCTTCCGGGCGTATCGCTGTGGCTTTGTTCAGATCTGTTCAAAAGTTATCGAATTTGTCTAGACTTTGATCTCGGGCGTATTGCTGTTTTCTTGTCTAGATTTATTCACAATTTATCAATATCGACTAGATTTATAGGTTTTTCCTGTGTTTTTGGTTGATTATCACATTTACCTGCCTTGAAACATATTAAATCGGCTAAAAGTTTTACGATATTATTATCATAAAGGCTGATTTAGATCTGTTTTCAAGTAATATCGAGTAGAGTTATCTAAGTTACACATTCGTAGCTTCGATTTTGTTACACAGTGCAATCGGCTCTTCTCAAGCCGATCTTGTCATTTTCTGCATCGGTTGAACCTACAATCTTTTACCTAGCGCTTGTATTTAATATTCTTTTGTCATTTTCTCTATCGGCAAAGCTTGCCGATACGCCTGCACGAGAGTTATTCGGAATTCTAGCCGATACACTCTCAGATTTAATATTTGTTTATCCCTTGTCAATTGCAGGTCAAATTGACTGGCACGCTTGGTTGACTTTTCGAAGCATAGCGAACACTTGCCCTCGGATTTCAGTGTGTGATTTTTGTGTCAACATTATTCATATTCCTTGTCAACAGTTGATCTCTGCAACTCTGCTAAACCTGAGTCAGGCATTGGGTGTTGTAGCCATTGTTGAATGTTGAGAAACAATTAAAGTGACAGAAGCAGGTTACCAAACCAAACTATATTCCGGTGAGCTGAGCATTGATGACAATGCAGAATCCAAGCCTGGTTATGGAGTCATCCAACTTAGACTCTTGTGCAGTGGCGGTGTTGTCGACCTAGCTACCTAAGATGCTCAAGCGTCTTGGGCTTCAGCCATAGACAACAATGTCATCCTCGCCAGAAGTGACAGTGTTGCCTCCATGCGCCTTTTCCGCTGTTATGACCGGACGGGTCAGCGTCGCGCCAAGAAGAAGATGGCGCAGGATGTCACGCAGCGTGGCTAGGAGCAGTGGGCGATCAGGAAGATATGCGGGTGATTTGATTTAGTTTGGCTTAGGGTTGTTAGTTCGGTTTCCTTGAATAGAGATATTCATATATATAGCTGGACTCTTTGTATCTTGGAAATTAAGTAATGAGAATTATCTAGTTTCCCTAACCCCTTCTCTCTCTGTCTTCCCCGATCCCATCTGCTATCGGCGACGCCTCGACGGCGCCAAAACGATGAGGTCCTGGGCCTCACCCTACCACCAGCCATGATTACAACCTGCGCCACATCCGTAGCTCCAACCTAGCCTCCTCCATCCACGCACATAACAACCTGGTATCAGCTTGCTCGGGTTCTAGCAACGCCATGGAAGGCCTCCAACAATCGGTGGATGAACTCAAGACCCTCATCGAGAAGATGAACACCACGGTGACCGCCCTTGCACCGCTGGTCCCTAGTGTCGCTTCCCTGGTGGCCATGGCCAGTTCGGAGAAGAGCAAGAACAAGGAAGATGATGGACAGCTGGGTCCTCTTCCTTACAGGCCGCCGCCGCCGCCGCCGCCCGTCACTCAACCACCGGTGCATCCGCGGTACTCGGACCACTTGCCAGAAACGCAGGAGGACGATCACTCGTTCCTCAGGCCCAGGATGGTGTTTCCATCGTTCGATGGCGCAAGTGATCCACTCCCATGGATCAACCGTTGTGAGCTGTATTTTCGCAGCCACAACACGCCAGACCACAAGAAAGTTTGGATGGCGTCGCTACACATGACTGACGCCGCCCAACTTTGGTACTACCAGTTCGAGATGATTCAAGGTGAACCAGATTGGCGCCGCTTCTGCCAGTTGGTGAACCTCCACTTTGGTCCGGCCATCACGGAGTCACCTCTGGGCGAACTCACCCAGCTGCACAGAATGGGCACGGTGGAGGAATATGCCAAACAGTTCATCTCCCTCGCTTGTCGTGAGGTGGAGCTCTCGGAATGCTAGCAGGTCCAAATTTTCATCGCTGGCCTCACCAACCCATTACGGACAGATGTGGCTATCCAATCTCCGGTCTCTTGACGATGCCATTCGCTACGCTTGCACCTATGAGTAGAGGTTGGCTCTCGAACCAGCACCACAGCGGCCAGGTGGTCGTGTGCCGTTTTGCCCAGGAGGCCAGCAGGGCACGCAATCAGCTGCGACACAGGGTGCACGTCCGGTCGGCGTGTACGCAGGGCCAGCCACAGGGCCTCAATCTGTCACAACTCACCCAGTAGGGGCAATGCGCACCACGCCGCTGCCCAGACAGCAGCTCACGGTCACGGAGATGGCCCAACGCCATGCAGAGGGGTTGTGTTTCAACTGTCCTGAGAAGTACTTCGCTGGGCACCGCTGCAAATAGCTAACAGTCATTGAGATCGTGTCGAACGATGCCAAGGAGGAGGAACCACCAAATGAGCTTCCCAGTACTGAGATGACTTTTCTCTATGCACGACCAACAACTCGAACTGTGGATGAGTCGCCACCCTTCATATCTTTGCATGCACTCACGGGCATCCAATCTCAGGAAGTCCCAACAATGAGGATATGGGTATTCTTGGGGGATCGTATACTTACTGCCATCCTGGACTCGGGCTCCTCTAATAATTTCATCAATACTCGCGTCGCCAAGGAGTTGGGCATTCCCCTGTATACCGATGACTCTCTCAATGTCACGGTTGACAATGGGGACCACATCCGCAGCCCAGGTCGTTTAGCTGAGGTGCGTGGCAGAGTTGGAGGTGACTACTTCTAGTTTGATTCTCACGCCTTGCCCATGGGATCATTGGACATGGTTATTGGTGTTAGCTAGATGAGTTTGTTGGGTGATATTCAGTGGAATTTTAGAGAGCAAACATTTGGCTTCCGGGTGCCGGATAAACGCATTCTTTGGTGTGGTATTGATCGGCCAACACATGCTTCATTCAGGGCAATCACAGCAGCGCCTGGACAGCTGCTATCGGAGCTGCTACAGGAGTTCGACGGGCTTTTCCGAGAGCCACATGGGATGCCTCCTCACCACTAGATTGAACACAGAATCAGGCTCAAGCCCAGTGCGGATGCTGTGGCAGTCAGACCATATATATATGCTCATCTTCAGAAGGACGAGCTTGAAAAACAGTACGCTGACCTCCTCCGCCAAGGCATCATCCGACCCAGTTCGTCGGCCTTCTCTTCTCCAGCCCTTCTAGTGCACAAGGCCGATGGTTTTTGGCACCTCTGTATTGATTACCGAGCCCTGAATGCCTCTATAGTGAAAGATAAATTCCCTATCCCAGTTGTTGAGGAACTGTTGGATGAGCTTCGGGGTGCCAAATTCTTCACGAAGCTTGATCTCCATTCAGGGTACCATCAAGTGCGCATGTGCCATGATGATGTGGAAAAAACAGCTTTTCACACTCATGAAGGCATGTTCGAGTTTCTGGTTATGCCGTTCGGCCTGACAAACGCCCCAGCCACATTTTCAGTATTGAAACCTTTCTTGCGCAAATTCGTACTCGTATTTTTTGATGACATATTGATCTACAGCAACACATGGGCCGAGCACTTGCTGCATCTTCGTGCTGTTTTTGCCATGATTACAACCTGCGCCACATACCTAGCTCCAACCTAGCCCCCTCCATCCACGCACATAACATCCGCTCATGGTAACAATGAGCTCTTAAGTCTTTACAATGTGTGAGCACTGGGAAACTACATTTCGAAACTCCAGGGCCATGTCTAATCCTGATGCCTCTTAACCCTAGGAACTGCTAAAGCTTGTACATTGGTGTTATATGTATTGTTATATATACTTCATGGTTCCCTATAGCTTGTATATAATAGACAAAGCTTCTCAATACGTTTCTTTTTTTTTTTTTTGAGATGACAACCTCTCAATATTGAACAAGCTCACCACGGAGCAGCTGAATAATAATTTTATAAGGGGTATCTGGTCTCTTTTTCTAGGCACATTGAATCTTTAGTTTTATAGCCTCTTTAATTCTATACTTATGAGCCAGCTAGGGGTATTCATTTTTTTTTGTATATGTGAAACTGTACATCATTCAACTAGTATATCTTTCAGGTACAAGAATCGCTTCACACATCATTTGTCGATAATGAAAAATTAGTATTCATTAGGAGGATCCTTCAATTCTGCAAATTGTAATAATTGTGCTCTAGTATAATAGTTGGTAATAATTCAAAACCTCAATGCCCAACAGTTGGTAGCTACAAATTTTAACTTATAGTAGAACTAAATATAGCTCAGTTGCATTTGTGTAAACAAACGTATGTGAACAAGGATGGACCATATCTTCTTTTTGAGAAGAACAACGATAGACCATCCTAAAAAACTGGCTCACCTGCACCCGACAACATTCTTAAGGAGAAGAAAATAGTATACGCCAAATAAAAGAGCCTTGTATCTGCTATCGTCTTAGCATGGACCTTGTATCTTCTAACTACATGTTACAAAGTTGTCAACATCCTGAAGATGGTCTCTTTCAATCCTCAAGTGAATATATGGGTGTTGTAATATGTAAATGTTCAGAAAACAATAGAATTACAGGCGGATGGAGCTAGATTTACTAGAACAACTTATGTTCCAGCGATAATTTGACATAAACATGTTGTCAAAGCACATTGGGCTTCAGTCCCTGACAAAAAAGGCGTGCATGCTTAACACAGCCCTTGACGATTATATCCATTTGCGCTCACGGCAACAAGGAGCCCTTGACATGTTTTTTTTGGAAAATGCAAACTTTATTCATTTCAAGAAGGATATATCAAGGTGATACATCGTCTTGAAAATTTCCCAACTTCTGCCAGAAGGGCACGCAACCTACAAAAGTTTGACAAGAATCCTGACACACGTTCCATTGACTGTCAATCCTAAGACTAGACCGCTACCCATGTGCCCGGACAAAAAAGTTCTTGGCCACCTGTGTCAAAAAAGAGAGGCCGCTACAAAAATGTCCTACGAAGTATGCTGTTGAAGGAGCCCTTGACAATGTGTGAGCACTAAGAAAGTGTCATGGTAGATCCGAGGGGTATGTACAATCCTAATGCCTCTTAACCCTAGGTCGATGCTTCACTAGCTTGCATATCTTTTTAGTAAGAAGTGAGAACCTACACGGAGAGCATGGTCACTGCTCACAGGTCAGTGAGAATCTCCCACTCCATTTGTATCTCGTCTCCTTTTATTTCTCCAAGCACACGGTAGCTCTTCATTTTTTAAGCTCCAATAATCTGGGCACCCCTTCTTTAATCGCTAGTAGTACCAGTGCAGTATCAATTGGCATGTGGTCCGTGAACAGCCTTAAAAATTCCATTTTAAAGTAAGAAACAGAGGGTCAGTTACTTTCACCATTGGTGGTAAATCTTTACCTTTAATTTCAGAAAAAATGGCCAAAGCACTGCCAGTTAATTAAGAGGGTACCCTCAAGTTTTTTTAACATGAAAGTATGAAACTAAATGATTGAAGGCTGGGAACTAACTTGTGGTGCAACCTACCCACTAGGGTTTGAGTCCTTGATTCAGCACCGGTGTTTGCATTTTTCTAGATTTATTCCAGGATTTAACCGTCGCAATTCTTTCGATGGTAGGCGACGTGCCCATCGGTAGCGAGGCTGTAGTGGTGACTTCGTCAATCTCGAGGATCTGTTGGCTCAGTCTCTTGGAGGTGCTCATTGGGGTAGGGTTGTGCGTGTATTCGTAGGGGTGAATATGCATGCATTTGTGAGCTTCTGTGTTTGTACTGTGTTTTGCAAAAAAAAAAGAGGCTGGGAACTAAAACTGGTACTCATTCTTCAGTTTACTGGGTCAATATAGAGCATTTGAGCTCATGAAAGTTGGAACGATCGAACTAGGTAGTCTAGATCTAAGTACCCTGTTCTGATTCGTATTCCTCAATAGTATTGATCTCTGCATCTCTGCTAAACCAAAATTAGGCACTGGGTGTTGTAACCTGCCATTGTTGAGAAACAATTGAAGTTGGAAACTATGTTCCCACGAGCATCGACCACAATGCAAAATCCAAGCCTCTGGTTAAGGAATCATCAAACTGAGACCCTTGTGCAGTGGCAGTGTCATCAACCCTAGCGGCTATCTACCTAAGATGTTCAAGCATCTTCGGCAGTAAAGCTAGATGTGCACATTAACATAGCCCCTTGACAATGTTATCCTTTTCCACTCACGGCAACAATGAGCTCTTGACAATGCATGAGCACGGAGAAAGTGCGTCGTGAAATCCCAAGGGCAAGTCTAATCCTGATGCCTCTTAACCCTAGCTAAGTCGATGCTTCATCACCAAATTGCATATCTTATCTTGTCAGTGAGAAGTGAGAACCCAAGAAACGGTGAGCATGGTCGTCACTTCTCACGTATTAGTGAAAAGCTATATATTACTTTCTCCGAGAGCAGTAGCTCTTCATTTTTGTAGCTCCAAGGCATCCCATCTTTAATTCTGCATTCAGAGGCAACCACTGGGTAGCCATGTCATATATGCACATAGTACCAAACTACCAATGCAATGGCATACATATATGACTCGTGCATACGATCTGATGCACAACACTATAAATTTGAGCCCAATGTAGTACAAGCATCAAGTTCCTTCATGCGTAATTTATGTACCATTGCAGCACACTGTATTTGTCTTGTTTATAAAAAAAATAAACGGAAAAGTCAGTGGCCATCCATTAAGATTATCATCATACATCTCAAAGAAAAAGAATCAAATAAGCATACAGTAGAATGAGAGCAATGAAATGATAACAACAACATCAATGGACTGTTCAAACTGGTATCTAATTCTCAAGCGCTGTAAATTTTTTCACGACCAAGTGGTTTCCTGATCGATGCATGGCCCAATCATCTCCATTTTGCCGCTGACTCTCAAGCACGTAGTTTTTTGCTGGCGAAGCTTGCATTCACTGGAGAGCTTTGCTGCCATCATCTCAAGTGCCTTCTCGTTGGACGGGCTCGTACTTCCCCGTGTCGACATTCACCCTCGCCACCGTCTCGCCGAGCAGCTTCTTGCCGATCTCGATCAGCGTGTCCATGTTCGTCTCGGTCGTGCAGTCCAGCAATGCCGTTTCTCCCCTCAGCTTGTCAATCTGGATGCGTAGGTAGTTGCTCTGGCAACCGAAGAGCTCGAAGAGCACCTGGGCGTTGATGTCAACCATGCTGGCGCTGGTGCCGAAGAAGATGTCGATGAGTGGGCTGGAGCCATCTTTTCTTCTTCTCAGGTGAATATATGGGTGTTGCAATCTGTAAATGTTTAGAAAACAATAGAATTACTGGCGAATGCCGCTATATTTAGTACAACAACATATGTTTCGGTGATAATTTGACAAAAACATGTCATCAAAGCACATTGGGGTTCAGTCGCTGACAATAAAGACGTGCATGCTTAACACAACCCTTGACTATTGTATCCATTTGGGCTCATGGCAACAAGGATCCCTTGACAATGTGTGAGCACTGAGAAAGTGTCACGGCGGGTCGAAGGGGCATGTACAATCCCGATGCCTCTTAACCCTAGGTCGATGCTTCACTAGCTTGTATATCTTTTCATTGAGAAGTGAGAAACCTAAACGGAGAGCTTGGTCAAGGCTTAGAGCTAGGTCAGTGAGAACCTCTACTCCATTTGTATCTTGTCTCCTTTTATTTCTCCAAGCACACAGTAGCTCTTCATTTTTTTTTGTAGCACCAATAATATGGGCAGCCCTTCTTCAATTGCTTGTAGTACCACTGTACCAGTGTACTATCAATTGGCATGTCGTCTGAACAACCCTATAAATTTCACATTAAAGTAAGAAACAGAGGCTCAATTACTTTCGCCGTTGGAGGTAAATCTTTACCTTTTATTTTGGAAAAATGGCTAGCTAAAGCACTGTCAGTTAATTATAAGGTTTTAAATCTCCGGCTATAGCTATTTGAGAGAGATTTAGCTAAGTTTTTTTTTCATGTACAACTTAACTCTTAGCTGCTGCTATAGTCTCGGTTGTAGCCTGTTTTTGGACATAGATAGCTAAATGCCTTATCTGGTTATTTAAAATATTGGTTAATTAAGAGGGTCCCCTCAAGTTTTTTTTACATGAAACCAAACAATTGAAGATTGAGAACTGAAATGATAAGAGAACTCTGGTGTGTGCAGACTGGTACTCATTTCTTCAGTTTACTGGGTCAAGATATATAGAGCATTTTAGCTCATGGAAGTTGGAACGATGGAACGAGGTAGTCTGGATCTAGTACCTTATTCTGATTTGTATTCCTCAATAGTATTGATCTCTGCAGCTCTGCTAAACCTGAATCATGCACTGGGTGTTGTAACCCGCCATTGTTGAGAAACAAGCTAAGTTGGAAACTAAACTCCCGCAAGCATCGAACACAATGCAGAATTCAACTCTAAATCATCTAAAAAAAGCCTCTTGTTAAGGAGTCATCCAACTGTGGGACCCTTGTCCAGTGGCGGTGTCATCAACCTAGCGGCTACCTACCTAGTTAAGACGTTCAAGCATCTTGGGCTTCAGCCACTGGCAACAATGTCATCATTGACAGCACTGACAGTGTTGCCTCCATGCATGTTAACATAGCCCCTTGACTATTGTGTCCTTTTCCGCTCACGGCAACATTGAGCTCTTGACAATGTGTGAGCCCGGAGAAAGTGCGTCGTGAAATCCCAGGGGCAAGTCCAATCCTGATGCCTCTTAACCCTAGCTAGGTCGATGCTTCACGAGCTTGCATATCTTATCTTGTCAGTGAGAAGTGAGAACCCAAGATTCCAAGAAACGGCGTGGTCACGGCTCACATATCAGTAGTGAGAACCTATCACTCCATTTTTATCTTGTTGCTTTTTATTTCTCCGAGTGCAGTAGCTCTTCATTTTTATAGCTCCAACAATCTGGGCATCCCATCTTTAATTCTGTATTCAGAGGCAATTAGTGGGTAGCCATGTCATATATGCACGTAGTACCAAACTACCAATGCAATGCACTATAAATTTGAGCCCCAAGTAGTACAAGCATCAAGTACCTTCAATTCATCCGTAATTTCTGTATCATTGCAGCACAATTTGTTTGTCTTGCTTATAAAAAATAAACGGAAAAGGCAGTTGCCATTCATTAAGATTATCGTACATCTAAAAAAATTCAAATAAGCATACAGTAGAATGAAAGCAATGAATTTTAAAAAAACAACATGAAATAAATGACTTTTTAAACTGGTATCGTATTCTCAAGAGCTGCAATTCTCACGACCTAGTGGTCGGTTTGTTGATTGATGCATGGCTCAGTCATCTCCATTTGCTGCTGACTCTTCTTATTAGTTTACTGGAAAGCTAGGGCGCTAGCCGCTGGATCTCCAGATAGACGCAGACAGTCGCGGATCTACCAGTGGGGCGGCCAGGGCTAGAGCCCCCCTACCGCTGGAAAAGCCCAGACAAAGAGATCATGGCATTTTGCCGGCGATAGGGGTGGTAAAAGCACTACTACAAAAATGATTTGTAGCAACGCTTCGAATTTTTTTAAGTGCGGACCAAAAAGTCACCCGTTGCTACAAATGGTGGTCGATTACTGTAGCAATCGACCCGCCTCTAAAAATGCATTTATAGGGGCGGGTCATCTCCTCACCCGTCTCTAAAAATAATTTTCAATATTATTCTGAAAATTTGTTTAATTCAAAAAATAGCAAAACATATAAAAAAGTAAAATTTTTGCAATAGACCTAATTTGATCTATAGAACAAGAAAAAATATCAAAAGTATATTTCAGTGCATATAATGATTATGAGTGTGAAAATCACAAAGTAAGTCTTGAGTTATATGAGAGAGTAGAGTGAGTGAGTTATACATTATAGTTTCACACTCTTAATCACTACATATGTTGAAATATAGATTTGATATTATTTTAAATTTCTACATGTCACAATAAGCTTATAGTAAAAATTTCACTCTTTTTAGATATGTTTTGCTATATGTTTTCATTTAAACAAAATATTAAAAATTTTAAAAAAAAATATTTTTAGAGGCAGGTGAGGGAGTAAAAATACCATTTTTAGAGACGGATCACCCCCTCACCCGCCTCTAGAAATAATTTTTAGGAGCGAGTGACACCAACACCCGCCCTACAATAATCAGCCCAGTCAAAATTGTCTGCTCCACATCATCGATCCGAGAGCATCCGCTCGTTCCACATCATCGATCCGGCAACCCAAGCGCACTGCCTCATCTCTTAGGCTGACCTCAGAGCATGGCCAGTAATTTAGCCGGCTGCCGGCTGAATACATGTGCCAGGTCATATTTAGTCAATAATGCAGCTGACTCATATAGTAACTGGGCTATAGACTGGCTGGGAGGAGAGTTATATTAAATGCACAAGTAATCAATGTTTGCATGTGCCGATGATTTTTTGTGGCCTGTGCGCTTGCCGCATGGCAGGCCGTGCCCTGCTGCATGGAGACGGCACACACAGTCCTAGGCACACAGGATCGGAAAGGAGGAAGATGCGCCTGCTGAGTCGCCCACAACTGGCTGGAAGCGGACACTTTGTTCTCGGTTGCCGTGATTCAGCCGGGCGATTCATCAACCGCCGGCTCCATTCTCTCTCTTCTCGTCTCACTCCTCCACGTAAGATTTTTATGACGTGGACAATCTCTCAGCCTGTTGACTAGACCTTATAATACTTGCTCTCAGCAGCACCCCGCGGAAGTCTCGAGAGGGTGATGTGGCGGGCGTGCTGGCGGAGGTGGCGGGGTCGGGTTCGGGCCACGTAGGCCGCGGCAGCGTGCGTGGGACGACTGGGAGGGGACTGCTGAGGTCAGCTTTAGGCCGGCCTT
The DNA here is from genome assembly GCF_016808335.1 of Panicum virgatum. Lineage (NCBI taxonomy): Eukaryota > Viridiplantae > Streptophyta > Magnoliopsida > Poales > Poaceae > Panicum > Panicum virgatum. Next base: position 50,927,856 of record NC_053143.1, on the reverse strand, counting down.
ATCCTCTCATCTCAGCACAACATGTTGTACTTATCCTCTCATATCTCTCGGTCTCTCCCGCACTCTATCTTTGCTCTTCCTCAGATCTCTCTCTCTCTCTCTCGAAATCCGTGGAGAAGGCCCAGCCTCATCCCATGGCCAGCCTCACGGAGAAGGCTTGCTGTTGCTGGCTCCATAGAGAAGGATCTCTATCTCGAACTCCATGGAGAAGGCTCGCTCCATGGCCGCCCTCTCGAACACCATGGAGAAGGCTCGCTCTTCCGCTAGGTCCCCGCCGCGCGGCCCCTTAGCGCCGACGCCGACGGAGGAGGGGAGAAGGCCCCTGAATGCGCGGTGCGCATCGGTTCCACGCCGACTGCGCAGGGAGCCAGGGACGCGGAGGCGCGGTGCCGCGGGGGCGTGAGGCCGGTGCCGTGGCGGCACGGAGGCAGCGGACGGGGGGCTGCGCGGCAAGCGCGACTGCGCGGGCCCGACGGCGGCAGCTCGGCGCGCGTTCCGGCGGAGACAGCTTGGGCCACCTGCACGTCGACGACGCAGAGCCATGGCTCAGCGCACGGGGAGCCAGCAGCAGCTACGAGCTGCTGTCGGTGGCCTGTTTTTTTAATTTTTTTATTCAATCGGTAGGAGCGGGTGACGTCGCGACCCACCTCTGAAAATCTTAATTTTAGACATACCCTCATCCGCCCTAAGAAATCAATTTGTAGGGTCGGGTAAGAGGGTGATCCGTCTCTGTAAATTGGTTTCTAGAGGCGGGTAACGTATCCGTTCCTACAAAACAGCTATTTTTAACTGCGCAAGGCAGGAGCAGGTGTGGTACCTGTCTTTAGAAATAGATTTTAACCCGTCCCTAAAAACCGTTTATGTAGTAGTGAGGGCATAATATTTTGAACTATAAAATTTAAGGGCCGGGTCCTAAAAGGGCCGGGCTTTAATTTTAGACAATTTTGAACTAAATAATTTAAAGTTTTTGTTGGACTGTGAAGAGGTCACTAGGGCCGTACCACCCCTAGCTGGCGAAGCTTGCGTTCCCGGCAGAGCTTGGAGGCAAAAATGTCAAGTTGCATCTCGTTGGTGATGAACGGATGGGGCTTGTACTCCCCGGTGTCGATTTCCACGCTTCTTGCCACCGGCTTGTCGAGCAGCTTCTTGACGATCTCGATCAGCATGTCCATGTTCCTCTGGGTCGTGCAGTCCAGCAACGCCGTTTCTCCCGTCAGCTTGTCAGTCTACATGCATCCATACGTTCACACATTGTTTGACAGCTAGTGCAAGGGATCGTCGGTTGATGGTCGATGAGCTAGCTAGCTACCAGTGTGCTTACCTGGATGCGTAGGTAATTTTTCTCGCAACCAAATACCTCGAAGAGCACCTGGGCGTTGATGTCGACCATGTCGTCGCTGGCGCTGAAGAAGATGTCGATGAGTGGGTTGGAGCCATCTTTGGTGAGCCAGTTGAGAATGTTCCACTTGTTGCAATCCGCCGCGGTGTAATTTTTCTTCATCTTGGTCCCTGTCCCGATGGACAGAACGAGGATGTTCTTGTACACGCTTGGCGCCTCTTTCTTCTTGTTCCGCTTGGCGCCTCTTTCTTGTTCACGCTTGGCCATGGTGGCCATAGTGCGTGTGCTTACAGGCACGTCACCACCATGTATGAGGATCACGTTCTGGTCCTCGAGTTCCTGGCGGACGCGGAGCATCTCCTTGGTGAGCACCGACATGGCGGCCATGGTGGGGTTGTTGGCCGCCACGCCGCCGTCGATGAGCTCGAAATCGTAGATCCTGCCGTCGAAGCCCTCCGTCTTGAAGCTATGTGCCGGCAGGAAGGTGGGAGCCGCCGACGTGGCGATGCAGATGTCGGCGAGGCGCGCGTTCTTGTGTGGCTCCCTCTCGGCGTCTAGCGTGTTGAAGAGTACGGGATGCATGCGTTTGACGTCGAACGCCGGCAGGACGACATTGGTCAGCGTGTCCTTCACCCTAATGTCCTGCATCACTCCCTCGATCGTTTCGTGCAGGAAGTTGCCGTGGTACTTGGGGCCGCCCCATGCCTTTTTCCACACATTCTTAATTGTCTGCCACATGCTCGAGATCCAGCCCCTCCTGAGAATCTTGCATCAGTGCATCACCAACAACAATCATATATCAGGTGCAAATCAACCACTCCGTGGAAACTATGCAAACTTCAATCAACATCCAAGAAAAGGGCACAAGGGGAGTGGGAGGGGAAATTTGCACACGGCAAATCTGTGCCAGGGCATTTGCACACGGCAAATAATGTCCAGGGCTACTGTTTTGAGGGCTTCTTTGCCGTGTGCCATGGTAAATGCACACGGCAAAGAGCCCAGTTTTGATTTTTTTTGTCGGTTACATATATGTTACCCCAAGCATTACGAACATTTCATATATATCACAATAAGCATTTCATGTATCCAAAGAAGCATCGCAGGCATTTTATATTATCCAGAAATACACAGATACAAAGAAACTCTAGTATCGTTCATCGACAACCACAAGTAGTAACTACAAGTCCATACAATAGTTCATACATGTTCATGTCCCTACTAATCAAGTGCATACAACTCACGGGGCCGACGGCGGCGGCGGCGGCGGCGGTGGGTCCTGCGGCCACATCTGCGGGGGCGGCCATGTAGGCGTCTGCGACCAAGCTTGCTGCAGTAGTGGCGGGTGCTGCTGCTGCTGCTGAAGCCAAGCCACCCATTGAGGCGGTGGTCACACAACCTGCTGAGGCTGCTGCACCGGAGGCGAGAAGTCAGGATTGACTGGGCCATCTGCACATAAGCGAATATATATATATATATATATATATATATATATATATATATATACACACACACACATATATATATATATATTGCATGTGTTACATAAGAATTGAGTTACCTTAAGAATGAAATACAAGCATTAGCCTAAGTTATAAGTCATTGTAGATGTATCATAAGGCATTATTTCTAAATCATTCTAGATTAATGCTAAGTCACTAAGACGAATGAAACTCGATAGAAGTCAAAGCCACTTACGGTAGGAGGAGTTTCTGCCCGATGAACAAGTGGAGCCGGAGGAAATTGTGGAGGCGAAACACCCATCGCCGAGCCCAGGCTTTGCATAAATGTTAGAGCTTGATCCAAGTTTGCCTGGATGTCATCTCGCTCGGCCCGCCACCTCTCCTCTGCCGCCTCCCGCCGTGCTTAAAAGGCTGCTTCCATCTAGGCCTAAAGGATTTGATCCCAGGGTTAGAATTCAAAGCAAACATATGTAAAAATGGAGGAACGACGGATGAAACAGAAATAACCTTGACAGCCTCAATCTGA